>NC_030821.1:56972209-57597209 GCF_001704415.2 Capra hircus
TGAAATTCATTTGTCCAGTAGAAGTGTTTAATATTAACTCCTCTAACAGAGCTATTTTGGGAACATTTTAAAACACAAACATATGTAGAGCACACCATCCACTGATTGCCAGTTCCTACTCATTGACACTAATGAGGCTGCTGACAGGTTAAATGTTGTGTATCATATACATTTCCAAGCTGTGGGATTTGCAAATATAAGACTCATTTTTTATTTCAGAAATGAATGTTGCTGTGTATGTTTAAGAATTTTATTATAATTTTCTGATAGTATATATTTTTAAGCATTAGAGAAAAGCATTTCAATGATAGAAATTACGAAACTATCTGAATGGAGTAGCATGTATGGCAAAAACAGGTTCTGAAAAAGCATCTAGCTCCATGTGGAGGATGGTTTGCTCTGTGGACAACTGTCAAGTGACACCAAGACTTTTTGGCGCTGGCCAAGGTGCCATGACTCTAGCACACAGCCTGACCAATTTAGTTGCTTTTGATACATTGTGAAAACAGCCCTTTGACTTGTTCATGATGGTATTTTTTGCAGATGTTTTGCTTTAGCATATGAGCAGTGATGAAAAACTAAATGATCCTTCCTGTTAAAGTTTGGAATATATATATGTGTTAGATTTTTTTTTCTATCACTTACAATAAACTCTTTACAACCCTATAGACTGTGCAGTCCATGGAATTCTCCAGGCCAGAATACTGGAGTGGGTAGCCTATACAGGGATCTTCCCAACCCAGGGATCGAACCCAGGTCTCCCGCATTGCAGGTGGATTCTCCAGCTGAGCTACCAGGGAAGCAAACCTGTCACTAAAGAATGTCTAAATAATAGGTATAAATTCAAGTTAAGAATAGCAGTATGTTGAATAATATCATCTGTCTCTGGCAACTCCACTTCCAAGACACTTAAAAGATTGTTCCAAACAGACACTAAAATTTCATTATGCCAATATGTCAAGTAGAAGCGATATCACCCATTTTTAGTATAAAAACACTGAGGCTTAGAAAAGCTGTCTTTCTGCCCATCCCTATCTCTTCTGAGACCACCCTCTTCATATGTTCACCTGCCACCCAAACACCTTTAAAAAGAAGTCAAGTTTCCCTTCACAATTTCAGTTCCTTGGTTTTAGATCACACTTAGGCTGGACTTCCCAGAAACACAAAGAGGGTTTCAGTTTAATCTTTATATTCACATTTTCTTTCTTTCTCCTGTATTTATTCTGATCTATGTTATTTTGGAGTTTGGACCTGAAAATTTCTAACTACAATCCTCATGGTTTGAGATTAATTGGTAGCTGTCATGGAAAATGCTGTGCATACATTCCTTCCTTTTTGTACATTATGATCATTGATCCTGTTGCAAGCAAAGTCAAGTAAATTCTTAGTTTTGGCATCAGATTTTTCAACTAGAACAGCCTGGTGTGAAACTCACTTGGGTTCTGAGGGTCATGATTTGAGACCAATAGAGAAGCCTTCCTTAGATGTGTCTGGGCCTCCTAGCATTTCAGGAGAAGGCCCACCTTCAAGAAGAGCTAAGCTTATTGTGAGTAGTTATTTTCTGAACTCACAAACCAGAGTGGCCTTGGAGGAGTGGGAACTGGGGCAGGCCACAAGATTGTAGGCCTGAAGCAGGGCCCACGGCCCTGGACAGCAGTTGCCTTCGGAGAAGCCCAAACTCACCTGTACCATAAGCACTGACCTGTTTACTTCTTAAACTCCAACTGCAGTTAAATGTCTTGCTTGACAAGATGATGGTAAGTTTTAGCAGGAAACTTCTGCTTGACTGGAAGTTGAGGTTGAGGGAGTGAGTAAGTGAAGTCGCTCAGTCGTGTCCGACTCTTTGCAACCCTGTGGACTGTAGTCTACCAGGCTTCTCCATTGGATTCTCCAGGCAAGAATACTGAAGTGGGTTGCCGTTTCCTTCTCCAGGGGGTCTTCCCAACCCAGGGATCGAACCCAGGTCTCCTGCATTGAAGGCAGATGGTTTAACCTCTGAGCCACCAGGGAAGTTTAGGTTAGCATTCCCCTTACCCCGAAGGTAACAAGTGAAGCCAGTCCATAACAGTAATAACTGTCAGTTGGCAGCTACCTCTATCTGTAAGGAAATAAGCTAAGGCCTTGCATGTGTTATTTCATTGAATCCTTACAACAGTCCCCAGAGGATGAAAGTTGTAGAGGGAGTGACCAAACATCAAAAAGACAGTACATGTTCCAGTTCCAGTTCTGGCCTGGAAAGGCCTAATGCCCAAGTCAGACTGCATCCTTGGGCCACAAGGCCACACTGTATTTTAGAACTTTAAGGTCAAAATGTTTATGTGCTAATCTCAGTCCTTGTTAGTACTCGCATAACTACACGTGTTACCTTGTGTGGGGATACTCTGAAAAATAGCAGGTCGAACCAAATGAAATTGCAGATATTTGACCATCTTTTCCCTACCAAAGCAGCAATTTCATATTTTGTTCAAATACACATTAAAAACTGTGCAGGGGTGTTTGCTTGCAGTGCCTAGCTTCTTTTATCCAAAACAGTGATTCCTTTTTTCCCCTCTTTTCCATACCTTGGCAACCATAGTTGTCCTCATTTCTTGTGTATTTTCTGCTTTTCTTGTCTGGGTTGAGGACTCTTCCTATTCTTGGAGCTTTTCCTTTTCTCGACCAAAACATAAACAAAGTCTAGAAGGTCTCAGCATCAAAGATGTCGTCCGCCTTCTCCAGCTTTCCCAGGGATCCAGCTTCTGCGTAACTGAAGGAGGAAGAACTCAAGCTCCTTTAAACTCAGAAAATTGTCTCCAGTTGTTCATCTTTTTTCCCCCTTTCCCCTATCTTCAGCTCCATTTCAGCAGAAGCTTTCTCGGAAGTAAAGACCGTGGGAAGTGAGATGATCCTCAGATACCTAGGGATCCACTTGTAACTGCTTCCTGGGGAAGGATCCAAAGAGTAGAAATTGCATATCAGAGAATGATGATCTTTCCTTTTTCTGTCCCCCTTAATTGAAGGAGGACCCAAACCAAGAGCAGAGGCCATCTATTTAGTTCCTCTGCTGATTTGGCTTTTTCCTGAAGAAAGTCAGTTTACATACCCAACATTTACTGATTTCTGTACAACAGGATAAAATGAAAAGAATGACCATAAACACATGTAGTTTATATTTTAAATTTTACATAAAAATATGTACATACAAAATAGGCCAACCCTGATTGCTCAAATCCATGTTGGCTGCCTGTGTATGATTTAGCAAGAAGAATCTGACCATAAGCTAAAGTCAGTTTAGCACAGGTTTCTTAAAAAAAAATTTTTATTAAAGCTCAGAGGCCATTCATGCTTTAAATAGTATATTAAACCCCATGTATTTTATTCAATTATTGAATGTAAAAAAATCCTATGTAATGATGCTATGAGTTTTCCCTTTGCTCAACTGGCTCTCTAAATACAAGCAAATCATTCAACCTCTTTACTCCTCATTTTCTTCATCTACGGAGTGAGGGTATAGTCTCTAAGGTCTTCTCTCAAGCAGGCATTCTGTAATTTCATTTTAGCATAAGCATAGAACTCTAGAACATTATCCTAAAAAAAAAAATACCCAAGGTTATTCACTGCAATGTGATTCATAAAGGAGAAAAATTAAAAATACCTTGAAGTGAAGTGAAGTGAAGTCGTTCAGTCGTGTCTGACTCTCTGCGACCCCATGGACTGTAGCCTACAAGGATTCTCCGTCCATGGGATTTTCCAGGCAAGAATACTGGAGTGGGTTGCCATTTCCTTCTCTAAGGGATCTTCCTACCCCAGGGATCGAACCCAGCTATCCTGCAATGCAAGCAGATGCTTTACCCTCTGAGCCACCAGGGAAGCCCCTAAAAAATACCCTAAATACACTAAATGTTTGGTATAAGTTACTGGAAACTGGAGTAAGTTACAGAAGATGCACACAATGACATAATACGCAGTTGTTAACAATAATGTAGACGCTATTTATAGGCATGAAAAATATTCACAATCCATTTTAAGTGATTCTATGATGGTATAATAATGCAACTAACATTTATTGATAGCTCTTATGAGTTAGTATATTACTCAGATTATTTTTCAGTCAGTTCAGCTCAATTCAGTTGCTCAGTCGTGTCCAACCCTTTGTGACCCCATGGACTGCAGCATGCCAGGCCTCCCTGCCTATCACCAACTCTCAGAGTTTACTCAAACCCATGTCCGTTGAGTCAGTGATGCCATCCAACCATCTCATCCTCTGTCATCTCCTCCTCCCACCTTCAGTCTTTCCCAGCATCAGGGTCTTTTCAAATGAGTCAATTCTTTGCATCAGGTGATCAAAGTACTGGAGTTTCAGCTTCAGCATCAGTCCTTCCAATGAATATTCAGGACTGATTTCCTTTAGGATGGACTGGTTGGATCTCCTTGCTGTCCAAGGGACTCTCAAGAGTCTTCTCCAGCACCACAATTCAAAAACATCAATTCTTCGGCACTCAGCTTTCTTTATAGTCCATCTCTCACATCCATGCATGACTACTGGAAAAACCAAAGCTTATATTATCTCATTTATCTCAATTAACCCTGAGGCACCCTGAATGAATTGAATATTATTATCATTCCTGCTTTATAGATTTGGAGACTAAGGTTTAGGAGCATTAAGTACCTACATCTGCTAAGAGAGGAGATGAGTACTGCATAAAGCATTTCTAGTTCCAAAATCAGAGTATTATTATCTGACTTTGGTTATTAAAAATAAAACAAAATTCCAGAACAAAATAGCAAACATGGACTAAAAAGAATCTTGAAAGAATGTGACTTTTTCATGTATATTTTCTTTTCTCTATCTCTCTTTTAACATGGATTATTTATAAAATAAACCCCCCCAAAAAATTGTAGAACTGAATCTCAGAATATATGAACTCAATGTGAGACTTGAAGACATCTGGAAAACTATAAAGAAAGATAGGCAGGTTTTGTACATGAAATTTATACTAAGCAATGAAACTTTAAATGTTTTTTAATTATACTCTTTAAACACTGAATGTAGAATGATGACCTGTTAGCCAAGCATCCTTGGGCCCCTACTAGGGTTTCAGAAGTAGCTCCCCCACATCAGTCTGCTCCCCCTAATCAGCACCCCTGTGTGGTTGGGAATATAGGGCAAGGGGTGGCACATTGTTTCACAGAAGCTTTATTTTTCAGTCACGGAGAAGGTCCTTATGATCACAGCACACAACACCTGATTTTAAAATGTCCCCTAAAAACGTAGCTCAGAGACTCATGTAGGCCCACACACAATACTGAGAGGAAATAAATCTCTTCCCACTCTAGCCTCCTTAATGAATTACGGCAAGAGAAACACCTGTATGTAAGTGCTAAGGGCTTTTCTGGACTTTTCTTGAAATCCTGGAGAATGGCCCCAGAGCAGTATGCCACCTAGAAGAGTGCTGGGTTTCCCACCCCTCCCACCCCTACTTTGAGGGTGCTGAGCCCACTGTCCTGATCCCATTAGATCCATAAAGCTTTAGCCTGGGAACCCCACCTCAAGGGTCAGTTCAGTTCAATTCAGTCACTCAGTCGTGTCCGACTCTTTGTGACCCCATGACTCATAGCACGCCAGGCCTCCCTGTCCATCACCATCTCCCGGAGTTCACTCAGACCCACGTCCATCGAGTCCGTGATGCCATTCAGCCATCTCATCCTCGGTTGTCCCCCTCTCCTCCCGCCCCCAATCCCTCCCAGTATCAGAGTCTTTTCCAGTGAGTCAACTCTTCTCATGAGGTGGCCAAAGTACTGGAGTTTCAGCTTTAGCATCATTCCCTCTAAGGAAATCCCAGGGTTGATCTCCTTCAGAATGGACTGGTTGGATCTCCTTGAAGTCCAAGGGACTCTCAAGAGTCTTCTCCAACACCACAGTTCAAATGCATCAATTCTTCGGCGCTCAGCTTTCTTCACAGTCCAACTCTCACATCCATACATGACCACAGGAAAAACCATAGCCTTGACTAGATGGACCTTAGTCGGCAAAGTAATGTCTCTGCTTTTGAATATACTATCTAGGTTGGTCATAACTTTTCTTCCAAGGAGTAAGCATCTTTTAATTTCATGGCTGCAGTCACCATCTGCAGTGATTTTGGAGCCCCCCAAAATAAAGTCTGACACTGTTTCCACTGTTTTCCCATCTATTTCCCATGAAGTGATGGGACCGGATGCCATGATCTTCGTTTTCTGAATGTTGAGCTTTAAGCCAACTTTTTCGCTCTCCTCTTTCACTTTCATCGAGGCTTTTTAGCTCCTCTTCACTTTCTGCCATAAGGGTGGTGTCATCTGCATATCTGAGGTTATTGATATTTCTCCTGGCAATCTTGATTCCAGCTTGTGTTTCTTCCAGTGCAGCATTTCTCATGATGTACTCTGCATAAAAGTTAAATCAGCAGGGTGACAATATACAGCCTTGACGTACTCCTTTTCCTACTTGGAACCAGTCTGTTGTTCCATGTCCAGTTCTAACTGTTGCTTCCTGACCTGCATACAGATTTCTCAAGAGGCAGGTTAGATGGTCTGGTATTCCCATCTCTTTCAGAATTTTCTACAGTTTATTGTGATCCACGCAGTCAAAGGCTTTGGCATAGTCAATAAAGCAGAAATAGATGTTTTTCTGGAACTCTCTTGCTTTTTCCATGATCCAGCGAATGTCGGCCATTTGATCTCTGGTTCCTCTGCCTTTTCTAAAACCAGCTTGAACATCAGGGAGTTCACGGTTCACATATTGCTGAAGCCTGGCTTGGAGAATTTTAAGCATTACTTTACTAGCATGTGAGATGAGTGCAATTGTGCGGTAGTTTGAGCATTCTTTGGCATTGCCTTTCTTTGGGATTGGAATAAAAACTGACCTTTTCCAGTCCTGTGGCCACTGCTGAGTTTTCCAAATTTGCTGGCATATTGAGTGCAGCACTTTCACAGCATCATCTTTCAGGATTTGAAACAGCTCAACTGGAATTCCATCACCTCCACTAGCTTTGTTCGTAGTGATGCTTTCTAAGGCCCACTTGACTTCACTTTCCAAGATGTCTGGCTCTAGATGGTTATATCTTTCCTTTTCTCCTTTGCTTTTCGCCTCTCTTCTTTTCACAGCTATTTGTAAGGCCTCCCCAGACAGCCATTTTGCTTTTTTGCATTTCTTTTCCATGGGGATGGTGTCAGAGTCCTCCCAAACCTGGCCCCAGTGTCAGAAATCGTCTGGGGCAGCCTCACATTAACCTTGTTTTCTGATTTCATTCAGGCTTTGCACCCCAGCCGTTTTTAACAATCTGACAAAAATGAGTCCCAGTAGAGGCTCTCACTGGGCTCAGTACCCCAAAGTTTGTTTTGCTTAGTGGGCTCAATCTTGCCCTTGAAGTTTTCTTAGAGATTGAAGACCTGATCTCCCTGTTGAAGCTTCTTGCTGCATTGCCTGGAATTGCTTGTCAGTTTCGTGGTCTTCCCTTCATCACTTACTGCATCTGAGCAGAAGTGTCTGATCTTCAGGTCCTGTTATCAGGGTAAATTTGCTTATAAGAACCTTTCTGCACCCGTCATCCCAGCTTCAAATAATTCTTCTTTCATTTACACCCAGATATCACTTAGCTTGACAATTAACATGCTGTTTTATTGGAAGCGTAAGTTTTTCTCTCGTCTAATTTACTTCCTCTATAACAAACTCTTGAAGTTCTTTGTATCTCAAATCACACTTTGCAGAATGCCTTACACATAGTAGGTACACAAGAAATGCTTCTAGGACAGATGAAGCACTAATTGCCTTTTACTTAAAGAGGTTACAAAAACTAACGAGCACAAATAAATGTGGTACATTCTACCCAGAATTGCATTTTGATAACTGTTGCTTGAAAAATTAGTGCATTGTGTGTTTTTAAATGAAGATGATTTATTGCTATTGTCTAATGTGTGAAGAAAGACAAAAAAATTGTTTGCAGGATCATTGGCTTGAGCACATCAATGGCACTGTTGGACAATTCTTGCTGAGTGTTCAGATGATTTATGTAACAGACCGAGGCTTTCCACGGTAATACATTATAGTTTCAAGCTATCAAACCTTGTTCACGCAGAGACAAAAGAATCTGAAAAATACCTACTTCTGAAGGTCTTCTCAAAAGAAATTGGAGATAACGTTGATGCTGTTTAAACTCTTTTGAGAGAAAGCACCATTACATGCAATATCTTAACTTCTGAAAACATACAATGGAAGTTTATTATTTTCCTAATGAACTCAATTTACTTTGCTTTTCATTCAGTTATTTAAATTATGCAACAAGAATTTTTAATAATACAAGATGAAACATTTTTAAACACAGGCATTTTTCTATCCTGAACTTTCAGGAATTATGTTATAGATTAAAAATTAAGGCATTTCATATACATTTGATGGCAGTGCTATTTATTTATCTTTCAAATAAAGATATATATGGGAAACATATTTTACGGTATTCTAACTACTGCCATATTTTTAGTGTGTGCATGATCACATGTAGCCATAACATAATTTAAAGATATGTACAAGATGATATCGTTTGAATTCTTCTAAATTATGGGACTTGTCACCAAAGATTGAACACTGTATAATGAATACAGTGTGTGGACAGAGACCCACAAATACAAGGCCCTTCTGGTAGAGAAACTAGATTTTTAGAAGAAAAGACAAAGTCCAGAAGAGATTTCCCATCATTTGTTCCTGGTCAGCATTTATTAACCCTCTTATCTAAACAGTACAAAAAAAATATAAATTCTCTGTAGTCAAAACAAAAATCAGCTTAATTTATCTATCCAGATGTACTAATTCAGAATAAGAACAAAAATTAAGGACAGACTGTCGTGAAAGGAAGTGTGGATTGTAGGAGAAAACAATGTAAACAGGATACCCAGGCTGTGGAATATGTAAAGCAAAATGATGAAAAAGAAATGTCATTTAACAGGGAGGGGAATGAGATCTTCCAGAAATCAGGCAAGAGATTTTTCTTCTTTTTTCACTGGATTGGAGATGCCAGGGGTGGTTGGACATGGGGAAGGACAGTGGCATTAGTCAGGTGGCTAGAAAGGTTCCCCCAAGATCAAATCAAAACATATGAGAAGGCTCTTCTGTTACTTTCCTAGCCCAACTCTTGATTCTTGTCTTAAAAACAAACCATGATTAGCAATTTGACCACAGTCTCCAAGGGAATATGGTCTTCCTTTGGACACAAGACAGTATGTTAGAAAATACAGCTTTTGTTGCAAACTTCAATACTGAAATTCTGCTTCACAGATTCATCCGTGGGTTAGTAGGTTGGAACTGTCAATACTGATGGATGCTGGCCTGCAGCAAAGTTCTCTGAAGAATCAGTTGTGGCCCTCTGTACTTGAGGTCCTTGTTGTCTGAGCTCTTCAGCATTCTTCACCTATTTACCATTTCCCACTGTCTTGTTATTCTTTTAATTTCAAAATTACAGTTGAATTCCCAAATTGTAGTTTGATTCCCATTAAAATAAAGACAAAAGATATTTATAGGGAGCAATTAAATGAACACATTATGTATGAATAGGGAAACACTTTGCTTCAATGTGAGGTCTGATCAATGGTAAATATACTGAGATTCCTTTATTATGATGTCTAATCCTCTCTTGTTTGGTCTGTACTTGTTTGTTTTCTCATGACCCAATTCATGGTGTACGTAAACCCATTTTACAATAAGCATAGCTATGCCAAAGCTGCCATTTATTAAGAACTTTCTATGTGGCAGACATATATTATTAGGCATTTAACCCATCTTATGTTTCTGTTTTCATGCTCCTAAGAACCCATAAAGCAGGTTTTGAAATGGAGGCTCACCAGCAGTAAGAAAGCTGCCCCAGAACCCACGCTAGTAAATGCTTCCAAGGGCCTGGAGCAGCCCCATCTGCTGGACTCCAGAAGCTCCAGTCTTTCCAGCATACCACGTGGCCTTCCTGTCAGTCTCTGAGGAGGCATTATAAGTACTCTCAACCCGTCCAAAATCTGTCTCCTCTTCAGAGAAAGATATAGCACTTCATAAGCTAAATATGCAAATACCAATGGTAAGGTTTTAAGAAATTGACTTGAATAGATACTGGATCTGTTATTTAGGGCCATAGAAATAGTCTCTCAAGGATGATACTATTTTGGAATTACTACTTCCCAGGAGTTCCCTCGTGGCCTTGGAGAAGTTCGTGTACATTCCAGTGGTAGTCAAGCCTTGTACTAGCACTGCCCACTCTTCCCATGTTCCATGACCTTGACTTCTTCCCCCTAGATACACGGGGACTCACGGAGCATCCCCCCAACTCTAGGACAGAGCCGTGTCCTAGCACCAGCAGTAGAATGAGTCACCCCTTTGTCTGGGACCAGTGAGAAGTCCTAGGATCAGGAGAGTTTGGTTAAGTAGCAGTGATCAAATTTTGAGTTATTTGAATCATTTGGATCATGCTGACTGGCTATGGTTTAGAGCAAATCACTTTGCATGCATCTTTGTTTCCAGTTCACCATTCATTAATTTGGTGAAGATCCAAAGTAAAATTAAACATATTGGCTTGAATTTCATACCTTTATTTAACTCAGTACTTTCTCTTCGTTTGTGGAGATGGTCTCCACTAATTTCTGTCATTTCTTGGGGAGAAGGGAGCTGCATGGCTCTGATCTCTACACAGGGAAGGTTGAACGGCACTATCAAGGCTGATCAGGAAGATGATGCCACCTTGAGGGTCCATACCTGCTCTTCTCCAGCACTGTACCCTGGAACTCAGCCCCCTAGATTCTCAGAGACCATGGATTAATCCTTGGTAGCCTCTAATTCAGGCTGAAAAAAATACATAGCCCTGGGTCTCATAGGGATATGCAGGGTCTTAGGATCAAGTGATTTTTGGTGTCAAGAAAATTGAAGGAGGAAAGTTTTTTAATACCTGGCCTCACTGAGACTTGAAGGAAGGAAATAAGCCCGAGTCAGAAAAGCACCCTGATTTGGTAGAAAGTGGAGGAATGACCTTCACTGAAGCTTCTCTGACTACTCAGCCCCTGGTATCATGATTGATGTCTAGTTTCTATGCTCAGAGCACACTCTCATGCCCTCTATGGCCACTTGTCTAGTGAGGCCAACCCCTTGGGATCCTGATGTGCAACTGAGACTTCCACCTGGTCCTTAGCTGCATTGGGGTTAGGTCCAACAACTCCTGAGAGCCAGGAGCCCCATACCGCCCTTAGGCATCTTCTGGGACTGCTGCATTACCATGGGGTGGTAAGTGCAAGCCACTTCAGAGGGACAGATGGATAGCCAGAGAGGGACGCCAAACCACCCCACCCCAGCATTCTCAGGCTGCTTAAGCCTTTACATCTTTCGCAGGATATAGTACTTTCACTTCCCAATATGCTGAGCAGTCAGCTTTCCATACCATGTGGTCATCTAGCCAGTGCATTCTTGGGAATACAGTGTATTTATTCATACCCATGCCATAGCATGGGTATATTCCTAAACTTCATGCCTTTGAAAAAGTTATCTTCTCATTCACTTACTCTTGTATGCATCCGTTCAGTGATTCATTTGTTAATTCATTCAACAAGCATTGAATGCTGACTGTAACCAGGCAGCTTTGTGGAGAATGAGGGAAAATACTGAGTCATAAGGAATTGTTACATAACCCCCCAAACTGCAAATTGCCTCTAATATATAACATACTATGGTTAAGTCAGGCTTACTAGATTTCAAGAAATCAAAATAAAGTCATGTCATGGAAGTCAGTGTTGAAGAATTACCTAACTCTTTTCCAGATTTAAAAAGTAATTAGTAATTATTCTGACAGTGAAGTTTTTCTAAGTTCTGTGACATTTTGACGTTTATGCAGTTACCACGATACTTTTATATGGCATCAATTTACACTGTAATAGGCTCCTGGCACATAACCATCTCATGACTACTAATGTAAAGAACAGAAACTACTAAGTAACCTTTTGTCGTTAAAATTCTTGATCCACATACTACCCATTACCGGTTAAGTTGTGGGATCTGTGGTTTTGGTATATAAGTGCACGGATTAAATAACATTAATGTGTAATTACATGAAAGTAAACCATGTAGTTTAGTTAGATTGCAATACAATTGTTATCACTGGATGTAAAGTGATACCAATTAAATTCCTTTAAAACACCACAAATTAAGATTTAACGACTGGAGAAATTCTAGAATGTAAGTTATAGTACCCCATAGGTAGAATATCCCTGGGTATTTTCAGATGTATAATGGCATTTATGAAGTTAAAAACATCTTTTTCCTTTATGACTGGAATTAATCATACCTTATTCAGGCACATTTCAAACAGACATCAGATAACTTCTTAAAAGACATGTATCAACAAGTTCAGCCTTTGAAATACTGACAAAAAGACAAATTATGAATACTTGTGCTCTTATAGAATAAATATTAGATTTTAATGGGATGGACATTAGGGTAGAATTTGGGACCAGGCTGACCATAATACAAACTCTTATATTGTAAAATTTTATCAGTCAAAAACAGTTGAGTATTAGCCACTTTGTATCATTTAACTTAACAAAATAATAGAAATGAAACATTGCATAAGTATTAGAATTAAAAATACCTTCCTCCTTCTTATATTCATCCCTCAAATGTACTGATTGCTTGCCAGCTAAATGAAAGTTATTTAACTTTAGCCTCTCAATTTTTTCTTTAGGAAAATGGTAAGAATAGCCACACAAAGGATTATTGTAAGGATTAAATGAAGACAGCATAGTCAAAGGACTCAATACAGTGCTTTAAACAAAGTCAGCATTGATAAATGTGCTTCCTCTCCCCTCCCCCATTTTGCGTCTTATATGTTTACTTATATGAATACTTGTACCTGGAGCTGATGGTTTAGATCCACAGATTCAAGGTCTAAAATATTTTAGGCAAGTGAGAATTTAACCAAACTTGCAGTTTTCACACAAAGCACTAATATATTTTTCAGTCAGGAGACAAATATTGTAAACAGGAAAATTTGGAAACTTAGATTGAACTTATAGAGCTGGAGATTTTTTCTTTTAGCAGAACTTTAGATACTTAAGAAAAATTATCTGCAGAGATGAATCAGATCTTTCCCTCATACACCCCAGTCTGTAACCCACACATGCCTCTACGTGACCAGGTCTCCATGCCAGATGTTCCAAGTAGCTCTTCATTTAATCATGTCTTCTGACAAAACCTAAACAAATATATCAAAACTTGTACAACATTTAGCAAGTGCAACTTGAAGATTTTCTTTCTGTTAGACAAATAGACGCCATCTGGAAAAAATAACCCCAGGCGCTTGGAAGCAGGAGTATGCAGCTTATTGGCTGAACACCCCATGAATACCTTAGACTACTTTCTTTGGCTCCTACCCTCTGCCTGCTCATTTCAAATCTTGCACACTCCAGCAGGCGTGCTGCTGTCAGACAAGCGAGCCCTTGTTACCCACGCACTCAGACACTAGGAGGACTCGCTTACTTTGAAAGATAGACTTGCAAGAGTTATCTGGACCCACTTTGTTTCCTTCACATTATGGCACCTGCTCTCTAAAGACTGCTGACTCTCACTGTGTTCTGATATGAATTGGTAATATCATTTTACTAATCAGTTCCATGTTTACCACATTCTATTTTTAAGCAGTAGTGTCCTCGCATGCTTTTTCCTTTCTTCTTTTCTGCCTCCCTTCCTGTTTTATCTAAAAGCTACTTTCTAAAAGGAAAAAGCCACTCGTATGTTGCTACTTATTTTACTAATTGACTTTTATTCCTCAATTAGTATTATAGTGATATTCATGTTATTTTGCCTTTCATAATTAGCCGAACTGCATTTCAATGATTTTGAGTTTGTCATCTTCTAGAGGAAAATCAAATAAATGTAAATATTCCGAAATCAAGAAAACCATCTTAATTTTTATTTTGATGGCATAATCTTCATGATTAAAACAACTTTTAATGTCATAGTCTTCATATGTCAAACTTTCTCTGCAACCATACTTACACAACATATTTAAGTTATAGCTTTACTAAGTTTTTGTCTTTTGTCAGTTGTGAGCTTGTAGCACTTCAAACCACAAAAGCAGTCACCTCAGAACTTCTGGAATTCATTTTATTACATCTCATGATCTGAGCAGTAGGGAGCCCTACGAAACATGTTTGATCAAATATTAATTTTATAAATTGCTTTTCCTTCCCCACAATTCCTATGAAAAAGGTATTCAGCTAGATTAAAACTGGAAAATTTTAATGGGACCTTTGAAATCTGTTCGAGCTCAGCTTCTTGGAAAAATAAAACTGCCTAATGGAAGCACTCTTTATACAAGAAGTGGTTATGCCTTTGAGGCCATTTTCTTCCATGCATAATAGAGAACTTGCAACAGGATAATCTGAGTATTGGAAATGTCTGCCAGATCTTTAATGCTGCTTGTAATAATATCTGAAGGGGTCCTGTGTGCTTGTTCACCATGATGAGAAGAAGGGGATGGTAATTTGCACCAATATCACCTTGTCTTTTCAGTCCTACCCTGGCCCAAGCCTGGAAAGTGAAGACTTTAACATTCCTCCCATCACTCCTCCTTCCCTCCCTGATCACTCTCTGGTGCAGCTGAATGAGGTCGAACCCGGTTACCACTCTCTGTGTCACCCAATGAACCATAATGGCCTGCTACCGTTTCATCCACAAAATATGGACCTACCTGAAATCACCGTCTCCAATATGCTGGGACAAGACGGAGCACTGCTTCCCAACTCCATTTCTGTGGTAAGAGTCTGCTTCTTGATTTGTGTTGGGGACCCCACACTGACAAGGTCTAAATTCATGAGAGGAGCTTTCAATCATCATAACGTGGCTTTCTGAAACTAGAATAGTTCTCAGCCATGGAAGATGTTCTCCATAAATCCTGTAAAATCCTAATACAGTTTTCCATCTTATATTTAAGTCAAGGCAAAATCAATTAACCACATGTTTAATCACTTATATTTATAACCCAAAGTACTAAATACTATTTGACACTGAATGTCCGGTAATGTGGTCAAACTGTCTTACTAGCTTTTATATAAAAATTATCATGAAGGTGCCATGTCTCATCTAGTGCAGGATTTCTCACCACAAGCAAGCAAGATGCCCCACTTCTTCTGGGAACGGCTATGAAGGTTGGTTTCACTCCTGTTTTCCGCTCTCAAATCCCACAAATTTATATAATCAGAAAGCAAGAAAACAATTTTCATCTTTATTTTGAAGGTATAATTTGAGTGATCAAAATTTATCTCCACTAAATGTTCCTTTGTTATTACTCTGAATCTTCTAATGTTCGACACTTCTCAAATTTAGTAAGAATATGTATTGCCAGAAAACTAGCAAAACTTAAATTCTTGGCCCCTACCAAAAAGTCCAAGAGTCTGTATTTTTAACAAGCATCCTATGCTTAAGAATACGGACATCATAAAATCTTTCCTTCTGACTATTACGTCATTTAAAACATTAATAATTTATCTGTCTGTATCTCATGGAGTGAAAAATATAATCATCAGTATATGGCCAAGGGCAGAGCTTTCTACCATGTCATGAAACTCTCTGAGGTTAATAGAAACTTCTAATAAATGACACGTGGGATGTTGAAGTCTTTACTTTGGTTCCATTGTTCAGTCACTTAACAGTCCAACCGTCTCTGTGGTCATTTTTGTAAGTCACTGAACAGTGCTGCCATATTCCCAATGAACAAATCGATTAACTTGCTTATCTTATGTTGTTTCTGATAGGAAAGTGTTTGATGTTATTATCACTTATCTAAATCATTTGGATGTGTCTCCAACTTGAGTGACTTCACTGGAAGGTTTTACTGTTAACCATGAACATAAAGTGGGGAGATGGAGAGTGGAAAGGAATCTATTTATAGTTTGGGGAATGAAGTCCTGAGCCTAATGCCACAGAGCATGGTAGGATGTAGGATTCTCCGCAAAACTGGCAGCTAGCTGGTTGGCTTGAAGGAGAGGACTTGTTCCCGGCACCAGCAGTAGCAAAAATCTCTACACTTGGTCTTGGTTTTTAGATGATATTACACTGTATAAATTTATCCTAAGAGTATTAGTGTGACTTCATAAAATGGAAGGTGGATTTTTTTTAGAAAATATGCTGTGTAAATCTGAATAATGTTTTACTTCAAAATAGTGACCTTGAAAAATCATGTGCCTATTCCTCTTTGGGGCTAAGGTTCAGACCCAGTGCAAGAGCCAATAAGGCATCCAGCTCATGCTTTCTAGGCTCCCCTTTCACTGAGAAGAGGAGGAAGGATGAATATAGGGCAGGAAGTACCAGTTTTGTCCTCCTCACCTCTTCCTCGTGTGCTCTTGAGGTTGGGCCATAGGAGGATAGTGGGATCCTCAGTTAGAGAGTTTTAGTCTCAAAACCCTTTTCGTTTCATATAATTTGACTTCTTAGCATTCCGAGGACTCGCCCAATTCACCATTCACTCTTTAAGAGATGAGTGTGTAACTTCAGTGTACACTCACCTGGAGTTTGCCCAGGTTTGCTGTTCTTGGTCACCCCATCCTCAACTGGCCCTAGTCCCACTCGTGGAGCACCACTATCTAGGCCCTTCCTCTACGGTGTTTCCCTCTTTGCTTATCATGAGCTTCTCTCATCCTAATTCTTCATGCTTCTTTCCACTTAGAAACTGGGCTTCCGTGTTTTTCCCCTTAACATTGTGTTTGCACACTTTACAAGGCAGAGGGATCCTGTTCGGCCTAAACTAAGCAAGTGAAGCTCTGATGTACTATTCCAGTTCTTGGCACGTGAGCTGTCAGGATTTTTCATAGGATGGTGAGACTTCCCAGTACCTCCAAACCGTATTCTGAGGTGGACATCTGCCCTGCCTCCTCACAATTATGCTTTATGTTAAAAGCTGCTCCAACAAATCCACTTTTGGCAAGACTTAGGACAGGCTTCAGCACTGTCCAATAGAACTCTCTGTGCTGATGGTTTTTTTATTATCCATGCCATCCAATAGCAAGAGTCATTGGCTATTGAACACTTTAAATGTCGCTAGCATGACTGAAGGACTAATTTTCATTTTATTTCATTTTAATTACATTTAATTACACTTAAGATAGCAACATGTACCTAGTGGTTACTGTCCTGGACAGCATAAATCCAGTTAATTATGTTGATAGAACATTAAATCTATATTAAACTCATTTTTTAAGCCAATGCAGTCTTGGAGAAAGTAGATTTGGAGGTGAAATTTGTTTTTATTTTATTTTATTTTATTTTGAAATTTGTTTTTAGAATTGTTTCAAGGTTTGGATCTCTGACTGTATTCCAACAGCCAGAGTCTGATATACGGCAAAGTTGCAATAGAAACCTAATACAGTTGGAAAGATCGACTTTATTGGAGTTTGCTAATTCCTTTGAGAAACAAGGGGCCTCTCCAGTTGTTATTTTGAGCTAATATGTGTTTGGAACATCACTCAACAGTGTGTACATTTTAAATGCTTTCCCTGCTCTAAATGTTTTCAAGGGCTCAGATGATTGATAAGATACAGTCACTGTCCTTCAGGAGCTTGTAAACTATAGAAAAAGCATAACTAAGTATGAAACAATTAGAGTCAAATGTGAAGCAACTAGAGACAAGAGAAGGATAAACACAGTTTCGCTGACTGTGGACCCAATAGGAATCCTACCTGGAAGAATTATAGTCTCTGGCTTGGGTATTTTATAAACTTAGTGGAAAAGGTATGATGGCAAAGGTAGTTTTGATTTGGACAAACAGAGAGGAAAGGAAAGGCATCTAGGAGAGAGCATCTGAAAAGCAGGTTGGATACTGTAAGTGGGAAGATTTGACCAAAGGTTTCAAAAAGCACTCTAAGGACAGTGGACTTGATATGATGGATTCTAAGAAACCATTGGCTGTTTTCACTGAAGGCAAAAGCATTATGAAATCGGTGTCATAGGAATATCCTTCTGGCATCTCTCTGGAGGGACTGCAGTGGCAAGAAACTGGAGTTGTGTCGAGTCTGGGAACCTGTTATCGTAACTCAGGCAAGGAGTGTTGAGACTCAGGGTGGTGATGATGAGAACAGAAAGATGAACTCATAAGATTTTTGCGCATCATTCCCATATTGGTGGATCTAAAGATGAACAGCCCTTCATATTGCCATGTTTTATATTTTAAAAGCACTAAGCATTTTCTTCTCTGAAAGTAACTTTAGGTCTATACGATACTCTTTTCATGCGTGTTTGTATAAACTGACTAAAACTCTTTTCTAGCAACTTTGCTCACATATAATGTGATTGATTGGTTGGCTAGTTGTTGACATATATGTAAGACATATGTATGAAGTGGAATAGTGTACAATTTAGGTCATCAGTGCTCATATAGATGAGGAAATAATGGCTACAGAATCAGGATGTAAAAACATCCCACCTAGAAATTACAGGGCTCTTTCTGTAATTTCTCATCTCTTCTTTCAAGGTCTCCTAAAGTTTGGAAACAACTAATTATAGCTAACACTTGTGAACTCTAAATAATTACTTGCTGTAAATTTTTAAATCTCATGAATATGAGCCACCCTAGGTAGATTTATGTGTAGAATCAACTATCTACGACTTTATTTTACAAAAGCACTTCAGTTTTATTAAAGCTGAGCCTTTTGCTATTAGTACAATGCTCAGATCTTTCTTTAACATATAATTTATTTATTTGTTTATTGAAGGATAATTGCTTTACAGAATTTTGTTCTTTTCTGTCAAACTGCAACATGAATTGACATAGGTGTACATATATCCCTACACTTTTTAACTTCCCTCCGATCTCCCTCCCCATCCCACCCCTCTAGGTTGATATAGAGCCCCTGTTTGAGTTTCCTTAGCCATACAGCAAATTTCCTTAGGCTATCTAATTTACACATGGCAATGTAAGTTTCCATGTTACTCTCTCCATCCATCTCACCCTCCCCTCCCCTCTCCTCATGTCCATTAGTCTATTCTCTATGTCTGTTTCTGTACTGCTGCCCTGTAAGTAAATTCTTCAGTATCATTCTTCTAGATTCCTTATATATGTGATACAATATTGTATTTATCTTTCTCTTTCTGACTTACTTAACTCTGTATAATAGGTTATAGGTTCATCCACCTCATTAGAACGGACTCAAAGGCATTCCTTTTTATGGCTGAATAATATTCCATTGTGTATATGTACCACAACTTCTTTATCCATTCATCTGTTGGTGGACATCTAGGTTGCTTCCATGTTCTAGGCATTGTAAATAGTGCTGCAATGAACAATGGGATATATGTGACTTTTTCAATTTTGGTTTCCTCAGGGTATATGCCTAGGAGTGGGATTGTTCGGTCATATGGTGGTTTTATTCCTAGTTTCTTAAGAAATCTCCATACTATCTTCCATAGTGGCTGTGTCAATTTACATTCCCACCAATAGTGCAAGAGCATTCCCTTTTCTCCACACCCTCTCCAGCATTTATTGCTTATAAACTTTTTGATGATGGCCATTCTGACTGATGTGAGGTGATATCTCCTTGAAGTTTTGATTTGCATTTTTCTAATAATGAGTGATGTTGAGCGTCTTTTCATGTGTTTGTTAGCCATCTTATGTCTTCTTTGGAAAAATGTCTGTTTAGGTCTTTTTCCCACTTTTTGATTGAGTTGTTTGCTTTTCTGGTATTGAGTTGTATGAGCTGCTTGTATATTTTACAAATTAATCCTTTGTCAGTTGTTTCATTTGCTATTATTTTCTCCCATTCTAAGGGTTGTCTTTTCAACTTATTTATAGTTTCCATTGCTGTGCAAAAGCTTTCAAGTTTAATCAGGTCCCACTTGTTTACTTTTATTTTTATTTCCGTTACTCTAGGAGATGGGTCATAGAGGATCTTGCTTTGATTTATGTCATCGAGTATTCTGCCTATGTTTTCCTCTAAGAGTTTTATAGTTTCTGGTCTTACATTTAGGTCTTAAATCCATTTTGTGTTTATTTTTGTGTATGGTGTTAAGAAGTGTTCTAAGTTCATTCTTTTACATGTAGCTGTCCAGGTTTCCCAGCACCATTTATTGAAGAGGCTGTCTTTGACCCATTGTATATTCTTGCCTCCTCTGTCAAAAATAAGGTACCCCTAGGTGCGTGGGTTTATTTCTGGGCTTTCTATCTTGTTCCATTGGTCTATATTTCTGTTTTTGTGTCAGTACCATACTGTCTTGATGACTGTAGCTTTGTAGTATAATCTGAAGTCAAGAAGATTGATTCCTCCAACTCCATTCTTCTTTCTTAAGACTGCTTTGGCTATTCAGGTCTTCTGTGTTTCCGTATGAACTGTGACATTTTTTGTTGTAGTTCTGTGAAAAATGTTGTTGGTCATTTGATAGGGATCGGATTGAATCTGTAGATTGTCTTTGGTAATATAGTCATTTTTATAACATTGATTCCTCTTACCCAAGAACTCTCCATCTGTTTATGTCATCTTTCATTTCTTTCATTATTGTCTTATAATTTTCTGTGTACAGTTCTTTTGTCTCTTTAGGTAAGTTTATTCCTAGATATTTAATTCTTTTTGTTGCAATGGTGAATGGGATTGATTCCTTAATTTCTCTTTCTGATTTTTCATTGTTAG
The DNA here is from genome assembly GCF_001704415.2 of Capra hircus. Taxonomy (NCBI): domain Eukaryota; kingdom Metazoa; phylum Chordata; class Mammalia; order Artiodactyla; family Bovidae; genus Capra; species Capra hircus. Next base: position 56,992,853 of record NC_030821.1, read on the forward strand.
TATATAGAAATGCAAGTGATTTCTGTGTATTGATTTTGTATCCTGCAACTTTGCTAAATTCACTGATGAGCTCTAGTAATTTTCTGATACTATCTTTAGGGTTTTCTATGTAAAGTATCATGTCATCTGCAAACAGTGAGAGCTTTACTTCTTTTCCAATCTAGATTCCTTTTATTTCCTTTTCTTCTCTGATTTCTGTAACTAGGACTTCAAGAATTATGTTGGACAATAGTGGGGAAAGTGGACAGCTTAGTCTTGTTCTTGATCTTAGGAGGAATGCTTTCAATTTTTCACCATTTAGAATAATGTTTGCTGTTGGCTTATCATGTATGGCCTTTACTATGTTGAGGTAGGTTTCTTCTATGCCCATTTTTTGAAGAGTTTTAATCATAAATGGGTGCTGAATTTTGTCAAAGGCTTTTTCTACATCTATTGAGATGATCATATGTTTTTCAACTTTCAATTTATTAATATGATGTATCACATTGATTGATTTGCATATATTGAAGAATCCTTGCATCCCTGGGATAAACCCAACTTGATCATGGTGTATGAGCTTTTTGATGTGTTGCTGAATTCTGTTTGCTAAAATTTTGTTGAGGATTTTTACATCTGTGTTCATCAGTGATATTGGCCTTTAGTTCTCTTTTTTGTATTGTCTCTGTCTGGTTTTGGTATCAAGGTGATAATGGCCTCATAGCATGAGTTTGGAAGTGTTCCTTTCTCCGCAATTTTTGAAAGAATTTTAGAAGGATAGGCATTAGCTCTTCTCTAAATGTTTGATAGAATTCTCCTGTGAAGCCGTCTGGTCCTGGGCTTTTGTTTTTTGGGAGATTTTTGATCACAGCTTCAATTTCAGTGCTTGTAATTGGATTGTTCATAATTTCTATTTCTTCCTGGTTCAGTCTTGAAAGATTGAACTTTTCTAGGAATCTGTCCATTTCTTCCAAGTTATCCATTTTCATGCCATATAGTTGTTCATAACAGTCTCTTATCCTCCTTTGCATTTCTACATTGTCTGCCATAACCTCTGCTTTTTCATTTCTAATTTTGTTGATTTGATTCTTCTCTCTTTTTTTCTTGATGAGTCTGGCCAAAAAGATTTGTCAATTTAGTTTCTCTTCTCAAAGAACAAGCGTTTAGTTTTATTAAAACTAAATAATCTTTACTGTTTGTTTACTGTTGACATTACTGTTGTTTCTTTCATTTTCATTTATTTCTGCTCAGATCCTTATGATTTCTTTCCTTCTACTAATTTTGGGGGTTTTCTGTTCTTCTTTTTCCAGTTGTTTTAGGTGTCAAGTCAGGTTGTCTATTCGATGTTTTTCTTGTTTCTTGAGGTAGGATTCTATTGTTATAAACTTCCTGCTTAGAACTGCTTTTGCTGCATCCCATAGGTTTTGAGTTGTCATGTTTTCATCGGTATTTGTTTCTAGAAATTTATTGATTTCCCTTTTAATTTCTTCAGTAACCTGTTGGTTATTTAGAAACGTATTGTTTAATCTCCATGTGTTTGTGTTTCTTACAGTTTTTTTCTTGTAATTGATATCTAGTCTCCTAGCATTGTGGTTGGAGAAGATGCTTGATCTGATTTCAGTTTTCTTAAATTTACTGAGGTTTTATTTGTGACCCAAGATGTGGTCCTGGAGAATGTTCCATGGGCACTTGAGAAGTAGGTGTATTCTTCTGCATTTGTATGGACTGTCCTGAAGATATCAATAAGATCCATCTCATCTAATGTATCATTTAAGACTTGTGTTTTCTTATTTATTTTCTGTTTTGGTGATCTGTCCATTGGTGTGAAGGGGGTGTTAAAGTCTCTTACAATTATTGTGTTACTGTCAATTTCTCCTTTTATGTCTGTTAGTGTTTGTCATGTATTGAGGTGCTCCTATGTTGGATGCATGGATATTTACAATGTTATATCTTCCTCTTGGATAGATCCCTTGATCATTATGTAGTGTCCTTCCTTATCTCTTGTAACCTTCTCTATTTTAAGGTCTATTTTGTCTGATATGAGGATTGCTACTCCAGCTTTCTTTTGCTTCCCATTTGCATGGAATATATTTTTCCATCCTCTCACTTTCAGTCTATATGTTTCTTTAGGTCTGAAGTGAGTTTCTTGTAGATAGCATATATATGGGTCTTGTTTTTGTATCCATTCAGCCAGTCTGTGTCTTTTGGTTGGAACATTTAAACTATTTACATTTAAAGTAATTATTTATATGCATGTTCCTATTGCCGTTTTCTTAATTGTTTGAGGTTGATTTTGTAGATCTTTTTCCTTCTCTTGTATTTCTTGACTACATAAGTCCCTTTAACATTTGTTGTCAAGCTGGTTTGGTGGTACTGGATTCTCTTAACTTTTGCTCATCTGAAAAGCTTTTTATTTCTCCATCAATTTTGAATGAGATCTTTTCCGGGTACAGTAATCTTGGTTGTATATTTTTCCCTTTCAATACTTTAAATATATCCTGAATATGGTGCTCAGATCTTTGTGTTAGTATTTTCACATGATGGAATTTTAGAATTTGAATGGATCAAAAAGGTGAAAATATCTAGTTCTCATTTAGGTACTGTATATACTTTAGTGGTTACTATATTATTTAACATATATGCACTATTATATGTTATATATGTTGCTGTTTTATGTAATACATAACGTTTTCTGGAAATAGATTTTAAATGTTCTTATATCTATCTGTTTTTTATCTCTGCTGGCAATGTAAGTGATACAGTTTTACTGATTCTAAGCATTTCCAACAAATGTCTAATATATTAGATGTAAAAAATTTAGTTCATAATTAGAAGTCAGTATCTGAGTATTACTATCCCAATAGTATGAAAAATGGAGGTTCAGAGTAGTTAAGTGACTTGCTCAATAGCTCAGCCAATGAATACTCTGGCCTCCTTATGTGAAAAACAAGGGTAATGATGATCCTTATCTTGTGGAGTGAAGTGAATATTTAAGAATTGCTTAGATCATTGGTTGGCACACAGAAAGCATTATTATGTAAGTTTTCTAAATAAAATATGAAAAACAAGAATGTATATGTATAATTCCTTTGGAGAAGTTAAAATATATGAGAGAGAAGATTTTTCAAATGAGCTATTTATACTTAAATCCTTAATCTTCTTCACATCTGTCCAAAAAAAAAGCAATAAGCCTGCCATCACCAAAACGTCTTTACTTTCTACTGAGTGTCCTTATACATCATTGTGATTAACCCTGGTGTCTTTTGACCACAAGATGTCTTTTGACCTCCTCAATTCAAATCTTGGCACAATAACATACCAGCTATGTGACACTGAGCAACTTGCATAACCTTTCTGTGCCTCAGTTGCTTTACCTATAAAATAGAGATAAGACATTTACTCTCATATTGTTGTGAGCATTAAAGTAATTAATATCTATGAATTTAGTGCCTGTCAAACAGTCGGCACTACATATATTCGGTGGAATCCCTTTTTGATAAAAATGTCACTAGGGTAGAATATCTAGCTTGCCTTCTGAAACTTGCCATAAACATATACAGGGGTGAAGCATACATAGGGTAACTTTTTTCCTTCCTTCCCCAATTTCCCACCACTTCCTTTTTGTATATTCTTGCCTATGCCAGTTTTATGTGTTAGTAGTCAGTCTGGACTCTGGCAAAAAGTTAGATTTCTGGCACTTGAGAAAAGATTCCATTTTCTTAAAAGTCCGTATTTTCCAAGACCAGGTTATAAAAGAGTGTAGAATTTCTATTAGTATATACTTTCAAATAAGTGCCAACTAGTTCTGATTTTCTAGGTCCAAGTTAAATAGTCATTCATGACCCAGTGTGCAAGAGTTCCATTTTTCTCAAAGTTCCCTTGAGTTATTTTGATAGTGGGTGATTGACCAGCCTGTGCTTTTCCAGGAGTGAATCTGGTTAGAAGAGCACTGGAGTGAGAGTCTGGAAGGCCAGGCCCTGCCTGGGGTAAGCTTGCTAACCATGGACGATTCACTGTGCCTTAGCTGTAACCAGCAGGGTTGGGCTAGATCAGGCGGAGCCAAGGGAGGCCAGAACAGAATCCGCCAGAACCAGAGTGCTCTTACTCATCTCACTTGTTCCCATTTCCTGTAAAAAATGCCCTTGAACCTAGGATTCTACCCCCCAAGAAAAAGGAAAACCACAGGACTAGTTGAGTTCTGAGATCCTTTCCAGGGCTGACATTTTCCTGTGATTCATTCTCTGTCGACCACACAACTGTGATCCAGAGTTGCAGCTCACTCAGCTTGTCACTTTAGTTACTTAGTCATTTTTCCCACCATCGCATGGGCTTTCTCGGTGCTTTACCCATACCCTCACCCTAAAGCCACATCGATTATTAAGCTACTTGAACTTATTGGACAGAACATTTCTTTTGGCTGGAAAATATTGTTATGCCATTAAGAAGAAAGTGATGCTGTTTTCATGTTGTTGAATAGAAACTACAGAGTTGTTTGGGGAGAAAGGTAGAATAAGAAAATGTACATATTAAGTATTCATGGTCTCAGAAAAATCCCTTGATTCCTGCAAACTGAAATCAGGAGCCTCTCCTTTCCCCCTTCATCGTGGCACCCTCACTGCTGGGTTTCACCATAGGCTGGTGGAAGGCAAAATGCAACCTTGTATAAAGTCATTCAAGGCTCCTGCCTGGCCCGTATGTGGCGATTGCTTGTTCTTTGTGCAGGCAACAGAAGCTCTTTCATATAAAGAAACATCGTGCAAAGTTTTAGAATGGCCTCACAGAAAGGATTCATTTAGAACCTGGGCTTTTTTGTAGAGCATGGTTCCTAATGACATAGTATAGAAAATTTACAATGAGAAAAGCAACAAAGGAGATTTCAGTTTCTTTGAATACTTCAAATTTCCAGTTCTGGAGTTTAAAATGGAAAAAGATGTTAAAAGGCAATAAAATTGGGGGGTTTATTTCCCAAATGCCTTATTTTTTCCAGGCAACAAAAGCAAGCATGATGTATATACTCAGATTTATTGTCTTTTGAAGCTTTCAGTCTGGCACACTTTGCATTCAGAGGCCACTGCACGGCTGTTTTGCCAACCATCACTTCGGTAGGTGCTGTGCAGGACACATGCAACTAAAGCAGGGGTGCCCCTCTGGGTCTGTAGGGAGTGCGGTACATCAAGGAAGTCCACTGTATTAGAGCAGCATGAATTGCTAATATGTTGCCATTATGGAAAGGACCACTGGCATATTGAATAATGTAGCTTTCAAAGCCAAGCAGAAAATGTGATTACACACAATTTGATTGCTGTTTTTAAAATAAATATTTTCAAAATCAGGAGATATTTTATTTCACGTAATGCATAAAGTATGTAAGAGCTAAGTAAGTATCTTTTAGGACATGAAGGAGTTGATGATGTCAGCCCCATTTAGACATGAAATAATAGAAGCATTAGTTTAAAATGGAATGGATGTCACCCTGGATATTTTCTTTCTTAAAAAAAAAATAGGAGCAGAAAAGCAGTAAAAAATGATTTTGCCCACTTTGACAGAAGAAAAAAGACAAAGAATGATTACTTAGCATTATGCCACAATTCATCAAAAGTTTAGCTATTTCAGCCATTTTTCCACAAATTATCCTTTTTTGAAATTATTAAACCATTGTAACAACTGTGAAAAAATGGACAGGTTTTTCATTCTTATTTTTGACCATATATAATAATAAAAGTGTGTGGTTTGGGTTTTTTTTAATGTCAAATTCCTAATAAGGCTAAAAATGAGCATTGTTTGTAGTTAGTTGGTAAGCTCCACTTAAGCCCTTTCTTTGCTCAAAACAGACTCTACTTTGAATATGGTATTGATAAGAAATTCCGTGAACTCAGTATGCTAATGATTTGGGACTATCTTTTAGCTCTGGAGAAGGAAATGGCAACCCACTCCAGTATTCTTGCCTGGAAAATCCCATGGACGGAGGAGCCTGGTAGGCTACAGTCCATGGGGTCGCAAAGAGTCGGACACAACTGACAGCTTCACTTTCACTTTAGTTCTGTAATAAAATATTGCTCCAAAATAGAGCTCAATAGTGTTCAGTAAAGGAGCCAATTTAAAAATAACTCCTCTCCATTCTTATGCCTAGTATGACAACTCAGGATTCACTTTGTGTATAAAGGTTGCTGTACTTTTTCTTCACCCCTAGAGTTCATATGGATTAGTGCCTAGCCCATGCACGGAAGAAATTAAAAAGCTATAAGACCAGTTATATAATATACTGTAAGCAAACTTAAAGAGTTATTCAATCCAGTCTCTTAATTCCAGACAGAAGTAAACCTAAACCATTTAAGATATGCGGTTTTCTATCTAAGAGCCAAGATTCCACAACTTTCCTTGGTAGTCTGTTTGGGTTTAATTAACCTTGTAACATTAAGTTAAATTGCACTGAGAGATTTAGATTCCTTCCAGGAAGTTGTTTATTAAAGTTAAACTAAAAAATCTTAACTGCAATTTCACTCTACTTTGTCTGCTTCAGACATCTGAATGCTTGAGGAACAATTGATTGCAAATATTTGACATTTATTAAGTCAGTCCTGCAGTTGTGTTTTACCTGATCCAAATAACCCCAGTTCCTTTAACCTTTCCTCAAAGGTCATATTTTTCAACTTTTAAATCAAATTAACTTTTTCTTTTCTAATTTGTGATTTTAAGGAATGCCAACCACCATGGAAGGCAGAGCTCCAGACGGAGCCTGGGGTTGCAGATTTATTTCTGAAGTTTTCAAATAATTCTCTGCCCCCACATGGACATTTTATGATAGGCTCTTTAATAGCATCATTGATTGCTGACATATTTAATTTTTGACCCATCAATCACTCCCACGGCATGTGTCCCTTGCTATATTGGTATCTAGGCAGCAGTTCCCCATCTTGTTTCTGTGTAACTCACTTCTCATCCTAAAGGCAAACATCTGGGAAGGACATCATGGCTTTACTCCTCTAGGCATTTTTTTTTTTTTTTCTGGCTGCGTATCCATGATTTAAATCGCCTTTGGCAAACAAAGAGTGGGAAGAAAAATATAGTTATGTACTCCTAATTGTCCTTGGACAAACACGTGCCAAGTAGACCCGTAAGTAAGACTTCCCAGGCCTTGGCAATAAAGTTTCAGTCTCTAGCTGCACCCTCCAATTGTTAATAACATGTTTCCTAAAGTGTTGAGAGGGCGTTTGGGAAAAGCATCACAGAATCTGGATGAAAAGAGGTGGGAGCAGGAAGAAGAACCAGCTGTTCAGGAGAGAAATCGCGTACCTCAGGGCTCCATGGGATGTATGCTTCCTGCGTGTGGCCCCCTTGCCTGTCCCTTACCCCCTCCACACATGCTGTCTGTATCTCCTCTACCTTTGGGTCCATCCACACCCCTGGACCCTAAAAGTAAGAAGGTTAGTGCTTCATCCATCAAGTCCTGAACGGAAGTCAGACCCTGAGCTGAGCACTGCCCTCGTGTCCTTCTGGCTGTCTTTCCTTCCTTGGCCTTTTTTTTAACGCTCAGGACATATCCCCAACTCTCATCACACCATGCGGAGAAGTCTGCCTCTCACTCTGCCCGGTGAGCACCCAGACCCCCAACAGCTTGTTTGGTTTCATTATCAAGACTTCCACATGGAAATCCTTAATAACAGTGTTACAGGGCGTGCTTGCACAGAGTAAGACCTCAGTAACTATCTCTGATCCAAGAAAATGAACTCAGTTATCCCTGATGGAACCCTTACAGTTTTCCACAAACAGGTACAGGATTGTTCTTGCTTTGTTTTTTTGTTTTGTTTTTTGTTTTTTTCCGACACTTCTAAGTTGTATAGTCTTCTAAAATAATATCAATTTTCCGACCTAAAAAAAAAAGTAATACCATGTGTTGTGGCATCGAAATGTATCACACTGCTGTAATACTTTCCATTTAGCTAAATGAATTTGAGCCCTAACCTTACATTTATTTTGTAGTTTTAAGACTTAATCAACTTACTACTAATTATTCCTAACCCATACCACTATTAAATTGATACGTTTGACAATTAATTACAATGTATAGTTGATCTTTTTCAGATGTGTAGTTTTATTTTCTGAGTAGAGCTATTTTTGTGGAGAAAATTTGTCAGCAATATTACAAGACACCTAAAGGAACATATTTCTGCCTAGTCCTCCAAAATCTTGAGGGCAGAAGAGGCAATGCAGAGACTTAACGTTTGTTAAAGATTGGCTCATATGACCAGTGTTGATTTTATATATATATATATATATATATATATATATATATATATATATATAATCACAAGATGATTCAATCTTTGACTTGCTGTTGCCTTGATTTGGGTGAGTAGATTATTAACATTAAAATGGTGCATTATAAATCCATTTAGTCATGGAGTCATAGGAGAATTAGTCTAAAATGCTTTTCAGGAGAACAATGAACCAGTCTCACTCCAAGACACCGCTTCCTTCATTATTCATTAACTGTTCTTATCTCAAGCACATGGGAACATTCTAAGAGGTTTTGTTTTTTTTTTCCATTTCAGTTTTATTCCAGTTTGAAAGTTCTGAGTTCTCTTATGTGGACAAGCAATACCTACAGGAACATAATGTTTGTCTTTTTATATTAGTCATTCATATATGTTTCTCGGCCAGAAGCTAACACACTCCATTGGAGAAAAGGAATAGCATACTGCAGAGTCTTTCACCATTCTGGACAGTAATTAAAATACTAGATTCAACCTTCCTTTTCTCAGTCATTTACAATATCACAAATGCCATAGTAATTCTGAGAACAGGTCTTTTCTTCTTCACCTAAGAAATATATTTAGTGTTTTAATAGATATATAATAACAAAATTGATAGTCAGATTTCTATGAATTGAATGGAATATACAAATTCCCCAGGGAAATCTATGTATCATTTAACAGAAGGAGAATTAATTATCCTTTTATAATTCAGGATAGGTGAAAAACTTCTTCAAAATTTGTTACTTTTGAAAAATATTATTAACATTTAAGGGATTTTGTGTTTTTTAATCAAAATCATTATTTTCTTCAATAAAATAGTATTCAAGCCCCCAAAACATACTACACTATTAACATTTTTCATATTTTTATATGCAATGCATAGTTAATCACATTTTCTAACCAGCAGACATAAATAATGGCTTAGCAGGTCAAGCTAGGACCAGTCCTTCATGCATTATGAAATTTGAAAATGAAGTGGCTGAAAAATAAAGTCCTGCTTTAATTAAGATGGTAAATTCATAGGGACTATTGCTAAAAATCATTATATTATTAAGACTATCAAAAGATAAAAAAACTATTTGCATTTTAATGCATTTTCTTTCTGTTTCGTGGTACACATATCTACAGTGTTTGAAAAATTAACAGGACAAAAAGACATAACTATATTCACATAGAAAAAAATTACGTTGTTTGCATCTGTATTTACATATCTCTCATCTCTCTACATAAATGTATGCAGTTACACATGTCGGTCTCGACTGTGTGTCAGGAACTCTTCCCATCGCGAGAGTACCATGGTGGCAGTGGCCATTCCCCCAAGACAGATGCAGACTGGGACCTTTAGCTGACAGCTGTTTTCTCGTGTCTGGGGTTGTGTTTGCTTTCCCCAAAGCAGTCGCATGTCTAATTACAGCAACCCACGGGGCTCCGGCCATGTTTCCCAGCAGACAACAGACACAGCCTGTTCTGCAGGCAGACTGCGAGCTCGCGTTCCACCCCACTCTCACATGTTTGGAGGGTCTTCATTGTGCCTCCAGTCTACTAGGTGTGACAGGCAGTGAAGGTTAGAATCCAGGAGCTGACAGTTCACTGGGAAAGATGAGGGCTACATATATGGAACTTGGAAAATATGAGACCATGGAAAGTCAGATTCTCAGATCTGGTGCCCTCCTTAAGCCACCCAGGGAGTGCTGGCCACCTGCAGAAATGAACCCCTGGCCTCGGGGTCTGGAGAAGCAGTGCTGGTGGTGGGTACACCAGCTGGTTCGGGGGTGAGGCAGCCCAGACTTGACCCCTGCGCGTGGTTGTGGGCCAGTGAGTTCACATGCCTCGCTGTCCTTGGTGGTGAGGCTTCAATGGCTCCAGGTGTCTGAAGCCCTCAAATAGCACCCAGCAGATGGGGTGCCTAATGTTAGCTATTTGTTCCCTACCTGCTTGGAAGCCCCACAGCTGCTTGTCTGGGTTTTCCTCACACTGTCTGTCATTCCTCTTCCAGTTATTAGTGTCCATCCTACCTGGGCCCTTCTAAGAACCATTGGGCTGACATTTTCTCAGCATCTGCTTTTGCCAGGTCCTGGGCAAAGTGTTTCCAGAGTTTCTTCTTAAATCCCCACAGTTGCACCAGGAGAGGGTGGTGTGATCCTTTCCTTGCACGGAGCAGGGGTGGGGTGGGAGGGGACTGAGGTCACAGGCAGGTTATACAGTTGGCAGCCCGTAGGTGGTAAGCAGCCACCCTGCCATTCCTGACGAGGCAGAGGCTGTGCCTCTCATGGGGTGAGGCTCGATCACACTGCACTGAAAGCCTTTTTGGGGCCCCTGTTCCTTCCATTCTCCCCATGGAGGTTTCTGATGGACTTGGTACCATTCTGTTCACGCTGCCGATGCCAGACAGAAACCTTCCCAAATCTGTTCTCTCTCTTTTGTTTTTTTTCAACAAAATTAACTCACTTTATGTTTACATTGCTGAAATAATATAATCAGAGAATAAGCAGAGGAAAAGAGAGCTCTTATAATCCAGTGAAAAAAAAGGGTGGGCTTGGAATTCTTGCTGATGACTTTGACAAATCACCGGGTCTCTCTGACTCTCAGTTTCCTTTGCTGTAAAAGGAAAAAAAATGGTATGACAACAATATTTACATCACCGTGTGATTTGGGGGATTAAGTGAAACACAAGATTAATATTTCTACTACCTAACAGTTTAAGTACATTTTCCAGTCATCGTGTTGAATAGATTAGCATTCCAGCTAATGATAAATGTTAGCTCTTTGCCAAAAACCCCAAAATTTAAATTATTACCTCCTCCATGAGGAAGGCAGTGTTACTTCTTCAGGTGGCAGCAGGCTACGCTGGTAGACAAGTTCTTGTGCCCGGTAGCTGGGTTGTCTGCCCTTTGTCAGGACACCATTATCAACCAACCTCAAGATATTCTTCCCTCTCCATCGTTAGGATACAAAACTTACTTTTAAAAATGAAAAGATATTTAAATTATTTTATAAATAAAAGAAGTAAAAATTCTGGGCAACTTGCCGAGGATAGCAGATCTGAAATTAGGTCGAAATGTTTACTTTTCTTTATTAAATTCCTACTACCTTTTCTGATATGTTTGTATCAATTTGTCTCTTCATAAATATTTGAATGTTCTGTGTGACAGGGAATGGATAAAAGCCAAAGAAATAGATAGTGAATTATGACTAAACTTTAGGTTTTCTTCATTCCTGTCCAATAATGATGAATTAATGTGACCAGGGTCACAAAGCCTCTTGACAGGACAAGTCCCAAAGGAACAGTTTGCTCAGATGCCCCCGTGGACTGAAGGCCCTACCCAAGATCCCAGAGTGGAACGAGGACACGCATTGTGAAGAATGGTGGGGCCCGAGGGTGAATTGCAGAGCTCCCCATGTCAATGGCTTCCTTCTTCTCATCAACCTACAGACACTCCAGCTCCTGAGAGCAGTGCTATGGAGACCTCTGCATGGGGCCAGACACTGGCTGGCCTGCTTACCTGCATACAAACGCCACACACAGTTATTGCATAGGAGGAGCTGGAAGATTTGAACACACCAGCACTTAGTGATATCTTCATCATTCAGTTCAGTCGCTCAGTCGTGTCCAACTCTTTGGGACCCCATGGACTATGCACTCCAGTCTTCCCTGTCCATCACCAATTCCCTAAGCTCGCTCAAACTCTGGATCTCCTTGCAGTCCAAGGGACTCTCAAGAGTCTTCTCCAACACCACAGTTCAAAAGCATCAATTCTTTGGCGCTCAGCTTTCTTTATAGTCCAACTCTCACATTTATACATGAGTCCTGGAAAAACCATAGCTTTGACTAGATGGACCTTTGTTGGCAAAGGCTTGTCTCTGCTTTTTAATATGCCATCTAGGTTGATAATAGCTTTTCTTCCAAGGATCAAGCGTCTTTCAGTTTCATGGATGCAGTCACCATCTGCAGTGATTTTGGAGCCCCCCAAAATAAAGTCTTTCACTGTTTCCATTGTTTCCCCATCTATTTGCCACAGAGTGATGGGACCAGATACCATGATCTTAGTTTTTGAATGTTGAGTTTTAAGCCAACTTTTTCACTCTCCTCTTTCACTTTAATCAAGAGGCTGTTTAGTTCCTCTTTGCTTTCCTCATCTGCATATCTGAGGTTATTGATAGTCCTCCCGGCAATCTTGATTCCAACTTGTGTTTCATCCAGCCCAGCATTTCCCATGATGTACTCTGCATATAAGTTAAATAAGCAGGGTAACAATATACAGCCTTGATGTACTCCTTTCCCAATTTGGAACCAGTTTATTGTTCCATGTCCAGTTCTAACTGTTGCTTCCTGATCTGCATACAGATTTCTCAGGAGGCACATAAGGTAGTCTGGTATTCCTATCTCTTTCAGAATTTTCCACAGTATCTTGTGGTCCACACAGTCAAAGGCTTTGGCTGGCATAGTCAGTAAGGCAGAAGTAGATGTTTTTCTGAAATTCTCTTGCTTTTTCGATGATCCAGCGGATGTTGGCCATTTGATCTCTGGTTCCTCTGCCTTTTCGAAAACCAGCTTGAACATCTGGAAGCTCATGGTTCACATACTGTTGAAGCCTGGTTTGGAGAATTTTGAGCATTACTTTGCTAGCATGTGAGACGAGTGCAATTGTGCGGTAGTTTGAACATTCTTTGGCACTGCCTTTCTTTGGGACTAGAATGAAAACTGACCTTTTCCAGTCCTGTGGCCACTGCTGAGTTTTCTAAATTTGCTGGCATATTGAATGGACCACTTTCACAGCATCATCTTTCAGGATTTGAAATAGCTCAACTGGAATTCCGTCACCTTCACTAGCTTTGTTCGTGGTAATCTTCCTAAGGCCCAATTGACTTTGCATCCCAGGATGTCTGGCTCTAGGTGAATGATCACACCATTGTGGTTATCTGGGTCATGAAGATCTTTTTTGTATAGTTCTTCTGTGTATTCTTGCCACCACTTCTTAATATCTTCTGCTTCTCTTAAGTCCCTACCATTTCTGTCCTTTATTGTGCCCATGTTTGCATGAAATGTTCCCTTGGCATCTCTCATTTTCTTGAAGAGATCTCTAGTCTTTCCCTTTCTATTGCTTTTCTCTATTTCTTTGCACTGATCACTGAGGAAGGCTTTCTTATCTCTCCTTGTTATTCTCTGGAACTCTGCATTCAAATGGGTATATTTTTCCTTTTCTTCTTTGCCTTTCACTTCTCTTCTTTTCTCAGCTATTTGTAAGGCCTCCTCAGATAGCCATTTTGCCTTTTTGCATTTCTTTTTCTTGGGGATGGTCTTGATCCCTGCCTCCTGTACAGTGTCACAAACCTCCATCTGTAGTTCTTCAGGCATTTTGTCTATCAGATCTAATCCCTTGAATTTATTTGTCACTTCCATAGGGGATTTGATTTGGGTCATACCTGAATGGTCTAGTGGTTTTCCCTACTTTCTTCAATTTAAGTCTGAATTTGGCAATAAGGAGTTCATGATCTGAGCCACAGTCAGATCTTATGGTTTTTGTTGTTGTTGTTGATTGTATAGAGCTTTTCCATCTTTGGCTGCAAAGAATATAATCAATCTATTTTTGGTTTTGGCCATCTTGTGATGTCCATGTGCAGAATCTTCTCTTGTGTTGTTGGAAGAGGGTATTTGCTACGACCAGTGCATTTTCTTGGCAAAACTCTGTTTGTCTTCATAGTGATTCACAATCCAAGTTACCCTGGGCACTCAGCTGCCTACAGAGGGATTTCCAAGCAGGACCTGGTCTCAGACGCACCTACCAGGATAGTTATTTAGGCTGAGTGTTTTTATGTGTCACTTAGCCCATCCCTACAGCCACAGGAGAGGGACACACTATCGTTGTCTATCTGTCCTCAATGGATGTGAGTCTGAGTGAACTCCGGGAGTTGGTGATGGACAGGGAGGCCTGGCGTGCTGTGATTCATGGAGTCGCAAAGAGTCGGACACGACTGAGCGACTGAACTGAACTGTACTGAACTGATGCATGCAGCATTAGCTCCTCAGTGTGAGAGAGCATCAGCTATGGAAAACAGTCCTCTGAACGTGGTATAGAGGTATAAAAGAGCTACTTAGAGCATAGAGTAGTTTAAAAGAATGTTGGCACATTTCATTGGTACAATGGAAAGAGTACTGAAATCAGGAATGTCTGAGGGTGGAGAATCCCAGACATGACCTCATGAAGTTCAGAGTTCCATTCTCATGCAGTGATTACAAGAAGATAGGCCCTTCCTAGCAGGACCTGTAACAGGGGACTTCAGCGTGTTCCCCATTTGTGAAATGCAGGTAACGAGAAAGCATGTTTCCTCTTGTCGTGAAGATTAAATGACATAGTACAAGTAAGGCCATACCATAAGTTTACACAGTAAATTATAAACAGCTACTTCTTTTGAATTTACCTTAATATTGTTGTTCTTTAGTTGCTAAGGTGACTCTTTAGCAACCCCATGGACTGTAGCCCCAACAGACTCCTCTGTCTGTGGGATTCTCCAGTCAAGAATACTGGAGTGAGTTGCTACTCCCTTCTCCAGGTGATCTTCCTGACTCAGGGATTGGACTCACATCTCCTGCATTGGCAGGCAAATTCTTTACCACTGAGGATTTCCTTAATTTTCATGTGAGGTTTTATTAAGTTAATAAAGTTTGATATTATATGTCATATGATTTAAGTAAAGCTTTCTTATTTAAATTAATTTAAAATTTTGGCTTTTTAAAATTAAAAATAGAGTAGATTTATAGCCAGTATTTTATAACTATAAATGGAGTATAACCATTAAAATTGTGAATCATTAGACTGTATATACCCATAACGTATATTGTACATCAATTATACTTCAAAAATAAAAGAAAGAAAGAAACAATAGATTCTAATTCTCTGAGGCTCTTAAGCATGGTTGCTTTTAAGAGTTTGAGTGAATCTTCTCATCTGACCTGCCATTGAAAGTTTCAGTGTTCCAGGTGAAAGGGTAGAGTCCTGAGCTATGGCTATGGTGGGAGGGGGCTGGCCCTCCTCCATGTGTGTCTGCCAGTAAAGCACTAGACAGCAAGGAAGGGGAGGAACCCTATCGTCCTCACAGGCTCTTACCTCATTCTGTAATCATCATATGATGCGAAATGAAAAGAAGGTGAGATTACTCCCCAAAGCACAAGCAAACAGAAAAGAAAGCTTTGCACAGCTTCCTGCAAAGGCCAGAAAAGATGAAATTAGAACTTAAATCTCCCCAGGCCATCTATCAAAATGTTGAGAGAAACACATTACTGATGAGAAAATATCATCTACTGGGAGACAAATGCACGTAACTCTGAATTGTGGATCACAAAAGGGTTTCCTCAGGCCCCTTGATGACAACTTTATGATGCATAAAATCATGAGTTCCTCGTATTACAGTTTATTGGATAAGCGCCTGCATGAATACAGGGCTGCACTCTGCCCAGGAAAAGAAGATTCCTGCCCAGAGCACTCTTGGTCCAAGCTGTGAAGGAGACGCCTCTCGGGCATAAAATTTAGGAGACGAGAAAGTGATTAGGGTTATGTCCATGAGAAAGCAAACAAATGTTTTGACAAGGAATAAACCTGGTTATAGGTCCTTTTCCTTGAGAATATTTGAACAAATATTTAAGACAGTAATCCTGTTGACAGTTACCAGGGAGTTTCATTTCAAACCTTTACTATTTCTGCTTAGTTTAAAAATACAGAGGTGATAGCAACTCTAGCACATACTGTACAAGCTTGAAATCCCTTCTTCTTACATCCTTTACAATTTCATATGTCAATGGAAAATCACAGAGTCACCATACCAAATGCACGTTTACCTAAAATAGCAAGATATTTGAGGCACAAAGTTCCTCACATATCTGCAGTTCATCATTTTTCTGTCTCCTCTTTGTGGACAGACAGAGCTCACATCTCTGCAGTACCAAGTGTCTCTGCTTTTTGGTTGGATTCTTCATCAGAGATTCTTGCTTGTGGACTCTAGCCAAGTCTAAAACTGAACCCCAATTTTTCCTCTTTGTGTCTCATTCATATACACAGGCCTTGAGTTTTAGAATCATTAGGCAGTATTGGGCATCTATCATCTGGAGGATTGCCATATCATTCAAACCAACACAGTTTTGAGAGTGAAACACCTAACCAATGATGATTAGGCCTAAAATTGGGTCTCTCCTGAGGACACAAATTTAGGTTCCAGTCAAGACTATGATGTTGATGGTGATGCCAAAGGTTTGGTAACAACTCCTGGTCTTGAGTGTCTAATAAAGCGAAAGAGTTTTGTACTTAAAACATCATCAACCATTTCAAAGCATGGCATTTCCTATCACAGAGTTTTAAAATGATGTGAGAAATCAAGGAAGGCTACCTGATAGGAATTGAGTTAGAAAAGGATCTCAATAAATGACTAATTATTGACAGGGAGAAATAGAGAAGTGTGTTTGGAGTGAGGGAGTTTCACTGAGTATGTATCATGTGAGTTGAATCACTGTCCACCCCAGATGCTCAACCTGAAACTTCATTCATCTTTTCTTCTCACTCCCTCATACTTGCAGTCTATGCATACAGCTTGCTTCTTCACTGCTCCCACTGTGGTCCACAGTGCCATCTTCTCTTGGGATCCTCACTGGCCTCTCCTACCTCTTGTCCCTCCAGCAAACACTCTCCACACAAGCATTGGTGTGCTCTTAGCTCATTCACCCTTTACTGACTCCTCATTGCTTCTGAGACAAAGGAGAAAAAGAAATTTCATGTTTCTTAGCATGACATTCAGGGCCCTTCTGAGGCTACTGACCCTGCTGCATACTCTGCTGCCCATAACTGAGCTGCAGTCATGCTGATTTTCTGTCACTCACTTCTCTCCCACCCAGTGACCTTCAAGCTTTTGGAAATACTCTTGATACAGATCTTCATGCTCACTGCTCAGCTCAAATGTTACCTCTTGGAAACACTGGTCTAAAGTGGCACTGTCCCCCACACCACCAGTACTCACCTTGCATCACATTGCTGTGTTTTATGGAAAGAGTTAACACTGCAAAGCTCACATGAAAACAAAATGAATGAATATTGTCTTTGTTTCTGAGTTATCTCGTTTACTTAGTGATTTGCCTTCCACTGCCTTTCTCTCCGCGAGAGATGGAAATCTTGGCTATCTGATCCTTGCTCTGTCCTGCACATCTTGAAGAGCAGTCATAGGAGGCACCCACTTGATAGTTGTTAAGTGAATGCCTAGGCAGTCAGCATTATATCTGATGGAATAAATAAGTTCTTAAGCAATTCAAGACTCTAGGAAAGGTCATACTTCCTATTTTAATGTAACAGGAATTCCACCTCAACAGGTACAAAAGCTTGGTATGTGTATGTCCTCACACACACATTATATATACACACGCTGACTGTGTAAGTGTGCTCATTTATAATGATTAAAATATATTTTATATTTTTGCCTTCCTTTCTGGCTTCTTCCTCCTAAACTTCAATCCCAAGGACCTTAAATTTGTAAAGCACTTAGTCAGGACAGTTCCAAGAGAACATACATAAATGTCTGAGACACCAAGAAGACTGATGTAGAAACCATATGAATTTTCCTATTGTTAATGGACACTTGCTTAGCTCCTTCATTTAGGAAGATCCTAAACTAAGAACAGGGTTTCCCTGGTGGTTCCGCAGTAACTAGTCCGCCTGCCAATGCAGGAGGCACAGATTCAGGAAGATCCCTCGGAGAAAGAAATGGTAATCCATTCCAGTATTGTTGCCTGGGAAATCCCATGGACAGAGGAGTCTGGTGGGCTACAGTACATGGGGTTGCAAAAGTCACTGCTTAAAGTCACTAAAGCACAAAAACAAACTAAGAACAGTTACTGTTCCCAACTCAGATGCCTAAGACAGCAATGCCTGCCAAATTCTCTAATCCAGCAGAGAGGAAAATGAGGAACCAAGAGAGTGACACAGAATTCTCTCCATCCCAAGGTGTCTGATTCTAGTTCCTCAAAATGATCAAATCTGGGGATGTTTAGCTCATATAACATCGTAAGAATGAAAGTTATGTGGTTGATTGGACTTAAAACATACTTTCAAAGTACAAGCATTAAGGTAAAAAAAATATAGAAAAGTAGCTTTGAAAACTGAAAACACAACTTCTTCAGAGATTTAAAGAGGCCAAGATGTGTTTAAAAAGTACTTTAGTGACATAATTTTGAAAAACAATTATAAAATTTTAACATTAAAAAGTTTTGATGAGATCTGCTAGATTGGCAAATAATTTGCAGACATATTTCCAAAATGTATAGAGAAGGCCAGAAAAAAGTTTGGAATTTTTCTTTTTCTTTCCCATTTCTGCTTCCAGGATCTAGTTAGGAAGAAAATGCTTGTGTAGAGAAATTCATTTTGGAGTAATTAGAGATACTGGGAGTATAAGTGAAAGAGCCTGGCAAGTTCTTAACTTACCTGGGCCTTTGCACCAAATGTATTCTAATATCTATTTTGGTTATGACATTCTATAACTGTAGGTAACAATTAGGGCTTTGGAAAACTGTCATATAGATTTATGTCTTAAAGAACTATGAATTGTAGACCCTGTCAACTCCTGTGTAGGTTGAATTAACTGGATATCTTCTTTGAAGTTGTTCATGGGCTTTTCAGTTCAGTTCAGTTGAGTAGCTCAGTCATGTCCGACTCCTCACGACCCCATGTACCATAACACGCCAGGCCTCCCTGTCCATCACCAACTCCCGGAGTTTACTCAAACTCATCTGCATTGAGTCGGTGATGCCATCCAACCAGTCTCATCCTCTGTCATCCCGTTCTCCTCCTGCTTTCAATCTTTCCCAGCATCAGGGTCTTTTCAAATGAGTCAGTTCTTCGCATTAGGTAGCCAAAGTATTGGAGTTTCAGCTTTGACATCAGTCCTTCCAGTGAACACTCAGGACCGATCTCCTTTAAGATAGACTGGTTGGATCTCCTTGCAGTCCAAGGGACTCTCAAGAGTCTTCTCCAACACCACAGTTCAAAAGCATCAATTCTTCAGTGCTCAGCTCTTTATAGTCCAGCTCTCACATCCATACATGACTACTGGACAAACCATAGCCTTGACAAGATGGACCTTTGTTGGTAAAGTAATGTCTCTGCTTTTTAATATGCTGTCATGGACTTTTAGGCGACTTCATTCTTACTTTATCCTTAATATCAATATAGATTAGTAATTAAACTTCAAAAATAACCATTATAATAACCAATTACTAATGTAGTAATAATTTTTCAAAAATTAAATATAGCTAGCACATCTTGAAGAGATGGTGGAAAGCCTTTAGCCCTCAGGCTAGATTTCCTGTGATATGTGGTATGACCCTAGTGAATGGCACTTCACGACTCTGTTTCCTCTCTTGACTGTTTGTGTCTTCACAAAGCTGACTTATATATCTTAATAGGTGGCCAGACAGGTAACAAATCAGTCCACTGTCACTCACCATGAGTCATGGATGCATTTTTAGAGCAATCTTCATGTCTTAACTCAAAGGAATGATTAATGAACTGGGAATATCAGAAACTTTAAAAATATTTTTTCTAGTTCTAACAAGCATACACTGAGCTCTTACTCTGTGCTCAGAAATATAGATGCCAAGAAAACAACTTCCCACAGAGAAGTTATTATCTAGCTTACTGTCTAGATCAGGAATTCTTAACCTTGACATTTTGGGTTGAATAATTCTTTGTTGAGGAGGGGGATATTGTTCTTTGCATTGTAGAATGTTAGCAGCAACCCTGACCCCTACCTACTAGAAGCCAGTAGCACCCCAAACTTTCTCATTGTTGCAACTGAAAAATCTCCAGATATGGCAAGATGTCTTCTGAGGGAAAAATGCTTCTGAATGAGAACCACACTCTAGCTAGACAATTTCTGTAAATGTGGAATGAGTAGTGATCAAATATTTGCCCAAGTCTTCTCTTAAAGGAACACTGCAAGAACAAGTGCAGTGAGATTCTGCCTATTTGTAGTATTAGTCTTGCGAGAACAATCGGAATTGGAGATTTGAGCTGGAAGTTATGTGGATCACTAAGCAGAATCCTTCATTTGACAACTCAATAAAGTCAATCCTTACAGCCGTTCAGGACTGCCTGAGTTTTTAGAGCTACCAGAGGCAGGACTAGAAACCAGCCTCTCCTGACTTGATCTTTAGGTTCTTCCCATCATAGTTCATTGCTTCTGGATAAAGGAGCCATTGATATTGACAGCAAGCTGTTTAGAACTATAACCTTCACCATTTTCCTTGGGTAACCATTTTGACAAACGCACTTACACCAGTTTCCATGATTTAGTCAACTGCAGAATGAGGCCAGGTGGGCTGCCTGTCATGTACAATCCTCTCCACTCCACTGAGCACACTCTCAGCTCTCTTTCTCCACTGTCATTCCAATAACCACGACATGTTGTTTTTTTTTTAATGGCTAAGTGAAAGCTAACTTTGAGCAAAATTCAGTGATACTTAAATTCTAACTTAAATAAATCCAAATTGTCCATTTTGGGCAAGCATCTTAAAGTCCAACAATAAATTTTTTCACACTTTCAAGTAGATCTTCATAAATATTCTCATACTTTTAGGTATTGATAATAAAGATAGTTACAGTCAACATTTTGACCAAGCATCTACTAGCTTCAAGGCAGAATTGCTACCCTTGTGAAAAATGTGAAAATCAGTGAGATACCTCCTAAGGAAGCAAGACATGAATAAAACAAACTAAGCAATAGTTATAAGATGACTTTACTATGAGACTAAAGGTAATGACAAAGAATATGAAGAAAAAGAGAAGAGAAAATAGAAAACTAGCACTAGTGCAGAGCATGCTATATGCCAGACACTGTGCTAGGTGCTATACAAATGTTTATCATGTAGTCCAGTAATTTGAAATGGGGACTATTTCTCACATTGACAAAAATATAATGTATCAGGAACGATGCAAGCGAAGGCATACATGAAGGAATGCAAAACAAAGATATTTAATTTCATTACATCATAAAATGAATGAAGAGGAGAGATGGCATGTAAAGTGGGAGTATCTTGGATAATTCCTGGCAAAGAACCATATCTCATCAAGCATCAATTGAGGAATATAGATGAAAGAATGGATAGTAGGCTGGGGCCAGTTCATACAGATCCTTGAATATGAAGGGAGGTATTTGAACTTCATTTGTTATATAACAGTCAGTGAGAACAGATGGAGGATTTGTAATCAAAGGAGGCATGGTTGGAGTTGAACAGTTTGCCATTCTTTTCCTGAGTCACTCTGTGTATTTCATGTATAGACATGGAGTTCTGCATAACATTAAAGCATGACTGAAATATACTGGGAAGGCCCAAGGTTAACATAATCATCATGCTCGCAGAGAAAAAGGAGAGGGTATGTTTATTTGACACAAATAAGATCATGGTGATAGATAAAGAGAAGCTGTGTTCCCATGCTGTGTGCCCCCCACTGATCTAGAAAGGTGAGTTCATTCCTGAGCTGTGGACAGTCTCAAGGTGCAGGGCAGCAGCAGTATCACTTGGGAACTTTTTAAAAGATAAATTCTTGGGCCCTACCTCATACCTTCTCAGACTTTGGCTGTTGGTCCCAGGTTTCTATCTTTTAACTAGATCTCTGGGTGATTCTGTTGCATGCTCAAGTTTAAGAACCACTGTTCTAGAGTAACTTAATTTAAAACAAAGAAATACTGTTCTTTCTCAGCAGAAACAAGTAAATCTAAGCATCCTGCTCTTAAAAAAAATACAAAGAATCATAGGCAGAATTTAAACTAGTTTTCTTTAAGATATAAACTAATCCAGATGCAAACTGTTATATATAGAATGGGTACAAAACAAGATCCTACTGTGTAACACAAGGAACTATATAAAATATATATATTTTGTCAATATTCAGTGTATATTGAAAATATTTAGATACATATCTGAATCACTTTACTGTACAATAGAAGTTAACACAACATTGGAAATCAATAATTTTTTTTTAAGATAAAAGCTAATCCTAGCTAGTAAAATGAGTTAAACCGTCTTTAGTTTCCTTTCACCTGTGAAAGAGCAAAACAGTCTATTTGAAAATCTTATTTAAATTCATGAAAGAAACAAAGTAGATCACACTTCTTTGATTTTCAAAATCTGAATTTGTTAAATTTAGGAAAAATTATGATAGAATCTGTGGAGACAAACAGATAAGATAAAGTTCTATAACCAGAAGCAATCATAACAGCCGAAGTCCATTACAAAAATACTTTCTGGAACACCAAAATTCCATTATTTTAGCTCAAGCTTGTGACTTTAACTGGAGTGGTAACAGGAGAGTTAAATTGAAAAGTAATTGAGCTTGAGTATTATATATTCTTCTTTTTTTCTGTTCTGAGATGACTTGATCTTCTTCCATTGCAGTTCAAAACAACCAGCCTCACTTTGCCATATCAATATTGAATCAATGCTAAACAATACATACCTATCAATTTAGGCTTATCTGTGGTCTAATAGTTTATATAGCTGTGCATTTTATGAATTTAATCCTTAAATTACTAGAATAGAGTAAGTTTATCAAGAAAAAGTACACATTTTCAATATATTTGTATGTACATATATATCTACAATAAGAAAGAGAAATAATATAAGATTAAAATAAAAATTAGAGCAGAAAATAGATATTTCTGTTTTTATTTACGTTTTCATTCTGCTTCAAATATTACCATTGGAGTGTCTGGACATTTCTAGTGATCTTTTCAGCTGCACATCCAAGATATTAAACTAAATAACTACCTTTGATCCCAAACTCAGAGTGACCCATTTAAAGAGTTCCCATTCAACTCTTTCAAAGGAAACTGCTTAAAATGGGCCATCCTGTATTAAATCATGAAATAAACTCCCAAGGGAATTTGGGAGACATCCAAGAGGTTGTGCAATTTGTCAGTGAAAAGGAAAAAGACTACAAAATACATAATAGGGAATAATGCTTCTCTGAAGAAAAAACTGAGGACTGGGAAATATTTCACCAACCAATTAAATATAGAAGTATATTTAGGAATAGAAATATATTTACATTTAGGAAAAGAGATGTCTTTGTAGTCAACCAACATTTTGACCATGATTGTGTTTATTTGCAATTGTTCCTTGGACCTCCTTGATAAACACCAGCGATAGGTGTCCAGCCCTAGAGCTACGGCCCAGGGAAGAGGATACACAGCTAAACACAGTTAATAAGCTCTCCACAAGGTCTAGTTCTTTGTGCCTTCCTTGGACAGAATTTAACAGGCATGTGCTACTAAGGAAATAGGTCCTTTAAAAGATATTTATAAAATGCATTTTGCTAAATCAAATCGTGATCTTCAATTAACTTACTTTATAATACCAAAATTGAATTCCAGGAAAAAGAAATAAGTTCCCAAATAATCTAATTCCTGTTGTCACAACATCCTCCAGCAAAATGTGAGCCATGTACTAAACATAAGAAAGTATCCTCTGCTTTATAAAGAGCCAGTTTAGTGCACATTGAAACTTCACATTATTTCTGTTCACACAGGGTCCAGTAAAAATCTGCCCTTTCTTTGACAGACTTTAAAATTTTAAGTCTAGTAGATTCCAAACTTTTTACATTTTAATTTCAAATCTTATCAAATTCTTCCAACCTTACAGTAGTCATACTTTCCAAGAGTTGTTGATTTTAAAAATAGGTAAGTTCCCAAGGATTCAGTAGTGCTACTAAGTTCATTTGTAATTTATGATTCTCAATAGTATCTGTATAAACTCAGGAAAATTTTGTCAAATATATTCATACGTTTATATGATCTGCATATGGATTCCTGGACCATTGCAGTGACCCTGAAAGATCCTAAGTGAAATTTGGGTATTATTACACAATCTGTTGAACAGTTACGACAATTAAACATGGTGCTAACCTGGCCTCTGAGGCTGGGGTCAGTTTCTCCTACCTCTACCACATCACCACTCAGAAACATGATCTGTTCCCTGATGGACAGTGTGGGAATTTGAGATCTAAATGAGATTTAGATTTGAAGTTTCTTCAACTTTAATGCATATGCGAATCATTAAGACCCTGTTAAAATGTAGATTCTGGTTCTGCAGGTCTAGGTGAGGCCTGAGAGGTGAGGCCTGGCCTCTAGCCCAGGGCCCCCCATTTAAGTAGCAAGAATTCTATTGTCCAAACAAAGTGCTCACAAGCAGGCAGAATGCACTGAGCCCCACCCAAAGCCATTCGATCTGTTTGTTCTGGGATGGGATCCAAAGAGTAGTGTTTTTTCAGAAGTCATCAGGTGATTTTAATGTGCAGCCAGGGTTGAAAACCACAAAGCTACAGCTTTTCTACGTTTCCTGAGAGTCACTAATTTGTAAACCTACTAGTTCTTAATGAGGGAGTATAGACAGTGTCATCCTGTTAATGAGAAACTTTAGAGGACAAAATGATGAAAAAAGAGAGAAAGCTGCAGGCAGTTTTCAACTTTGTATAATAAAACATTGTATAAAATAGAACTGCCTATGCCTTGAGTAGGATGCTTTAGGCTGAAGTCATTTTTATCCCTAAGAGATGGTTTGAGACAAGAGGACTCTCTCAGGAAAGGATAGATAAGACAGTTGGATTATCAGTCAGTATATACTGAATGTCTTCTGTGTTCCATGCACTGTGCTCAGCACAGGCCTTGCTGTAATACCATTTCCCTTGACTCCAATATCACATAAAAGGCATACAAATTATACAGCATGTTATGATCATTGTTTTGGAGGAGATATAAACAAATTGGGCTTCCCACGTGGCTCAGTGGTAAAGAATCCACCTGCCAATGCAGGAGATGTAGGTTTGATCCCTGAGTCGGCAAGATCCCCTGGAGGAGGAAATGGCAACCCGCTTTAGTATTCTTGCCTGGGGAAACCCATGAACAGAGGAGTCTGGTGGGCTACAGTCCATGGGGTCGCAAGAATCAGACACAACTTAGTGACCACACACACACACACACAAATTGCATATGGAACATAGGAGAAATTGCTTATGAATCTTACAGCCATATTTAGTAATGGCCTTCAAATGTCTTTTAAAGCTGTTGGAGGAGTGAAACCCAGATGAATAAGCAGAGCAGGCTCTCGGGGCGAGGGACAGCATTATCAGAGAGGGGCATGGAGGTCAGAGTGGCACATTTGGGAGCCTGGAGGTAGACATAAAAGGGGAGCGGAGGCCAGTCCGGGGGCAGGAACCCCATCATAAAGGCCATGGTTAGGTTGCACGTGTGGGTTATGTGTAAATGGTGGGGAATAGAACCTCTAGATTCCCCACTAGTGTGATCACTATAGAGTTCTATTATGAGGATGTTTTAACATCATGTAATTTTCTCATGTTGAACACATCACAATTCCTCTTCCCAGTTTATAAGTTTGAATCTTTCTGTATTTTTGACAACATATTTGAGACCATTGAATTGGGTTCATATTACTTGCCTTGTGTAAACTTTCCATATAAAACAAAAAACCTGAGCATCAAGTTTATGCTCTCCAAGAATTGCCCTGGTTTTATTCTAAGTTGATGTGACTTACTAACCTGAAATAATCCAAAAATGTATTCGAGAATATCATCAAAGAGGGAGTCAGTGTTCGGACACCAGGAAAATCACCATCAGCCCCTTGTCCTAAGCTACCCCAGGAGCTCTCTTTGTGCCTGAGGAACACATGTCTGGCACTCCTTTAAATGGAGTCACTTCTCTTTCACTACGTGTTAGTTGAAAGCCGTAGTTGTGATTCCCAGAATGGCAGAGTACCAAGCATGGTCATCCTTGAGTATCCTAGGAGAAGAGCTTGCTGGTTTGTACATTTACACTAAGATGCCCAAGGGTGACCATGCTTGATACTCTGCCCGATCTGGGAAGCCCTTCTCCTAAAGTGGACCCTAAAGGGGCAAGAGGCAAACATGCATGGTTTGATATATATTCAGTGTTAGGCGCATTTCCATGGGGTGTTTGACAAGTGCACAACCCCAGGAAAGGTGAAGTCACTGAGTGCCTGGGAAGGAGATGGACAGTGGAAATAGAGGGGGCTTGAGGAGACATTGGGAGGATCTCAGAGGAAAGCCATCCAGGTGACCAGTCTCCTCCCTTGTGGCTTTCAGCAGCTTGTTCCTACCTGCAGCTGTAGAGGACCCCTAGGCCTTGAACGTCAGAATATAATTAGAAAAAGAGACTCAGATTTGTTTTTAACTTTTAAATTTATTTGCTTTTAAATTTTTTTAATTGGAGGATAATTGCTTTACAGAATTTTGTTGTTTTCTGTCAAACATCAGCATGAATCATTCATAGGTACACATATGTCCCCTCCCTCTTAAACTTCCCTACCACCTCCCTCCCCATCCCACCCCTCTAGGTTGTTACAGAGCCCCAGTTTGAGTTCCCTGAGAGACTGAGATTTTTATGGTTGCAGACTGAAGGAATTTCATGATATCCCAGACAATCGCAAACAGTGTTGCCAGAACAGCGAAAAACTGTTGGGTTGGTGTTTTTTTTTTTTTTTTTTTTTTCGTAATCTCATGCCAGGAGAGAGGGGGATATAAGCAAATATTTTTATATTTTGAAAAGGATGTTTTATTTTATAACATCTTGATGGAAGGAAAGCAAACAAGCCTGGCTAATGCCTTTTAAAATGAGAGAATATGGTTTTCCTAGTTAACGACAAAGATTTCACTGAGACGGAGGAAAAAAATGTAGCGTTTATAAAAATGTTGATGTAGATATAATTAGATCCATTTTAGGACCAAAAGTTTTATGCAGAAACTGACAGAAGGATACACAATAATTATAGTTTCCTGACAAGCTGAATAGAGTTTTCTTTTTTTATCTTATGGTTTTAGAAAACCAAACTGTAAATAAATATGCAGTTTGACAGATTGTAATTGCGATCAGCAAGGCGTCTTTTCATTTAATCAGATGGTGTTATTAAAATGGGGGCACAATTAAACATTTTATAATGTGACGTAGAACTCCATTAAAATTCTTTAGCAAACAGCAATTTACATCTGATGCTCCAGAATCCTTTTTCTATTTGCAGAAACGTTATTGGCTGTGACCTTCCACTGGATGGGTCTCTGTTTTTATTTTTTCTTCTTACTTTGATAAATGATATTGAGAAGCCGTTTTCTTCTGCTCGTTGCACAACTAAGATATTAGCTTTGCATGCTCTTCTTGAGTTATCATGACCCTTACAGTACACGTACTGGACCAAACAGAAAGTTTGAAAAAGCATGTTTACTTGAAAGGAAATTCATTTTCTCTGTTTATATAATAGTCATTCCCATCAGCTTCCAATTAATATTGAACTCACAGTTAAATTTGTTTCAGGAAAAGATTAATAGGAAGCTTTCGCAAAGTGTAAATATCGGTTAATATTTTATATTCCCTAGAAAAGTACATCCTTAAACAAAGAATGAAAAGGTGTGAAATTGAATTTGACAGTAATTAAAAGGAAAGTGGTCTCAAAATTCTGGCAGGGCAAAACTAAGAGATACTTCACTATTCTTGCTCAGAGCCTTTGGCTTGACTGTGACAAATATAGCCTGATCTCGGTAAAGAATATTCAGAAATGTGACTAAACATTGCTTATGGGATCCAAATCGGATGGTTGGATAACAGAACATAGTGGAAGAGGAATTCCGAATTGTAACTCTACACTTTTGACAGTACAAAGGAGTAATGCAAGCTGCGATGTATGTTGTGAACTTGCTCTGTGCAATCCCTGAAAACCTGTCCCCATGCTTTGCATGGGGAAGACTTGGGTTGATTTATAGAACAAGAAATTCAGCACAACCTGTAGGAGACCTTCTCAGCTTATTGTTGACCCCAAAAAATCCCCACCTATGCATCTTAGCCAGCCAAGATAACAAAGATTACTGATAATGACCGTGGTCATCTTCTGGCAGCATAATTATTATTTTCCATTTTTAAAACAAAGCAAAGCATCTCTGGTAAATTGTAATTAAATATTTTTCCCCCAAAGGACAGCTTTCAGATTAGGAAAGTTTTGAATGGGAAACATTGTCTATGTGAATGAGACCTTTCAAGGTGAAAATTTTTTAGAAAAGTGGTCATTCAACTAATAAAAATAATTGTTATCTTGTGATAGTGCAGTAAAATAATTTCAAATTATTCACTGGCCAGTTACCTACTTTAGTGTGATAAAGACATGTTATCTCTTGTTCATCCACTCCCAGACTTCCAGTCCTTTGACTGTCTCATTGCTTATCCCCAGGCGCCACTGTCACAGGGTGAAGGGTTTGAAAGTCAAGCCTGTTGGTGCTTTCAGAGCTGTGGACTGACTTGTTCATGCTGAGTCACTTCCCTCCCATTTTACAGATGGGGAAGCCCCAGTTCTAAGACATTAAATGATTACATGAAAAACCATGCATGAGGACCAGAGGCTGTCTCTGAGCCTCCTTCTGTCTTCTCCATTCATTCACATTTGGTTGTTTTATTTTTATTCATTCATCAGTAAATATTCCTTCAGCTCCTACTGTGGGACAGGCATGTTAAAGTAATAGTGAGCTCATGGAAGCTTTGAGAATAATTCATCATCAGCTAGCAAAACATGGGAAAAGAAAAAGTAGACAATAGGGCCTTACCATGGTTAGGCTGCTGCTGCC
This sequence comes from Capra hircus, assembly GCF_001704415.2. NCBI lineage: Eukaryota > Metazoa > Chordata > Mammalia > Artiodactyla > Bovidae > Capra > Capra hircus. Next base: position 57,021,753 of record NC_030821.1, read on the forward strand.
ACTACTTAAAAAAAGTTAGTGAAAAAGAAGCGACTGTTGGAATACAGCAGTAATCTAGGTGCCTGTCAGGAATCTGATTGGAACTGGTAGTTTTGTTTCAATAGAGTGCCAGCAAATGTGGACTACCAGAGCTCAGCCACAGGTGGACATGGTTCTCCAGTCCCCAGCAGTCTATGAAGTGGAGTGAAATCATAAATGTAAAACTTGGAAAACCCCTAAATAATGTGACAGCAAATATTTATTGTGCCCCCTACTTGGCACGAGGCTCTGTGCTTTAAAGCAGTAATAAAATAGTATATATATAGTCCCTACAATCATGGTGTTTATAATCTAACAGGAAAGACATATATTAAATACACATACCAAAAAGTCACACATTTAACAACAAAAAAGCATTTTTGTAAGTTGTTACTGTGTGGCATTTTGTGGACCCAGAATCTGTCTCTTTCTTCGCAAAACCATTCAAATCAGTGTGTTTGAATATTTTTCTCATTGGAATATACCATACATCTCCTGATAAAATAGAATCTGAGGCCCGTTCCCTGAACATATGTTCTTACCTAGTTGCTAAAATAAGGTTTTGGTGTCACTTGTTTGGTTCATTTTTAAGTTAACTTTTTTTGGGGGGGCCATGCTGTGTGGTTTGTGAGATCTTAGTTCCCTGACCAGGGATTGAACCCAAATCCTGAGCAGTGAAAGTGCAGAGTCCTAACCACTGAACCATCATGGAATGCAGTATGGTTCATTTTTTACACTGCTGCTCATCTAACCTCTACAGGAATAAGAGAATCCATTTTATTAGAAATATATAGAAAACCCAAACTAGAACAGTGAAAAGAGCCCTGGCTGATCAGGCCAAGGTCCAGGGTTAAGAGTTCTGGATCTAAAATCATATATTTGTGTAATGTTGGGCCATTCGTTAATTAAATATTTCTAAGCCCACATATTAGACCTTGGATATTTGCTAATTTATTGGCAATTCAGTTTTCTTCCATGAATAAAGGATGCAAGACTCGATGACCTCAAGGTCTCTTCCTGTTCAGAAATTCTATATTTACCATGTGCCCCCAATTTGGTAAGAGTGTTAATAATGTAAATATTAGCCAACATTCAGAAAGATCCCTTATTAAACTTGGAAAGCAGAGATGAACATTCCTGAAATTGATGGAAACCCCATCCGAGTCCAATTCTAAATACCATTGGGGGTAAAAACGCAGCAGCTGTTTAGCAGTGCAGAGAAAAGCTGTGTCTGAATTTTGGATTAGAATTGAAAAATACCTTCTTCAGTTGAAACTACACAGGGAATTGAGATAGGCTGTAATTACGTAGCTGGAATTTGTCCAGACTTTTGACTAACCCGCCTCCTTCTACAAGAAGTACATTCACCATGGGATCTTTAATGATAGCATATGATCAAGACCCTCAATTTTAACACCCCATCTAAAACAAGAGTCCACTACAAATTTGTAATATAGTAAATTCCCTTAACACCCATCTTGGAGCATTTGTTTAATACTGTGTTTCAACAGCACCAGTTCTTAAAAAACTGTCTTCACTCCAGGGCTTCTGGTCTCACTCTGCCTGAATTCTGCAGTTCTTAATTTCTGTGATCAGTGCCTGGATGGACCATATGAATCCTATTTGCTCAGTTAGTGCTCTTCATAAAAGGTTAAGCTTCATTCAAAGACATATTTTTTTAAAAGTAAACAGTATTTTAAAATTTAGGACAGTTACTTTCATTTTCATGCTTCAGACTGGGCCTCCAGCCAGCAGTTAGTGAGAGCAGAGGGTAGTACAAAGTAATTTTAAAGCTTTGTAGTGGGGGTGACACAGAGAACTAGTAGAGCTGGCATTATTCTAAGCAAGGGGATACTGAGTAGAGTTCACAGGAGTTCATGAAAAGATTGCTGGATTTTTCAAATCCTCACAAAGGCTATTCAGCATTATTTTTAGGCATAAGGATGGAATGAAAAAGAAACAAAGAGCCATATTTTGGTGTGAAGCAGTAGATGTAATTCATACAGCTATTGAAAGAAAAATGAATTTAAATAATCCAAATGATCAGAAGACAGAAGGTCTTAAGTCCCATTTTTGACAAAATAACATGGTCAACTACCTCACCTTTGCAGACAGCACGTAAGATATATCCTTATAATCATAAAAGTTCCCTGATACAAAACAAACCTAAACAGTACCCAAATTTACATCTGGGGAAGCCACCAGACTTAACATTAATAACTCAGCCTGAGTTTGATCCCTAAACTCGATGCTTCCCCCACCAACACCCATTTTCCAGAGACTGATTCAGTATGTCTGGGCGAGCCGACCAGTTCTCTTGTAAGAAGCCCCCTATAGCTGCCACTAAGAGAGAACCACTTGTTTGGATTAACATGTAGATGCTGGATCAGATTGTTCATTTCTCATTAACACACAAAGATAGCGGCATGGTTGTTCTCTTTCAGTCCAGAAATTGATGGTGACCAGATTAAAAGTGGCGCCTATTAGAAAAACACTGTTATTTTTGCACTGGAAGAAATATGTACCCCATATTAAGGAGAAAAGAGGAAAAACGTCACATTTCTTCTACTGTGACCTTCTTCTTCCCTATGTGGAAGTCCTCGATTTATTTTTTAATGCAATAAAATGAATCTATAATGTAAAAATAAGATGTGTTACCAATATTGAAAATATTAAAACCATGTTTAGAGTTAAAGCAAAAATCATATGCTATACAATGAATACAGCTACATATTAATATATATAATTCCTTGTCCATTTGACAACAATGTGAAAAGTATACATGGTGCATGCATTCCCAATCCTAATCAATAAAACTTGGACTCATGAGTGTCACTAGTTGTGTATACCTGTTTATGAAGTTGGCCTGGATGGTTTTAAAGCTTGTAGTGTAATCCACCTATTGTTTTATTTTTACCTTTCAACTTACATGTACCACACATTTATAAACCATTCTGATCAAGCTTGAACCAGCTTGATTACTTTTGATTTGTGCTGTAAGATTTCTTCATTCTTCCTGGAAATTTCAAGACATTTTATTCTAAACCTATTCTTTCTTTCTTTAGATTTATTTACTACCTTTAGAAGTAGAAAAGTCCAATTTCAATCATGTTTGAAATAACTCATTTTAGACAAGTACGTGCTGCTCTGCTTACAAAACATATATGAGTGGAATATGCAATTACTACAACCCAGTTTCCTGCCACAGAAACATTTCAGCATTATAGCATTACAGAAATAGAATGACATGCATAATGAAAGATTTCAAGATTCACCCAAGGCATTTATTCTCTTCACCTTAATGTTCTCAGCAGTAGCAGAGTATCCATTAAAAGGTACTATGAATTATGGTTGCCTAGCAACTGGAAGGAGCTTGTAACAGCACCAAAGAATGAAATGGCTGGTTGATAAAATGAATTTTCTCTGAGCATTAGCCTGTTGAAACTGCCTTTTCTTGTGGAACATAAAGTGCATTTATTTGTCTCATGCATTTTTTATTAGAAAATTATTTGAGTTCCAGGGACTTGAATCGTTTTGCTACAGGAGATATTTGATTTTAATGTGTTGTACTAAAATAAGTAATAAAAGACACTTTCTTCAAAGCAAAGTCACCAAACAATTCTATGTGGATTTTTGAAGGAAGAAATAAAATAGTTGATAAGCTATTCCATTACTGGTTTCTAATTAAGAATGGCCTTAGATATAACACAAAATTCTACTGATGCTGTAAAAAGTATAAGGTTAAAGTGAGTTATTTTTGGTTGTGTGAACTGTAGAAACATTATGTTGACAATGAAATGCAAGAGAAGAATAGAGTTTTAAAGTCTTCCTCATGGCTATTTGTAAAATTCATTTTAACAAAGGTCTAAATATTTACTAAAAACTCTACCAATTATACATTATCTTCAATTTAATTTATTTAACTTTATTGTTTTAAACATCTTCATCTTACCATGCTGTCCTCGTGGGGAAATGTATCTATTTCTCTGTTGTTACTAGGCTTTCCTTATTTGCAATGATTAGATTATGGTCTGTATAGTATTGCCTTGCAGGTCTCTTGCCCCAGGAAATACACTGGGATGACAGGAATAGGTGGTGTCAGAAGCTACCATAAGTACATATTTGAAATTGTTATATTGTATGAGCATTTTTTCAATTTAAAGTAATTTAGATCTTCTGCTTAGGTTCACAGAAACTGTAAACAACAAAAAAATTGAGGAAACCGAAACGTCTTAAAACAGAAACTATTAAAACGGGAGCTGAAACATCGAGTATGATTTTCTTTTGGGTACTCATTGTCTGCCTTCCTATATTATCATTATGTGTATATCTAGAATATTCCAGTCTATATTTAGCCTACTGAGCAGAATATAACATCATATGTGTTCATCTACTCACATATGTATGGAAATTATATTACTTAAATACCAAGCATTACATTTGTAATTGCCATTTTGTGTAATATGTTGCTTCTAACTGTTCAGTACATGATTCATTTTTATGGTAACTTAATCTCTGGTTGAAAAAAGCTATGTTGGACCAATGTTTATTCCACCGGGTGAATAGTAGGTACTTCTTAGTCCTTAGGTATTTATTCAATTCAAGCCCAGCCCAGAACAGAGCAAGGTAGTTTCATGGGGGGTGGGAGGCAAATGAAAATGTTATTGATCACTGTAAATGGAAAGAATTTTATACAGGATAATTACCCATATTGATAGCAACGAAAGGATCATCACTTAAAATGACCGTCTTGGCACAATCTTCATAGACCAACTGAAACAGCAGTGAAAATGTGTTTGTTGAGACAGATCTGTGTAGGCAAACAAGTTTGTGATTTCAGACATTAAATTCAGTGCTAGTACTCCTCTGGAGCCTGAGTTTTCCAACTGACACAGCCTCAGATCTTCACTTTAGTATAGGGCTTAGCTTATCTTATGTTATTCCTTTAACTAAAATTAGGGTAGTGGTATTTCCCTCTCTGCAAATTCTATAATTAACTTAGTTTTCTCATTTTCAAGGTAAAGAAGTTCACATTTGAGCACTCTGTCTCAATTGTGTGTGAACCTCAGATGTCGTTTTGCTTGCATAAGTCTCAAAGTGCTGATCAAAAGAGAAAATTTATGTTTTTTTAAAAAGCTGGTGTCTAAAGCCCAGATTCTGGCCAAAACTTGAAAAATGAGGGAGTCTGTTTATATTGATTATTAGTGTTTTGCCTAAAGTGACTATCTCTGAGGTCTGGGTCTTCCCTGGTCGACCATAAGAAGTTGATGTTAACCAGTTAGTGGGAGATAGGAAAGTAAAGATGAGAAATGACGGTTAGCCTGTACTTCACAGTTCTATGTAGGTTACAAAGAACTTTCCTTTACCTGATCTCATTAGATTTACACAACCATTCTGTGATATAAATAGGACAAGCCCTATCATTAGAAGATGCACTGTTTATGGCAAAACACATCAGACTTGGAGTGACAAGACCAGGGTGCAGATCAGGGCTGTCCCTTGACCATTCATCCCCTTGGCCAAGTCCCTGGACCTTTTAGAGCCTCAATTTGCTTCAAAGGAGATGATACTGCCATCCTCAGAGAGCTAGTCTCAAAATCAAATGTATGAAAGCACTCATCATGTAATAAATACTGAGTAAGAGAGAACAGGGCTTCCCTGAAGGTTCAGCTGGTAAAGAATCGGCCTGCAGTGCAGGAGTTCAGTTCAGTTCAGTTCAGTGGCTCAGTTGTGTCTGCCTCTTTGCGACCCCATGAACTGCAGCACACCAGGCCTTCCTGTCCATCACCAACTCCCGGAGCTTACTCAAACTCAAATCCATTGAGTCGGTGATGATATCTAACCATCTCATCCTCTGTCATCCCCTTCTCCTCCTGCCTTCAATCTTTCCCAGCATCCATGTCTTTTCAAATGAGTCAGTTCTTCACATCAGGTGGGCAAAGTATTGGAGTTTTGGAGTTTCAGCTTCAGTATCAGTCCTTCCAATGAATATTCAGGACTGATTTCCCTTAGGATGGACTGGTTGGATCTTTGTGCAGTCCAAGGGACTTTCAAGAGTCTTCTCCAACACCACAGTTCAAAAGTATCAATTCTTCCGCGCTCAGCTCTCTTTATAATCCAACTCTCACATCCATACATGACCACTGGAAAAACCATGGCCTTGACTAGATGGACCTTTGTTGGCAAAGTAATGTCTCTGCTTTTTAATATGCTGTCTAGGTTGGTCATTACTTTTCTTCCAAGGAGCAAGTATCTTTTAATTTCATGGCTGCAGCCACCATCTGTAATGATTTTGGAGCCCCCCAAAATAAAGTCTTACTGTTTCCACTGTTTCCCCATCTATTTGCCATGAAGTGATGGGACCAGATGCCATGATCTTAGTTTTCTGATGTTGAGTTTTAAGTCAGCTTTCTCACTCTCCTCTTTCACTTTCAAGAGGCTCTTTAGTTCTTCTTTGCTTTCTGTCATAACGGTGGTGTCATCTGCATATTTGAGGTTATTGATATTTCTCCTGGCAATATTGATTCGAGCTTGTGCTTCATCCAGTCCATCATTTCTCATGATGTACTATGAATATAAGTTAAATATTAAGGAGACTCCAGTTCAGTTCCTGGGTCAGGAACATCCACTGGAGAAGGGATAGGCTACCCACTCCAGTATTCTTGGACTTCCCTGGTGGCTCAGCTGGTAAAGAATCCGCCTGCAATGTGGGAGACCTGGGGTCGATCCCTGGGTTGGGAAGATCCCCTGGAGAAGGGAACGGCTACCCACTCCAGTATTCTGGCCTGGGGAATTCCATGGACTGTATAATCCATGGGATCGCAAAGAGCACATCATGGCTGAGCAACTTTCACTTTCACTTTTCAAGAGAAAACAGAATCTAAATCTAAATAACCACTGTGCAACATCGAGTCTTAGACTGACTTCCCAAGGTCAAACAGTTCCAAAGGCAGGGGTGAGGCTGAACACCTCTAAATCCTTCCTGGTGTATCAGCAGACTCCACCCCTGCACTTTTCATTGCAGAGGAATCATGTGAAGGAACTGGATTGGGAAATGAAGGGAAAACTTGGTTTCAAACCAGTGTGTGAGCCCAAGTGATTGTCATTCACTGGTGTGGCCCAAATGCTGCCTTTATCCCCTGCACCAGAAACCTTTTTCTTGAGCGTCCCCCTAGCTTTTCCTGAGACTTTTTGGCGTGATGCTATGATCCTGCTGCTAAGTCACTTCAGTCGTGTCTGACTCTGTGCGACCCCATAGACGGCAGCCCACAAGGCTCTGCAGTCCCTGGGATTCTCCAAGCAAGAACACTGGAGTGGGTTGCCATTTCCTTCTCCAATGCATGAAAGTGAAAAGTGAAAGTGAAGTCGCTCAGTCGTGTCTGACTCTTAGCGACCCCATGGACTGCAGCCTACCAGGCTCCTCTGTCCATGGGATTTTCCACGCAAGAGTACTGGAGTAGGGTGCCACTGCCTTCTCCAGTGATGCTATGATACTAAATCACAAATACTTTGCACTTAGAAACAACTTGATTTGTGTTCCAGAATCAAAAGTTTTGTATTAACAGAATACATTTTGCTTTGATTTTCAATGCATTAACAGTTACATACCACAGTTCATGATAAGCTACTAGGACTAAAATGTGTTTTTAGCATAACTAAACATAAAAGAATATAGCGTTGAGATGTGAGAGGCTTTTTTAAAAATGTGTAGCTGAATAATCAAACGTATGGATAAATCAAATATTAATTAATCACTGCTAATATTTTGCAAAGGCGTAAATTGAAATTCCAGAGAGAGCTTGGCTGATTTGATTAACATTGAATCTAATACAACAGAATCCCACTTGCACATAAAACTATTACACTTGTAATAATCCTATGGAGTTATCGAGACAGCCAAATTGAAATTCTTTCTGATATTTGCATAGAATTATGAGTTACATTCTGTTTGTGTTTACCATGTGCTTCCTAGCAAAAAGGACTTTTAATAGAGAAAGGTGCCTGAAAATATTTTTATGTTTGTACCAGATTTATTCTCAAAATGTTTTCATATTGCTATAGTTTGTGTGTGTGAGTGTGAGTGTGTTAGTTGCTCAGCTGTGTCCGACTCTGCGACCCCATGGACCATAGCCCACCAGGCTTCAAGACCCTATTATTAGTTTATCTTACAATTATGGGAAACCAGTGTAACTATTTTAACACAAAAAGTATTTTGTTTAAAAATATTTTCTTCACAAGACATCGGGAGCTGGACAATCTTGTGATGGATTGCTGAGCCACTGGTAGAATTTAAAAAAAAATTATAGAAATATCCAGGGTAAGAGGGCAAACAGAATTTATCATTCATGAAAATTACATTCATGGTTCAACCACAATTGTTCCTGACTCATGTATGTAGGATGTGTTAGAAGAAGAAGAAAAAAAAAAAGACTTCTATTTAAATGAAATCCCACTTCTACCGTCATCTGTGAAAAAGTGGCAGAATCTAACATTTTAGTCTTGGAATGACTATAGCCTCATGAATATTCCATCACTGACAGTTGCCAAGATCTTCAAATAAGCAACAACAGAAGGTCAAAAAGAAGCAGAGAACACATTACTGAGTTTTAGTTGATGTTACACTTTGATTTTGAGTGATAAATTTTTCCATACAGTGGGTTCCTATCTGCCTGTGGTTGACATGCATTTATGATATATAGTTTATGCTCTACTGAATGTATCTGAAAGCCACTATCCACACAGGATGTTGTCTTTCTGACTTGTTAATTAATTCCATAGTGCCCGGGAGTTCTACATTAAAGTAATAATAATAAATGCAATCTTTTTGTTTACAAAGATAGACTCTCCTAGTATTTTTCTTTGTTTTCCAGTCATATTTTAAAAATAGGAGGAAGATTGCTCAACTAGAATCTAATAAGATTGCAAGTAATAAGAGCCCTAGCATACTCAGAATTGTTCATTATGCACCTATTAAGAAAGATAAATGATTGATGTATTAGTCTCTCAGTCATGTCTGACTCTTTGCCACCCTGTGAACCATAGACTGCCAGGCCTCTCTGCCCATAGAATTCTCCAGGCAAGAATACTGGAGTGGGTTTCCATTTCCTTCTCCAGGGGATCTTCCCAACCCAGGGATCAAACCTGGGTCTCCCACATTGCAGGCAGGCTCTTTACCATCTGAGCCACCAGGGAAGCCCAAATGAATGATAAATGAGCCAATATCAGTTGTTTTATTTTTGAGAATACATTGTTATAGCAAAGCTGATGTTAATTTAGTTTTTTCTTCTCATCTTTTAAAATCAGTATCAATAGCACTCAGCTCAACTTCTTCCATGTCTTGGATGACACTTAACTTCAAAGAGCCTTTATTAATTAATCTGCAAAGTAAGGATAGTAGAACCTCCCTCACTGAGCTGTTTTGAGGACTAAATGTTGCCATGTGTCTATAGTACCTGCCCAGATCACTGCAGAACTGCAACAAGGTTGGCAATCAACAAAGAGTCACTGAATGCAAATCCGATTGGCGTGTAGTACAGCAAGGGGTTCAGCTTTCAAAGCAACTTTGAGTTATGATCATCATACTATTACTTCAAAGAACTTGAGTGCAATTTAGCAAAGGAAGCAAGCTCACAAATCATGTTTGCAGTAAGCCAAAGACTGGCCCATTTTACTTTAGGAAAGACAATTTATATTCAGTTAAAAAGCGATCCTTAGATGAAAACAGTACATCTAGTTTGCAAAGGGATAGTGAATGTCTCCCCACCTGTAACTAGGATAGTTCTCAGATTTACCTGTTCGCTAAGAAGCAGGGCATACAGTGAATTTGCTACTTCATGGATTTATACTTAAAAGTTTTTTCATTCATTTTACATCTGCATCCTTAACAGTTTTAAGGTACATCCTGATGTTGAGTTGTCTCCTGAAGGAAAGTTTTTAAAAGCTTTTGTTACTTTCTGCAAGTAAAACACATTCTTATGAAGATAATATTGATTTGGATGTGTGGCAAGTTTAAAAATTTATATAAACATCTACTAAAAATAATTATGTACTAAACATTTTTAAATCATGTGTTCTCTTTTGAAAAGACTTTGCAAATGCTGTTTCTAGGACATATGATACATGTTACTTAGAAACCACTGCAACAGTGAATTTCATCTGGAAATGGGCAAAATTGGGAATGAGCATTGGTTTGACAAAAGAGATAAAGATAATGTCTTTGAGGGAAATAAATATTTTCTTTGAACTAAAGATGAGAGTGAAATTGTTGAGGACTCAGTTTTTCCCAGTATTTATACTAGTGCATGCTGAGTGTGTGTAAGAAATTGGGGGCAATCTGAAGGGTAAGTCATCTATTTAAAATTATAACTTCACAAAATTATTATAGACACAAAGCAGTTAGATTCTGGGTTAAATGGCAATTGGGCAAAATAAATAAAGCAACTTAGTAGAGTAATATAGACAATGTTTTTGCACTCAAACTTTTATTTGACCTGAAGCATATGGCGTTGGACCAACAAATTCATCTGCTTCTAGTTATTGCTAAGATTCAGTAATTACATAGTTCCATAGCATTTTATATTGTGGTTGCTGACATCTTTGCTATTCTAAATATCTAGTCCCCACAATTGCTCTAACTCTCCTGAGCAGTAGGGTGCCCCACTAGAGAGTTAATTGAAGTGGGGAGCTGTAAGATTAAGTGACTTGCCCACAGTCATACAGAATTAATGCATAAATGAGGCTAAAAACAGTGAGAAGCTGATTCCCAATATAGCATTTCTCCAGAGACCACCTTGTGGAAGCAATACAGTCCATACAGTTAGCCAAGAACTGATGTACACAGGCTGCATCTGAATCAAGCATAACCATTGTGGGCGATTTTACCTTCTCTCTCTAACTCAGCACATTAAATCCTGTATAAGCAGAGTTCTTTTGGCCATGTGACACTTCCAAAGGAATCTAAAAGTCATATCCATTCATTTTTCATCAGTTTTAGTACAGTATAGGTAACATCCTTCATGCAACTCTAATCCAAACGAATTTCAGTCTAATATGAGGACAGTTCAAGTTTATGTTTGTTCAGTTTAACTGTTGCAATGCCCACTAGAAAAATGCAGCCACCAACTACCAGGAAAAGCAGTTTCATTGTAAGTGGAGAAGAAAATGTCTCCTATTAATAAATCTTCTATCTGTCTGTTTCTCCCCACCACCACCACCACCGCAAATCTGCCTCATTCACAATGTTGTTCGTTCTGGAATTGACCCATCATTGAGTGCCTTACTTTGCACTTAGGAATGTTGTAAAATAAAAGAACACTGAGAACCAAAATGTTAGGCCGGTTAGTGCCTTTCAGCATAGTACCAAGTGGAGCAAAGCAATTATAACAACAGTAAATTGTTGAAATTTCTGAAAAGCTTGATGAGTAAGCTCTTTAGAAATGGCTACCACCCAGGAATGGTGTTTTTTTTTTTTCTCTTCTCACACAATAGCAGTCTCACTATCTAATTCCATCTACAGAGCACCATGTATATGAACGGTTTAGAAAGTGTGCTGGGTGGCAGAATCCGGGTGATTTCATTTGAGGACCAACATGCGTAAATAAAAGTGATGGCCCACCATAGCTCTCTGTGGAGCACTATTACCCAACACAGAGTCCACCCACTTCCCACGGCAAAGTCTGCTGAAGCAGAAGAAAGGCACTGCCTGTCTCACGTGCAAAACGTAGCACTGCTCCTGTGTTTAAAGTCGTGTTTGAATTCAAGTCCTCCCATCTCTCTAAGCTCCCAGATTCTCAGTTCAACAAGGGAGCTGAACTTCACATCACGAAGGAATCTTAGTCATCTCGCACAAACTCTTTCCATGTGGCTCTTCCCTTCCTAAGTGTGCTCTCTCTATCTGTCTCCTCTCCCTTTGTAGGCCTCAGGGTGAGATATCAGGAGGGAGGGAGGAAGACTGCTTGGTGGGGGAGCCCTCCTCACTGGGCGCCATTGTGTGAGGCAGGTCAGTGTGCACAACTCTCCTGGCCTTCGTGTTCTCGAAATTACATACTACACAGGGCTGAACATTTGAAGCACAGCATGCCGTTTTATTCCTCTCATTGGTCCTTCCCTTTGGCTCCCAAGGAAGAGGCCACTGCTTCCTTTTTTTTTTTTTTTAAGATTAGCATGTCTAAATGGCTTTACATCAATTATTAATATATCTCAAGAAAGCTGGGAAAAAACTCAACATGTCTCAATGTACACTTGGTCCTCCCATACTCCTCTGTATCTTTAAGTATTGGATATCTCAGGGCTTCTCTGGTGGCTCAGACAGTAAAGAATCTGCCTGCAATGCAGGAGACCTGGGTTCGATCCCTGGGTTGGGAAGATCCCCTGGAGAAGGAAATGGCTACCCATTCCAGTACTCTTGCCTGGAGAATTCCATGGACAGAGGAATCCAGCAGGCTACAGTCCATGGGGTCACAAAGAGTCAGACACAACTGAGTGACTACCACTTTCACTTTTCACTGGGTGTCATACTTTGGACTGACCTCCTGCTTAACAAATGTGTGTAGGTCTCCTATTTGCTTAAAAGAGCAGTTGTTCCAAAGGGTTGCTATTTACTCATGTACTGCCCATCTCTCCTCTTCTTCACCCCAGACCTCAAAGATGTAGTCTATACATCTCCTCCTATAAATTGATGGAAACCATTGGTCTCGCTTTCCTCCCATCATGACCCCAGTTTGCTCAACTGGAAAATGTGAGGAAAGGAAGATCTTAGAGATCAATGTGTTTAAGGGGAAAATACTTTGATCTCTTAGATCCTTTTCTGCTTGGATGTGAGTCTGTGACTCCAGGTTGTCGCCGGCCCCTTCTCTCCTGCCAGTCATCATGGGAGCACGCCCCCCCCCGCCAACCGCCACCATAGTGCTGTGTGTCTGAATGCCTGTGATCTCAGCCAGCCCTGCAGTTTCCACCACAGCCACAGGTAGGGGATGGACAATCAGTATCTCCCACGCTACTCTCATTTTCAGCCTCTATTCCATGACTTCAGATGCCTTGTGAATGCCCCTCCTAGGTGGCAAAAAGCTGACACCCCAAGTTCACAGTTTCCCCTCTACACTTTGCTCCTCCTCATAGCTTCCCCCACACTACTGCTATTCTCCTAGTTACCAAGGCCCGAAACCTTAGTTTCACGTTTTCCACACCCTAGCCTCCAAAAACCTATTTCTGTCTCTTCATTAGCATTCCAAGCACCAGCATCCAATGTGAGAGATTTCTACCCATTCCAAACAAAGGAAAGTAAAAGATTATCTCTTGTTTGAAGTAATGTTAAAGGTCTTAAACTATTTCTTCTATACCACTCCTTTATTCACATGCCGCATGGCATGGCTTAAAAAGTTTAAAAAAAAAGAGAGAGATAGATAAAAAATGAAGATACTTCTTTGAAGACGTAGGTTTGTTGTGTCATTTCAGTGCTCAGAAGTCTTTGATGGATTCCTCATTGCCCGTTAAAAAAATACATACCCCTTGGGCAGAACCGCCACTTTTGGTGCATAGCCTCTGGGTCGTGCAGGATGGTGGCCCTGTCTTCCCTGAGACTTTGTGTGAACTATTGCCCACCCTCCCCAATAGCCTTACTTCTCTTAGGTCCTCAGCTGTTTCCCACATTGAACGTGGTCTGTCTCCTGCAGCTATGCCCTCAAAACATTGTGGAGCTCTCCAAAGATGGTCTACTGCATTACACCTCTAACTGTCAAGGAGTCATAGGACCTCTTGTTGTTGTTGTTTATTCACTAAGTTGTGCTCAACTCTTTGCGACCCCATGGACTGTAGTCTGTCAAGCTCCTGTGTCCATGGGATTTCCTAGGCAAGAATAATGGAGTGGGTTGCCATTTCCCTCTCCAGGGAATCTTCCTGACTCAGGGATTTAACCTGCTTGGTAGGTGGATTCTTTACCACTGAGCCACCTGGAAAGCCCCATAGGACTTCAGCTATACTATAAGCTCTCTGAACATCAGAGCTACACTAGCCTCCAGGAAAGTTATGACCAACCTAGATAGCATATTAAAAAGCAGAGATATTACTTTGCCAACAAAGGTCCATCTAGTCAAGGCTATGGTTTTTCTTGTGGTCATGTATGGATGTGAGAGTTGGACTGTGAAGAAAGCTGAGCGCCAAAGAATTGATGCTTTTGAACTGTGGTGTTGGAGAAGACTCTTGAGAGTCCCTTGGACTGCAAGGAGATCCAACCAGTCCATTCTGAAGGAGATCAGTCCTGGGTGTTCTTTGGAAGGAATGATGCTAAAGCTGAAATTCCAGTACTTTGCCCACCTCATGAAAAGAGCTGACTCATTGGAAAAGACTCTGATGCTGGGAGGGATTGGGGGCAGGAGAGGAAGGGGACGACAGAGGATGAGATGGCTGGATGGCATCACTGACTTGATGGACGTGAGTCTGAGTGAACTCCAGGAGTTGGTAATGGACAGGGAGGCCTGGCGTGCTGCAATTCATGGGGTCGTAAAGAGTCGGACATGACTGAGTGACTGAACTGAACTGAACTGAACTGAATTCTCCACAGTGTAGAGTGTCAACCTTATGTTGTACATAATAACTCTCATATTTATCAAATGAATTGATGTATTATCAAATATATCTTATGTTTAATCGGAGCCCCCAAAAGATGATTGTCAAAGTTCTGGACATAAAATGTTTCATAAAATGTTCAAGACAATTATACCGTACTTCTCGGATTTCCTACCAACATAATGATTTAAAATATTTTTCTTTTTCACACCCATCTTTGGTGAGTATAGGCATGCTTGGGAGACACCATGGGTTCAGTTCCAGACCACTGGAATAAAGCAAATACCATAATAAAGCAAGTGATATGAATTTTTTGGTTTCCCAATGCATATAAAAGTTATGTTTATACTATACTTAGTAAGTGTGCAGTAGTATGATGTCTAAACACATAGTATACATACCTTAAGTAAAAAGTACTTTATTTCTAAAATTGCTAATCACCATCTGACAAACCTTCAATTTGTAAAAAGTGAATTATCTATGAAATGCAGTAAAGCAAAATTCATGAAATTGAGGTATGCCTGTAATACATAGCCATCTGGGAAAGTGTGAGTCATATCTCATAACATATAGCACCTCTAAGCTTTTAAAATTGGAATCCTCGTTTTTACAATGCTGTTAAGAGATTACTTCAGTCTTAGTTTGAATTTTGAACTCTTGGAAACTAATGATATACCTTTAACTGATTTTGAAATACACATTTAGTAATATTAATTAAAGTAAATGTAAGGCATTTGAAGATTGAAACCTTTGCTGTGAGTTTTTTTTGGACACAGAAGTTCACTTCTTAAACCATGACTTCCATTAGATAAGCCCCCTCTTAAGATGTAAAATCTTACTCCAAAATATCTACAGGAGATTCATCTATTAGATTTTTTATAGTATAATTGTCATTTTTTAATTATTTTTTGGCCATGCTGTGTGGGATGTGGGATCTTAATTCCCTGACCAGGGATCAAACTCATGCCCCTTGCATTGGAAGCGCAGAGTGTTGACCACTGGACCACTAGGGACGTTCCTAATCGTCACTTTGTATTGCTATTAACATTTTCTTCTGAATATAGCTATTTGAATGATTAATAAAATTCACATAATTTAACACGAAGGATGCTCCCTTAATCTTCTATCTTCCCATTTCCCCCATCATCAAAATAAGTAACCACTGACGTTGTTTCTTCCATCTTTTTGCAGGGTTTATAGATCCTTATTCCCTCCCCATTTTTCTTTTGACAAAAGATGACATACTACTCCATTCCTCTTTTTCACTTGGAAATCTTTCACATAAGTACAGAGGTGCTTCATTCATCCTCATGGTTGTATAGTGTTCCACTGTGTAAAATTCTTCATAACTCAATTAACCAGTCTCCTTTTGCAAGGTGTTTCAGTTTTGCTATTGCAAACAGTGTTTCACTAAGAAGTCTTGTACAAGTATTTTGTATGAGAGCAAGTGAAGTGAAATTTCTGGATTAAAAAAAAAGGTAGCATATGCATTTGTAATTTTAATAGATATGCCAAATTGCCCTTTATAGGTTTTGTAACAAGTTACTTTGTCATTGTCTAAATGTTAGAGTGTCTGCTTCACTCTATCACACTTTCAGATTTTGGTCAGTCTGTCAAATGAAAAAAATCTAAGTATATTTTTTCATATAATTAAGAGCCATTCATATTTCCTCTTTTCATAAACAGTCTGTTAGAACTTTTCCTGGTATGAGTTAGGAGGTATGGATACAATTTAATTTTTGTCAGTTGACTCATCATATATTGAATGGAAAATCCACTTTTAATCCACTGGTTCGAGGTGCCTTTTCTATTATATAATAAATTCATGCATATAGTTGAGTCTTATTTCCAGATTTTCTATTCTATGATCTTTCTGTTCCTGTCCTAGTATTCTGTGGTGATTTTTACCAGTGTTTTAATTCATTGTGGTATCTGTTACTATTAATCTTTCCTTATTGCTCTTCCAGGTTATTTCTGTTAATTTTTCTATTTGAAAATTGTTGGGATAACTTGCCCAACCTCATGAAACAAAAATTTCCTACTATTTTTTTATTGGTATCATACTATATTTCTAAACTGACTTGTAGAGAATCAAGAGAAAAATGATACTGAGTTCTTTTCTTCAAGAATATGTTAAGCATTTCCATTTCTTCAAGGCTGCTTTTGTGGCTTTCAGGAGTGTGTTAAGGTTTTTTTCTTATATGTCATGATGCTGTTATAATTGGATGTTTTCTTCTATTATATTTTCTATCTGGTTGGAGACTTTATGGGATGGGAGGTGGGAGGGGGATTCAGGATTGGGAGCTTGTATACACCCGTGGTGGATTCATGTCAATGTATGGCAAAACCGATACAGTATTGTAAAGTAAAATAAAGTAAATATATATATATATATGTAACAATGAAATATGGCATATCAGAAACTATAAGCTATGGCTAATGCTGTGTTAATAGGAAAATTCTTAGCCTTAAACACTTATGTCAGTAAATATATAAGATGTATTTAAATGAAATAAGTAAGTTAGATTTAAGAGATAGGTAAGTTGTAAAAGAAGAAAATAAGAATACTGCCCACTCCCAATAAAATTAGCAACATGCCTAAATGGCTACAGAGGAATTCAAACAAGTATTTAAAGCTGTTCAAAGCATCAGCAGAGAAAGGAAAATTTTTGATATGAGATGAGTACAATTGTGGTACCAAAACTTGATGAGAGTCACACTAAATACTACTCTCACTGATGAGTAGCAACGCAAAGGCCTAATTAAAATAGTAAACAGAAATCAGGAGTAAGAATACATCTTGACCAAGGAAGATTTATTCAGGGATGTAAGAGTAGCTGTTTTTCATTTAGGAAGAACTCTGCTTCAGACGCATACATATATGCATGGTCCATATGCAGCTCTGATGGCTTCTCATCGAATACTGTGATGCAGCTGTGGTTTCAGACTATCAATTACTATCATTTAGAGCAGAAAATAATAGGCTTAGGAAACAATTTAATAAAATAACTAGAATTATCTGTATTTTAAAAATTA
Organism: Capra hircus; assembly: GCF_001704415.2. Lineage (NCBI taxonomy): Eukaryota > Metazoa > Chordata > Mammalia > Artiodactyla > Bovidae > Capra > Capra hircus. Next base: position 57,039,369 of record NC_030821.1, read on the forward strand.
AACTGTATGGCACTCATGTCTACTATAGCTTTTCTTAGTATCTGATACTGTTGTGAGTGAGAATGTTAAGAATGTTAAGGATGGGAGGTGACAGGCTAGGGATCCCCAATCCTGCTCAGTGGAGGCTGAGTCCATCTGAGAAAGGCTGGATGGAAACAGACACAAGTAAGAAGCTCACTGTCTCCTCAAACTTCTTAGGGTCTGTCCCTATTCTAGACTCGGCAGTAACAATCAATTGGTAGAATTCACTTTGGGATAATCAGCAGGAATAAACTGTGATGCACAAACCAGTATTTGAAATTGTTGAAACCTCAGCATGCAATTATATGCAAGGTCTCCATCTCAAGAGTATGCTGTCAGTGGAGTCATGATTTAATACCTCAGCAAAACACAGGTTAAGGCAAATATCCCACTCTAGGGCATCACTTTGATTGAAGCTTCAGGAAATATTATATGTGCATTCATGGAATGACAGCCAAATTACACAATATTTTAAGGCTTCATTGAAGCACAGACTTTGTGACTTGCTTATAACAATTAACTTCTGCAAATCCACTCATCAAATGCATCAGATTACGCTTTAGTGTTCCAGGGCAGGATGGCTGTTGTTAAAAATGGGCTTGAGCAGTCTTTGTTATGAAGTGACAAAAAAATCCTGTAAACAGCCAAGAACAGGTGATAAGGAAATCTAGATTAAAAATCACTTGGGGCTGTATTTGACATTCAGATATTTTTTTTAACTAACATAGTAAAACTCTTCAGATTGCCAAGTAAATTATTATTCTTAGCTGAATAGCCTCATTTTCTGAGAACAAGTTTGTTAGTGACAACTAGAGAAGGTGATAAAACAAGAGGTGAGATTTCATACGTAAAGTACTCTGAAAAGAGATTGTTTGCACGTAAGCACACTTGTTCTGATTTTCCAGCCAGGAGTAGCAACAGGTAGGTTCCAATGGAACTACGATTAATCAGAGAAAATTATGTGAGGTGATTCATTTAAAATGGATAGGAACAGCCATGAAATTTGTCCTTTTGCCATGTTTGCCATGTTTCACGTAGGGACAACAGAGGATATAACAACTTTTTCATTAAGTCCACACCCAAACTAAAAAAATGGACATCATCTGGAACCCATGTCTCTATTGTAATGGTGAGCTACCCTTACCATCAGAAAGCCCTTCCTGTTTTCTGGAAAAGGTTAATACTGTTTTATCTTAAGCTTATTTTCCTCTTTCTCTGCAGGACAAATAGTACCTGCAGACACATCTAACTCTTGAAAGCATTATAGGTATATTAAAGACATATTGTTACACATGTTTGGAAATAAACATTTCAGCCCATGTTCAGCTATGAATCACTTCATTACAGTGTTAGTTCATAATGTTAAATGGTTGAGAATGCTTTACTCTGCATGTTATTATGCATGCAAATAATCTTAAGGGAATAATTGCAACTAGAAATGCTCTAAGTATTATTTGGTGAAGCTAAAAAAAATTCAATTAGGAGTCAGAATGAACCTTTGTATAATAAACAAAAATAATTTTTAAAACTTTTGTAAGACAGTAGTAATTCAAGGCTGTGCTGAATTAAAACTTGGTTTTAAACGAACAAGAAACAACCACAGGTATAGTGTATTTTGTAGTGTTCGATTTGGTGCTGGTGTCTAATTACTGTAAGCCGTCACACTTTCAGTAAAACAGCAAGAGCCTTCTTGTGCCTGCAAAGCTCTGTCTATTGTAATGCATTTCAACCATCTTATAAATCATTTTGCAGAGACTAATGATTTATTACTGCTGTAATGAACTTCACAAGCATCAATACATTAGTATCCACTTTGAAAAGAAACTTGTCAGGTCCCATTGGAATGATGATCAGTTTACTATTGTTATTAATGACCCTGATCAGCTCTTTGGATCTCTGAATAACCTTTTCAGATGACAGAGGTCTTCCATTTGGGAGAAAATCAATGCATATGTAAAATAAAAGTATGTGCTCTTCTTTTTCCAATCCCTTTATCAGTGCCAGGGAGTCTTGTCAGCTGTCAAAACGTGAAGCTTCAAAATTATTTAAAATCTACCTAATTCAACCTTATCAAAATGCTGGTGAATGCATCCTAAAAGGATATTGCCATTCCAATTGCTTGTCTCTATGTTACTAAATTATGGTGTTTTCTTTCCTGCTACTTGAAGTCTTAGCTGGACCCTAGTGGTTTGACTAAAATAGAAATTATGATGTTAGGGCTTCTTCTTCTTCTTTTTTCTTAATGTTCACTGATGTCAGACATTTGACCTGTGAGGCTTTTAAAACTGACCTTGTTGCTTCTTTCCATTCATTAAACTACAACCTTTGCTCTCTTGTCATAAAAGATAAATGAAGATTCACACAATCTTTGTTTAAGAGAAGATTTATTGTTTATATTAATGTAGATTAAGTGGAAAGATACCAATTATTTCTCAAGTCAATCAGATGTCTTCTTTGAGGTTTCAATTTGTGGCCTGTTTCTCATTATAACAATTTCTGCAGACTCAGTGGACCTTTTTCAAAAAGTAATAATACAAATAGAAATGCTACATTCCATACTTTTTCTGCTTAGACAATTTCTAACATGTGATGTTTTTCCATGAATGATTAAAATTGGGCTTTAAAATGGTAGTTTTCATTCTGTAAGGTTGTCACAATGATTAATGTCCATATAGGATTAAAGCTTTCGAAAAAAATTTTTGAAACCAGAGTGATTATTTATAAATTTAGAAAATGGCTTCTAGGAAGAGCCGCAATATGAAGTTTCAGTATTGTAAAACTTCCTAAACATTTTGATCATGGGCCACACACTCAACCAAATAGTGAAATAATTTTTAATGTAAAAATTGTTTTAAAGTTTTAATGGCCAAATGGGAATATGAAATAAAGTAGATTCCTTATAATGGAATAAAGTAGAATTATTTTAAATATTTGATCTGAAAGGAAATAAACAGGTCCTGTAATCAAAGTCCTAGTTTTACTGGTGAGAACTCTGAGGCCTGACAGAGTTTAGGGCATGTCTTCCTGTCAGAGGTCAGAGCCCACTGGTGACATGGAGCCAGGAGCTAGGGGTTCCTGTGCTGACGTGATATAGGACATCAGATGGGAACCTGGAACTCTGCTGTGGTTGTAACCCCAGAGCCCAGCACTGTGCCCAGTCACTGCTGAGAGCGTCATTAGGATACAGATTGCTGAGAAAACGGAATGAAAGACAAAAGCCCAGAACAGGCGGGTTCCCATGTGTGCCCTTAGAGCTTCTGCTTCTTCACCTCTCATTTGAACACTTCACCTTTGTCTCATGGTTCACCTTTATAAGGATTTTATTCATAAATGGATATTTGCAAGTGAGACACTCTTTTTCTTTACCTTTAAAGGTGGAATCTCCAACTTGGGTGGCTATTTCTCTCATGAATTCTAGATCCAACAGTAAACAAAACTTGCATGGGACACTTTGAAGAATCTTGGAGTTGACAGTGACACACCCAGATACTCCCTGTGTAGTCACCTGCCCTACAACATCCCTCTCATGACCTTGTCAATCTGTACATTTAACATGCTCCATGATGGGAGCTGACTTTCTTGCATGGCAGCCTGTTCTGGTACCTACAGTCTGTTGTCAAAAGGTCTTTTAAGGAAGAACTTGAAACAACTTTTTTTTTTTTTTCCAAAACTGTAGTGGCGTTGATTGTGTGTTCTTAGAGTCAGTTCTTAGGGTCAGTTTCTAGTGAAATCAGTGTGACTGCATAGACACTGATGCCCTCAAAGACCAAGCGGGTTGCAGAACACAGCAAGCACCAGCCTCAGAACTCATTTTATCAGGTTCTCTGAGGCCAGCTAGAGATGCTAAGAAATCAAAGCCTCAGCTAAGGAAGTTTTGACCACCAAGGAATGATTCTCAAGCAGTCTTTGAATTGCGTTCCCATTGTCCAGTATGACAGTAGCTGTATGTACAGGGAAAGATAAAGACCATACAAGCCAGATGTAAAATGGGTCAGCCAGTTCAAGGAATTAAGATTTCACATGAGGGCTATGAGTTATGACCATCTCCTTATACCATATGTATGCCACCTTAGCGGCAGTCAGCCAGCATATGCTATTTCATTGTGAGATGGCTTCTGGAGCGGGAAGTGAGGTTCTAGTCAGTTTCTCAAATACATCAACCTCAGGCAAGTGATTGCACCTCTCTGAGTAGTGGTTTCCTCTTCTGAAAAAAGTGAGCACCATGCTTTCCCTATCCGCCTTACAGGGTAGTTTATAAAAAGTCCACAGTAATTATCTGTTGAATAAATTATCACCAAATAAATCATTCGGTGATATGTTACCTTTAGAGGCTAGCTGGTATATTAGTCACATTTTTAAGGTAGCTGCTCATAGATACTTTCAGTATGTGCAAATGAATTGATCAAAAGTAAGACCCTCCTTATGTCCAATAAATCTTGTTGCTTCTTCTCAAGTAATGCTACATTAAATCATAAATAACTTAGTAGGATAGCACAGAAATTTTATTTGTAATAAGATTCAAAGACAATCTTAGGTCCACCTAAGTACTTTTTCAGCTCATTGTTTTGCTATGTGCTCCTTCAGCATCCCAGGCCATTCATAGCCCTATTCCTTTCATTGCCTTTGGTATGTTTAGCTTTTAGTCTTTATTTTAAAAAGAAAGAGAATGCCCACATTCCCTATTATTTGTTAACCCATCTAATATCCACTAACAAAATATTCAGCCATCACCATTCTAGTCTTTTCTCATTATTATTCCCTGCAGGTAGAAAAAATAAATAAATAAACTCTGAAGTGTGTAAAAACGCATAGCTACCAACTGTAATAATAGTAGTCACCCTTTGTTATGATCTAAATATATGCGGGAACTTTCGCACAATCTTATTTGTTCTCACAGCTCTACTCAAGCTCGGCCACGTTGGATAACCTGCTTACCCTCTGCAATGCCTCCGCCAGCCTTGCTCCCCCAGGAATCTGACTTCTGAGCAGACAGGAGCGACTGGCAGGTCTCAGTCTTTGCCTCTGTCTTCAGGGCTGCCTGTATCTACCTTTAGAAGCCTCCCGGCCTCCAGGAATAATCTCATTCTAGAACAGCAGCTGTGCAGGCTGCTCTAGTTCTCTTCAGAAATCAGCTTCCTGGTGAACCAGTCATTCTTTTTGAATGTTCCAAGATTGATCTGAACAGTTTTAAAAGACACCAAAGATAATAAAACATAATAACCTTTTACTCAGTACTGTTTGTTACAACAAAGAGAGTAAAAAAAGATAAGTGCAAGAAAGGGATCCCCACCCCTTTCTATCATCAAGTATGCCTAGGTGACATACTAAATGTGAGTGACACTACAATTTTTTTTTAATTCTTGGAGATCAAATAACTAAAATACGTACTCTGAGACTTGCCAGAGAAAATTGGTCCAGTAGAGCCTAATTTGTTTTGCAATTTGATCAACCACAAACTTAAGATTTTGTTTTGTTTCCTTTCATTTTGTTTTTAAGAAATTCTTTGTTTGGTACAAGCCAGTCCCCTGATTTGTGCAAGAAATGAATGTGGCATTTCCCAAAGGACTAGTCAGCCACAATGAAGAATTTATTAGGCAGCTAGATTACATGGTTGATCACTCCTGGAGCACATATTTTTTTCATTTATAATAAAGTATATTTGCCTGATGTAATAACTATGACAAAAAATATGTTGTTTCACATACTCCCTGATACACAAAATTGGGTGATCCCTTTTGGTTTTAAGTAGGAATTAGAAATGTTTTCTTGAAATAAAGTAATGCTCATTTGGAGAAAATCAGTTTTTATTCTTTGGGGAGAGATCTGCCTTTTACTTAAAATTCTGAAAGACTTAAGTGTAATTTCTAAATTATATGTGCTAACTGACATTTCGTTTTAACTGTGATGGCAAAACTATCTAAAATAAATCAACATAGAAACACAAAAATTCTTAACTATTGTGCCAGTTGTGTTGCGTGATTTCTGAACCAAATATCAAAGCATCATTGGTTTTATAGAACTCTAATTGGAGGTCTTTGCACATGAATGTAGCTCTTAATGGAAATGGAATTTTATTCACTTTCCTTTCTTGCATTTACCCAAACACAGTTCTTATGTGAGGCTCTGTGTACTGGCAAAGAATAAAATATTCTCAACAAATGCCTTCTCAAAGTTTATTTCCTTTTCAGCTGAAAGAGACCTGGAAGGCACAGGGAATGTTACAGGATCCCAAAATGGGACAGAAAAATAGAATTCCTATCAAAGATAAACCAAACTGTGTTAACAGGCCAAGAGCATTTTGCTCTTGTGTCATTGCTGTGAAATAGATTTTGATTGATGATTTCTCTATTTTTAAATGACCTGGTTTATCTCAACATTCATCTAAGAATGAAGTAATTAATTATTTCAGAGAAAAAAAAATAAATAAACCCCAATGAGTTTAAGGATAATTGAGAAAATGATAGAAACCAAAAATTCTAAAGTTTCTTTTTGACTTATAAAGATTTCTCTGGATATTTTAAGAAAGTATATTATACAAGCATAGTCTCTACAGAATATTGTTTGGTTTTGGCCATGGCACTACTCCCAGGTCTTCTGATGAACTTGGAGAGGGCAAAGAAGATTCTCGATTTTCTCTTTCCCTCTAAAGAACACCTGACTCTGAGTCATTGTTCATTTCCTATAAAAAAGGAGAAAGAGCTATTAGTGAAGATGGGCTAAACCAGTAGTTGATGGGCCTTCTGGTGGAGCATTTCAGATCTGAATTCTTCTGGAATCTAAGAGGGGATTGGTAGGCACCCTGGTTGCTGAGAACATCTGGACACCTGAGACTCTGTACTTGATCCTCTCATTCAGCTTTCTGCTAGAAAGTAGAGTCAGGACACCATCAGGTGTCATCCTCTTACCCTGAGCGATCAGGACAGAGTATTTAGTGCAGGCAAAATCAACTGCAGAGTTTTCCTGCCGCTCTTTTGTCTAATGTTGACTTTCCCCAAATGTTCGTGTACTTCTACAATGAAACAGAGCTGTAGCGGGATTTAAAAAGTGTTTGAGAGGCCTGCAGCTGTCAGTCCACTGCATGACTTCATATTTACTTTGGGTGACAGACATACATTTTCTTTCTGCCTAAAAAGACTGTTTGTTTTGTGAAGTACAGGTTAAAAGAGATTGAATCTAATGCGGAGGATGCTCTTTCAGATCCTTGATTACATAGATCTTGACTGGGGTGAGCCTTATTGGATTATATGCAGCACCGTGGTTCCAGTAACCGTGTGTGCAAACAGCAGGCAAGGTTGGGGGGTTATTAGAAAGCCTTGTCGATTCTCTCCTCCACGAGATAGGGACAGTGAATACCTTTACTGTAATCAAAGCGGACCAATGCAGAATCAATCAAGTTTAGAGGAAGTCATGCTGGACTTCTGGCATGACTATAATTAGCAACATCGGGGCTTTTCTTTTCTTGAGTAATGCATTTATTATGTTAAATGGCATTCACCATTTCACTGATTTTTTTTTAATGTTCAAAGGCTCCATGAAGATCTGCCACATGTTTATGGAAGAATTATATGAAAATAATATATAATACTGCTACAGACCATCTAGACACATCATTATAATAATTCATAAAAAGGAAGACCTGGAAAATTTTTCATAATGAAAAGCACAGTTGTGAAATTTGGTTTCAGCTTTGGCTCCTTTTGTAAACTGAGATCTCAGAAACTAGGACATAAATCATTCTATAACTGAAATCCTTTAGTCAAAATAGAGTCTCCATAAATATTTTAGCAGCATTTGTGATGCTTTTAATTCTACATCATTTCACTGTAGTTCACTTCAAAGTTAAATTATTAATGTCTCTTCCTAAAAGTTCAAAATACAGTATACCAAAGAGATTTTACTACTTGGAATTCAGAACAGCCTCTGAATGTCTGAAAGTATATTGTTCATGTTTATTTGCATTTCTAGGAGAAAAATAGAATGAGCTTGGCTTGGCAAGACTGTAACTATCCCCTTCCACTCAGCACAGTACCAGGCATGTAGAGCACTACATGAACAGTTGTGGAATGAAAATTCTAAGACAGGAGTTTTTATTCCAGCCTTTGAAATGTCTTTCTTTCCTGCTCCTTGAACGTCTAGCCCTTTTCACCCTACCCGCTAGTTGCACATAGCTGGGCATCTGTCTCTTTTCTGCCCCTTGTCCCATTTGCTCAGTGAAACTGATCATAAACTCTAAAAGGAAAGCAATCAAATTAAAGTAATTCAAACAGAGATGTGAATGATTATGGCTGGCTCCATATATTTGCTGTTGCCCTTTTCTCCCTTGTTTTAAAAGTGAAAAATGTTAATCCAAACTAGTGATTGTGAAAGGATGCATTTTACCCAAGGTTCTTTGAGTGTGGGGAACTGATACAGACCTCCTCAAATCATAGCACATTCTGTGCTGCCCACCAGTACCCAAGACTGGCCTGATTACACTACTTTATTCTCATGATGAAATTCAGGCTGATAAAACAATATATGTATGTAGTTCCTATCATATATTATTAAATAAATATATTTTCACTTGAGGTGGTTGTTCAGTCGCTCAGTCATGTCTGACTCTTTGCGACCCCATGGACTGCAGCACGTCAGGCTTCCCTGTCCTTCACCATCTCCCAGAGCTTGCTGAAACACATGTCCGTTGCATTGGTGATGCCATCCAATCATCTCTTTCTCCTACTTGAAGGCACTAATGTATTTTGTGGAAATGTTTCTGTTTAAAAATATTTATCTCTTTACTTAGTTTATGAATGAATAGTATCACTTGACAAAAAATGAGGCATACTTGGAAGTTTTATCAAATATTTTGGGTTAAGTACACAAAGAAAAAAATACTCTAGAAGAACTGGAGAGCCAGGTCTGTCTGTCTTAAGCTTCAATTATAAGTTCGATTTTCCTGACCTGCCGCTACTGCTGCTAAGTTGTTTCAGTCGTATCCGACTCTGTACAACCCCATAGAAGGACTCCCACCAGGCTCGCCCGTCCCTAGGATTCTCCAGGCAAGAACACTGGAGTGGATTGCCATTTCCTTCTCCAATGCAAGAAAGTGAAAGTGAAGTCGCTCAGTGTCGGACTCTTCACAACCCCATGGACTGCAGCCTACCAGGCTCCTCCGTCCATAGGATTTTCCAGGCAAGAGTACTGGAGTGGGGTGCCATCGCCTTTCTGATGTAAAGCTGTTCATTTATTCTTTTATAACTCACACGACATCCATTTGCTGAACTGCAGTCCCAAAACAGGAAAACCTAAGGAGTCATCTGGTCACACCCCTGTATTTTAGAGAACAAAAACTGAAGCTTAGAGACGATTTGTGATTTTCAACTGTGGCTAACCTAGAGTTGAGTCCTTTCCTTTGATCCTCCCTGAACTTGTCAGATGTGAGTTGGGGGCGCTTTCACTCCTTTTTCTCTCATTGAATACAAAACCAATTGCCAAAGAATTATCACTAAAAACATGAAGCACATCTTACCAGAAGTCTTTTGTTTTAAGTTATTCTAATGGACAGCCAGGAGATTGTAAGTCATTGTCTTTTTAATTATTAATGCTCTATTTTAGATTGGTTTACTATTCTAAGAGGAAATTTCTTTTCTGAGTCTGCTCTGGGCCAAAAAAAAAAAAAAACACTGAGTTTAGAACATCTTTGAGAAACGTAATGACAAAGAGCAAATGCAAAATATCAGTGGGTTACTAGGCTAGTGCTTTCCTCACTTGGTGGACAATCCAAGAGTTACCTTCATCCTTAAGGTCTTTTAAGTGACTTAAGAGTTTCTGAGTAAGACAAATTCTTAACTCAGCAGAATCTATGAAGTGCATGCTTGCTCACCATGTTAGAAGCTACTGTCTCTATTTTTGCAAAAAAAAAAAAAAATGTCTGGGGGAAAAAAAGATCTCTTTAGTAGGTTTCCCACATTTGACATGGATGCAGTAACAAAATTCACCACCAGAAAGGGCTTGTACTTAGTCCCAAAAGCTGAAAAGTACTATCAGAAGGCAATGTGATTCATACTCTGTGTGCACACTGACTCCTAGGACAAGTGAATTGCAGGAGTCCTCCTCTTGAGCGCTTAGATAGAACCTTCAGGGCGAAAGAGATAAAGACACAGTCTACAAGGGTATCAGTGATAACAGGGATTCCAGTCTTCTGGTGTTGGACACCCCACAGGTTTTTGCTTTGGCATCATTTGCAACACCTTTATCTCCTCCTAAACATTTTTTTTTTGGTGGCACAATATCTGTGTTTTAAATTTAAATGGATTAAAATTAGTTTTGTCTTCAGCATTTTGTAATATCTGTTAAGCTTTTTAGACATCCTTTTCTGGAGACTGAGTCTTAATACAAATAGACTTTCTCCTCTCAATAAATGGTACATGATTCTCATCTTTGGCTCCAGTTTTCTAATCTTGGCTCAGAAATGCCTCAAGTAGGCAAATCCAGAAGCCAGAATTACCTTAGTGCTCTCAGTCTTAGGAAGCCAAAATGTTCTTGGGAACACATATACTCCTACCACTGTCTACCCACACACACTCAAAACAGCCCTCAGACTCTTCCTTCTCCAAAGCAAAATAAAAATTCCATCTTTCTGAAAAGGCACTCTTGTATTTCTGTGGAAAGTAAAAAAATTTCCTTAAGGAAATTGCAATACCAAAATTCTAAAAATCCACTAGAGGATAACAAAAACATGCGTGGGCTTGTTCACATAGTTCCAGCACTTAGAAATCTGTTGAGTATATGCCAGGCACGCATAGATGAAGACCCTTTACCAGCCAGGTAAAAGGAACGCTCTGGAAGTGTGTTTGTCTCCAGTATGATTAATGATGGGGCCCAGCTCCTGTCACATTTGACCAACAATGGGTCCTCATCCATCTTGATGACAAAAAGTGCTGGCATTCAGGTTATGTATTCCTTTCAGAAGGGACAGGTCACTCAGGAAATATCTGGTCACTGCCCTTAAACAGATTGTAGAGGGGAAATATCCAAAATTCATTGTACCTCTGGCAGCTAGACAGCTAAATATAGTATCGTCCACGAGCAAAGACCAAAGGTAGTCAGGTATTCTGCCAGCATTCTGGCATAACAGATACAGTACAAGTTTGGTGCCTTCTTTTTGAAAAGTTCCATCAAATGTGAGTCCAGTGAGCACTTGGAGAATGACAGAAATCCAGTGCTAGTTTTTTGAGTCTCACGTTGATCTGTGCATGTGACATTGTGGTATACAGAGAACTTTCTACACAAAATTAAAATTTCTAGGTTGTAGTAAGAAAGATCAGAACACAGTAGTTACTTGGTTAGAAAAAGCAGTTAAGCCTGTCAGTGCCCTGTCATTGAGGATAAGACCAACACTCTGTCGTAGTGTTTGCATCCAGGATTGCAATCCTGCTCAGTTTTTGTAATATGAACAACAGCCATAAAAACTTTGTCTATGAATATTTTCTCTTTATACCTCTTTAAAATCGTGCAAGAAGTTAAAGAGACTTATGAGGCAATCTGAAAGAACGTTCTTTATGGATTTTTACAAAATTTTTCATAATCTTTTATAGCATCATTAGGTCATGATTAAGCAGCAAGATTTTAAGTAGACTATCTTTATTCAGCCTTTCCAGAGCATTAAACTTCATGTATATAGAAACAACTCTCTTCACACACATGCAGATTTAATCCATTTATATGCTATTTGAATGAATGTTAGCCTTTGCATTAATAAACACAACTGGCATAAATGAGTTTGGGAACTAATATACCTGATTCTTGTTTAGCTTATAGCTCAACTACTGGGAGTAAAACTGGGTCAGCTTTTTTAAATAAAGTTTTTATTGGAAAAAAGATTTAGAATTACAAGATTATTGTGGAGATAGTTCCATGAGTTCCTACATACCTCAGACCTCGTTTCTCTGTCATTAACACCTTCCATCAGTGTGGGACAACTGTCATAGTTAATGTACAAATATTGATACATCGTTCTCATCTGAAGTCCATACTTATTTAGATACCCTCAGTATCTAAATGAGGGCAATGTCCATTACCAAACTGGTAATGTCCATTTTCCATAATTTCCATTTTCTGTTCCAAGATACTATCAAACTATCCTATATCTTTAGGCTCCTCTTGAGGTGTGTCAGCTTTTCAGACTTTTCTTGTTTTTGATAACCTTGGCTATTTTAAGAAGCGCTGTCAGGTATTTCATATTTCCCTTGATCAAGATTGGTCTGATGTTAACTATGATTAGATTGGAGTAATGTAGTTTTAGGATGAAAACCACAAAGTGCCATTCTCATCATACCATATCAAGGGTCCATATTATCAACATGATTTCTCACTGTTGATGTTAAGCTTGATTGCTGGTCTGAAGTAGTGTTTCTGCTTTGTAGTGTGTTAGGTTTCTACACTGTAAAATTACTCTTTCTTGTTCTCGCTTTCCATCTCATACTCTTTGGAAGAAAGCAATGGACAAGCCTGCTGCCCAGTCTTAATTTCTCATAACATTCTTTGGAATAAAGGAAACAGGGCTTCTTGGAGAAAGAGTGGTTCTAGGACAGGAACAGAAATTATTCAAGAGGAGACTGGAGTATACTGCAGTATCAAAAATTAAGCAGTTCAACATGCCAAAGAAAAGCCAATACATTTAAGGAGTGGGGAGTTATAGTCCCCATCCTTGAAGGTGAGGAGTATCTACATAAATTATTTGAAATTATTCTGCATTTGAGACTTACTTGTTCTCTCCCATTGATTTATATACTTGTCTGTTCATAGAATCATTTACCTTTTTTAGTATGGGCTCACGGGTGTTTATTTTTAATCTTTGATTTATAATCTAATATTATTTCATTTATCTATCTCAAATTATTCCAGCTTTGTTGATGAAGGAGCTTTTTCAGTTGACTTCTTATATATCTCTGGCACTCACCCATTACTCTGTGTAGGGGGTGTGGAGAGGACGGGGATATGGGTTTTTTTTTCTGGTAGTTTGAATGCTTTAATTTCTGTTACTACAATGTATTCTCTTGTAAATTTCTGTTCCTATCCATTCTCCAAGAAGCCCTGTTTCCTTTTTTCATAGAATATTATCAGAAATAAGATCTAAGCACCAGGTTTGCCCATTGCTACTGGGGTTTCATTGCTCCTAGGACCGCTCACCTGGCAGAGTAGGGGAATATATGTATGAATGCTAACTTGTGTATATACATATACCTGGAAAGACTCTGTGTGTAATCTTCTGTATCTGTTTTAGGCTGAACATGAATTCATACTATGTCCTCAAGTCTAATCCACTGTCGACTAACCTTTGGCCCTTATTTTCTGTAGCCTCTCACATCAACAGTGAGAAACCTGACTACTACCATCCATTATCCATTTACTTCATTGTTTATTCTAGGAAGCCTGTATCATGGTATCAAAATTGTTAACCCCCATTCCTGTGGGGAACAGCTTTATGGAGCAGGATATGGTGCTTATACATAGATCCTCTACCTTTAGCCTTGTAGACTCTACAAAGTCACAAAGGTCAGTAACTTATTACCCATCTCCTTTAATGAGACTGTTTCATACATTTTCAATACATTAAGATTCTTTTGTCATGTTCTGCATTTCACCTTGAGATTCCCCAACCTCCTATATAGTTTTTAAGTTTGAAGCATGATTTACTTCTTGTACAATAATGTTCTGTGGGTTTTGACAAATTCTTAATGTCTATTCATTACAGTATCATACAGAATAGTTTCACTACTCTGAAAGATTTTTCTTTGTTTTACTGATTTAACCACCTCTCCCTTCTGAATGCCTGACAGTCAAAGTTTATTATCTCTCTAAGCAGTGCCTTTTCAGAATGTCAGGTAGTTGGATTTGTCTATACTTGTAGCTTTTCCTGACTGGCTTCTTTTGCTTAGCAATATGCATCTAAGATTCATTCATGTCTTTCCATGGCTTGATAGCTCATTTCTTTTTATCACTGAATAATATTTCATTGTATGGATGTACTTGAATTTATTTCTCCATTCACCTATTGAAGGACTTTTGGGCAGTTCTGAATAAATCTGCTACAAACACCAGTATGCAGATTCTTAGGTAGACATAAATTTTCACATCAGTTGGGTAAATACCTAGGAATGTGATCACTAAATTGTATGGTAAGACTAGGTTTAGTTTTGTAAGAAACTGTCAAATTGTCTCCCAAGTAGCTGTACCATTTTACATTCCCATCTGTGTTGAATGAAGGATCTTGTACCTTTTTTTTTCTTTTTTATATGGATGTTCAATTGTTCCAGCGTCATTTGTTGAAAAACTATATTTCTCCATTGAATTGCCTTAGTTCTTTCACCAAAGATCAGTGACTATATTGGTGTGGGTCTATTTCTGAACTCTCTATTCTTTTCCATTGATCTCTGTGTCTATTCTTTTTCCAATACCATGCTGTCTTTATTACTGTAGCTTTAAAGAAAGTCTTGAAATCAGGCAGTGTACATCTTTCCAACTTTGTTCTTCTTCAGTATTATGTTAGCTATTCCAGGTTTTTAGCCTTTTCATAGAAACTCCAGAACCAGTTTGTTGAAAACTATGAAATAGCTTGCTGAGATTTGATTGGGATTGTGTTGAATCTATAGATCAAGTTGAAAAGAACCACCATTTTAACAACATTGAGTCTTCCAATCCATGAACACAGAATGTCTCTCCATTTATTTAGATTTTCTTTGATTTTTTTAATATGTTTCATAGTTTTCTGTTTACAGGGCCTGTACATGTTTTGTTACTTTTATGCCTAAGCATTTCATTTTTGGAATACTATTGTAAATGGTGTTTTTTTATTTCAAATTCCAATTTTTTACTGTTGGTAAATAGGAAAGCATTATATCCTGCATACTTACTCTACTTGCTTATTATTTCCAAGAGATGTTTGTTGTTGTAATTGATTCTTTAGCGCTCTCTCCATAGACAACATGTTACTTGCAAATTGAGACAGTTTTGCTTCTTGCTCTCCAAGCTGTTTTATTTTTCTTACTATCTTACAGCATTAATCATGACTTCTAGTACAGTGTGGAATAGGAGTGGTAAGAGGAAACTTCCTTACCTTTTTTCAGTTCTTCGGGGAAAACATCCAGTTTCCTACTAGGTATGATGTCAGCTGTAAGATTTTTGTACGTATTTTAAATGAAGTTGAGGAAGTTTCTTCCTGTTCCTAGTTTGCTAAGAGTTTTATCATGAATGGGTTTAGATTTTTCTGCATCTATTGATATGATCATGTGATTTTTGTTCTTCAGTGTGTTGGTGTATTGCATTACACGGATAGATTTTCTAATGTTGAACTAGCCTTATACACCTAGGATAAATTCTTCTTGTTTGCAGTGTATAATTCTTTTTATGCATTATTAGATTCAACTTATGAATAGCTTATTGATAATGTTTATATTTATGTTCATGGGAGTTATTATTCTGTAATGTCTTTGCAGTATTTTTATCTGGTTTTTGTATTAGTTATTTTGGCCTCCTAGCATGAGTTAGGCAGTGTTTCCTCTGCCTCTAATTTCTGGAGGTATTATGGAGAATTGGTAAGACTTCTTCCTTAAGTGTTAGGTAGAAACCATCTGGGCCTGGTGACTTCTTTTTACAAGGTTGTTAATTATTGGATAATTTATTTAATAGATACAGTATTATTTGGGTTATCTATTTCTCTTTGTAGGGGTTTTGGTAGTTTTTTAATTTTAAGGAATTATTCCATTTCATCAAAAGTGTCAAATTTGTGGACAGAGAATTTTTTATGTTATTCCTTACTATCCTTATTGTGTGCTTGAGATCAGTAGTGATGACTCCTCTTTCATTTCTAATATTGATAATTTTTGTCCTCACTTTTTTGTTGGTTAACCTGACTCAGTTCAGTTCAGTCGCTTAGTCGTGTCCGACTCTTTGCGACCCCATGGACTGCAGCACTCTAGGCCTACCTGTCCATCACCAACTCCTGAAGTTCACCCAAACCCATGTCCATTCAGTCAGGGATGCCATCCAACCATCTCATCCTCTGTTGTCCCCTTCTCCTTCTGTCCTCAATCTTTCCCAGCATCAGGGTCTTTTCCAATGAGTCAGCTCTTCCCATCAGGTGGCCAAAGTACTGGAGTTTCAGCTTCAGCATCAGTCCTTCCAGTGAATATTCAGGACTGGTCTCCTTTAGGATGGACTGGTGGATCTCCTTGCAGTCCAAGGGACTATCAAAATTCTTCCCAACACAACGGTTCAAAAGCATCAATTCTTTGGCACTCAGCTTTCTTTATCGTCCAACTCTCACATCCATACATGACCGCTGGAAAAACCATAGCCTTGACTAGATGGACCTTTGTTGGCAAAGTAATGTCTCTGCTTTTCAATATACTGTCTAGGTTGGTCCAAGGAGCAAGCGTCTTTTAATTTCATGGCAGCAATCACTATCTGCAGTGATTTTAGAGCCCAGAAAAATAAAGTCAGCCACTGTTTCCACAGTTTCCCCATCTATTTGCCATGAAGTGATGGGACCAGATGCCATAATCTTCATTTTCTGAATGTTGAGCTTTAAGCCAACTTTATCACTCTCCTCTTTAACTTTCATCAAGAGGCCCTTTAGTTCTTCTTCACTTTCTGCCATAAGGTGGTGTCATCTGCGTATCTGAGGTTATTGATGTTTTTCCCAGCAATCTTGATTCCAGCCTGTGCTTCCTCCAGCCCAGCGTTTCTCATGATGTACTCTGCATATAAGTTAAATAAGCAGGATGACAATATACAGCCTTGACATACTCCTTTTCCTATTTGGAAACAGTCTGTTGTTCCATGTCCAGTTCTAACTGTTGCTTCCTGACCTGCATACAGATTTCTCAAGAGGCAGGTCAGGTGGTCTGGTATTCCCATCTCTTTCAGAATTTTCCACAGTTTGTTGTGATCCACACAGTCAAAAGCTTTGGCATAGTCAATAAAGCAGAAATAGATGTTTTTCTGGAACTCTCTTGCTTTTTCCATGATCCAGCAGATGTTGGCAGTTTGATCTCTGGTTCCTCTGCCTTTTCTAAAACCAGCTTGAACATCTGGAAGTTCACGGTTCACGTATTGCTAAAGCCTGGCTTGGAGAATTTTGAGCATTACTTTACTAGCATGTGAGATGAGTGCAATTGTGCAGTAGTTTGAACATTCTTTGGCATTGCCTTTCTTTGGGATTGGAATGAAAACTGACTTTTTCCAGTCCTGTGGCCACTGCTGAGTTTTCCAAATTTGCTGGCATATTGAGTGCAGCACTTACACATCATCATCCTTCAGGATTTGAAATAGCTCAACTGGAATTCTATCACCCCACTAGCTTTGTTCATAGTGATGCTAGTTCCTAAGGCCCATTTGATTTCACATTCCAGGATGTCTGACTCTAAGTGAGTGATCACACCATCGTGATTATCTTGGTCGTGAAGATCTTTTTTGTACAGTTCTTCTGTGTGTTCTTGCCACCTCTTCTTAATAGCTTCTGCTTGTGTTAGGTCCCTACCATTTCTGTCCTTTATTAAGCCCATCTTTGCATGAAATCTTAATAATTTCTGAAAGAACCAGATTTTGGCTTTGTTAGCTTTTTTCCTATTGTTTTTCTGTTGGCAATTTCATTTATTTCTCTCTAATTTTTATTTTTTCTTCTACGAGGTTTAGAATTAACTTGTGTTTCCTTCTCTAGTTTTCTAAAAGAAAAGCTTATGTTTTTTAAGCTTTTTTATTTTTACATCTTTCTTCTTTTCTAATATGTGCCTTTAGTGATATAAATTTCCCTCTAAGCACTGCTTTAGATGAAAGCCCAGGACCTGCCAGTAATAATGTTGTTATTAGTCCACCCACAGATAAGCCAGATCAGAGTGCCCCATTGTCAGTTGGCCAGTCTATACCATAAACTCCCAGCATGAAAATAAGCAAAGAGATCTACAAAGGACGGACAAAACTTGGGAGAGCTGGGAGCTTTACCAATGGGTTCTACTATTCAGTTTTCTGCTGCATGATTTTCCCTGAGCCCCATTCTTCAGGGGACCCTAGTCTTGTACTGAGAAAGGGCAATAAACAAGGCAGGCAAAGAACCCTGCCCTCATAATTCAGAGTCTGATTTTGTCACAGATCTCTGTGACACCCTAGAGGGGTGGGATGGGGTGAAAGGTGGGAGAGAGGTTCAAGAAGGAGGGAACATACATATACCTATGACTGACTCATGTTGATATATGGCAGAAGCCAACACAATATTGTGAAGCAGTTGTTCTCCAATTAAAAATAAATACTTTTTAAAAAATTTTTTAAAGTAAAAAGAATTTAGAGTCTGGTCAGGGGAGTCTGTTACCAACATATCAGTTAGAGCCCTGCCACTCAAATGTGGCTTTGTGTACTGGCCACAGTGGCACCACCTGAGACCTTGTCAAGAACTCTGAGTCAGGCCCCTCCTAAAACGTCCTGGGTCAGAATCATATTTCAGAAGGATCCACAGGGGATCCATGTGCATGTCACAGTTTTCAGCATCCTGCCCTAGCTAACTGTAGATGGTGGTGGGACAGGAAGGATGCAGGTACTGTGGTAGGCCTGTCAAGGCGAGCCCCTGAGGTGGCTGCCCTCGAGAGACTGTAGGGTAGAGCTTTATGCATCTTGACCACCCGCCGCCTTTTTCTTCCCCCCACCCCACCCAATCTGTGCCATACCTGAGTGCATGCCACACACAGTGAGCATCCAGTGGACATTTTGGGGAGGAACAAGGCAAGGAACATAAGACCCCCAGAAGCTATCTGCCTGTTTCATTAAAAAAAAAGAACATGAAAGGACCTCCCTGGTGGTCCAGTAGTTAAGACTCCATGCTTCTACTGCAGGGCGGCACTGATCTGATCCCTGGTCAGGGAGCTAAGATCCTGCATGCTGTGTGGCACAGCCAAAAAAAAAAAAAAAAAGAACATGAAAATATAAATATTTCTAGTCTTCAGCTGGAATACCCCTGGCCTGTGAAAGAGGAAATGAAATGTAATGCACCTTTTAAAGGTTTCTGACTTCTGTCTTTTCCAAGAGCATTTTTTTCTTCAGAAAATAAATTGCAACTAGAAATTTCTATTAGCTTTTATGAATGTAGATGCAGAGAAATGATCAGATGGTTTTAAATTTAAAAACTGCTGGCTAGATATTTTTTCTTGTTCCCTTATAATAGGCTCTAAACTTTAATGGTGTAAGTTTTTCTCTTTCCCTTTGGTTGATCAATGTAGTTGAGATTTTTCCCATTTATTGGATTGTCATCTTGTGGTCATATAATTATGCTAGAGATATTAAATATGTTTTAGACACAAAATTGTAAATATAATACACAGGAAACATGAGCTTATTTCCATATCATTAAACTACATTTTACCCAGGAGCAAAGTGCATTTTTCATAACTTGCAAAAATTATCTTGCCTTGCAGCAGCACCACATATTTAACATTCTTTTAAAAGCCACTTGATTTGACATTGATATTTGGATTACTTTATTATCTGGGAATAAGGGAACAGCAGAATTGCAAGTATCAATATATAACTGACCAATTAGTAAGATTCGACTACTATTCTAAGTGGCCATTCTGCCAATTAACATTTATTCTGGGTACAGGTTATAATTTTGGAGAACTGTTCAAGTGTAGATTCTCCACGGCATTGCTTAAGCATAGAAAGCATAAAAGTTGCTTATGTCTCCAAAAGTAAATTCTAAAACAGCAGTTGTCCTTATCAGTTACTTTTTTGCAATTAAATTTTCATAACAAAGAATGCTCCTGGTTTTATTCTGGTAGCATTGAGACGTTTGGGGTTTATCAGCTTAGTAATTATGCAAATTTAAAAATAATTTATCCTTTCCAGTGTCCACAACTGTGTTCTTGTTGGGCTTTCCTTTTGAACCAATGCTTGAAGAAATGTCAGTATCCTGACATTTATACCTATATACCTTCTCATATAGCAGTCTCAGTATGTACTAGATACAAGTAAACTCTTTTACAATAAGGATTCCTATTGTTTGAATAGTTCTGTTAACATATGGGCTTAGCCTAAACATGGGTTTTCAGGCTTTATCTAAGGTGATAGTAGTTCTTTTTTAGTGTTAAAATACGTCAATACTATTACTAAAATTTAGAGGGGGGGTGTAATAAAATAATAAAGGGAGTATAACTTCTAATTTTAAAAAGAAAGTTCCCCTGGCAGATTTCTATTAAGGTTGAGTCCTCTCAAGCAAACTTTTCAGCTCACTAATACTGTATTTTACTTTTCTTTTTGTTGCATAGCACTTTAAGGATCAGAAAAGCATTCACTGGGAAGGTTGTATCCACAGATCAGCAAAATATTAGTTCACATTCCAAAGCCACAGAACTGCAAAGTGATTATTGAGAGGAAGGTCCATGCTCTTGAAACCCTTTAAGAGTCATGATAAAAAGAATGTGGATTATATTTCATTTAGAATTAGTTGTTAAACTGGGGGAGAAAAGTGGGCAAGGGCAGCTAGAACAGTTTTTAATGAGAATTAAACAAAAAACCAAGACACTAAATTAAATTAAAATTACATTCATAGAGACACCCCCTTTCCTGGGAATTTTTAGACCTTTTACCAAAATTATGTTACCTAGGTTAGGGACGTGACTATTCAGAGATGCTGCTAATGTAAGTGAATTCTTATTCTAAGATAGCCTCCCTGTCAGGGCAGGGGCCACGTCAGAATCATTGTCATCAACACATGTGTTTGTCACCCTCCTATGGATGAACCCTTTGCAGACCACTTTTACATTGGGTCCCCTTTTACTGTGCTTTAGAGTCAGCAGCTCCCCAGTGTCCCAGCCATCCACCACTTCTTCCAGGACAGCAGGTGGAAGAGACCACTTAATGATTAATCAGGTGGAAAAGTTATCTTCATCAAAAATTGAATGTAATGTGTAGAAAGCACTTCTTTTCTGTTCAGAGTTCCTGATACCAGCTCTCATAAACCCATCAAACATCCATTTAGCTAACGTTTGCTATTAAAGAGAAAGGAAATTTATTTTTTTTAAGCAGATGATGTCTACTCAGTGCTCTTTCCCCACAAAGAATCTGTTTTATACTTCCTGTACTTTCTGTTTTTGTCTTGAGAGATCTTTAGCTTTCGTATCACTTATCCATGAGCCCAGCCTAGACCCACAGCAAGATCTGTGCACTTATCTCCATTCAAAGTGTTCTGCCTCTTTCTTCCTTCTGGGTAATGTACTTCACTCACAAGTGAATGGCGCTGATTGACAGGTGGGGCAATATAAAGAAAGGTTTTGATCAACTTGTTCTGTGAAAGCATAATTTATGTGGCAGCATTTTTAGTTAATGAAATGAATGTTATAAAGATCCAGATGAAAATGACTGGTGTTCATGTGCCCATAAATACTTTTTAGAACCCAGTGAAAAATCCCAAGTTATTTTTCCAATGTTAGGTCCATATTTTGGGGTCAGTTAAAGCAAACGAATAAGACAGAGGAGCCTGGTGTGCTATAGTCCATGGGCTCACAAGGAGTCAGACACAGCTTACCAACTGAACAACAACCAAACAGTCTCTCAACTTATGTAACATCAAACGTTAATGTGTTTTATTGACTTCTTTCGGTTAGCACAACTTGATACTTCAAAATATATTCTGATTCATAGCCTTGAAACTACAAAATGTCTCTGGCATCCTAAGATTCAGAAGATAAAGCATTTGAAAATCAAATTGCTAATTCCCAAACAGATATCAAACCATTAGAGTGCTTTGTTTTTAAAAAAATATTTTGACTTGATTGTGCATTACATTTTTAAGATTTAAAAATCATCCTTCAGTGGAAAAGCCACATAATTATTTTATTTTTATTCAGTTTTATCTCACATTATCTTAGACAAATCATTACTTCCCTGAAAATACAGTAGATACAGTGACTCTCCAACAATCAGTTGGTGTGTCTAGTGTCAATAATAGAGCCTCCAGAGGTAATTTCTACTCATTTCCATTTTCCAAATGTCTTCTTATATTGAAAAGCACTCTCAATTCTTAGTTTTGCTCACTGAAGTCTCAGTGCAATGCAGGCAAATTGCCTGTGCGCTTTTCAGAACCATCTGTCAGCCATTAGTTCTTTGCTTGGAAGTCACACTCCTTCCCCTGCAGTTTTGTAGTAGTATGCTTTTAGTTACAGAAATTAATCCCCTCTGACTTGTGTTATAGCATATCTCCCTGCACTGGGAGCTCTTCAAGCTCAGGGACAGTATATCTATCTTTATTTCTCTGAGGGCCTCTGATTAGTACCTGGCTCAGAGTAAGTACACAGGAAAATATTTTGAACTGAATTTCCTACCCAAGAAATCAGTACATTAAATTCAGTCATTTGCAGTTCTAACTGTATCTTCCCCAGTAAGCTCTTTCAACCGTCTTATGTTAAAAGGACACCTGTAAACATCAAATCAGACACAGGGTCCTGCGGGCTTTGCCATTAGGCAGCCTGAGACCAGTTATGCAGTTCCACCCACTGTATAACTGAAGAATCCCTTCTTTGGGCCTTCAGGGGTCTGGCAGTCTCACCTGGTTATTGTGAGGGTTAAATAGAGCTGTGCTTATCAACTTCTTAGCACTGTGCTTGGTATATAAGGTAGTACCAACAAGTATCAGATATTATTAATAAGAGAACCTAAGACCACAGCTACCAAAGGCTGGCACTGAGCAGGTGGAAAGACTGATGGGTAGACAGTTGCCCACTTGTTGGGTATGCGTGCGTGTGTGCGAGCTCAGTTGTGTCCAACTCTTTGTGACCCCATGGACTGTAGCCCTCCACTTTCCTCTGTGCATGGAATTCTAGAGTGGGTTGCCCTTTACTTCTCCAGGGGACCTTCCCAACCAAGAGATCAAACCTGCGTCTCTTACATCTCTTATATCTTCCACATTAGCCGGCAGATTCTTTACTATTACACCACTTGGGATGTCCTCTTGTTAGGTATAGCCTTCTTGTTCAAATTGGTTATACTAAGTTAGTTTTTCAGAGAAATAAATTTAAACTGTGAAAGGTGTGTTTGCTATTTTTTATAATGGATATGTCAAAAAATTTTATGCCATCATCACACAGGGTTATAATCATGCAGAATTGTGATTTTTATTAACTCTTTTAACCATAATTAGTCTAATTTCACCATATATTTGGTAGATGTTAAACCTGTAAACGATAGATAATTCAAATTCTTAACTTTAGTGCTTTAAAATTAGCCACCATTAAAACCTAATTATTGGTTAAGTGAGTCTATGTTAGCGGACATTGAAAGATTGAAAAGCTTGAAGATATTTGTCCAAATTAAAATCGGAATATGTAGCTCATATATTTTAAGTGAACATGTGTGCTTCTGTAATAATAATTTTATTATCACCAAGCTACAGGATAGAGTTTTAATTATGACCTTTCTATCAGTAGAAGCCATGTATTTGGGATTAAAAACCTACTGCTTTAACTAGTCTAGTTAAAGACTATAGCTTGATACATTCTGGGCTCCAACTTTTATAAAAACCAGAGAATACTTCTAATAACACTTTTCTAATTTCATGGTTCAGTGCACAGTCAGTAAAGATTTAAATAATTCAGAAAGAAAGCCTATTCTCTCTCTTTATTAGAAGTTTGAGTCATGCAAATTCTTTGACATTAAATAGGTTTTTAACCCTTTTAATAACTTTTTTATAATGAAATTTATTGGCAGTTGTTTTAAAGAAAGGGCTTTTATATTAGCATGAATAGCAGTCAGTAGTTTTATGATTAGAGACCTTGACCTTATGTGACTCAAAGTGTATAAAAGCATAAATGAGAGAGTAATGTTAATATTAACTAAATTAGGTATACCCAGAAATATAGAGACTGTATATAACACATTCATCCCATTATCTAACATGCTATAAAATTTTGGCGGACAAATATTTGAATCTTTTAATTGTTTTAAAGGAGCTTAAGGTCACTTACCAAGTCAGACACTTTTAAGAAACTGAAAGACATTGTAATTTTCCTAGACTGATTTTACCAAGTCATTAATATTATACTCAATAGGAAAGGATTTCCAGCCTCTCCTATCTTGGTTTCATGCTATTTTAATGTTTTATAATATATTATTAAAAGGATTATTGGAAGATTTCCATAATAACATACTAATTTTAAAATGTACTTTTTTCAAGTCCGCAATAAGTTGGGAGCATACAAATATTCTGTATAGGGAAACTATCTGGGCCAAGCAGAATACAGGTTTTAATTTTGCCTCTTGAGATGTACTTTTAAGGGAATGTCATGTGTATTTAATGATTTAACAGCCTCTAAATGAACTCAAATATCACTTTTCTGAACTGATATTAAGAAGTCAATATTCCACTTGACATCTCCACTTTTACTAGTGCCCCATTAATATTCCAGTGGAAAGTATGAAATTCAGTTAAATTTTCAGGTCTGAGTATAGTATAAAAAAAACCATTTCAGCGGACTTGTGATGCTATAAATACACGGAGCAAGTTCTCATAGAAAAACCACAACTCCCACAGGGCATGTCTTGTAACATTTCCCAATTTTCTTATCACCTGTTCTTCCAATCCATTCCTTTTGTTTCAATGCACACAATCCTTTGAAAGAGTTCTGAAAATAAGGCACATTATTCAGTCCCTTCTCTGAGAACATCAAAGCAGAGGAAATGTGAACAGACATTAGCATGTTTGAATACACGTTAATATAAGATTATAGCCCTGTGAACAAAGCACTGCCTACACTTTGTAGTACAGATATGAAAGACAGGATCTGTACAAATACAGGACTTCACTGACTAATCACAGGTAGACCCTAAGCAGACTCACAGACTCCTAGCACCAGAGGTGGACAAGTGTGTATGAACTGCTTACTCAGCCGTTTGGAGAACCAGAGGGTCCCCCAAACCCTTTTAGATAAGGCAGAAATTTCAGTCTGCGAGCCTTCGTGTCCTGCCTTTAATTAGAATTATGAGAGCTGTCCTTCTCACCTAAGAGCCAAGCTCATCCATTGCACATCTGTGTGTCTTCTTTACTTGTGCTGGGCAGAGGAACTTATTCAAGGCTCCCCTGAAGCACAGTGTCAAGCTTGGTAATACTGAAATGTTGATGGTGTAACCATAACAGCAAGCGACAGAGAGTGTTGACATGAAACAATAAAAAATGCAGTGCCTCAATCTGAGTAAAAAAAAGAACATCTTTCCAACTGTGCAGTTAGAAAGTATCAGTCTGCCCCACAAGCTCCCAGACATCATTGTGATCCAAAGGAGAGATTATATGCACAGAGTTGATGGGAAAGAATGAACTGCAACATATTTTTATGCATTAAAATTTTTTTGGACTTTGTATCTCCTAGTTAGCCTATTAGCACTGATCAGGGACTATTTACTTTCTCACAGCAAACCCCTGTGCTGTGTGACAGGAGCTGCCCAGCTTATCTCAGAGAAAGTCTCTACAGATGCCAGCTTTGGGCTGCCAGAATGCTTGGTCACAACCATGTTAGTGGTTCACCATGAACTAGAACTAGTCAGGGAAAGCAACCCAAGGTTGATACCAAAAGATAAATAGCAGCCTCTTCCACAAAAAGGAATGCATGGGAGCCTCAACCACAGAATAAGTTTACATTTGGCAAAATGTCTTCATGGTTTTTATTTTAGTTAATCCTCACAATTGCACTTTGAGGTGCAAACATTTAAGGTCAGTACATTTCTCTCATATTGGTCTCTTTAAAACTTAACCTCTATCAAACAAACTACACCTCACGCTTTTTATCACATTGTCCATTTCCTGCATTAGTTAGAGCTTGTAGGGAGGGATTTCTTTGTGCTTCTCACTGTTGTTTACGTGGTACCTGGAGCAGTGCCTGGCACAAAGGAAGCACTCAATCAATAATTGTTGCTGAAAAATTGTTATCCACCTATTTTGCAGAGGTGGACAATGAGGGCCAAGTAAATTAAAAGTAGGATAACTCATTAGAATCAGAGCTAGTCTGATGATGTCATGAGCAGGGTTCCTTCCACCGTAACACACTCCCTCCCATATGGGAAAAGGAAGAGAAAGAAATCAAATTAAATGGCATAGAATTGCTTTTCCAGTTTATAATAACGGATCCAGATGCATACACTAGGGCACCTTAGGTGTTTCTTTCTGCGTCTAGGGGATGTAGAAGTCGAGTTTTATCAAGGAGGGTCAGTACCTGGCAAGGACACTGAGGACATTTAGAGGTTGAGGGTCCTACTTCCTTTTGTGGCTTTGACATTTGATCTTTGGTTCATCCCTGGAAGAACATACAAAAAATTAAGTTAAATTTTTTTAATTAAAACTTTTAAGTGCTCTTTCAGTTCAGTTCAGTTCAGTTCAGTTCATTCGCTCAGTCGTGTCCAACTCTTTGCTACCCCATGAATTGCAGCACGCCAGGCCTCCCTGTCCATCACCAACTCCCGGAGTTCACTCAAACTCATGTCCATCAAGTCGGTGATGCCATCCAGCCATCTCATCCTTTGTCGTCCCCTTCTCCTCCTGCTCCCAATCCCTCCCAGCATCAGAGTCTTTTCCAATGAGTCAACTCTTCGCATGAGGTGGCCAAAGTACTAGCATTTCAGCTTTAGCATCATTCCTTCCAAAGAACTCCCAGGGCTGATCTCCTTCAGAATGGACTGGTTGGATCTCCTTGCAGTCCAAGGGACTCTCAAGAGTCTTCTCCAACACCACAGTTCAAAAGCATCAATTCTTTGGCCCTCAGCTTTCTTCACAGTCCAACTTTCACATCCATATATGACCACTGGAAAAACCATAGCGTGACTAGACAGACCTTTGTTGGCAAAGTAATGTCTCTGCTTTTGAATATGCTATCTAGGTTGGTCATAACTTTTCTTCCAAGGAGTAAGCATCTTTTAATTTCATGGCTGCAATCACCATCTGCAGTGATTTTGGAGCCCCAAAAAATAAAGTCTGACACTGTTTCCACTGTTTCCGCATCTATTTCCCATGAAATGATGGGACCAGATGCCATGATTTGCTCTTTAGTCAGTGTAAATTTTAGCCATGGTGTTTAAAAACTTTCGATGATGTTTTCTTCTATCATATCAAGTCCCTTGTGTAACTAGGGTCCCGATTCATGGGAGAGGCTGCCATGAGGGAGAGACCCCATCTGAAGGAAGTGGATGGTCTGCTGTGGTGGGAGCACCTGTGGACCATGAGCACTAGGTTTCCGAGGTGGTTCTCATCTTCCCCGAGGATGGTAGTCCTGGAGAGTGCTATGTATATCCTTTTGGAAATGTCTAATGAATTATGCTTCAGAGTTTTTGCTTTCTTGTAATAATTAGTTTTCTGATGACTATCCTAACTAATGGAAACATCCCTAGTGGCTCAGACGGAAAGAGATCCACCTGCAGTTCAGGTTGAGGGGCTCCCTAGGTGGTGCTAGTGAGAAAGAACCCACTTACCAATGCAGGAGACGCGTGTTCAATCTCTGGATTGGGAAGATCCCCTGGAGGAAGGCATGGCAACCTACTCCAGTATTCTTGCCTAAAGAATCCCAAGGAGAGAAGAGTCTGGCGGGCTACAGTCCATAGGGTCACAAATAGTCAGACACGACTTAAGTGCATGCACCATCCTAACTAAACTACAGATGTTCCATTTTAGTGCTTTGTAAAGAAACCTGAATCTATGCATCCATATTGTCTATGGGAAGAAAAGTAGACTCCAAATGTTAAATTAAAAAGCAGGTCTTTTTGGAACATCAAAGTTTAAATCAAGTTATTCTGGTCAAATATTGAGGATAAAAATACATTTTCATAAAAATCTTCAATCTTTTTTTCAAACTGCATTTTTCCTCATTTTAAAAATTTTAACATGTGCTATACATATGTATTTCCTAGATTTCTCCTCTTCTGATGTTAAGTATTGGTCTTCAGAGTTAGAAATCTAATAGTCAAAAATGTTAACGCCTGTTTAAAATACATGTTTTTAACTAACAAGTAGATCACACAAGGAGATCACATAAAAATGATTTAATTTGTTTGGACAACAAATAATTTAGCTCTCTCTTAGAAATGCATTTAGGAAAATAATAAATTTGATTATTAAATTTACCCATGCATTTGTTCGGGTGTATACATTTACATATTAATTGAATCCCTGGCAAAAATATGTAATCAAATTGGAGACTTAAATAATATCAACATTTACATTCTTCTCATAGCCTCTTAGAGTGCATTATTCCTAAGAAAAATGGAAACGCTTAGCCTTCCTGGCCTGATTAATCATGCAGGGCTGGATGGAGTACCAAGAGCAAGGCTCAGAAGCTTTTCTTTGGATGCTGAGGATGGTGTATGTTTGATAGTATGTATTAAAGGGACCGAGAGTAAGCACTTGTCACAGCCTAAGCCAGCGGGGTCTCCTCATGGCGCTGGGAAAAACACTCCACAGCAAAGGGTGTCAAATGCTGACAGACAGGGGTGAACGGAAGGGGTAAACAGAAGGGCTTCAGAGATTCCTCACGTTCTCTTGTTCCTGCTGCAACTGGCAAACTTCCAGGCCTCGCCTGCAAAGCCCACAGAAAGCAGCAGCTGGTGGAGCCGCATTAGCAAATAAGGCCTCAGGGCTCCCCATGTTCCAGGCTCTGTTCACCAACTGCTGTTCACTCAAACAGCTGGATCAGAGCAGAGAGAGCCAAGACGTCGTTTGAGCTTTATGTGTACAACTGTTTTGATACGGATTGTCTGCTGGAGGCAGCGATAATGATAGCTTTCAAGGCTCGCACGTTGGACTGTGAAGGATGCTGATATTTGAAAGAAGAAAACAGACTCTGAAGGATTGGGAAACACACAATTTTAAATACTGAAACTCCGGCCTTCATTTGTTCTGATGCCATTCAAGTGTGCAATTTTAACACCCTTTAGTTACTAATACAACTAATGTTTTAAGGATTTTTTAATTAGTTATATACAAAATGTTACTCATTTTTTAAAACAATAATCTGAGCTGAACAACCTGGGTATTTTTTTCTTTTCCTTTTCAAAGAGAACCCAAGGAAAATAACCTGCAAATGTGTTTAAATCTGTATCAGAGTGGGCCCACAGAGTCCCTCTCCAGCTGTTTCTCAGCCTGGCGCTCTTACACTGTAGGTGTGGGCCAGGGGAGAAAAGAATGTTATATTAGCATCAAGCCATGGATGTAATAGGCAGGTCAGGAGGGGAGAACACATGGTATCTGCTTTGGTTTCCTAATTGATTTTAACTGAGCCTTTGCTTTCCATTAATTGGAAAAAGGTTTTGAAGGAACTCAGTGAAAATCTCTTCATCATCATAATCCTCCTCCATTACTTTAATTGACATTTTTTAGCTTCTATAATTAAAGAACAATATTAATCCTCAACAAAAAAAATCTGTAAAATTTAAGGAAACAGTTCCAGTTTTCAAAAAAGTGAAATCTATCCTCTATGTTCAATGGATCAGGTTTCCCCAGTGGGGAGATAACTATTAAGAGCCATTCAAGACTAAAATGCCAATGACATGCAGGACTTTTAGTCAAAAAAAAAAACAAAAAACAAAAAAAAAATTCACTGGGCTTGAAATAAGCAAAATGAGAAATGCACACACAAGTTAGAAAGCACCTTGAGACATTTGAGTCCTAAGAATTTAGCAAATGAAGTTCCCAAAAGATCAAGGATTTTTAATATTATTTATGTAAAGCCCAAGTCATCAGTCCTAAATATACCCAAGCATCTATTTGATGGAATTCAAGATATACATGCTGAGTATCTGCTATGTGTCAAAGTCTGTGCTAGATATGAGGGCTATGCTGGTAAATGAAGTAGATTTCTCTCCCTGCGTTTTTGAGTTTATAATCTATTAGGGTGTATCAGGCAAGATTAGCTCTGCTATGTACAACAGAAAACTCAAGAGGACTGAAAAAGATTGACCTTTACTTCCCTTCCACATGACATACTCCCTTGGTGAGTAGACCGTCCGTGGTCTGGTGTCTTCATGATAGTCAGACACTCAAGCTTCTTTCCGTGAGTCCAAAATCGTTAGGGTGCCGCCTCTTGGTCTAAGACATTTTCCTGAGCTCTAATTACCACACCCGCACTATTTCCAGCAGAAAAAGAACAAAGGAAAGTGAGCCCTTCCTTCAAGGAGATTTCTTGGAAAGACCACCCAACACTTTCATTTATATTTCAGTAGCCAAAACATGGTCACATGACCATAAAGCTGCAAATAAAGGAGACAGTGTCCTCGGTCAGCCAGCTTTTTGGCTCGACAAGCTAAATACCAGAGGCTTGTCCCTCTGGACCAAAGTAAATGAGGATCAGAGGGTACAACTTGAGATTTCTGCCACAAATGGAAACAGACATTATTCATATTTTCTTTTCATCTTGGGGCTAAAGCTAGATGAAGTTCACAGGAAAAAATAAAGATCATCATACTAGCTAAAGTCAGTTTGTGCTTGTAGTGTTCGTTTCTTCATTTATACACTGACTAGGCAAGTGTTTTTAGAATACTTGAAATGCCTAATTTAACTACGAGATCTCAGGAAGGACTGAAAAATGCTTTCAGTTCAGTTCAGTTCAGTCGTTTAGTCATGTCCGACTCTTTTCGACCCCATGAATCGCAGCACGCCAGGCCTCCGTGTCCATCACCAAGTCCCAGAGTTCACTCAGACTCACATCCATCGAGTCAGTGATGCCATCCAGCCATCTCTCTTTCGTCCCCTTCTCCCCCTGCCCCCAATCCCTCCCAGCATCAGAGTCTTTTCCAGTGAGTCAACTCTTCACATGAGGTGGCCAAAGTACTGGAGTTTCAGCTTTAGCATCATTCCTTCCAAAGAACACCCAGGGCTGATCTCCTTCAGAATGGACTGGTTGGATCTCCTTGCCGTCCAAGGGACTCTCAAGAGTCTTCTCCAGCATCACAGTTGAAAAGCATTAATTCTTCGGCACTCAACCTTCTTCACAGTCTTGTCATGTACAAATCAAGATTACCTTGTAGAAATACATAGACACTTAAGAAATTTAAAAGTAGTGCCCGCAAAGAAAGTACAAGCAGATTGCTTTAGCAATTCAGAATAAGGAGGTTCTTGAAGCTTTGTAGATGAGCTGACTTTTGAACTTTAAAATTTATTCAGTGTTTGGATATGTGAATATGATAATGGCATCATGGAATTGTGACAAGAATACAAACATGTAAAACAAGCGTATTTCTTTGTTGGTAGAGAGATCTGAGACCATTTAATCTCTATCATCCTCAGTAAACTTGTGTAAACAGACATTTCTGCCTCAAAGGGGAATTATAAGGCCCAACAGGTGAAAAAGTTCTGTGCAAACTGAAAATCACTGAGCAAAGTATTTTTTTAAAACTGTTTTTCAAATTTTCAAACAGCAACTGCTCA
Source organism: Capra hircus (assembly GCF_001704415.2). Taxonomy (NCBI): domain Eukaryota; kingdom Metazoa; phylum Chordata; class Mammalia; order Artiodactyla; family Bovidae; genus Capra; species Capra hircus. Next base: position 57,070,807 of record NC_030821.1, read on the forward strand.
GAAAGTGAATGCTGAAAGAGCGGCATAGACAAGGCACATGTTTAAGGGAGAGAGACAGAGGCAAAGAAAAGCAGTTAGTTGGGTTTAGTTGAATAATTTAGGTGTTTGATGGACACATAAGGAATAAAGTTTATTTGGAATCTTGAATAGCATGCCAAAGAGTTTGGATTCCATTTGGGAGGCAGATATCACTGAGAAGTGTTTGAGTCTGACTCATGAAGATTAATTTTACAGCACTCTTTGGGGTGGATGTGAAGATGTTCTTTTCATTAAACGTTAAGTAGCTGTTCCAAGTGAAGAGGTAGTGAAAGCCTGAAATACGTGAACGGGGTGGGGTGAGAGAAGGTCAGATGGGAGGAGTATTTTGGAGCCGACTGAGTGGAACCCACCAGAATTTGATAGAAAAGGAATGAACCAAAAATTACTAAAACATTTTGAGTAGAGGTGATGAAGAGGATGAAGGTGTCGTCAAGAGAAACTGGACACAGAGTACAAAATAGTTTTGAAAAAGAAAACTTTGTTCAGTTTTCCAGCAGTGGTGATGTCCAAGTAGTGACGTCTAGCAGAGTCAGACCCAGAATTGGGGCCAGAATTATACATTTTCATTTAGAAATTCCCCACTAACAAAATCGTGATGCATCTTAGCTGAATGGAAGAAATGTGACTCAGAATGTTAGGGAATCATTTAGGGGTGGAAAGTTGTAAGAAGAATAGAAGTCAATGGCAGAGCCAAGAGGAGTCAGAATAGCAGTTGAGATTAAGCATGACTTAAGTGAATTATTCACAATACGTGGAAAATACTGGAGAGTAACAGGAAATAATATTCTTCAAGTTGATGTTTCATATTTCACATTAAGATCTGTAGTCAGTCACTATCTTTCTAGAAGGAAACCAGTAATCAAAACATTTGCTTACCTTCATGAGCTGACTAATTATTTTTAGTTTTCAGTAATCAAGCTCCCTCCAGTTTAATTTGCCCCATGTTATACATTAGGCGGTGATGAACACTGAACTGACTCCTATGAAAGCAGGGTGGAATGAAAAAACTCCTCCTAATTCAGAAATGTCACCAAGGGTGTTAAGATCTATTTCTAAGTGCATCTGAGAGCTAAAGAGATGAATGTGCTCTCTAATTTGTGCTTGCCACCCTCTACACGGGAGAAGTGGTCTTTGATTCAGTGTTAAAGCTGCTGTCTGCCTGGCATAACACCATTGGTTACATGATGTTTTAAACTAACGATAAGTCTGTTGAAAAAGTGGTATCCTGTTGAGTACTTCATGGTCCCTACCCAGGCTGATTCCTTACTCCCTTTCACCATGCCCACCTCCTTCTACTAAAATTACAAAGATGGAAATACAGCTTTAATACTCAGAGATCTACTCACCACACTAATTAGCATGGGAGAATAATAATTTTAAGAAAATACTACAAAATGGTGAAAAAGATAGGTGCTATGAGGTGGAATTTGTAGGCATAAATCTGGAAACTCTGTGTGTAGGTAATTTAGAGATCACTTTCCGCCATGTCATGTGAAAACCACAATGTTGCTGAAAGAGTGAGAAGTGAGCTCCAGATAAGTTGCACACTGTTCAAGCTTGTAACTTGGGATTTCTGTGACAGAGAAATAACATATCAATTAGTTACATACTTTGGGGAAAATAATTTAAAGTATGATTCTGTTAGTAAACATTTTTAATTTACAGGACTCTACAAAACAGATATGTTTGAATATGCATGCAACTGCTTTGTTTGGTGTAGGGTTGGGAGAGGGAGCTGCCCCATATATAGAACAGTACCCTTAGTGGGCTCCCGTTAGTCAGTGCCCACAATGAAACACCAGTTCCACATGCTAAAAGTCTAAAAAAAAGCACAATATGACCTCAGGACCTTAGAATATGGGCCTGAAAAGAGACTCAGTGGCACAACTTGAGGATAACCGTGAATGCTAGTATTGATCAGATTATAGAAGTTATATGAACAGTTGCACAGGAACAAGCACTATTTTAGTAAACATGAGTGGAGGCAACATGAATGGACTCAATAAAAACCATCGATTTGGGTAGACAGTTTGGACAGGTGTGTTTGATTATCTTTAATTAACTATAACTATCCCTTTAGGATACATAAAATATTGGATCAGCTGCTTAATACAGTAGGAAGTATCAAAGACTGGAATTGAGAGATGTAGGTTTTAACTCCAACTCTGTAATTGGGGTAAATCGGTTTTTAAGATCTCTAGGTTTTATTCATTTATTTATATAGTTATTCAACAGATATTCAAAACCCCTCAGTCTCTTCTTTTCACTTAGAGCATGTCACTGGGGCCTCTGCAGAGCTAACATATATCATTGAATAGTAATAACTGCTTAATGAGGGTTTTCATAGAAAGGAGAACTGTGAGCTGCTTTTGGAAGGTTAGAGGGACATGGTTTAAATTATGGGGGAAAAGGTTGATTTGAACCAGGAAAGCAATGCCTATAAAAGCATAGAGTCAGCCTAACCCATCTCCTAGGAGAGCCAGAGTCTAGGATACCTAGAACTGAGACTGAAGATGAAGAGTAGCAAGAGTTGGAAAGGTCAGAAGTGGGGAGTATTGACTAATATGATGACTTACGGTGGAGACAGCGAACCTAATACAGAGAACAGAGGCAGACACCTCTTCAGTCACAACTCCTGTTTCAGACAGGTCTAACTGGGTTGGTAAGATGCCTAGAGAGCATTGGTAGGAAATGAGTTTATTACCAAACGAAAAAAATCCTATGACTAAGTTACCTATTACCCTTTTCATTATTTCCATGTCATGGTAACATTTGCAGATGGGTAATTACTAGGCATTCTGACATTGTATGGGGTTTTTTTCTTAATGAAATAGAGAAAGGTAACTTTTATTTTTACTTTTTCCATTCCCAAATATAAATTTAACGTATTTCTCTTCATGTTAAAAAAGAACTGCCCTTCTTTTTTCCATTTCTTTTTTCTCTCTGTTGCTTTATAAATCTACCTGCATGAACTCCCCAGCACCCTTCAGCAAGAACAAAACTGAGCTGCTTCTGTAAGCCCCACAAAATATTCCCATTATTTTAAGTTTGAAAATGCCACAGAAATATTAAGTGAAATTCACCACACTGCTCTTATACAACACTTTTGACCTCTAGATGCGTTAAGAGCTTCATCCTCCAATGCTTTTAATTCTAATCCTTTGCAGAGACAAAATTCACTGCTTGAATTATAAGAGTGAGTCTCATTAAGGCTAAAAAGCAGTGACCCAGATAGCATAATGGATTAATATCGTGACCTTGCAACTTTAGAGCTTTACTTTCGAATCTGACTAGGTAGTCAAATCATTTCAATAGTCAATTAATCAATTGGTTAATACCAGCCTGTAAGTGTTCTAAGTCAGAAGTTCATAGATCATGTGGCCAATACTAGCCTATATAGAATTAAGCTGAGAACCATAGTATGCTTAACTTTCAAAACCTTTTTCAATTGATGAGAATCAAAGAAATGGATTTTCATGAATTACTGTGAATGCTGTAGTAGTAGTGTAATGTTAATTGCTCAGTCGTCTCTGACTCTTTGAGAGCCCATGGACTGTAGCCCGCCAGGCTCCACTGTCTGTGGGATTTCCCAGACAAGAGTACTAGAGTGGGCAGCCATTCCCTTCTCCGGATCTTCCTGACCCAGGGATTGAACCTGTGTCTCCTGCATCACAGGCGGATTCTTTACATTCTGAGGCACCAGTGAATGCTGTAATCACTAATAATTATATAATATTGACACACTAATAAACATCAGTATTTTGAAACTTACCCTATCAGTATCTGTTAATGATATATGTTTGCATTTCACTGCAGTGTAAAGAAGGACTGTAAATATAATTAACCAGGTCTTGAGTAGTGAAATGTAATGTCAGTGGATTTCCAACATTCTGTATTTTACTATCTTTAGGGTGATACATACAGTTACGATTATCCTTCTCTAGGCGAAGGGTGGAAATGTGTATAGTTAACCAGGAGTTTTAAGCTTAAAAAATGGAGTTTTAAGGCCTAGGGATTTTTTTTTCCAGAAACAAGTTTTGTGAAAAATTATTCCTGTCCATTTTTTGTAGATGCAAGATATACGGAACCCAGAAGGGGCGCACTATAGCTCCCATCCTCAGATGGCAGCCATGAGACCAAGGGCTCAGCCTGCAGACCTCAGGCAGCAGCCGGGAATGATGCCGCATGGCCAGCTCACCACCATCAACCAGTCACAGCTCAGCGCTCAGCTCGGACTTAACGTGGGAGGGGGCAGCATCCCTCACAACTCACCATCTCCTCCTGGAAGCAAGTCTGCGACTCCTTCACCATCCAGCTCAGTGCACGAAGACGAAGGTGACGATGCCTCTAAGGTAGGACTTATAAGAAATGCTGGCTGCCTAAAAAAACACTGTTCATTAGTACTTTCCCTGACTTCAGGTGGATGGAGGTAATATCATCCAAATGGGAAGCATTGTGGGGGACTGAATGAGTTAAATCACCTGCTTGTCCAAATACATATTGAAGTTCCGAACAAATCCTTTCGGAGAAGGCAATGACGACCACTCCAGTACTCTTGCCTGGAAAACTCCATGGACGGAGGAGCCTGGTGGGCTGCAGTCCATGGGATTGCAAAGAGTCGGACACGACTGAGTAACTTCACTTTCACTTTTCACTTTCATGCATTGGAGAAGGAAATGGCAACCCACTTCAGTGTTCTTGCCTGAAGAATCCCAGGGAGCCTGGTGGGCTGCCATCTATGGGGTCCCACAGAGTCAGACATCACTGAAGCAACTTAGCAGCAGCAGCAGCAACAAATCCTTTAAATGCAAATGTACTAAACATAGGAGTAGGTTGCACCCACACAGTACAGGGTCTGCTAGTGAGTCAGGGAGAATAAATAAACACCTAGGACTCAATATCCAGTCAGGCTTATTTCACTGCTCATTCAAAACTATCTTTCAATTTAACTACTTTATTTTAAAAAGGCAATATCCCAGGGATATAATAATGGGTCTGTGTGTGTGTGATGGTTAGAAATCTCTGAGATCATCTGATCCAAACATGTCATATTTAGGATGAAGAAAAGAAGGGTCAGAAGTACTAGGTGTTGCCCTTCCAGAGAAAGGAGCTTGGGTGCTTCTTTACTTATCTTTTGTTAACCCCAGGCCATTGTGATTGTCTGTCTGCATCACCTTAAGTTATCTGTATAAAGATGGGTCTTTGTTATCCTTATTTTTGGAAAATTAGCTACAAAAGTAGTTAGCTCTTTAAAGTATTCAAGGCACCCTTGTCAAATGATTGTTTCATAACCAAGTATACTCTCAGTCAAGAAGACCAAAATCATCTTTTTATTGCCTTGGTTATCAGTCAGTCAGGGTTCCCTGGTAGCACAGTAGGAGAGAATCCACCTGCAAATCAGGAGAAGAGGGTTCAATCCCTGGGTTGGGACAATCCCCTGAAAAAGGAAATGGCAACCAACTCCAGAATCTTTGCCTGGAAAATCCCATGGACAGAGGAGACTGGTGGGCTACAGTCCGTGGGGTCTCAAAAGAGTCAGACATGACTTAATTGACTAAAGCATCACATCAGTCAAGCATCTTTCAAACTTGACCCCTCAAGGACTCTTGTCCCTGGTTACTGTGAAAAGCACTGGCAGCCACATGCATGCTTCATAGTCCTCCTAAGTTTCAGTGTCACTAATGAATTGCCACTTGGGTCAATCTTTTGTTTCTTTTCACTTTGTGAGAATTTTGTTTTGGGGAAACAAAAGGCAATACCATGGGATTCTGATCTATACAGTTAACTTAACAATTGCTAGCTACACTGGAGAAGGCAATGGTGACCCACTCCAGTACTCTTGCCTGGAAAATCCCATGGGCAGAGGAGCCTGGTAGGCTGCAGTCCATGGGGTCGCTAAGAGTTGGACACAACTGAGCGACTTCACTTTCACTTTTCACTTTCATGCATTGGAGAAGGAAATGGCAGCCCACTCCAGTGTTCTTGCCTGGAGGATCCCAGGGACAGGGGAGCCTTGTAGGCTGCTGTCTATGGGATCGCACAGTCAGACACGACTGAAGTGACTTAGCAGCAGCAGCAGCTACACTAATCTTTTAACAATCCAAATAGTGACACATAGATTTATCCAGCCTGATGTCAAAAGACAAGGCTGCTATGTTGACATTTTATTATTTTCAGTATTCCTGAAGCTCTAACATTTAGGGCCTTAATCCTCAAAGCACCACCAGGGTAGCTAATTCCTAGAGATAGTGAATGACTTCCCTGGAGCACATCTTTGATAGACATACCATACAACCAGAGCCACACCCAAGTCATCTCCTTCATCAGACTGTTACATACCATACCAATACCCCCGCCACATCTCCCAAGAGGACCTGCTATGGACAACTAGGGAACACCTCTAGAGCAGAGCCCTTGGAAAACTGTTCAGACCTTCCTGTCCTGAGCTGACTCGGCCCCTTCCTTCCCCCCAAAACCGCAATAAGGACTCTGGCCTTTCCCTGCCCTCTCCCATCTCTGCCTCTTGACGACCCCGTACGGCATGCTGGGCCTCCTGTTTCTGGGTTTGTGTGAGTATAAATTTCTTCTTTCATGACATTCATTTCCATGACTGCTGTCTGCCATCCCTGATGAAAACAAATGCCTGATACGTTTTAGAGCAGCTACACAGCTAGATATGAGCACCCATGCTGATCCCCTCTACCCCATGGTCTCTCCCTGTCAGTGAGCCATCCTCTCATGAGGGAAAGAAAAAGAGAAGGAGGCTAACTGATAGGACTTGAATAATGTATCGGGCTTGTGAAAGCCTCGTCTTTGGCTGATCACTTCAAGGGCAAAATAAATTTTTAAGAAAATGTGTGTTCTCCTAATGGTATCTCCAGCCAGTGAGCACCAGGATCTAAATGTGAACGCCAAGAATCTGTTTGTGGTCAGTGATTTAGGTGTCGGATTATGCATGGATGGTGATTCAAGTTAAATTTCTTAATGTAGGTGATATGTACTACATTGCAAGGGGAAAAAATTAATGTTCTACTCATAGGAAGGATCAATTTGTGCATCTGGATTAGATCTCTATCAGTATTCATTGTTTACATTTCAGGAAATTTGTATGTGTAGCACACTGAGTAGAAATCAGAAGTTCATCGAATTAATATTGATAGATTCTGCCATTTTCTATTGACATATCAAGTCCATATCCTATACTTTTGCTAAGGTATGAATTTGTATGTTATGAGTTTCCAGGCAGGTGTGAAACTTTGCCAGTGAGTATCCTAACCAATCATTTAACTTCCACATCTCAGAGTAATTTATAGCTCATTACTAATGAGCATGTGAACGTTGTGTAGTGGAATATTCTATAATGGTATATTCTTGAATAAGCTATGATGTGAAGGTGGGTTTCTCAAGAATGCCTTCATTAAGGTGACTTTTTATCTACACAAATACTCTCAAGTTCATGCCTAGTTTAAGTGCATTTTCCATCTCAAAAGCTATCTTCCCATTCCAGCTATACACACTGTCCTTCACCTTCTCTCCAGTTCAGAATTCCCTTGCCCATTTTTCAACTTATTTTTATTAAATGATTTTAAAAATTCCTCTGATGAAAGTGTTCAAGCTTTCTTCATCACTGCCAATTAAATCAGAATTTTCCTTTATGTATGAGAAGGGTTTATGAGGACTGTTGTACTGCTACAGCTCCTGTTAAATGTGAAGTACTGTTTAGTCAAAAGGATCACTTAAATAATTTCTAATGAGAGAACTAAAAACGAATATTTAGTCTCACACCTGAAAAAGAAGCATTTAAACCTTCCCTCTTAACACTTTGTGCTCTCTTAAGCAATTGCATATTAATTCCAGTTTATCTAATTGAACAAGTAAATGAAATAACTTTGTTTTGACAGACAGAAATATTGTAAATACATCAGTAAAATAAATTATCACCTTATAAACACTCCCCATGGCCCTGATTGCTATGGAGCTGTGTTGACAGCCTGAAGTCATAAACTAGACATACAGTCAAACATCAGAAAAATATAAACTTGGGTAGCTTATGGTTCTAAGCCTGTAATCCAGTATGTGTAACACAACAGACACTTTAAGACACTTAAAGTATCTGGCATTTCAGCAGTGTTTTTCGCACAGTTTTCCCTTTAAGGGAATTATGGGCTAAGAAACACAATATATATTTTTCCATCCTTTTACTTTCAGCTTCTCTGCTGAAAGGATTGTATGTGTTTCTTGTCAGTGGTATAAGTTAAGTTTTTACTTTCAAGTGAAACTGGCTTTTAATGACAAAAGCGATGTAATTTTTTTGGTTTTAATTATGTTTCTTGACTATTATGTTTATTTCTATATATGAAACCATGCCTGTATCATGTCAAAAAAAAAATGACACTGACCTCATTTACATACATTCACATATTGAATAAATGCTAAAATACTTGAGTCAGTTTCTCCATTTAAGTATGTTGCTTTCTATTTGTCTCACATATGTCTATGTTTCTTTTTCTCTTTCTTACCTTCCTTAAGATTCATCTTACTTTTCTCATTTCAATATTTCCCATTTTAAGATTGGAAATTAAATTTTATAATCTTTCTCTTTATTTAGTAACCACTCTTAAAAATGCGTGAAAGTCTAAAATTGACATAAAAATGCATGAAAGTCTAACATTGATCAATATCTTTACCCTTCATAAATTACTTTAACTCTAAATACCCTTCTTTCAATTTATACTGGAGCAGTTATTGCTATTGTTTATCTTGATTATAATTTAAATTATAAATTATCTTTAAATTAAATGTAATTTTATGAACTTCATAAAATGCTATTTTTGTTTTTATAGTCTTTTTTTCTATAGACTTATTCACATGTAAAAATTTTTTTTTCATCTGACAACATTTTCCCTATGTCTTTGAAATTTTCTCTCATGATGATCTATTGGGAACAAGATTACCTTAAAAAGTACTTTAACTAGGAAAAATAATTTTAGATTGATGGTGATTCTCCATTATCTTTTGAAGATGTCTTAATCCATTGTATTCTGATTAATTTACTTATATCAATTTCCCAGTTCATAATTCAACTTTAAGCTGTATCAAATCTGAAATTAATGCTCATATATTGGGGTTTTAATTTCAATTATTTTATGTCTCTAGTTTTATTTGGTTCTTTCTCAAATCTGTTTGGATTTTTTTTTTTTTTTTTTTTTTTAGTTGCTTGCTCTTTATCCATGGATTTAATCTCTTTTGTTCTTTAAGCATTTGTTAATTCCAATCTGTGAAGCCTTTGGGGATCTGAGTCTGTTGTCTATTGTTGCCACTGGCCCTTGGTTTTAATGCCTTGATTCATTCTGCTTTTTTGCTTTTGGAATAAGAGCTGATATTCTTTAGAACTTTATGAGAATTCTATTCGACCTGGTTTGAAAGTGGACTCCTCTAAAGATGGTTTGTGTTTGCTTCTGCCAAGTGGCTTGGACCATTACAATCTAGAGCCACTTTTGGCTTAAAAGTTTTTCAGATCACTAGAGTCATATGCATTCAGGGTATAAATCTTTACAAATGCTGGCTTCTGTTTGTGAATTATCACAAAAGATATTCTTCCCCTTGCCTTCAGAATCATCCTTGCAGGTAGTGGGAGGGAACATGCCAGGCAAATCATTTTATTTCACCCTGCTCAGAAAGTCTAATTCTTTTCAGTCCTGACTTATAATAGGAACTCTCCTGTTAAACATCCCACTTTTTTTGGTCAGTCATGGGCTTCATCCTCTATCTGCTGTATCTTTGACTCAACTTCACCAGGTTCAGCAGCTGTCTTCAAGACAAAAGTTGGCCTTAGTACTCTGCTTGGTTCTCTGGGTTCTTACATTTGCTTGTTTTGCTTTTAAGAGTTTCTTACTAAGTTGATAGTTCATCTAGTATGCATTAACATACTGAACAGAAAGAGAAGGGTTTTTTTTTTTCCTCAAAGAAAATAGGGTGTCGCTAGAGGATCAATTAAATAAGCCTTAAAAAAGTACTTTTTATTTACTATAGTTCTGAAGGCTAGACGATTCCTAGAATAAAGTAAAAATGGTAGGCAGACAGAAGTCAAGTAAAATCAGGCAGTATTGGAACCAAATGTCAAGCCACATTGTCTAGCATTAGGACAGAATATTTAAAATTGAGTTTCAAAAGCCTGGTATTTCCCACATTGAACTGTATTTACTATACAATTGTTGAACACTTCACATGATGTAACATGTATGATACTTTTAAGAATTTCTTAGATCCGAGCAACTAATATGTATTCATTTATCAGAAATAAAGTATCCCAGTGGTTAAGAGTGAGCTTATTAGCGAAGTAGTTTTGGGGAAAATAGTGAAATTCAGTCAAGCAGCCAGTTAGTACTCAATTCCAAATAATAGCTCCTAAATCCATTTAAGTAGCTAGATTATACTACAATGTGATGTTTCCTGGGTGTAAATGTTCTTAGATGATTCATACTCTAGATAACTGGGCATACCTTGATTAAGTCATGGAATAAAGTTCAAGTGAGACAAGTGAGCAAGCTCCGGGAGTTGGTGACGGACAGGGAAGCCTGGCATGCTGCAGTCCATTGAATCAAAGAGTAGGACACTGCTGAGCACCTGAACTAAACTGAGGCTACACGCAGGTGCCTACCTGGTATTTTATTCATGGGAACTGTGTATCAACAGCTTGTGCCTTCTCTGTGAGGCAAGAGAAATTTTTAACCAAAAATAATAAATAAATGTATCACCCTAAATAGGTAAATTTAGAAAAGACCAAATGAATCTATCAAAACTGATAAACATAACTAGCAGGTGTATGTGCTGCTGCTGCTGCTAAGTCGCTTCAGTCGTGTCTGACTCTGTGCGACCCCACAGACGGCAGCCTATGAGGCTCCGCCGTCCCTGGGATTCTCCAGGCAAGAACACTGGAGTGGGTTGCCATTTCCTTCTCCAGTGCAGAAAAGTGAAAAGTGAAAGTGAAGTCGCTCAGTCATGCCCGACTTTAAGCAACCCCATGGACTGCAGCCCACCAGGCTCCTCAGTCCATGGGATTTTGCAGGCAAGAGTACTGGAGTGGGTTGCCACTGCCTTCTCCGAACAGGTGTATGTAATAGTTTGTAAAACAGATTCATTTTTAGGGATCTTTGATTCTGCCAAAGATAACTAAGTATTGTTTCAGGATGACTTTAGCAAAAACACTCAGTGGCCTTATATAAGGTAAGAAATATAGTCAAATCTTTTCTTCACTTTAGTGATTTTGCTGGACAGTAGCCCAAATTTCTTACCTTATATAAGGCCACTGAGTGTTTTTGCTAAAGTCATCCTGAAACAATACTTAGTTATCTTTGGCAGAATCAAAGATCCCTAAAAATGAATCCGTTTTACAAACTATGAAACCTATACAATGCCCTCTGCTTGTGAATCATCTCAGGAGTATAACACTTTATATATGGTTTTCTATAACTGATGTTTTGAGTCATTGAATTAGTTATTATTAATGATAATAATAAACCCAATTGTAAAATGAAAGAGGTATTAAAGCCTTACTGATTTCACAGTAACTAGATGACTTACTTTCCATGCTTATTTGAATTTATTCTCGTAAGGGGATTTTAGATGGCATAGTTTAGAAAGAAAGGAGAGAATGAATTTAAGTAGCAGAATTTTTCAGTTACAGTACCATCACAAAAAGTGCTGTAATATGCCCTGTTTCTATGGCAAAGATTTTATAATATTTACTTTATATGATAAGAGTTATAAGTGGAGTTCTATGTTGTTTGTTCAGCCTATTATGCAGATGGTGCTTGATTAAAATCTATTTTAAACTACAGCGATTACTGCAAGATAGTGTGCATTAAACAGCTCTCCCGGCTCCATTAAAGGCTTTGGGACCGCGGCAGTTTATTTTAAATACGCTTATAGACGTTTCCAACTTCTCCAGGGACGTTTCAATATCAGTGATTCTCTTTCCTTGAGTCTTAACTCCTCTACTCTGTATTCTTAAGAAGTGCTATCTAAGTAACACCATTAACACATTGCTTTTTTAAAGTGGAAAATTATTGTTTTATTGTGATAAATAAGTTAAATACATCACTTTAATTAAGCAATAAGACATGACTGGAGGTGGATTACCAAAAGCATAAAGACACCCCCAGGGATTTGGGAAATAGGTATCAGTCTAAAAGTTAATACAGGGAGCACAGATATCTTTGTAAAGCTACTGTGAGAGCAGTATGTCTATGCATTTGTGTCTGTATTTATTTTTTCATGGGAGCTTTAATAGAGCATGAAAAAGTCCATGGTAATAAGGATTACAGGTAAGGCCTAAGTCCAGACATATTCTTAGTTGCTATGATTTTCAAACAACTGCTGTATACGTTTCAGATGTCCTTTTCCTTGCCACTGTAAGCCTTTGCCCACTACTGTAGAATGCAGGTGGAAACGTGGTGATCCACTGCATGTAGACTCCGTACTGATGCTGTGAGTTTGGAAAGATTAACAGGACCTTGTTCCTACTCTCAACGTGCTTGTCGTTGTGGAGACTTTATATTTTTGCATTCTATGGTCCATCTGTATTGTCAAGATCATGACATTGGAATTAAATTTTAACTCTTCTAGTCTTAGAACCCAAGTAACTCTAGAAATGTTATACTCTTAAACAGTGTCCTATACACGATCCTGTACAGTCCTTACAGTAGCCACAAGTCCTGTGTGACCATGTACATTTAAATCTAATTAAAATTAAATTTGAAAATCTAGTTCCTCACTTGCTCTAGCTTAGCATACTCCATTATCACACGTGGCTAGTGCCTACCTTCAGACAGTACAGAGAACGTTTCCATCTTCCTAGAAAATTCCATGAGATAGTACTGCTCTAGACTACAGTAGTCAGTGTCTCTGGGAAAATTAGGCCATAAAATTATAAACTTTCATCCATTCAGACAATACTCAAAATTAAGGTCCAGGGACATATTACAAATCCATTTAGCTCATTTTCTCACCACAATCATATTTATCATCATTGTGTTCATTCCAAATAGTTGATGGTCAGAAAGGCCAGGTGTCTTTCAAAATGCAATCCATTCCTGGCATGTAAGTGGATCTAAATTATAGCAGCATATCTTTCTTTGGGGAGGTTTTGTATATGAGAAATGATCATGTGGTTTTTAAATACATGATGAAACTACAGCCAGAAAGTAGGCCTGACAAATTCCCAGTTCATCATACAGACTAAAATAACAGCTCACTTCTGTACCTTCCCAAACACAAGTCAAATGCAAAGTAAAAAATTAGACCCCCACAATTAGGTGGCAATGCCCAGTGTTCAGACCCCCCCCCACCACATCAGGTGGTAATGGCCAGGGCTCACATGGCAGACAGCCTTTTCACTTCATACAGCACTGCCCACACGTGTGGATGCATTAGACAGCCAGCCACAGCAGGAGATTTGTATCCTGTTATATTGCTTTCTAAAAGCAGACATTGTACATACCCAGTAAGCCTCTATGCAAGGAACACTGAGCAATATAACAATGATTCCCTTCAAAGCATATTTTATTTCTTAAAATTATTTCATAGATAATTTTTATTTTTGTGTTTTCCTCTTACCACAGCTTTTGGTGGCAGAGCACTATTTTAAGCCAGTGTTTCGTTCTATGAGGGCAGTTTTATAAGTAGTCAGAATATTATGATCTAAGAATATCATTTTAGTGAGCTAGTTGAATTACTGAAGAAAAGGCAGTGAATCTTAAGAAATAAATATTTTATGTGTGCCCTGTAGATTAGTTCCCTCAGATGCCAATTTTCTTGCATGACAGATAATTCAGCCTAAGATTAACCATGAGTATTTAAAAGGAGAGTGTAAAAAAATTTTTTTAATAAATAAATAAAAGGACAGTATATCAACATGCTCTCACTTTCAGGAATCACAGAGATAAAGCTGATGTAATGTTATGAAATTGGCCAGTGGTCTGGCCATAATGGGGGATAACACCCCAGCTTCAAGCTTGGTGCCTCTCAGGAACACTGTCAGATACACAGGTGAAGCCTCAGGGTGACCCTCCATAATACATAAATGGTGTCTGCTAAGCCTTGAAAATAGGGAGGCAGAAATCATAAAATGCTTGTTTCTCCTAAAGGAGAAGACTGCATCTGGCTAACCCTGTTAATAAAGATAAGCCAGAAAAATAGGGGAAGCCTCCAGAAAGCCAACCAAATTGATTGGCTGCATGGACTTGTTTAGAGATTCCTATAGGGTTGCTATCAAAACAGTTATATGTGTTGTGTCAAAACAGTAGCTTGTGGTTTCTGTATGCTTGATACTTAGAGCTTCTCACTGGCCATAGCCAGTGCTCCGGCTTCTGCAGAGACTCCCTAGAAAGGAGGGCCACATTTTCCAGTAGCAGGTTAACTGTCCTGCCTGCTACCATGGGTGTCACATGAATCCAGCAGATCTGAAACGTCCCCCATGTCATCCAAATACTGATTTAAAAAGTAAGACAGCCTCTTCAATAAATGGTGCTGGGAAAACTGGACAGCTACATATAAAAGTGAAATTAGATCACTTCCTAACACCATACACAGAGATAAACTCAAAATGGATTAAAGACCTAAATGTAAGACCAGAAACTATGGAACTCTTAGAGAATAACATAGGCACAATACTCGATGACATAAATCAAAGCAAAATCCTCTATGACCCACCTCCTAGAGTAAGGGAAATAAAAACAAAAGTAAACAAGTGGGACTTGATTAAACTTAAAAGTTTTGCACAGCAAAGGAAGCTATAAGCAAGGTGAAAACACACCCCTAAGAATGGGAGAAAATAATAGCAAATGAAACAATTAACAAAGAATTAATTTCTGAAATATACAAGCAGCTCATACAACTCAATGCTAGAAAAACAAACAACCCAATCTAAAAGTGGGAAAAAGACCTAAACAGACATTTCTCCAAAGTAGACATACAGATGGCTAACAAACACATGAAAAGATGCTCAACATCACTTATTATTAGAGAAATGAAATCAAAACTACAGTGAGGTATCACCTCACACCAGTTAGAATGGCCATCATCAAAAAGTCTACAAACAATAAATGCTAGAGAGTCTACGAACAATAAATGCTGGAGAAAAGGGAATGTTCTTGCACTGTTGGTGGGAATGTAAATTGACACAGCCAGTATGGAGATGCCTTAAAAAACTAGGAATAAAGCCACCATATGACCCAGCAATCCCACTCCTCGGCATATACCTCAAGGAAAACAAAATTGAAAAAGACACATGTATCCCATTGTTCATTGCAGCACTATTTACAATAGCTAGAACATGGAAGCAACATAGATGTCCATTGACAGATGAATGGATAAAGAAGATGTACATATACAGAATGGAATATTACTCATCCATAAAAAGGAATGCATTTGAGTCATTTCTGATGAGGTGGATGAACCCAGAACCTATTATACAGAGTGAAGTGAGTCAGAAAGAGAAAGATGAATATCGTATTCTAACACACATAATCTAGGAAAATAGTATGGAAGAATTTATTTACAGGGCAGCAGTAGAGAAACAGACATAGAGAATAGACTTATGGACATGGGAAGAGGGGAGGAGAGCGTTAAATATATGGAAAGAGTAACATGGAAACTTACATTGCCATATGTAAAATAGATAGCCAATGGGAATTCTTGTATGGCTCAGGAAACTCAGACAGGGGCTCTGTATCAACCTAGAGGGGTAGGATGGGGAGGGAGATAGGAGGGAGGTTCAAAAGGGAGGGGATATATGTATACCTATGGCTGATTCAAGTTGAGGTTTGACAAAAAACAGCAAAATTCTGTAAAGCAATCATCCTTCAATAAAAAAAAAATTTTTTTAAGTAAGGAAGCATAAAGATCAGTTGTTCAAACACAATTTTAGACAGTGGAATAGGGAAACAATTTAAATTATTCAGGGGAAATCTTTTAATAAAAACATTTACAGTGAGTCATAGGAAATTTCTCTATATAACTGACATTTGATTATTTTCTACAAAGATTGATATAATCTGCAGTCATGGAGATTTCAGTGTGTCAGAACTGAAATCCTAAAAATTGAAACTTTTTCCGTTAAAATTTATAGGGAGTCCAGGTAAATATTCCATGTGGATAAGCATTTATTTCCATACACTGTGTTCCCATTGTCTACATATTCCCATCCTTGATGAAGTATGACCTCCAATGTCATGATCCCTTCACTTTTAGCATTCTTCATTGTGGTCTTTCTTGAATCCTTTTTATTTCTCTTCTTGATATTTTATTGTTTTTAATATAGAAATAGTTATTTTAGAAAATTTGGAAATTATAAAGCATACAAAGAAAATAAAGATGTCAAATAGCAATGGTTTTTATGCATTCAAAATTCAGAGGAAATGAACTTGACACTCATCCACCCACAATTGTTACTGGAAACTCTGCATCTTAAGAGATTCCCTAAATACAAATTCACATGAGAAGACAGTCTACAGCAAAAAAAAAAAAAAAAGTCAGGTACACTACCATTTAGTGGTCAGGTAGAGTTGGATGGGCCTAAAAATGATTCTAGAAACAGTGAGGACAGCAAGGTGGGCATAAAATCCAAAGACTGTGAACTTTGGAAGAGACAGGACACTCACAGTGAGAAATCAAGTCGGGGGAAGACTGAAAAGTCCCCTGGATTTAGCTCTGTGGTCCTTGGTGACCTTTTTGAGAGCCTAAGTGATGGGAAGGCGCAGGAGTTGCCTACAGTCAGCATAACCATGTGGAGGAGCCCGACTGTGAAGAGAAGAAAGCTGTGGCTCTGTGCAGCCTTGGGGCAAAGAGAAGGTTTGCTTGTTTGTTTGTTGCATGTCTAAAGTATCAAAAGGCAGTTGGAGGAGCAGAGTTAAGGGTGACTAAGGCCAGTGTCTCCAGCCCCTAGACTCTGGGATTTAATCAGTATAGAGCTAAAGCCTGGACACGAGGCTATTATTTAAAAGTTTCCCAGGTGATTCTAACATTCAACCATTAAGAATGAGCATTGAGGTCATATTTACCTACATGTTTAGTTTAGAGCCGTTACCCCAGTTTGCCCAGTATCCACTCAGTCCAGTCTCAGCATTCTTGTCCTTTGGCTCATTAACCTGAGGACCAGTCATCTCACAGGATCACCTGAAACCCTTCCTGGAGAAGTCACCTTCTAGTGTTGATCTATGTCAGTCTGTCTACTAGGTTCAGAGCCTCCTGTCCCCAAAGGGTTGTTTATCTGCTTCAGCTGACAGTTTCAAAACAATAATCTATTCCATAGCTTTTTAACAAAAGACAAAGCCAAAGAATTCACTTAGCTTTTTGTTTGTTTGTTTTTCCTGTCTCTGGTTCTCAGGGCATATCTTTTAAGCCATGACCATATGGCATCACAAATTAGTGTTAAGGTCATTTCTTTCCATTCATTCAGTAAAAAGTTATTACTGTGTCATAATTAACATCTGAATACCACTTTAAAATTTTGACCATATTATGTATATATCATCTCAGTAATCACACAATGGCACTGCAATGGGTTTGCAGTAGAGGAAATGGAGGCCCAGAAAAATATGTAACTTGCCAAGATTTCACAGCTAAACGTAGTAACAGAGAACGTGAGTGTGGATCTTCTGATGCTACATCCACCAGCCTCTCAGGAGCTCATACTTGGCATCCAATGGTGGCTATTATTTCATACAGGTTACCTTGCCTGGCAATTTACCTGAATAAGATATATTTTGCATGTTTGCCTAGAAGAGAAAAGCAACAGCCATCACAGCGATAGAAGTGATGGTGCAGAACCTCCCTGATAATGGTGACTTCATCAGGGTACAGTGCATGGGGGCCTTTGTGCTGGTGGGAGAGGCGGGTGGAAAGAGGCTTCCTTCGGAGACAGCACTACTCAGTACTCATGTAGACTCATGTAATTCTAGAACTAGAAAGAATTGCAGCCCAGACGTCTCATTCTATAGATGTTGATAAAGTGACATCACATATTAACTAGTTAATATCCAAGTTCAAATGCAGATGTCTAAAATACATTGTATTTTTTTCCCACTTGCATCACAGTAACATAACAATTTAGATTATCCGAATATTCATACTCAAGGACAATGGGAAGAAATGCAATCTTTCCTTAAACTGAGTGTTAAAGCTGTGCTAGAAATGTCTAGATTTGAGAGTCTAGTTTCCAGAGATGCACTCTCCAATATGGTAACCACTAGCCACATTTAGCTATTTAAATTTAAAGCAATTAAAATTGTATAAAATTTAAAATTTTGTTTCTTATTCCTGCTGGCTGCATTTCGTATGCTCATTAGTTATGTGTCGCTAGTGGCAACTATATTGAATAGCACAGATTTTAGAACTTTACCCCCTTAGCAGAAAGTTCTGTTGGACAGCACTGATCTAGGGTCTGGATTATGCCATTCTAAGCCATGAACATTACTAGGATTTCCCAGCAGCATTCCACAGACTAAGTGCAACACCAGCAGCCACTCAACTTTATTCATTGGATATGTTGCCACTATCATTTAAAAATCATGATTAGGGGTATCCTTGGTGGTTCAGTGATGGAAAGTCTGCCTGCCAATGCAAGAGACACGGGTTCAATCCCTGGACCAGGAGGATCCCACAGGCTTCAGAGCAGCTGAGCCGGTGGGCCACAACTACTGAGCTTGTGCTCTGAGGCCTTCGGGAGCCACAACCACTGAGGCTCACACGCCCAAGAGCCCTTGCTTCCCACCAAAGAAGCCACCATAGTGAGAAGCCCTCACATCACAACTGGAGGGGGCCCCCACTCGCCACAGCTAGAGAAAAGCCCACAGTGGGAAAACCCAGCCCAGTCAAAAAAAAAAAAAATCGCAATTAGGAAGAAAAGGATAAACTCCCCAAAAGAAACAGGTTGGATTGTTCATACAGTGGGGTTACTACAGGAGGAATCTCCTGCTGACTATCACAGTGCTGCTCGTCATTCAGTTCCTGCAAGAGAAAAAGGAAAAGCTGAGAGAGTTAAGGTATAATATCTAACAGTACAATAGTATTAAAAAGAGAATCAGTAAGGTTGTGTTAAAGCTATGTAAATTAGGCTAGAAGAGGATGAATATGAAAATTACATGAAATAAGTTTTACTTGAAAAACAGAAAAAACAAAACCAAGTGGCCCTTAGAGCCAGTGGCCCTCACTGGTCTGTGTTTGTGTGATGTGTATGGGTGAGTATACCTGCGTAAGTTTCAAGGAAGAGCAATATGATCTGCCCCTAAATTCATTTAGTTCTTCTATAATTCAGATTTTGTTTTATTTCAGATCAATGGTGGAGAGAAACGACCTGCCTCTGACATGGGGAAAAAACCAAAAACCCCAAAAAAGAAGAAGAAGAAGGACCCTAATGAGCCACAGAAGCCAGTGTCTGCCTATGCATTATTCTTCCGTGATACTCAGGCTGCCATCAAGGGCCAAAATCCAAATGCTACCTTTGGTGAAGTTTCTAAAATTGTGGCTTCCATGTGGGATGGTTTGGGTGAAGAGCAAAAACAGGTAAGAAAAGATACAAAATGGATGACTCAACATGATTTGAGAAAGTGTGTGCATCCTAAAGAAATGGCTTCTGAGGTTGTTGGGTGTGTGCTGGTGTGTGTGTGTGTGTGTGTGTGTGTGTGTGTGTGTGTAGTAGCTCCAGTCATGTCCGACTCTTTATGACCCTGCAGACTGTAGCCTGCCAGGCTCTTCTGTCCATGAGATTCTCCAGACAAGAATACTGGAGTCAGTTGCCATTCCCTCCTCCAGGGGTATCTTCCTGACCCAGGGATCGAACCTATATCTCTTACATCTCCAGCACTGGCAGGAAAGTTCTTTACCACCAGCACCACCTGGGAAGCCTGGTCATTGGGTGAATTCCTCGGATGCTAGAACTAAGGCTGAGAATGTGCCCCACCAGAACCAGACTTCAGGGGACTCTGACAAGGTTTTACATTCCTTTACTGCTGTTATAAATAGCATCTTAGTTCCTTTGTTTCAAAGTTTATATGGTGTAGTTACTTTTGGAAGGGCTTCTACATATCCAAGCCAGGATTACCTCATTCCTTAACGCTGCCAATGTGATCCTAGACAGAAAAAAAAAAACCACTAAAGGCATTTTGAGAACTGTCCACACCTCTCTTCAGCACTTAGTATTTACTCTTTTGTCACCAAAACTCTCTTTGCTCTTTGCTAAATGAACCTCGAATTTAAGGATCTCTACCCTTAGCCATTCCCTAAAGACCAGTAGAGTATGTTATTCAATCCCTCTTGTACCATATTCCGAGGCTGTATTAAATGGGCCCAGATACCTGATTATTTTCTCCTCTTGCGGATTGCCATGGTGTGACTGAGGACCACACTGGTGGGGAGCAGGGGCGTGAGAGACACTTTGTATCTCAGCCACAGTGTAAGTCATCCAGAAGGTCTTAAGGAGGATGGGAATTGTGGAAAGAGTCTTATCCATCTCTTTGGGATTCCGTGGACTGTAGCCTGCCAGGCTCTTCTGTCCATGGAGTTCTCCAGGCAAGAATACTGACGTGGGTAGCCATTTCCTTCTCCAGAGGATTCCCAACCCAGGGATCAAACCCGGGCCTCCTACATTGCAGGCAAGTTCTCAGGCTGTCTGAGCCACCAGGGAAGCCCATGTATAGACAGAATCCACTTCAACAAAGAAGCAGTATTGATCCCAGATTTCTAGATTGCCAGGACTAGATTGCACCATCTAGAATTTCATTATCATGAAGGAAAAATTAGACAAGCATTATCATTAAAGTTCAGTCACTGGATGTGGATGAAGTGGATGCAGCTTTAGATGCTACAGAATACTGAAGTGCATTCATGATGGGTTAGTCCCATATTGGATTCTTAACAAAGACTTTTATCTCTCCTCCTCAGGTCCAGGGAAGTAAGTAAGAAAGAGAACATCTCAAACCTGTGTACATCTCTAAGAGCCTAAATATCGTAGTATCTGTCAGCATCTACAAAGTATATTGTGTTTGATATTTTAACAACAGTTTTACATGATTTATTTCGTTTGTTCAGCCCAGTATTCATAGATGCTGTTTTCTGAATTTCGCAGGTTATGAAATGGGGCCAGTTAAATTCAGTCACTCATCCACTCGACAAAGATTTATTGAGTATTTACTGTGTGCCCCAGGCACTTTTCTAGACACTGGGAGGAGAGCAGAGAATAAGACAGAGTCCTATTCGTTGACTGATTTGTCTAAGACTACACACCATGACTAGAACTTATCATTCAACCTACAGTTCTTTTCTAACCAATTTATAAAAACAATTATAGCTGTAATGGTAAAACCAGCTGCTAACAGAACATTAGCTAAACCTACTCTTCCAATTCTCTCTAACCCCCCTTTACTATAAGTCCAAGCTGTCCTGTACAGTCTGAAATCTCTACACATTATATCCTTTCCAAGATTGCCACTCCCAGCTAAGGGCTTCATAGGGCCTGCCGCGTGGAGCTCTGCTACAAGAGTCATCTCTGAGGATGGAAACCATACCACAGAAATGTTCTCTGTGTGTGAGATTAAACTGAAGCTGCTCAGTCGTGTCCGACTCTCTGCAATCCCATGGACTGTAGCCTACCAAGCTCCTCAGTCCATGGAATTTTCCAGGCAAGAGCACTGGAGTGGGTTGCCATTTCCTTCTCTAGGGGATCTTCCCAACCCAGGGATTGAACCTGGGTCTCCTGCACTGTAAAATACAAATAGAGTGGTTGACATTGTATTTTGTGATTCCACTGAAAACCTAATATAGTTTTTTGAGACTTCAGAGCCAGTTTCTCTCCTAACTTGGATCAGTTTGCTGTCACAGTCCCAAAGCCAAAGTGTGGTTCCCCACTGATGTTGGAGACGCATGGTGGAATTCTACACAGGGGCTTATTCATGGATTGAGAAACTGAGTGCACCTCCACCAGGAACCCCAGCTCCACCCCTGTCCTGCTCTACCCATGGCCTGGGCACCAGGACATAACCTCTCTCCCTGCTCAGACAGCCCCTGTGTGTAGTCGTGGATAGGGCCCAGGCTTCAGTGCTATAAACTCTTGCTTTGTGAGATAGAATTTCCCAGAAGAGACATCCAGAAGGTGGTTGCCTTCCCTAGTGACTGTGATGGCAACTTGTGATCAGAGGACATTAGTGATCCCTTCTGCAACCCGGCAGCGAGCTGGGGATGCTGCTCAAAGGCTCACATGCGCTCCTTTGGTTTTATGTCAAGAAACTTCAGTCGCCAGTGCTACCACCAATCTGACTCCTCTTGACTGTTTTTCTAACCCTGGATATCTTTTCCTAATTACTTCCCTCATTTACTAGAGGAACTTAAATGGGGGAGGTCTACACAGCTCTTTCCTAGCCCACGATCAAATCCTTTACATTATCAATTCAAGGTCAGTGCCTGTTCTCATGTTTCTAGGGGAAAAGAATAATGTTCTTAGGATGAAAACTGAGCAGTTCCTCAAGGCAACAAATATAAAGCTTCAGGATTTCCCCACTAATTCTATTATAATACGGCCTTTTATTTTTATTATAGCAAGAGGGGAACACTGAGATAATATTCCACATTTTTGGTCTGACCAGGTAAGGTCTTTACAGACCCAAAGAATATGAAAGTCACTATTCTCCAGTGTCGTGATAAAAAGAGAAATGACTCCCATTCTCCCATTCTGCCTTTCAAACTCAGCTCTGAGCCTTTCTAGTGGAAGTAGGATCACAATTATGACATAATACTTAAGGCTTTTTAATTGTATGTTGTGATAACAAAACACTTTCCTCTTTTTCTTTTGTTTCCAATTTAATAAGTAACTTGTAATGAGTCTTTCTTTGGGTTCTCTCTTAATAGAAATAGTTGGGGGGTTGAAGAATGTGTTTTATAAATAAAAGATGAGATTATATAATAGCTGACCCTACTTGGCGGCTTCCCAGGTGGCCTTAATGGTAGAGAAACCACCTGCCAATGCAGGAGACCTGAGAGATGTGATGTCGATCCCTGGGTTGGGAAGCTCCCCTAGGGGAGAGAATGGGAACCCACTTCAGTATTCTTGCCTGGAGAGCCCTGTGGACAGAGGAGCCTTGCAGACCATTGTCCATGGGGTCGCAAAGAGCTGGACACAACTGAAGCAACTTAGCATAGCACAGACCCTATTTAACTCACTAAGTATTATAAAGCAATTCCTAATCAAAATGCAGTTGTTTAAAAAAATATTCTAAGATTACTTAGGGAGATATATTAATAGAAATAACTTTTTCTCTTATAGAGAAGTTAGTATTTTAACACTCAAGCACCATTACCAAAACAAGGTACTGGGATCAGTTTGAGTCACTTGAGATAGTTTGTCCCCATGCCTTCTGTTCCTTTGACTTGACAGGGGTTCAGCATAGCTTATTCTTTCCTCTTAAAAGATGATCTTGCTTAATAAAGATAGTGAAGCCACAGAGTATGTAAAAAAGGGTGGGTTTTGACATATACGGGTGCAAGTCCACCCCAGGGACAAGCAGGGAGAGGGTTCAGTGAGTGAGAGCAGATGCCTCGCTTTTAGAAGGGACATACTGCATCAGCTGGGCCTGCCGTGCTCCACGTGGCAGCCCCTCTCTGACAGTTTGCTGGAATTGCCCGCAAAGCGCACATGCCCACCTAGAATGCACGTTTTGGGCATCAAGAGAATTTCAGCAAAATATCCAAAAGTGTTATTATGGTGTATTGCCACCTGTTCTTCCCCTTTGTGTTGACTCATGGTGCCAACATAATATCTCTGTTTCAAACTTAATTTAATTGTATTTTACTCTCATTTAATATTCAAATTGGAGAGCATACATACTGCTATGTATTTTTAAAGGAATGTTGCTGGAGCCAGTTAGAGGCAGACCACTAAACTTCAAAATTTAGGACAAACATGCATGTTGCAGAACAGCCCCCACCTGATGCTGCTGGCTTTGTGTAGGCAGCTGGTTCAAGGAGAAGGCTAGGATTTCATGCACCACCATTGTTCAGAAATCCCGTTGTCATAATAGCCCACAATTATGAACAGCTCCAAATATAAACACAAACTGGGGAAAATGGGCAAAATTATTGATGACTTATTAGGGGCTCAGAAAATTACAATATTTAAGGAAAAACAGCTATTAGTGAGATTACAATTGAATGTTTTCTTGCCAGCCAGAGGGAACAGGACTAATGGGGCTGCTGTGTATGTGTGTGTCACATGCTTCCTCTTTGTGGAGTCTAGGCGGGGCTAAGAAGCCACTGCAGATGGGCAGGTCTTTATTTTCAGAAGCCCCGGAAAGGAAGAAACTATATGTACTTTGATTTCTGTAAAGAATCTCTCAAAGAAGAGAAATCAGAAGGAAGCTAAAAGAAGTGATAAAAATCCTCCAGGAACACAAAACCTCCCTTATGAGTTGTGCCTACCAAAGCCGCTGAACAAACTTCACATATCAGAGATCTCTCCATTTGAATACTTTCGAAGATGGGGCTGAATCTGGAAGGGGGGGAGTGGGGTTGTGTTTGGGATTCCAGCAGGTTTTAAATGCTAATGAATCCTACGACAGTGGAGAGCCTGGTTCAGAGACATAGTAAGTCGTTTCCAAAAGGCACCAGCTAGAGAAAGGGAAATAAAACATAAGTGTGACGGTGATGTTGGTCTTTGCTACTTTTGTTTCATTGACTGGAACCTACAGAGAACGAAAAATAATAACGTAACAAGATCATGCCCTTTATATGAGACTCCTTGGAGTTTGAGCAACCCTCAGCATCTTTGTTTATGAAGGTCCAGCTAAATTTCCTGTATTTCCCCGTTATTCTGAATTCTGTGATTCTGGTCATCAAAGTCAAACCCCACTAAATTAAAGAGTCCCGTCCAGCTTTGAAGCAGAAGGGATCGGTCCAAAGAGCTATAAAGCATTCTTGGTTCCTTTTTAGCCACGGAAAGTCAGCTCCTAAGTGGGAAAGGAAAGTCACCTTAAATCAGAACCAGATGTAAATTACTAAATGAACCTTAAGTTCCTAATTGGAGACACAGTTGGGCTGTAATACATTTAGCAAATTACAAACAAAATGTTCTTGTTTACATTACATTAAATGGCTTTAAAGCTTCAGCCAAAGAGCTAAATAAACACGCTGTTAGGCTAAAAATGGAGTGGAAGGCCTGTTCAGGGTTTGGTGTATTCAGGAGAAACCACAGCCCACGGTGCCCAGAGAGCATATTTTTGTAAATGCTACCCTGTCGTGGGAGAAGAGAGCAGGTTTACCTCGCGATCCAGAGCCTAATGAGCAGATATCACTTGCAGGGAAACTGTTTGAATATTGTAACATATGCCTTCTTTCAGGATGCATAATTCATATCCAAGGATATTAGCCATAGCAGTTCAGCTCAATAGCAGCACCTCATTATTTCATCCCTCAGTATTTATTCCTATGTTTGACGCCTCATGAAATTACTGTTAATGTGTTTATATAAGGGCAGGTCTGACACAAGTGGGAAGAATGTAATTTCCTGCTCATTCTTTCCTGCTGCTGTGTCCTCTTCCCCTGGTAGAAGTGGCAAGTGTAAATAGTTAATTTGCTTCAATTATGAGCCTGTCCTGCTAAATTAGAAGCAGCAGGGATATGAAGAGCCAGAATTATACTTACGAGGCAGCTGACAAATCCTCTGAGCCCGTGGAATCAAATCATTTACTCCTCATTGGTGCTCAAATACCCACTACAGAAGCGCTGCCGGGGCCTTCCCCCACCCCCGCCCCATATCTTATGATAAAATTTGGATTTTATGTCAACAATACTTAAGGTTAACTAAAATCCTGTTTTACCATAGCATTCACACACGTGTTTATCTTGGCCAATTCCTTATAAACATTAGGCATTTTCTCCAATTTTTTTAATGCTAGATGTAGAAGATATATAAAACAATTGTTCACTTAAAAACTGTAGAAGGTGAGGCAAGTTTATATTAATATTCATAAAAACTTGAAACAGCAGTTGGAAATATTATACCCAATGGTGAACATATTTCTAAATCACAGGCATATATACCTATAATTAATTGGTACGTAAATGGGGTTGTGGCACACCTTCCTGGGTGTAAATACACAGAGTGCAAATGGAAATACTCCGTGCTGATACACAGAGAGAGCAGACATTTCACTTAAATGGTTCCATGATGTCAGCAGGGAGAGAATTTGAACATAATACTCACTCAAGTCCATTGGCGGAGAAGGCAATGGCAACCCACTCCAGTACTCTTGCCTGGAAAATCCCATGGACGAAGGAGCCTGGTAGGCTGCAGTCCATGGGGTCGCTAAGAGTCGGGCACAACTGAGCGACTTTACTTTCACTTTTCACTTTAATGCATTGGAGAAGGAAATGGCAACCCACTCCAGTGTTCTTGCCTGGAGAATCCCAGGGATGGTGGAGCCTGGTGGGATGCCGTCTTTGGGGTCGCACAGAGTCGGACACAACTGAAGCGACTTAGCAGCAGCAGCAGCAGCAAGTCCACTGGGCTTTGTGTATTATTGGTAAACATGTTTCAGGAGGGCAGGTTATCTCTTTGTATACCAAATCCTCTGTCCCCACTGATGCCCACCCCAATTTAGAACATGCAGTTTGGTGTTCTACCGTGAGTACCACACCCATGCTGACTCACAGAAGAGAAACCTGAGACCAGGGATTATACACTCTATTGCAGGCATTTCCCGAGCATCTGCTATGTGCCAAACTGCCCTGCTAAAAGGGCTGCCCTGTGGTTGGGGGTCTGAATGAGGCATCCAAGGGAGATCACATGTAACCAGGAGGGGCTGTTGCATAAACAGAGATAAATCTCAGATACCAGACCAGTTTGATTAGATACATGTATATATATGCCTGACACAAAAAATGCACACAATAGAAGCATATTTTAATACTTTTTTTGGTTTTGTAGCTTCTGTTCCTCACACCATGCAGGAACATAACAGATACTCACTATATTGTTAAGTATAACTTAACAACATTACACTCTCTCATCCTCATTTAATAAACTGACAGATATATTTTGCAGCCATATTTTCAGATGAAGAGCTTGCTTCTGATCCCGACCATTCCAGAAACAGGTTACCCCATTATTGTGCAGACAATGTGTTTGCATTTGATGGATCCCAAAAAGAATCGATAGCAAAATTTTTGTCATGTTGTATAATGTTTTCAGTTCTCTGAATACCACTTGATAAAGTTCTCTGACTTCTGGAATGCTTAAGAAAACGCTGAGCAAGTTACACAAATGGAAATTTAACTGCATTTAAGGACTAAGTTCTGTGTAAACACAGATGCACTTGCTCTAACTGTCCTAAATAATAATAGCATTCAAAGATGCTGCAAACGTTAATTTCTCAAGTACTGTATATTACAGGGAAATGAGATTAAATTATTATTTCTTACATAACCATGTTTCTAAGCATTTTCTATAAATATGAAATTATACTGGGGAAAAACTACATTTGAAGTTAACCAAAAAGAAAAGTGCCTTTAGTTTTGTAGTGTTTGAATAAAATCCAGAATTAGAAGAACTGTGTTTTTTCTTATTATTACTGCAAAGAGTTGAATAAACTACAACTAGAGATTAACTAGGGACCAGAGCCAAAAAGAAGGAAGGAAGAAGGAATTAAATGGTATTTATAAGATTTTACTTTTCTATATAAGTTAGATGGATTGTTTGGGGAAGGAGCAGAAACTGAAAAAAGCAAAATAACAGGTTGTATTAGAATGTTTTCTGTTTGAGTGCATCTGTAGTCACTGATACTGAATTGCTGATTTTAATTAGAGATTATTCGCTTATAAAAATGTATATACATGCTAGAATGTAGTGCAACTTAAATAATGATTCATAGAATCACTAGGTTACATGAACAGAATTTGGATTCTCTAGAACTGCCATTTGAAGTCTGTTTTAGTTTAGCCATTATATATGTTTTAACTTAACTGCTGAGATGCAATCCTTAGATAGGGTATGGTAGCTTTCTTAGAATAACAAACCACAGCAACTAACTAAGTTAGGACAGGATGAATTCAAAAGTGTTTGGATGAGCTGGGGAAAATGATAAATGATGTATTATGATTTTTAAATCCTCATCTGGCCAACTTTGCACTTTATTTCAAACAGCTGTAGCCCATTTGGAAGCCATTTTGTAGTTCAGCTGAGTACTAATATTTACCGTGTGAATCACATTTCTTTAAAATATTTGTCTTTCCCTGAGAGAGAGAGAGAGAGAGACCATTTCTTTCCCAAACTTAACTTTGATGTAAATCAGACCCATCCCCTAGGTTAGAAGGTTTGATCATTGCAGTGGACTGCTCATTGCAAATGCAGTCAGCGTCATCTTTGGTTTCTGCAAGTGAAAGAGTTTTCTCCATCCATAAATAGAGCTTTGAAACGTTTTTGTGGAACTTTTTACTGATGATTTTTAATTATCTGTTCTAAAGGAAGAATTTCAGTATGTGGAATTCTTACATTTTTTTTATCATTCTCATATATTTGAGGCCCTTCTTCAGACATCTGCATCAAATACAGGATTCAGAAAGCATCCTTGTAGAATTTTAGAGGGTAGCATTACAAGGACATACAGGGTGAATAATATTTGAGCCATTAGCTAGTTCTCAAAGGTGGAGGTTCTAAATTACTGTAAGGGAAGCCACCTCAGATTTTAGTTCTGACCCAGGGTACCCCCCTTTAGACACAATTACAGAAACATACCTCCTGAAATCACCACCCTTTGAATCCTCCCTCTGAAGATCTGCAGCTATTCAGGGAAGAGCAGACCCATCAAGCCATGTAATGTGACGTGATGAGTTTCCTCTTTCCTAAAGTGGTATTTAGGCACGTGTAGGATGATCCCACATAGCCAGTCATCAATAGCCAATAGGGAGCCATCTGGAGGAAACAGGGTGCTCTGAATGCTAGTCAGGAATCCCATAACAACATCGATCTCCCCTGAATCCAGGGGGCATACATCCAGCCTGAAACACACCGAGTTGCCACCTTTCTCCCGTGGTTGTTAATAAACAAATTTCAGGAAAGTTAACACCTTGTGGGATGTTAACCACTGGGAGCCCCACTGTAGTAATGCTGCTGTTTCTTCGATAGAAACCGAGGGCAAGAAGGATGATAGATGTTACAGTCAGGCCATCTGAACACTGTCTTACCTGTGCTACTTAGAAAATGAGGCTTCAGGCAATGCTGTGGAAGCTAAATGAACCCTAGTTAGCTGTCCAAGGAGGTCACCTAGAGTAACATGAGTAAAAAACATGATAGAAATGCTTCAAGTTTATAAAAGCGTACTAGCATCGAAGATATTTTTGTTAAATATTTGCTTCAAAGTCCTGAATAGGATTTCTGTCTGTGTGGGAGAAAAACCCTCTTGAAACAGTTTTAAGGTATTAAAAGTAAATGTAAACATTGTCAGTTTAAGGTCAT
This sequence comes from Capra hircus, assembly GCF_001704415.2. Taxonomy (NCBI): domain Eukaryota; kingdom Metazoa; phylum Chordata; class Mammalia; order Artiodactyla; family Bovidae; genus Capra; species Capra hircus. The sequence continues at coordinate 57,100,343 of NC_030821.1, forward strand.
TCATAATAAAAAGTATGTCTTGCGGAAGAGATTGGAGGGAGAACTACAAACAGAAATCTGTATTTGAAGAAAGAAAGAAATCAATCAAAAAGCAAGAGAGCTCCATGTTTCTCATTCTGACTGAACCAAAGCGTATGATATGCATGAATCATACTGTTCAAAGACTTTGCTGGAATTTAGTGTTTATTTGTTTTCATATATGAGTGTCTAAAAAAGAATCTGAATTTGACTTCTAATAATTAGCTCAGTAAATTAAGAATTTTCCTGTAATTGATTAATTGACTTCTTACTAAAAAGTTTCTTTTAAATTTCTTTAGTTCCATGTATTGTAAAGATGACACTAAAGATGATTGTGTGATACTATTGTATGAATTCATAATTGCCTTATTATAGTTGCCTTTATTATAATATACCAAAATGCCAAATATGAAAGACTAGGCTAAAGCGCTCCCTAAGGGAGAACAATGAGCACATTCATTTCATAGAGTCCTTTATAATTCTGTTGACAAGGTTACTCATTTGTTTACTTTAAGTAAAATGTTCTGCTTTAATTAAAATATTTATGAGTAGGTAATATTTCTCACACCTTAAATTTCACAGTCGGGGACAGGCCTCAGCAAACCACCTTCCACATCAGAAACCATAAATTGACTTCTGCTGCTGACTTTGGTAGATATTTGGTCTTTACACATAATTTATATTTAATACTTTGACTAATTCTAAGGCCACTTTCACACTGGCCTGTGTCTGGTTTTGAGCTCAGCATTACAAAGTAGTAGCCAAGCCTCATTCCTTGCTGTAAAATTCAAGATGTGGGAAATTTAAAATAGTCGTATCGATGAAAATGCATCCAATGGTGAAAAATATTTTGTTCTTTTGGGCTGATTTCAAAAGATTGACAAAAGCAGGCTCTAAAGCCTTGAAAGAATTACCTTAATGATAGCAGACAAAGTATATTCACTTTGCTTATCTTTCATTTTCGACTCTAATAACTTCTTTTCTGTTAGCTTAGCGATGTGACCTTTAGCCTACCAGCAAGTTGTTTTTCAGTACTTTTGCTCAATTTAGGATGATTTTACTTGTATTTGCAAGATGATTTCCTATGAAAAATGAAAAGCTGCTATAAATTGAAACTCAATTCAGAACATTTTTACCTTTTCACACTGAGGCATCCACACATCCACACCATGTGTTTTTTTGTGTTTTCTGGAAAGGGCATGACCAGAGCAGGCTACACGTCACGGCACATGTGCAGTCCGCAGCCACTCAGGGTCCCCAGCCCACTCCCAAATGTGACTTCGACTGCCATCACTGATTGCTGAGTCTTTGAAAATAGAACTTCAAGGCACAAAACTTTAAATTAGTGATGAACCTGCAAACTCCATAACTGTTTCTTTGATTAGCATGTTGAACTTTATTGATCATCTTTGGAATCTGTCCTTGTTTTTGTATTTAGCAAAGAGATATATGTCAGGATTTGAGTGCACTACAGCATTATCTGCCCCTTATATAAGTACAAATGGCTTCTTTTCTCACATGTGATTCCCTGAGAACTTGCAGCCATAGTATCTTTCACAGATTCTTTACCAGCTGAGCTACGAGGGAAGCTCTGTATATGTCAGGATTTGAGTGCAGTATAACATTATCTACTCCTTATATAAGTATGAATGGCTTCTTTACTCACATGTGGTTCCCTGGGAACCTCCAGCCATAGTATCTTTCCAAACCAACTGCCTCCACTCTCAGACTAACCCAGGTATATCTCTTCATATGCTTTATGCAAAATGGGAAATTTTACCATTGTTAATCTTTTTATTATCTAATCTCTTGCCATACTTCTTAAAAACTTGTTTCAGTAAGAAAACACTATCTTTGGGGAGCTACGTATTATTGTATTGTGTGTGTGTGTGTGTGTGTGTGTGTGTGTGCGTGCGTGTGAACACACACAATTATCATTCTGCATTGCACTTCTCTGGAAACAAAAGCAGATGCACTTTCTAATCTAAGACTTCTGTTGTTGCAGGTCTACAAAAAGAAAACAGAGGCTGCGAAGAAGGAGTACCTGAAGCAACTAGCAGCATACAGAGCCAGCCTGGTGTCCAAGGTAACATGCAACCGTGTGGTCTTGGGACGGGTTATGGCCATCTCGTCTCAGATCATGATGGTCATTTGAAAGCACAAAAGATTACTTCAGCGTTTCTGCACAATCTCCTTTGCTGAAAAAATAAATCCTAAGCAAAGCTGTATGTTATGGAAATATTTGTTCATACCTAGAGGACCAGAACAACACTTGGGCCTTTAGTATAATGTTGCCTACCTGTGGATTACTTGTTTTGTGGGTTAGTTGCAGCACATTCTTAATCCTGAGCCAACTTTCTGTTTCACCACATTCTACTCTTTAAATGTATTCCACCCCCAGCACCCCGACCCCATCCCATTGGTCTTTGAGGAGATGGCAACTGTCTTTAATTGTAGCCTCATTACAACATGATTAGTATGTATGCCTGCCAAAATAAGCAAGCAGATGGGGGGAAGATGCATCATTTCATTTGAAAAAGAATGCACCCCTTAAAAATATTTTATGCTTTGGAATATCTCAAATATGAACCCTTGCTATAATAAAAACTCAGGAGTTAACGCTGTTTGGTATTGGGTTATTAAATCTATATTTCCCTGTATAGATTTCTCAGGGAGTAGTCTCAGTGGCTATTGAGGCTGAGGCTGTGAAGACTGGACACTGTGTCATCCTAAGTCCAGATGTGGCTGGTATTTGGCTCAGCATTGGGTGAGGTTCTGGATTTCAGTCCATTCACCCACGAAAAATACTTTCTATTATCCACAAATACCCAGTTCCCTCCAACAACTCTAAAGTAATTATGTAAGTTACTTTTCCTTGGGGAATATGTATACTGAATATATGATGTGCAGAAGAAAAAGGAGCACAAAGTACGAATACATAAGAAATTTCATGGTCTCATGCAACCTGTTCCACTTCTAAAGTATGACATTGTGGGAAAACTGAATATTTATTATTTAACCTTAAAATTCCTTCCTTGTCTGTATTATCTCACTATGGATCTCACAGTTTCTAATTTTTCTAAATCCTTTCACAGCTATTTGTATTTTCTGCTGATACCATTACAAATTTCAGTATAATTAAAGAATTCATAGCATGTATATAAAATTACAGCAGAAAAACAAGGTGCAAAATACTATTTGTTGTTGTTTAGTTGTGTCTGACTCTTTGTGACCCCTTGAACTGCAGCACACCAGGCCTCCTGTCCTTCATTATCTCCCAAAGTTTGCTCAGACTCTTGCCCATTGAGTCACTTGATGCTATCTAATCATCCATTGTCCCTTCTCCACTTGCCCTCAGTCTTTCCCATCATTAGGGTCTTTTCCAGCGAGTCACCTCTTGCATCAGGTGGCCAAAGTATTGGAGCTTCAGCTTCAACATCAGTCCTTCTAATGAACATTTAGGGTTTGATTGGTCCAATACTACTAGGTTGGTATAAAAGTAACTGCAGTTTTGGACCATGAATTTTAAATTATTATAACTAGGCTCAAACACATCTGTGTTAATCAAAATAGGAACCGTTACCATCAACACATTTTTGCCAAAGAGAAATAAGTTTGTTTATTCCTGTAGCATAAAAGTGCATGTTGGGGATTCAGAAAACTCTTGGAATGCATTTTCCGCCTCCTGCTGGTTGTGGAAGTTATTTTCCTGACAAAAAGTTGTTGAGATGCCTGAAGAAATGGTAGTCATGAGAAGTCAGGGGAATAAGGTGGATGAGGCAAAACGTCATAGCCCAATTCGTTCAACTTTTGAAGCATTGGTTGTGTGATGTGCAGTCGGGCATTGTCGTAGAGAAGAATTGGGTCCATTCTGTTAGTCAATACTTGCTGCAGATGTTGCCATTTTCAGTACATCTCATTGATTTGCTGAGCATACTTCTCAGATGTAATGATTTTGCCAGGATTCAGAAAGCTGTAGTGGATCAGACTGGCAAGAGACGACCAAACAGTGACCATAACCTTCTTTTGGTGTAAGTTTGATTTGGGGAAGTGCTTTGGAGCATCTTCTCTGTCCAGCACTGAGTTGGTCATCACCAGCTGTCATATAAAATCCACTTTTTATTGCACATCACAATCCAGTGGAGAAATTGTTCATTGTTTTTGCATAGAATAAGAGAAGATTTCACTTCAAAACTATTTTTTTGCCTTGCAGTCAGCTCATGAGGCACCCACTTATTGAGCTTTTTTACCTGTCCAGTTTGTTTCAAATGGCAAATGACGATACAGTGGTTGACACTGAGTTCTTCAGCAACTTCTCGTGTAGTTGTAACAGGATCAGCTTCAGTGATCCTCTCAACTGGTTGTTGTCAACTTCCAGTGGCAGGCCACTGTGGTGTTCATCTTCAAGACCCTCCTCTCCTTTGCAAAACTTCTTAAACCACCACTGCACTGTATGTTCATTACCAGTTCCTGGGTAAAATACGTTGTTGGTGTTGCTAGTTGTCTCTGCTTGACAATCCATTTTGAACTCAAATAAAAAAAGACTTCAATTTGCTTTTTGTCTAACATCATTTCTATAATCTAGAATAAATATAAAACAGAAACTAATAACTCATTAGCAAAAACATCAAGTGAGAAATGTGTATTCAAATAATGTATAACACAACCACTTGTATTTAAGAATATATTCCAATATCAAATAGCAAATTTCAAAACCTCAGTTACTTTTGCACCATCCTCATAAATCCATCCAACAGTTGGGTTATATAGTCACTTGGTATCATGCAGATTAATATACCCAAGAAGTAAGTTCAGTTCAGTTCAGTCACTCAGTTGTGTCCAACTCTATGCGACCCCATGAACCACAGCACGCCAGGCCTCCCTGTCCATCACCAACTCCCAGAGTTTACCCAGACTCATGTCCATTGAGTCGGTGATGCCATCCAACCATCTCATCATCTGTCAGTCCCTTCTCCTCCTGCCCTCAATCTTTCCCAGCATCAGGGTCTTTTCAAATGAGTCAGCACTTTGCATCAGGTGGCCAAAGTATTGGAGTTTCAGCTTCAACATCAGTCCTTCCAGTGAACACCCAGGACTGATCTCGTTTAGGATAGACTGGTTGGATTTCCCTGCTGTCCAAGGGACTCTCAGGAGTCTTCTTCAACACCATAGTTCAAAAGCATCAATTCTTTGGCACTCAGCTTTCTTTATACTCCAACTCTCACATCCATACATGACTACTGGAAAAACCATAGCCTTGACTAGACTGACTTTTGTTGGCAAAGTAATGTCTCTGCTTTTTAATCTGCTGTCTAGGTTGGTCATAACTTTCCTTCCAAGCAGCAAGCGTCTTTTAATTTCATGGCAGCAATCACCATCTGCAGTGATTTTGGAGCCCAGAAAAATAAATTCAGCCTCTGTTTCCATTGTTTCCCCATCTATTTGCCATGAAGTGATGGGACTGGATGCCATGATCTTCGTTTTCTGAATGTTGAGTTTTAAGCCAACTTTTTCACTCTCCTCTTTCACTTTCATCAAGAGGTTCTTTGGTTCTTTTTCACTTTCTGCCATAAGGGTGGTGTCATCTGCATATCTGAGGTTATTGATATTTCTCCTGGCAATCTTGATTCCAGCTTGTGCTTCTTCCAGCCCAGCGTTTCTCATGATGTACTCTGCATAGAAGTTAAATAAGCAGGGTGACAATATGCAGCCTTGACATACTCCTTTTCCTATCTGGAACCAGTCTGTTGTTCCATGTCCTGTTCTAACTATTGCTTCCTGACCTGCATACAGGTTTCTCAAGAGGCGGGTCAGGTGGTCTGGTATTCCCATCTCTTTCAGAATTTTCCACAGTTTATTGTGATCCACACAGTCAAAGGTTTTGACATAGTCAATAAAGCAGAAATAGATGTTTTTCTGGAACTCTTGCTTTTTCCATGATCCAGTGGATGTTGGCAATTTGATCTCCGGTTCCTCTGCCTTTGCTAAAAGCAGCTTGAACATCTGGAAGTTCACAGTTCATGTATTGGTGAAGCCTGGCTTGGAAAATTTTGAGCATTACTTTACTAGCATGTGAGATGAGTGCAGTTGTGCGATAGTTTGAGCATTCTTTGGCATTGCCTTTCTTATGTAAGAGGGCATGTGAATTCTTCTAGTTTCATCCAAGGTAAGTTTCTTCTTGAGCATTTTAAAGAGAAGTTTTAGTCAGGACATTTTACATACAAGAAAATCAATACATAAAGTCTTGGTCCCAATACAAAACACTCTGGTTAATATTATGCAGATTGCCAGAATGCTATAGTACTGACTAAGCCTTTACTTTCAAAACAAGAGTTCTCAGATTTGCTCTTAGCTGCAACTTTTCTTGCTATTCATTCTCGGAGTTGCAACCCTCAGTACATGGCAATTTGTATAAATGTGGTGAATTGCCATTTCTACATTTAAAAAACCAAGCACTTTCTTTATAGCTTACTCTGACATTTTTCTTCTCTTTGGCAGCAGGAATTTTGCTGGAGCTGGTGAATGTCTATTTATGTACAACTATCTATTGTATCAATATGTATACAAATTGAAGAAAAGTTATAAACACCCTCTCCAGGTTAGAAAAATGGCCGTCTGGTGTTGGATATGAATGGGCTATTTGCAGTATAACCTTGCATGCACTCACAGAAAATTTTCCGGCCTATCCACTGATTGCATGCAGAAGCTTATGTAAAAACCTATTGCTTTTCCATTTAAAATTATCACAAAGAAAATAACAGCCATTCATATTTACATATATATTTTCCTATGTTATTTTTAATAAGTTATAAATTATTTCTCTATTTTGAAAGAGCTAAAGATCCACATGCACAGTCATAAAATGCTACATGATAATAACAGTCATAATTCCAAGTAACTACAGTGTGCCAGCCAAGCTCTATCTTTCCCATTCATTCATTCATGCAATCATTTGGTAAATTTCCTTGGGCACGTAGTCTGTGCCAAGCACTGGGCCAGGCTTAGATGACACCTGGACCCAGGAAAATGGGCAGGTGCATCCCCCGCATTTAGCTTTCTTTTGTTCAGGGAGATCACTAGTGAAAATAGAAGTTCATAAATGACCGAAGTCTTTGTGAATCAAAGCCTACTGGGAAATAAAGGAAGGCATCTACCTGAATGGTCTACTGAGCCCTCTGAAGACGTGACACTGGAGCTGAGACAAGGGACGACAGGAGCTCACAAGACACAGAGGGCTCAGGACAGCTGGCCAGACAGTGCAGCACAGGCAGGCTCGAGGGACAAAAATACCTCCTCAGACTAAGGAAGTCGGTGAGGCTGGAGCTGAGTAAACAGGGGAGGGTGGTTTGAGATGAAGCTGGGCTGGGAAGATGGTTAGTGGCCAAGTCACACAGGCCCTGCAGGTCAGTGAAAGGAGCTGGGTTTCATACTCTTGTACAAAGGGACATCACTGAGTGGGTTCCAGTAAGGGATGGCTTGATTGGATTTATATTTTAAAAGATAACGTGGCATCCCGTCTATGTGGAATCTAAAAAGAAATGAGCTTACAAAACAGAAAGAGACTCATAGACTCAGAGAACAAATTTATAGTTGCCAGGGGAGGGATAGAGGGAAGGGATAGTTAAAGAGTTTGCGATCAATATGTATACAATGCTACATTTAAGATGTATAGCCAGCAAGGGCCTACTGCCCAGGGAACTCTACTCAATGTCATATGGCAGCCTGGATGGGAGGGAAGTTTCGGGGGAGATTGGATGCATGTATGTGTATGGCTGAATCCCTTTGCCGTCCACCTGAAACAATCACATCATTGTTACCCAACTATATACCCTAATACAAAATAAAAAGTTAAAGGAAAAAAAAGAGAACTTTATGTGAATGACTTCCCTCACTTCCCATATCTTATTCCTCAAAGTAGGCCTGATTACTAACATTTCACAAAAGAGGAAAAGTATAACATAGGTAGCAACTGGCACTTGACCTGCCTCCATCAGTCCTCATGCTGGGCCATTCTGTTCCCAAGTCCTGACTGTGCACCTCACCTGCTTCCCTGAAACATGCCCTGCCCAACAAGTCAGGTGTAACACCTACATTCTCTCTTCTCAGCTCACATAAAGCACAGTCTATGTACAATATTGTGTTAGCTTCAGGTGTATAGCAAAGTGATTCAATTATGTATATTTCTCAGGTTATTTTCTATTATAAGTTATTGTTGTTGTTCAATCACTCAATTGTGTCTGACTCTCTGCGACCCCCATGGACTGTACCCTACCAGAATCCTCTGTTCCTGTGATTCTCTAGGCAAAAATACTGGAGTGGGTTGCCATTTCCTTCTCCAGGAGATCTGCCCAACCCAGGGATTAAACCCACATTTCCTGCATTGGCAGGCAGATTCTTTACCACTTAGCCACCAGGGAAACCCATTATAGGTTATTGCAAGATATTAAATATAGTTCCACTTTATATAGCAAATCCCTGCTGCTTATCTATTTAATGTATAGTAGTTTGTATCTATCATTCTCACACTTGTAATTTATACCCTTAACCCCCACTCCCTTTCCCCTTTCCCCAAAGTTTGTTTGCTAGGTTTGTGAGTCTATTTGTTTTGTATATAGAACCATTTCATTTTTTTTAGATTCCACTTATAAGTGATATCGTACAATATTTGTCTTTTTCTGATGTATTTCACTTAGTGTGATACTTTCTAGGTCCATCCATGTTACTGCAAATGGCAATCTTTCATTCTTTTTGTAGCTGAGTACGATTCCATTACATATATATATATATATATATATATATAATGGAATGGACATCTTCTTAAACCACTCATCTGTTAATGGGCTTTTGGACTGTTTCCATGTCTTGGCTTTTGCAAATAATGTTGCTGTGAACATTGGGGTATGTGTCTCTTTTTTCATTAGAGTTTTCATCTTTTCCAAATATATGCCCAGGAGTGGGATTGCTGGATCATATGGTGGCTCTATTTTTAGTTTTTAAGGAACTTTCACATTGTTTCCCATAGTGACTGCACCAATTTACATTCCCACCAACAGGTTAGGAGGGTTCCCTTCTCTCCACACACTCTCCAGACTTTATTATCTGTAGACTTTTTGATAATGGCCATTCTGACTTATGTGAGATGATACTTCATTGTGGTTTTGATTTGCATCTCTATAATAATTAGCCATGTTGAGCATCTTTTCATGTGCCTGTTGACCATCTATATGTCTTCTTTGGTTTTTTTTTTAAATTTATTTATTTTAGTTGGAGGCTAATTACTTTACAATATTGTAGTGGTTTTTGCCATACATTGATATGAATCAGCCATGGGTTTACATGTGTTCCCTATCCTGAACCCCCCTCCCACCTCCCTCCCCATCCCATCCCTCAGGGTCATCCCAGTGCACCAACCCTGAGCACCCTGTCTCATGCATCAAACCTAGACCAGCGATCTGTTTCATATATGATAATATACATGTTTCTATGCTATTCTCTCAGATCATCCCACCCTTGCCTTCTCCCACAGAGTCCAAAAGACTATTCTATACATCTGTGTCTCTTTTGCTGTCTCACATACAGGGTTATTGTTACCATCTTTATAAATTCCATATATATGTTAGTATACTGTATTGGTGTTTTTCTTTCTGGCTTACTTCACTCTGTATAATAGGCTCCAGTTTCATCCACTTCATTAGAACCGATTCAAATATATTCTTTTTAATGGCTGAGTAATACTCCATTGTGTATATGTACCACAACTTCCTTATCCATTCGTCTGCTGATGGACATCTAGGTTGCTTCCATGTCCTGGCTATTGTAAACAGTGCTGCGATGAACATTGGGGTACATGTGTCTCTTTCAATTCTGGTTTCCTTGGTGTGTATGCCCAGCAGTGGGGTTGCTGGGTCATACGGCAGTTCTATTTCCAGTTTTTTAAGGAATCTCCACACTGTTCTCCATAGTGGCTGAATTAGTTTGCATTCCCACCAATAGTGTAAGAGGTTTCCCTTTTTTCCACACCCTCTCCAGCATTTATTGTTTGTAGATTTTTGGATAGCAACTATTCTGACTGGCGTGACATGGTACCTCATTGTGGTTTTGATTTGCATTTCTCTAATAATGAGTGATGTTGAGCATCTTTTCATGTGTTTGTTAGCCATCTGTATGTCTTCTTTGGAGAAATGTCTGTTTGGTTCTTTGGGTTTTTGATTGGGTTGTTTATTTTTCTGGAATTGAGCTTCAGGAGTTGCTTGTATATTTTTGAGATTAATTCTTTGTCAGTTGCTTCATTTGCTATTATTTTCCCCATTCTGAAGGCTGTCTTTTCACTTTGCTTATAGTTTCCTTCACTGTGCAAAAGCTTGTAAATCTAAAGGTCCCATTTGTTTATTTTTGCTTTTATTTCCATTACTCTGGGAGGTGGGTCATAGAGGGTCCTGCTGTGGTTTATGTCAGAGAATGTTTTGCCTATGTTTTCCTCTAGGAAAAAGTTTCTGGTCTTACATTTATATCTTTAATCCATTTTGCGTTTTTTTTGTGTGTATGGTGTTAGAAAGTGTTCTAGTTTCATTCTTTTACAAGTGGTTGACCAGCTTTCCCAGCACCACTTGTTAAAGAGATTGTCTTTTCTCCATTGTATACTCTTGCCTCCTTAGTCGAAGATAAGGTGTCCATAGTTGTGTGGATTTATCTCTGGGCTTTCTATTTTGTTTCATTGATCTATATTTCTGTCTTTGTGCCAGTACCATACTGTTTTGATGACTGTACCTTTGTAGTAGAGCCTGAAGTCGGGCAGGTTGATTCCTCCTGTTCCACTCTTCTTTCTCAAGATTGCTTTGGCTATTTGAGGTTTCTTGTATTTCCATACAAATTGTGAAATTATTTGTTCTAGTTCTGTGAAAATTACCATTGATAGCTTGATACAGATTGCATTGAATCTATAGATGGCTTTGGGTAGTATACTCATTTTCACAATATTGATTCTTCCAATCCATGAACATGGTATATTTCTCCATCTATTTGTGTCCTCTTTGATTTCTTTCATCAGTGTTTTGTATGTCTTCTTTGGAGAAATATCTATTTAGATTTTTGCCCATTTTTTGATTGGATTGTTTGGGTTTTTGATATTGAGTTGTATGAGCTGTTTGTTTATTTTAGACATTAACCTCTTATCAGTTTCATCATTTGCAAAAATTATCTCCCACTCTATAGATTGTCTTTTTGGTTGTTGATTGTTTCCTATGGTCCCTTTGTCAGTGAAATACTGTATTAGCCAAAACTCAGTGTCCATTTTCCTAAAATGTTGAGGCAAATTTGATTTCAGTTCAGTTCAGTTCAGTTGCTCAGTCATGTCTGACTCTTTGCGACCCCATGGACTGCAGCACGCCAGGCCTCCCATTGACTCGGTGGTGCCATGCAACCATCTCATCCTCTGTTGTCCCCTTCTCCTCCTGCCTTCAATCTTTCCCAGCATCGGGGTCTTTTCAAATGATGAAGACCATCTCCAAGAAAAAGAAATGCAAAAAGGCAAAATGGTTGTCTGAGGAGGCCTTACAAATAGCAATGAAAAGAAGAGAAGCAAAAGACAAAGGAGAAAAGGAAAGATATACCCATTTGAATGCAGAGTTTCAAAGAATAGCAAGGAGAGATAAGAAAGCCTTCCTTAGTGATCAGTGAAAAGAAATAGAGGAAAACAATAGAATGGGAAAGACTAGAGATCTCTTTAAAAAATTAGAGATACCAAGGGAACTTCTCATGCAAAGATGGACACAATAAAGGACAGAAATGGTAGGGACATAATAGAAGCAGAAGATATTAAGAAGAGATGGCAAAAATACATAGAAGAACTACACAAAAAAGATCTTCACGACCCAGATAATCACGATGGTGTGATCACTCACCTAGAGCCCGACATCCTGGAATGCGAAGTCAAGTGGGCCTTAGGAATCATCACTATGAACAAAGCTAGTGGAGGTGATGGATTTCCAGGTGAGCTATTTCAAATCCTAAAAGATGATGCTGTGAAAGTGCTGCACTCAATATGCCAACAAATTTGGAAAACTCAGCAGTGGCCACAGGACTGGAAAAGGTCAGTTTTCATTCCAATCCCAAAGAAAGGCAATGCCCAAGAATGTTCAAAGTTGATTTACCCCTCCTTGATTTACTCATGTACATTTTGGTAGCAATGTTCATTTGTTTCATTCAGTGTGGCTTTGCATTCCTGGACCAGCAGCTCTTGCCCTCGCTAATGTGCAGCAGTGTCAGGTCAGCTACTTGTCGGTGCTCTCACTCCAGGCCCTACTCTGCGCATGAGCCAGGGATGCACGACACCTACCCCACATCAGGCACAGGGCTCGGTGCTGAGAGCCCAGTGATGAGCACAGCAGATCAAAGTAAATACTTGAGAGGCTTGAAAATATACTCGCTAAAATTAGCTGCTTCTTACAGAACATAATCAAAAAATAGAAACAGCCAGTGAACATTGGCTCCACCCATGAGACTGAGTCACAGGATTAACAATGTTCCTCTCCTCTCAATTACATTTTCACTTAAATGAATTATATACCATCTAACCCAGCATACTAGTTAACATGACATCAGACCTGGACAAAAATTGAGGTTAACCCCCCCCACAAAAAAAAAAAAAAACTCAGTCGTAGTAGCATATTCTGACCTTCGTACTTGAAAAGGACAATACAGACACACTCCCAGCTAGACACCGAATTTTCTTCAGGAACAAAAATACAAATGGCACCTTGCTATCAAGTAGATACTATGTGACACATGCTGTGCTTGGTATTTTACATATACTTCTATTCATCATCACAATAACCCTACAAAGTAAGATTTAGCCCCATTTTCTGTACAGTCTCTAGGCAGAGACTATATGACTTGAAGTCTAAGAGACCAAGTAGAGGCTGGTAGTTGCAGAGGGAGAGCTCAGACCCCTCACTCTCTCCTTCCAAAGCTTGTAGGCTTTTCTCTACCCTGACTGTCAAGTTTTATATCTTTAGACCTGCAACCTCTTATCCTCAGTAAAATTCTATGCCAACTCTTACAAATTAGCTAGCCAAGAGTAAAGCTGTTCTGGTTAAATGAAGCTGAGGTTGAGGGATAGAAAGCTGCTCACCACCAGAAGTTGGCCCTAGACCCTCAAAGGACTCTGGGGCCTGCAGAGTGTTTGAAGAGCTCCCCTCTGTGCCATGCTGTTTAGCTGCACACATGCATTGCCTGTTCATGTGGAACCAGTGACAGACCTTCCCACAGTTAGATGTGCTTGGGGACAGGCCACTCTACCATGGAAAAACATGCGTATTGAGGGTCACAGGAAAGGGATCATTGGGTGCTGCAGACACCGGCTGGATTAGACCTGGATTAACTAACTTTTCAGTTTTACACTCTATAAAGAGAGAAGTTAGAGAGATTTCAGAGGAAAGAGTCACCAAGCGGTTGAAAGAGAGGGCAGGAGATGGTAGCAGAGAAGAGTGGATTTGACATGAAAGATATGGGCATGTTCACCCCATGATGGGTGTCAGGCATGGGCAGCGATTCCAGAACAAGAATGGATATTACTATGTCACCCTAGAGGAATTTAATCTGAATAGGGAGTATTACCAAACCCTTAGATTGTTTAGGCAAACAATTTCTTTCCATTGAGAAATTTAAAAGAAGGAAGCAAAGGTTTATAAATAAGTTTTGGAGAAGATCTTGAAGGCTTCTTCAGCATCTGTGCTTCCACAGACACCAAGGGGAACATTAAAGAACCTCCGAGGCACCACCAATGTTGCACAGAAAGAGTCCTCAGAGGGCAGAAATATCCACAGGCACTCAGGGCAGCTCCATCTGGGTTCAGATTCCAGATTTCTCACTTCCTAACTGCTTGCCTTTATGCCTGTTTTTCAGCTATTTCAAGTCTCAGTTTACTCGTGTATCAAATAGTAGATAATGGAACCTACATCATTAGCTTTCATTATTTTATAAAAATAAAATAGGAAACTCATATAAACTGCATGGTTTGACATCTTGAACACAGGAAAGTACTTAATAAATACCAGCAATTATTATTATTATCAAGTTTATTTTTAACATTATTGATAGGTGCACAAAGAACTAGGAAAGTTTTGTGTATGATTCAGCATTTAGCTGGATCATATTCTAGGTGTCTACACAGCTGCTTTGATATAAAGAAATTTTTTAAGTGGCATTAACATAAGAAAAATTTGCTTCATAAATATATTCTTTTATAAAGATAAGAAATGATGTAAACATTTTTTAAAAAATCACCTAGGTGGGTTCCTTAATTGAAATGGTCTTTATGACCCTTTAATCGAGAAAGCCTACAAACAGTCTGAGGACTAAGAATATATGCCATTGTGGAGTCTATGGCTTCTGGGCCAGAGTGGTTTTACATGCTATTTAAGGTCATTGGAGGACTCCCCTGGTGGCTCAAAAAGTAAAGCATCTGTCTACAATGCAGGAGACCCGGGTTCGAGCCCTGGGATGGGAAGATCCCCTGAAGAAGGAAATGGCAATCCACTCCAGTACTATTGCCTGGAAAATCCCATAGACAGAGGAGCCTGGTGGGCTACAGTCTATGGGGACCCAAAGAGTCGGACACGACTGAGCGACTTCACTTTCACTTTCACTTAAGGTCATTTGGGGTTGGTCTAAGTAAAGCTTAAGGAATCAGAGTTTTTACATAGACTCAGAAACTCCTCTACCTGAGTCTCAACAGATTGAAAAACAATGTATAACTTTAAAGCAATTGGAACTAGTTTCATTTTACCACATAGACCAGAATTAATTTTCCCGAAATGAGTGTTGCATTCAAAGGTGTCACTTAGGGAGGCTACAAACTTATTTTATTATTGCCCCCAGAGTTCAAAAGATTTTTGAAACTTCTCTTTTAGAACTGTACTCAGCAAATTATGAGCCACTAGCAAATCAATCTTGTAACATTGTTTTAACACCTCATTCTTTTTCTCAAATATCACCCATGTACATCACACAGTCTTGGCTTCCAGTGACTATTAGCTGTCTCCAAAAAACAAATTAACCACCCAAAGACAGAGAGCTGGCTAAGGATATGTAAAGCAGCGATCTCACGGGTGCTGGGGAGAATCCTGTAGGGAAGTTCCCAGATATTTATTCCAAGTAAAAGCAGCATTATTGAAATAAGCATGCAGCTGCTCAGGAAGTCCCAGCCTGGAAAGAGACAACATTTGGACAAGTATGTTCTGGTATGTTCAGTATAAGTAATCAGATTCATGACTTCAAGGTCACACATCAAGTTGGAGATTTTGTCTCCGATTTGAGCCAAAGCTTACAGAGTTGATGGAATCTTTTTATAATGTACGATAAAGGACAATGTTGAACTAAATCTGATAGAGTGCCTGATGAACTATGGATGGAGGTTCGTGACATTGTACAGGAGACAGGAATCAAGACCATCGCCAAGAAAAAGAAATGCAAAAAAAGCAAAAAGGTTGTCTGAGGAGGCCTTACAAATAGCTGTGAAAACAAGGGAAGCGAAAAGCAAAGGAGAAAACGAAAGATGTATACATTTGAATGCAGAGTTCCAAAGAATAGCAAGGAGAGATAAGAAAGCCTTCCTCAGTGATCAATGCAAAGAAATAGAGGAAAATGATAGAATGGGAAAGACTAGAGATCTCTTCAAGAAAATTAGAGATACCAAGGGAACATTTCATGCAAAGATGGGCTCGATAAAGGACAGAAATGGTATGGACTTAACAGAAGCAGAAGATATTAAGAAGAGGTGGCAAGAATACACAGAAGAACTGTACAAAAAAGATCTTCATGACCCAGATAATCATGATGGTGTGATCACTCACCTAGAGCCAGACGTCCTGGAATGTGAAGTCAAGTGGGCCTTAGGAAGCATCACTACGAACAAAGCTAGTGGAGGAGATGGAATTCCAGTTGAGCTATTTCAAAACCTAGAAGATGATGCTGTGAAAGTTCTGCACTCAATATGCCAGCAAATTTGGAAAACTCAGCAGTGGCCACAGGACTGGAAAGGTCAGTTTTCATTCCAATCCCAAAGAAAGGCAATGCCATAGAATGCTCAAACTACCGCACAATTGCACTCATCTCACATGCTAGTAAAGTAATGCTAAAAATTCTCCAAGCCAGGCTTCAGCAATACGTAAACTGTGAACTTCCAGATGTTCAAGCTGGTTTTAGAAAAGGCAGAGGAACCAGAGATCAAATTGCCAACATCCGCTGGATCATCGAAAAAGAAAGAGTTCCAGGAAAACATCTATTTCTGCTTTATCAGCTATGCCAAAGCTTTTGACTGTGTGGATCACAATAAACTGTGGAAAATTCTGAAAGAGATGGGAAAAGCAGACCACCTGACCTGCCTCTTGAGAAACCTGTATGCAGGTCAGGAAGCAATAGTTAGAACTGATCATGGAACAACAGACTGGTTCCAAATAGGAAAGGGAGTACATCAAGGCTGTATATTGTCACCCTGCTTATTTAACTTATATGCAGAGTACATCATGAGAAACGCTGGACTGGAAGAAACACAAGCTGGAATCAAGATTTCCGGGAGAAATATCAATAACCTCAGATATGCAGATGACACCACTCTTATGGCAGAAAGCAAAGAAGAACTAAAGAGCCTCTTGATGAAAATGAAAGAGGAGAGTGAAAAAGTTGGCTTAAAGCTCAACATTCAGAAAACTAAGATCATGGCATCCGGTCCCATCACTTCATGGCAAATAGATGGGCAAACATTGGAAACAGTGTTTATGTTTTTGGGTTCCAAAATTACTGCAGATGGTGACTGCAGCCATGAAATTAAAAGATGCTTCCTCCTTGGAAGGAAAGTTATGACCAACCTAGACAGCAGATTAAAAAGCAGAGACATTACTTTGCCAGCAAAGGTCCATCTAGTCAAGGCTATGGTTTTTCCAGTGGTCATGTATGGATGTGAGAGTTGGACTATAAAAAAAAAGCTGAGGGCCGAAGAATTGATGCTTTTGAACTGTGGTGTTGGAGAAGACTCTCGAGAGTCCCTTGGATTGGAAGGAGATCCAACCAGTCCATCCTAAAGGTGTTCATTGGAAGGACTGATGTTGAAGCTGAAACTCCAATATTTTGGCCACCTCATGCGAAGAGCTGGCTCATTTGAAAAGACCCTGATGCTAGGAAAGATTGAGGGCAGGAGGAGAAGGGGATGACAGAGGATGAGATGGTTGGATGGCATCACTGATTCAATGGACATGGGTTTCGGTGGACCCTGGGATTTGGTGATGCACAGGGAGGCCTGGCGTGCTGCAGTTCATGGGGTCCCAAGAGTTGGACATGATTGAGTGACTGAACTAAACCAAACTAAAGTAAGAAAGTTCTCAGTCTATTGCCATGACCAATAATAAATACAATCCTCGGTTCAATTAAAAGAGACTAAATTCAAAACAAATCATTTCTTTTGCAAGATGAGAGTAACTTATAGAATTCATGCCAAGGAGAGCTATGGAGACATTCTGAATTTGAAAATAGGATGGATCAATTTATGACTGTTCACATAAAATTTGCAGCTCTGTAAGCCCAGATCATGATTTAAAGATAATAAAATCTCATGCTCCAGGGTGTAAGCTAATCACCTGCAAGTACCAAGAAGAATTTTCCTTCCAGAAGTAACAATGCGCAATTGACTAAGTGCATAAATTTTGTTTAATTTCTAATGCATCATGTATTGGTCAGTGCTGGAAACAAGAATCAAATTAGATGGACTATTAATCTGATTTGGTTCAGCAACTCCTATATTGTTGCATCCACTGAGCTTTATGTCTTATGTTTATGCTTTGCTATTTTAAATAACAATTGCTTTGTCAATCTTTCATTTTTATAGCACTTATCATCCTAGAAAGGGAGCATTTATACACTATGCAATATTATCTTCATAATACAAAGTAAATGGGATTGAAATTATCTCGGGCAATCAACAACTTGATTAATACGAAGTAGTTTGATGTTTATAGAGTTGTATCCTTTGTGACAGACTACTGGAAAGACCCAAAATGTCTCTCCTTGCCCCCCTCCCTGAACACACACACACCATTTTGCTTATAGAAAACATCTTTTAGAATCAGTGGCCCCAAAGACAGCAGGAACTAGAACTTACTCATAATCCAGTAACAAGTACACGCTCACCCCCATGAAAATGTCACGTTCAAGGGCTGATTTTCAGTTGTGTATACACTGATAGAATTACATTTAGCAGGTGACTGACACAAAACACACACCATTAAGTAAAAGTGGTTAATGCATTTGGAATTAGAAACAAATTGAAATGATTTCGTTTGAATGAGAAAGTAATTCTAGTTTCTGAATGGAAGTCATAATGATCTTCATATACAGTATCATTATTTGCAAAATGAGATCGCAAAAGAATCTGACACGACTTAGCAACTAAAGCAACAACAACAAGCCTTGCTTTCATAGTTTAATTTGAAGAAAATGATGGTGAGAGTGTATTAAACTTAGGATTTCTTCATATTTCCATTTAATCAGGTTATGAATTCATGACACTTTGCTATGGAAGATGAACTTGTTTGGCCTGTCTTCCAAAACAGTGAAACAACTCTGTCTGTTTATTAGTCTGATTAAGAATTAATGAGAAGTGAAGCCCAAGCAAGTTTTTTCCCTGCCTAAATGAGTGGATCTCTACATAAAGATACAAATTCTCAAGATAGGGGTGAAACACAGTAAGCTTTCCTACTTCTTGCCGTCCATCCCGGCCCAGTGGGGAGCAGAGCCCACGGGATCCAACTAAAGAGCAAAGCTAGGCTTGTAATCTCCCACTTCTTCCAAAAGAGTGTGGTTCATGATGAGAGCAGACAGTAAAGAGCAATCTGATATTCTGTGAGCTTTCAAAGATTTGAAAACCTCCTCCTTAGAAAGAGGAATGGCATGTCTCGTCAGGAGTCTCAGCAAGGGCAACAGTGACTGCTCCCAGTATTGTTCAAGGACAGTCATTCAGTCACTCAGCAAATATGTTTGTCTTCTCTGTACTTGGCACTGTAACAGATGCATGGGACACAAAAGATTCTAGTCCCAACCTTTAAACAATCCTTTCCTGGGAATTCCCTGGTGGTCCAGTGGTTAGGATTCAGCACTCTCACTGCCAGGGCCCAGTTTCAGTCTCTGGTGGGGGAAGTAAGATCCCGCAAGCCATGCAGCCCCCCAAAAAACATCCTTTCCTGATGGTGCAGGAAATTATGGTGAAGAGAGCATGCAGGAAGAGAACCCCCAATGGAGTGCCTGCCATATTTAGACACATGGCTAGTTTCATTATTTCTCTTGTTATATTCAGTGACTTCAAAAGTGTAGGGAAAACATGTAACTTCCCCAAAATTTTTCTCTGTGTGTGTTAAAAATTGTTTCAAATGTTGTCTAAATCCTTAGTTTTGGAAATCTGTTTGACTTGTTATAGTCCTTGTAGTGATTAAAAAATACTACTCTTTCAAAATAAGCTTTATGATACTGATCTCTTCATGCTTTAGAATGGAGAAGACAAATGGCAAACAAATGACTGAATAGACAAAATGTTTTGTGTTTCAGTTCAGTTCAGTAGCTCAGTCACATCCGACTCTGCAAACCCATGGACTGCAGCACACCAGGCTTCCCTGTCTATCACCAACTCCCGAGCTTATTCAAACTCATGTCCATCAAGTCAGTGATGCCATCCAACCATCTCATCCTCTGTCATCCCCTTCTCCTCCTACCCTCAATCTTTCCCAGCATCAGGGTCTTTTCCAGTGAGTCACGTCTTCACATCAGATGGTCAAAGGATTAGAGTTTCAGCTTCAGCATCAGTCCTTCCAGTGAATATTCAGGACTGATCTTCTTTAGTATGGACTGGTTGGATCTCCTTGCAGTCCAAGAGACTTTCAAGAGTCTTCTCCAACAGTACAGTTTAAAAGCATCAACTCTTGGGTGCTCAGCTTTCTTTATGATCCATCTGTCACATCCATACATGACTACATGGAAAAACCATAGCCTTGACTAGACAAACCTTTGTCGGCAAAGTAATGTCTCTGCTTTTTAATCTGCTGTCTAGGTTGGTCATAACTTTCCTTCCAAGGAGGAAGCATCTTTTAATTTCATGGCTGCAATCACCATCTGCAGTGATCTTGCAACCCAAAAACATAAACACTGTTTCCCCATCTATTTGCCATGAAGTGATGGGACCAGATGCCATGATCTTAGTTTTCTGAATGTTGAGCTTTAAGCCAACTTTTTCACTCTCCTCTTTCACTTTCATCAAGAGGCTCTTTAGTTCTTCTTTGCTTTCTGCCATAAGAGTGGTGTCATCTGCCTATCTGAGATTATTGATATTTCTCCCGGCGGTCTTGATTTTGTGTTTAGTTACCATGAGAAAAGAGAATCTTCTCAAAGTTGGCAATGAAGTGTCTCAAGTAGGTTTCTGTCTGTGTCTGTGTGTCTGTCTTTATCTCTACACAGTTTAGAAAGTGAAATTCAGGAGAATTTGATTCGTGGTTTATTTTGAATTTTGCTTTACTGTGTCTGAAGAAAAGTGAAAGTGTTAGTCGCTCAGTCATGTCCGACTCTTTGCAGTTCCATGGACTGTAGCCTACCAGGTTCCTCTGTCCATGGAATTCTCTAGGCAGGAATACTGGAGTCGGTTGCCATTCCTTTCTCCAGGGGATCTTCTCGACCCAGGGATCACACCTGGACTCCTGGATTGCAGGCAGGTTCTTTACTGTCTGAGCCACCAGGGAAGCCCTATGCCTTAGCAATTCTAGGCTACAGTTGAGGAGTTACCAATTTGCTAATTCCTTCAGGAAACTGCAGATAGTATTCTGGTAAACATGAAACAAAGGATGATTTTGATGTTATACCTAGACGGATGTAATTTAAGTATGTATTTGGGGGCAATACAAATTAGTTTATTTGAGGCAAGAGATATGACTATTCAAATCTAAATGTATGTTCTATTTGTCATTTTAGATATGTTTGTGTAATTTATTAATTCATCTTCTGAATTAGTTTCCAATTGAAGACTATTTCAGTGAAATTACCCACTGAGGAAAGACTTCTCTGGTAGTCCCTCGGAAATTCACAGTGTGCATTACACACTGAAGGCTCTGACAAGTCCCGCAGGAGAGGAGCCTCCTAACCTCCCTTGACCCAGTGCTCTTCCTACACATATTTTGTCACAGAAACTTGTTTTTGAAGGACATTTATTTTTCCACAAACCCCTCTAATACAGTTTGGAATCTCTGTCGGGGGCAAAGTCCCTAAAACTTTTTTTGTCCCTAAAACTGCTCACCAGGACTGACTTCTGGTCATGAAGCCAGCCTACCTGCTTGCTGAGTGTCTGTACTAACTGTACTAACTACAGTTAGTGATTTCTAAATGTAACATAAGTACTGGCCTGGCCAAAAATTCATTTGGCTTTTTTCCATAAGATGGTACCAAAAACCTGGACAAACGTTTCAGCCAACCCAATGTAGCACCTTTAGGCTTGTTTAAATATTGTTGGAATGCCTAAGATGAATGTATGAACGTATCTGAACATGTCTTTTTGTCTTCACATACACACACATGTGCACACACACGCTCAGGATACCTATCTACTGCTCTGTGCGCATCGTGTCGCTAGATAATGATGTGATTATTGGCTCCAGAAATAAAAAGTGAGAATGTCTTAACAATGACATATATTTTATAATTTTGATAATATAGGAATTGTGAGTGATTTTTCTTCTGTTTAAAAAATTAAAGCAACTATAAAACAAAAAGGAAGATGCACTAACATGTATTGATTTTTGTAGCTCTCTTGGTTGTTGTGTGATTGTTCCCTTCCTGTATGAAGCTGGCACGGTGTGTGACTAAATATGAAATTAGCCCTTCCACAACTGGGAGAAGAAGTGAGAATGCAAGACAATGAAAACACTTTCCCACATGACTTAAACACACAGACAACAAGTACATAATCTTCTTGGCATATATGGGATGATTTTTGAGGCGTATCACTGCAGTCTATGTTATTCTGATGTACAGCAAGTCACTGTTTACACAGCCTGAGTTAACCCATTTGACCTTTTCCTTTAATTGTTCACTGCTCTGCATACCAGCAATAAGAATTTTTAAATGGAAGCAAAAAAAAGAAAGAAAGAAAATGACTGAAGTTTTATTGTTTGTTTGTTTTTATCAATTGAAAGTTCCTTTTAGGTACTACATTTAGTAAAACTCTTTTGATCCAAAGCCTTCCCTTGAAAATTTTTGTGAACAATTTTTGACCTGTTTCATGTTAATGCAGAAGACAGGGAGTCAATGTCTACTCCTGTTGTAGAAAACTGCATCACTACTAACACAGGAAAATATAATGAGAAGGTTCTTTGGAGGAGCTTGAATTCTTTAGGGCTCACCTTTCTATCTACTCTGCATGGAGTAATCAGGGTCTCGCAGGACCCCACAGCTCCATGGTTGATGTATTTTTAGAGATGTCATTCATGTCTTTCCTATGCAGAGAGTATGTGAAGCCACCAGTCCAGCACCCCAGCCTGGCCTCCTGCAGTCAGCACACATAATACATAACCGTTCTTCCTGTGGCTCTCACTCAGTCCCCTCCACTGTGGGGAGGAAACGAGTTGTGTTGCTGGCTGACTTGTGCAGTGAAGTCCCTGCACGGGGTTTCCTGTCACCCTGTGTGATGAGCCAGGCTCCTGAAAGTGCCCGAGCTGCCCAGAGACTGAGCATGGGGTGCCCAGGAAGGCCCTGCTGTGCTGGGTAACAAGAGGCTTGCGTTGACTTATTGATGGAAGAAGCATGACATCAGAGGCACTGAATAAGGGCACAGATGCATCTTCAAGACCTTATTTTGACCAAGTGACCTTTTTCCTCTGGAAGGAAATTTGGGCATTTTCTTTCTCCACCTGGTTTCACTCTTTACCATTTGTTTTGCAGTCTCTTCCTCTCAGCAAAAGTAGGAGGCAGGTTCATGCCCAAGAGTAAACACCTTGGGGTTGACTCTTAATACTTTTCAACTTTCACTGAAATGTCTAGTTTTTAAGTCAATTTAAAAGATATTAGGAAATGACCATTTGAAGGTGTGTAAAAAAATTCAGGAAAAATTGTATTAATTTATGATGGAGTCTAAAATTTCCAAGAGAGATTATTTTTATCCAGTTCATTATTGAGGACAATTCATCACCAACTCTTTTTAAAAATCAAGATGAGTTCTACAGTTACTTTAAAAATATATTAATGTGGTTTTATATAACTTCAGAAAGGTATTTTTGAACTTTCTTCCTTATCCAGTTCCATCAACCAACATTGTTTTCTTTGTGCAATATCTAATGTCAAGGCTCTTTGAGAATATAAAAAGGAAAAATAAAAAGCAAGCATATAGTCAACAGAAAAGCTCCCTCACTGACTTCCCTTGCAAGTGAGTCACACTGGTAGTTCCCGATAGGACACTGACTGCATCCACCGCACGCACCCCTCATTTTTTCATCTTTGGATGATGAGAAAAGGCACCAAGTTAGAGCTTAACATTTAAGCCAAGAAAAAATGTCAGCATACATTGTTTTAGATTTCATAAAAGAGGTGGAATGAGCTCAGGCTTGCATAAGGTCATGTGGCAAGTGACGATGGAGGAGTTCTTGGAGTCAAGAGTAGGAACAGTATTGATCCACGTGACTGTTCACAAGTGAACTCATAGAGCATCTTGCTAAGAAAAAGCAGTGCCTGGGTGTCCGCCTCTTAACTCGGTTCCTGTTTGTTTCTCCACAGAGCTACAGCGAGCCTGTTGACGTGAAGACAGCTCAGCCTCCGCAGCTGATCAATGCCAAGCCGCCGTCAGTGTTCCCTGGGCCCAGCCAGGCCCACTCAGCTCTGTACCTAAGTTCCCACTACCACCAACAACCAGGAATGAACCCTCACCTAACCGCCATGCATCCCAGTCTCCCCAGGAGCATAGCACCCAAGGCCAACAACCAAATGCCAGTGACTGTCTCTATAGCCAACATGGCCGTGTCCCCCCCTCCTCCCCTCCAGATCAGCCCCCCTCTTCACCAGCATCTCAACCTGCAGCAGCACCAGCCGCTCTCCATGCAGCAGCCCCTCGGGACCCAGCTCCCCATGCAGGTCCAGCCCGCCTTACACTCCCCCACCATGCAGCAGGTATGTGCGGGCCGGGCACTGGCTCCCATTCAGAGGTGCTGGAGGGGTCTGTTCCTCCAGTGGATTGGGTGGGGGTTCCATTCTTCTCCGTAAGTGGAAAGAGAATGGGAGATCTTTAGCAAATACCTGCTTCCTGAAAATTAACTTGCAGGGGTGAGTCAGGCAGCCTCAAAGGATCACAACAGCTTCTGCCTTTCATAATCCCTGACTTCTTTCCCATGGTACCCATCTTTCTCGTCACTCTCCCTGTTTTCTGCCTTTGAGTGAGGCACATTTGTTGTTTTCAGATGCCACTACTGCTAAAGATCTCTTTGGGGTTGAGAAGTCTGCCATATGTACATACATACACACACACACATATATATA
The DNA here is from genome assembly GCF_001704415.2 of Capra hircus. Classification (NCBI taxonomy): domain Eukaryota; kingdom Metazoa; phylum Chordata; class Mammalia; order Artiodactyla; family Bovidae; genus Capra; species Capra hircus. The sequence continues at coordinate 57,124,907 of NC_030821.1, forward strand.
TACACATATACATATATAATCAGTATATTATTCAGAAATGAGAAATTCTTGATGGTACGCCTGTTGAATCCAACAAATGCAAGGTGAAATCAGGCCCACTATTTCTGGTCAGAAGTATCAAATTTGGTACAACCTTAAGAGTCCTAAGAAATGAAAATGTTAACCTAACCAGAGTTTTATTTTAAAATGGATATCTGGCTTCTACATTAGAAAACACAGGAGGTTTAGAAGCCTCCATGTCTACCCCACAATTATGGAAACCATTTGTGTGCAGTCTTAGCTTTACTTGTCTTTGAAATCATTTTCCTTCTGGATTTGAGTGTTATTTTAAAATTTGAGAATTAAGAGCAAACGATGTAAAGTAAACTGAATATAAAGCATTTAAAAATCCTAAAAATGTGTTTTAAAAAAACAGGTCAAGGTAGAAACTATAAAGCATATTAAATTAGCCTATCACTTTCATAATCGAATGACTGTTGTTCCCAGGTCTATAATTAAATATGCAGAGTCTTCCTATAAAAGCGGTATAGGAGCCCTCTGATATAGTCTATAGTTGGCCACAGTGGGGTGGAGGGGAGGCAGAAGTAGGAGTCAGATATACATAGTCCCAAATCCATTTTTATTATTGTTATTATAGACAGGATTTCCAAGAGGTGACAATTACAAACCTTAATACATTACCTTACCTCTTCTTTAATTTCAGAAAATTCACAGTGCAGGTCCTGACCTTGCTTTCATCTCACAGGTGAGGAGACAGAGTTCAGCAGAGTTGACTAACTTGCCCATAGGTCAGAGCTAGAATTCAAACCTAGCTCTGTTCAGTGGTCAGATCCTGGATTCTTTTTTTTTTTTTTTAATTGAAGGATAATTGCTTTACAGAATTTTGTTGTTTTCCGTCAAACCTCAACATGAATCAGCCATAAGTATACATATATCCCCCCCTTGATTCTTAAATGCTAGGCCTGCTGCTTCTCACTCTTAATTGTTCTTGTCAATTTGTAACAGTTTCTCCTAAGACTTGGGAGGTGCTGTAGATCCTAGTTAGTTCTGAGATTAAATGATCATGGAGAGCAAAGGACTCATCTGCCTACCAAAGTCTTCTTTGGTTCCCAAGCCAAGGATATTGATAAAGCTCAGATGACTGACTTACCTTCAACAGACAAGCTATAAACTCACTGGGAAAGACCAACCTCCTTGTTTACAGCAGGTTTGTGACCAGTGAGTGACATTAATAGGGTCCCATTGTCCTTTTCCATCAGACATTACTCTTGATACAAAGGACATTCATGGGTTCCTTGCATTTTAATGAACCAATAGTGTTTGAGTGAAGAGCTGAGAGACCTTCGGTCGGGTCAGTTGACTTCTGCCTAAGGGTACTATCCAGTTGAGGGCCATGTTTTGCTCTCAGTGCTGTAGTGAGGGGTGTTTGTTCCCAGAGAAAAAAATACAGAGGATGTGGCCCGCTCCCCAGGTTGGGGGCCAGAGCTCTGTGCAGAGAGAACACTTTTTATTAATTTATCCACTCAGAGACAGTTCATTGTCTATACTCTATACCTTAGATGAGCTGTGACCCTGAATAGTTTTCAAACATTTCTGAATTACATAAGGCCACATTTGGAAACTCAGGAGATGTGTCTTTCCATATAGAATCTTAATAGGAAAAAATAGGGCAGATTACATTGGACAAGTCACTCATCAATATTTAAGTGAGTTCTATTAGTGTATCTCAGAAAGTTTTCTTATTGAGATGGTAGGACTTGATTTTAACTTATATTAATAATAGAAGACAAAATGGCATGAACCCAAAATGGAGAGTCAGTGCAGCTGCAGAGACCATGGTAACTAAAATCACTATGATGACTTGATCATTGTAGGTAGTCAATAAAATGACTACTGAAGATACAAGTTAACAAATGAAGGAATAAAAAATTAAGTTGCAGAAGCTTAAATATTAGAAGAAATTACAGGCTAGTTTGTAGAATCTCAAATCCTTAAAAGTTTTAAAATTTTTCATTTATTCAAAAAAGATTCATTGAACCCCTTAACACATGCCAGGCGCTGGCTGAAACTAAGCAACTTCTACCCCCATGGAGCTCACATCAGAGTTGGGGGTGGAATGGAGAAGGGGAGCAGTGGGAATAAGATAAACAGGTAAGTTATTAGGATCCCATGGGAAAAATTAAACAGGGGGACAAACTGCAGGATGTGTGGAGGAATAGCAGGCCTTTGCCTGGGACGGATAAAGAAGGCATCTCTCAAGAGCAGGCAGAGAAGAGGAAGCAGCCTCTAGGAATCAGAGGGTGGGAAGGGAGTGGGGTGGATACTAGCAGGGAGCATAGCAAAGAGAAGGGACTCCTCTGGCCTGGAGGGCCAACTGGGAGGAACGTGGCTTATCCAGGACATGGAAAGGAGGCCACTGGGGAGCATGGTGAGGAACAGAGAGTGATGGGCAGTGAGGTCAGAGTCAGGTAGATCACTGGAGAGAATCCTGCAGGTTAAGAGGACTGGAAGTCTCAATGAATTGATAATCCTAAAATCAGATCCAGAGTGTTCGTCACGCCTCCATGTCACTCGTTTATTACAATCACAGTGGTCTGTGGGGCCAATGTTCATGTCATCAAAGTGGGTTGTAGAAAGCTTATGGCTGGAATTAGACCTGTTGGATTCATCATCTTTATAGAGAAGGGTTTCCTTTCTGGCCATGTTCCCATTTTCACACACCAAAAAAAGAAAAAGAGAAAGAAAGAGCAAGAAAGTTCATGGCTACTGTATTTTTACAGTAATGTTTCATATTTAAGCATTACTTTAGCTATTTTATTATCCTTTTGAAAATGAATGTATCCTAATAATGATCATATCATCCACTAGGAGTAATAGTTTTTTTTTTTTTCTAGAATAATATTTTATACACTAAACCCATAGACCTGGGGTTTATTTTTTAGTCCAGTTTTCTTCCTTTTTTTTTCTGTTCACTATATTGTCGAATGAGGTCAAGAGAAAAAAATCATTAATATCTGTCAACTTCCTTTATAACCTTAAGAAAAAAATCTTTGTATGATATCACACAGACAGATTTTCAATTTCCTTGTGTAATAAACAGCTGCTTTAGGATTTGGGTGTAATTTAAAGGTTTAAAAAAATCACATTGAGATTGATGAATAAATCAGTTGTGAAGACAAAAACATTGATGCCTGTTGAAAAGACCTCTCCAGACAGGCAGGAAATGAAATTAGTTCCCAGTAAAGTGTGGATACGAGGATCACGGTTTGGTATTGCTGCAGGCTTTTTTAGGACTTGATATGGTGGCACAACAAAACTGCTAGGGCTACAGAAATCTAATTAAAGAGCAAATGTCCCTTCTGACATCAAATTAATCTTTATCATGTTTCCTATTTTTATTTCAATCTGGCACCAGAAAATGAAATTTAAAATTCCAGGCATGCTACAAAACAGTTGGTGATTTTTCTCTTGAGCATTAAAATGCAAAATATTCAGTCTTGTTTAATTAGATCACTAAGCAAACATTTTTCAAACCTTTCTATCATCATTGTTGTTTCATACTTAAAACAATAATAAAAAATACTGTTATTTCTGAGTTTGACCTCAGCATCTCTTAATACAGTCATCAGAAGAAAGTTTCATTTTTTAAATTGAAAGCAAGTAAAATTGTTCTTCAGGCTTTGCTTGTCTTTTCCTTGGTCCATGGTTGCTTTAATACTAGTGATCTTAAATTTAGGCATTGAAGTTAGCTAAATTTTAAATCTTTGAGCTTCGTAGATAACACATCATTTTGGTTTTATAAACTGAAGTTACCCATTTAAGTCTTAAACTGATCACTTAAAAATTAATGTTCTCCTGATACTCTCTTTCCCAACTTTGAGGGGCCATGTTCATTGGATAGAAAAAAGCAATGGTCATTTCTGTTCTTTGATTGTGTGGTGTTGGATAGAAGCAGGTTGGTTTGTTTTTATTTATTTTTTACTTTCTCATATGTTTCCATACCTTCACCTAACATGAGATATTTTCAACTACTCTAGTGTTAAGACTTATTTACTTTTAAGTTATGTTTTGTTGACTGTTCAAAAATCCAATGTGGAGAACTTTACATTAAAAAGATAGGAAAGCCTTGGTATTTACACAGTTATATTCCCCAGGCCTTTCGAAGAGTAGCATCAAATAGTTGATGTTAAAATTCATTTATTGGAAAACATGATTTATTGAGCCACTACTATGGGCTTGACCCTGAGAATATCCAATAAGCAACACCCTCTCTGGTCACTGGGCAGCCCTGGTGAGGGGGCTGAAATAAAAATCAGCCTGAGGTTCCTCTCCCTGGGGACTTTTTCCTGCTTGTCTGCCTAGCATTACACAAGACAGTCGGGAAGGAGGTCCAGAAAAATGGATGGTAAGCCCCATTAAGACATTACAGGACTGTCCTGAAACTCCATGCATGACAGAGATACAGGATGGTCTGGAGAAAGAGTGGTTGCCAGCCTGGAAAAGGTTAGAATACCAAACATCCAGTTATATTCCTCTCACTTCTCACGCCCCCCTGCTTTGGAAAATGTTTATGGCTGGAGCTGCAGGTGGTATCTACATAAACAAACTTCCCTCTCACAAACCAGTTGTTGGTTTAAGAAACACTACTCTTTCTAGCTGTGTGAGGTCAAATAACCAAGCTGACTGAATGCTCCACTTTTCAGTGATTTGTTTCCAGTCATTCAGTGCTCTGTCTTTCATGAGCAGCTTTGTTGGGAGTTTGCCTGGACATTGGCTTGAAGTCTTTATCCCTTGAATGGAAAATAATTTAATACCTTAAAGCCAATATCGAGAATTGAGGACATTTGATAATAGATGTCTTTGAGTCTTTACCCAGGGTACCTGCAAATAAATAAAAGTCTAAGGAAATAGCCTGAGTTTCAACTCTCTGATCATTCTGCTGAATTTTTTTAAAAGATAAAATCTCAACAATATTATTCCTTCAAAAGAAGCTCCCTGCAAGTAAATAGAAAATGATTTGTTTTTAAATCTCTTAATTTTTCAGAGGGTATAAACCATGTCTGAAATCTGCTGCAAAAAGAGACAACCATGAGATTAATTAAGTTGCTTTTTTTGGTCATTTCCAGCAAAGCTTGCTTATGCAGCTCTTGAATTCACCAGATAAGCTAAAAATAAGTCTTAGCGTATAATGCTTTTTGTTTACCAGATATAGCTATCTACTTCAGAGATTCTGTCCTTGAATTTTTAATAGCTCTGCAAGGATTAAAAGTCAACACTTCACCACATCAATGTGTTAAAAGAACCTTCCTGGAGTCTGATTATTATTTGCCAGTTAATAGACTTTTCAATTTAAAAATATTTCCTCTGTCTTATACTTTTCCTCCTCTGTGTTTTCCAGTGGCAAGTTGTTTTGAATCTCCTTCCCTATATTAGTCCAACAACTGTTAAAAAGCTTTGGTTGAAATTTTTAGCTGAGAAAGAAGTACAAATAAAAGAAGAAGCAGATGGTCCCTTTGTGACTGAATGAAGAAAAAGGGTTTTGAGAACAATATGTGAATAGGTGTAGTCTAATAAAACACTCAGCCACCTGCTGCCTGAATCCTTCAGAAAAGATTCTGTTGCATATTCTGGGGATTAACTATTAATGTATCCTTGGGTTAGACAGAAAACATAAACTTTGAGGGGTTTAGGGCCTTTTCTCTTTGTTTTGGTTGAGTTGGCTTTTCTAAATTTTACATTGTTTCTCAATTCAATGTATCTGCTCAAGAGTACAAGTCAAGTAACACATGGCTAAAGGAAGGCAAGGTAAGAAAGATGGAGTGTGGGCGCTTCTTTTCCATCTTTGTTTTAAGTTTTCATGGTTCTTGAGATTAGCTTGCCCTTGCAGGGGCACAAGCAAGAAGGTAAGTAGTGTTTGCAAACAGTGACTAAATATTTAGGTGCTTTTCTTCTTAACAAGGCACTTTGATCCTTATTTGTGGGCTTGCTTTGCTTTTCAGGGATTTAATCTTCAACCCGACTATCAGACCATAATCAATCCTACATCTACAGCTGCACAAGTGGTTACCCAGGCCATGGAGTATGTGCGCTCCGGGTGCAGAAATCCTCCCACCCAGCCCGTGGACTGGAATAACGACTACTGCAGTAGTGGGTAAGCGGCCGGCCATCGCCACCTGGTGGCACACAGCTCTCATAACAGTCATGTCGCGGAAAGAGCCTATATTTCTTCCAGCTTTCCAAAAGATAATCTGGAATGGTTCCATGTTCGCAAAACCAGAAATTTTTAAGCATTCCAAGAGTAAATGCCTTTAAATCCTGTTGGCTTTCACTGTGCACTTTCCCCATGCCCAACCCCATCCCTCAAGCTAGAGCAGACAGACGCATCCCCCTTGGTCACCCATAGCAAGACTGTCCTGCCAACACCAGTTGCTTGTCTATTTTCTCTCCACACAGGGGCATGCAGAGGGACAAAGCACTGTACCTTACCTGAAACTCCAGACACCTCTTCTTTCCACTGAGGCATTCAGGGAAGTCTTTTCACCGTGGATTGCTTTGTACAGTCAAGGCAGTTCTCCATTTTATTAGAAAAAAATACAAGTTGCTAAGCACTTAGGACCATTTGAGCTTGTGGGTCACCCACTCTGGAAGAAATAGTCATGCTTCTTTATCTTTATTATTTTTTTAATCCTTTATGGACATTGTTTTTCTTCTTCCCTGAAGGAACTTTGGACCATTCAGATTTTATGTTGGTTTTTTGCTGTGAAGTGCTGCGCTATAGTAACTGCCTTAGCAACTATAGATGTCTTGGATAAAAGTCCTGGATTTTCCATTGGTTTTCATAATGGGTGTTTATATGAAACTACTAAAGACTTTTTAAATGGCTTGATGTAGCAGTCATAGCAAGTTTGTAAATAGCATCTATGTCACACTCTCCTAGAGTATAAAATGTGAATGTTTTTGTAGCTAAATTGTGATTTGAAACTGGCTCATTCCAGTTTATTGATTTCACAATAGGGGTTAAATTGGCAAACATTCATATTTTTACTTCATTTTTAAAACAACTGACTAATAGTTCTATATTTTCAAAATATTTGAAAAAATATACTCCCAAATGATTTTAATTTAAAAACAAATTGGCTTTGTCTCATTGATCAGACAAAAAGAAACTAGTGTGAGGGGAAGCGCAAACACCGTTTATTTTGTACTGCAGAAAAATTGCTTTTTTGTATCACTTTTTGTGTAATGGTTAGTAAATGTCATTTAAGCCCTTTTATGTATAAAACCGCCAAATGCTTACCTGGTATTTTATTAGATGCGAAAGAGATTGAAAACAGCTAAATTATAACCTTTACATAGGGCTCTGTATTATTGTTTCTTCATACTGTGTCTGTATTTAATCTTTTTTTATGGAAACTGTTGCGCCTATTTATGAAATAATAAATATAGGTGTTTGTAAGTAAATTTGTTAGTATTTGAAAGAGCTTTCTTTGATGTTTTAACTTTTGCTGGCAAAAAAAAAAAAAAATTCACGCTTGGTGTGAATACTTTATAATTTAGTTTTTACAGTGAATAAAGCCAAACCTACTTTTCATTTTAGCAGCAAATTTAAGTAACCAGCCTCTATTTCTATATTTCTTTGGTTGACGCAAATGAAAAACTGTGATATTTAAGAATTTCTTTCTTCATACAATAGAACAGAAGATTGCCCTAAAAGTCACACAGCCTCCAAGACTGAACAGATGAGCTCCCTACCTGAGAGGAAAAGGTGGCTTCTTAGTTCTCAGCTGGTTTTAGTCAATTCTTTAAACTTCTCAGCTGGTTTTAGTCATTTCTGTAAACTTCCTCCCCCTCCCCCTCCCAAAAAAGAATTAAGGTCAAATCAGTCAAATTCCTCAAGCTGCATGCTTTTCACAAAGTCCGGAAGACATTTAGGAGTTAAACTAGGGACAGGAGGAGAGGGAAAGCACACTGTCCAGAGCATCTAAAAGCGAAAGGTGAGTAACCAGGCAGGAGAAAGGAGACGCAGTCCCAGTTTGAAATTTGATAGAAATTGAGCATCTCATTGCCATTTGTGCCTCCACAAGCTACTCTCTTTCCAGAACTCCTGGGTCTTCCAAGAGAATTCGGAGGGTACTACGGATTTGCTAAAGAACCAAAAGCATTGAGAATCTGGCTGAAGGCTGGCATAGCTTTTACATCAGAAAGAGCAAATTATGCCCTTACAGAGTTATAGCAAGAAAACCAGTCTGGTTGGAAATCAAGAGAATGGCTGATGTCTTTTTCATGGAGTGTGTGAAATAAACGTAGCAATTTAACTAAATACAATATATGCATTATGTAATCCAGTCAGAATTCAAAAAACAAAAGGTATGCTTGCTTTGAAATGATTTTAGGCATTGTACAACCTTGAATCAGTTGAGCATGTAATAACTAATAAATAATGCAGATCCAGTGTGATTATTAAAATGACTGTAGCTGAGAGCTCTAATTTTCCTGTCTTGAAACTGTATAAGAACTCATGTGATTAAGTTCACAGTTTATTGTTTGTCTGTTTAGTATTTTAGAAATATACCAGCACTACTAATTACCTAATGTCTTTTATTTATTATATTATGCTAAAGTAACATTCTCACTTGTGTCAAGTCTAAACTGAGAAACTAATTACCAGGATAAGAACAACCAGCTTTGACAGGTGGGTTCTACAGGAAAGTACAATGTTGTTTACAGTTTTTCTAGAGCAGGTGTGCAACCAGGGTAGAGAGAGTGTTGATACTCAACACCAAAAACAGTGAAAACGAATTAAATGAAAGAAAATACATCATAAATAAAAACTCATGTGATGCATGACCGTATTCTATTTGAACATCCATCAGTCTCTGAAAGACACACCCAGCCAGAGGAGAGATCCCAAAATTCATGGCAGAAGTGATTAGGCCCAGAAGCAATGAACCCCAGCCACAGGTGTTCCTTCCTGAAACACTGAGAACATCCTCTGTCAGATGTTGCCTGAGAAACCCTCCACTTTTCAGGAAGCCAGAATCCAGCCTGGGCCCAGCAGCTCCATAAGGAACAGTGATGGTGTCCACTGAGTTTTCTGTTATGTAGCTCTCCATGGGATTCCCAGACCTCCAGGAAAGGCATTCTGAGAGACTTGGCGATAGTGCTGAACATAGAATATCTTTCCCAACACACCAAAGTCACAGTTATAAATCGAAAAAAAGGTCTGATAGCACCTAGGAGAAGGTTGAGTTGTCTCTGTAATGTCCACAAGAAAAAATAATCCAAAACCCCAATTGCCATTCTATTGTGAGTGAGTTGACAATGGAAAATCAGTCACATAACAACTTCGAGTTTGTCAAACTAGCAAACGTGGCTAAGGATGAAAGCTGGTCTCTGGGATCATTTTTACCTTGTTGCCTTGAAGAGAATGAGTCCTTTCTGATCAAGGCATCAGTGATCCACCAACAGCTATGACAACAAAGAACCGTGTGTCCTGACTCAGATTCATTACTAAGAAATTGTTTTTGATTTATGAATTCAAAATTTAAGATAAGCACATCAACAGTCAGTTTTCCTTTCCTGTGGGACTCTTGTCTTTTGCAAAAGAGTTGCTCCACATGTTTGAAAGTAATTAGACTGAACCATATGAAATTGCCTATGTACGACTCTTTCACCTAAAAAATGGCAACTTCATATGGTTCCACCCAGTATGGTTGGGAATTAAAGATGATGGGGTTTTAGCTACAATGTCAGTATAATTTCAAATTGACTTAGAAGTTCTTTACAAAGTCTGAGGTGAAAAGACCCAGAGAAGTAATGTTGTTTGTCTACCAGGTTCCCCACTTCCAGTCAGTCCCGGACAGCTACGTTCAACCAAACAAAGAATATTTCAAATTTCCAGATTCTAGGAAACCCCAATAAACATCCTATTACTTTGTTATAGAAAAAAAAAATAAGTGGAAATTTGTAATAAATAGACTATCTGCTGGAACATGAAAGTTTTGTTACACATAGATGTTGTCTTAATGTTTATTTGTTGAAAGGGGATGTGATCTGCATTTTCTTATTCCATTCATAACTCTCATTTTAAGGTAACTACAGAAACAGAGAAATCCACCTGTTTTGCTGATGGCCAAACATTGAAATGATGGCAAGGCAAGGTACAGAATTCACATCATAAATTTAACCCTCAGACACTTACTACACTGAGTCACCTAATGAATGAATTCATGTGAGTCACCCAACAGTACAGATCTCTCTGTTTTCCTAAAACAGAGTGAGTTCCAAAGCAACTTGGAATGTCATTGCATGCAGTGCTAAGTCACTTTAGTCATGTCCAACTCTCCATGGCCCCATGGACTGTAGCCCACCAGACTCCTCTGTCCATGGAACTCCCCAGGCAAGAATACTAGAGTGGGTTGCCCCCTCCTTCTCCACATTGTACATAGTAGGTGCACAATAAGTGCAATGATAAGTAGAAACACCAGCTACATCACAAACTACCCTCAACAGCCATTATATGATATGCCCTCGATGATTTAAAAGCTCTTTAAATATAGAAGGGCATCAAACATTGCAGATAAGAATTGGGAGGTGAAGAAGAATGGAAATTTTTCATTAAGAAACCTAAGGTTAACAAAAGAAAGAATTTCGGAATGAGTTATGCTATAGTCTTTTGGTCTGCATAATCAAACAGGAGTTTCTAGTTACAAAAGTACAAAATGGAATATACTCTAGTCACATCGAGAAAATGAGAAGCCAAGGAGAAAAAAAGGTGTCAGACAAGTGGGAGTGCCGAGAGCAGGAGAGAAATTTCAGGAGCCCAGTTTATAGAATGCTGAATTAAACACTGATGAATAAGACACTGCATTGTTCTTCTAATTACCAAGTGCAAATATGACGTTATGAAGCCAGTAAAAGACTCCGTTTCCTTGGCTCTACTTACATTACACCAAGGTAAGAAGTGGTCCTTTTTTTTTTTTAGAAGTGGTCCTTTTTTAACTTAAAAAAAAAATTTATTGGAGTATAGTTGATTTACCATGCCTTGTTAGCTTCTGCCATACAGCAAAGTGAATTAGTTATACATATACAGATATCCACTGTTTTTATATGTTCCCATATAGGTCATTACAGAGAGTTGAGAAGAGGTCCCTGTGCTACACAGTAGGTCCTTATTAGTTATCTGTTTTCTATATAGTGTGTATATATGTCAATCCCAATCTCCTAATTCATCCAACCCCCCACCCCCACTTTCCCTCCTGCTAACCATCGTCTTTTTTTTTTTTTTTGAAGATGCTCAAAGGAGATTTCCGTAGGTTTATTTAGAACCAGGTCCCAGTATAGGAGAGCCTTCCCTCACACAAGACTATTGCTTGTAGGAAGGGCGTGGGGAGCCGCCTGATGTCACAGTCTTGAAGGAGGGAGGCAGGGGATGTGGGGAGGGAGGGGTCACTTCTAAACCAAGATGTATTGGCTCTAGAGCACACGTCTGCAGAGACTTGAGACTCTGCTTTCTTTTTTCTTACGCAGCCAACATCTTGTCCTTTGTATCCAGAACAGGATTACCTTGTAGGAGGTAGGAAGTAAAGACGAATTCTTGTCCTGGGACCTGGAGACCGCTGAGGACAGTGGCCTGTTACATGTTGGCACTGGTCGGAACTGTGCCTTGTTAGCCGCACACACCAGCGTGCCTCCTCTGGTGTCATCATCGCTCATTGTATTAACAGCTTGCTAGCAAAGACATTTGAAAGTGAAATTTCATTCATGCTGACATGAGGCCAGAAAAAAAAATAGTAACTGGAAATGAAATGGAATGACTTATAATTCTATGTACAGAAAGAAAAAAAATCAGTCCCAAACAGAGACTAAAAACCAAACTACAGTATTTTAAGGCTGCAGTGTCCCTGTTTGACAATTGTGTGTTTACAATAAGCCTAAACATAATTGCTCTGATGGGCTGTCAGGGAAAAGATTAATTTGGCAAAGATTAGTATTGACTTGCTGTTTATTAAGCCTTTTAAACAGCTGTATCTGTCAGCATTCCTGTAAGTGCCTGTCATATCTGAAAATCAGCCTCACACCCTGGTGCTCGCCAGCTGTTACTAAACAATCTTCTACCACTTTCAATGTCTTTCTCCAGGCCAAAAAAGCAAGAGCAAACTATTGCCAAATGAGCCTTTTTCTCCTCCTGTCACTTTTTTTAAAGGTGGGGGTAGGGAGCTTCTGAGCACTGAAATGTCAGCTCGTGGCCGATGGCTGGGCTGATAAGAGCTGCCGGAAGCCGGTAGGTGGTTTGGGCGCTGGGTGAATACGTTCCCCACACAAGAGTGCCTGCGCTGTTAGTCACCTCACACAGACACAAAACCACAGCGTGCAACTGTTGGAAGGCTAAAGGTTTTCAAGACAGTTAGAAATCGGCGATCAAAGGCTTAGCACCACCAGATTTCCAAAATAATGTTTGGTCTCCTCAGACTGGCCCATACGCCGTATTAGCCGTAAGGCTGGGGAGAGACCCCACAGTGGGACCTTGAGGAAAAGCTCCCCGCTGGCCAGCCACCTGTGCCCTGTGACCTGGGGATCCCCCCTGGAACTCCGAAAGGTGATGAAGCCACTCGGTAGGATACAGAATACTCCTCACATCTTGATTCAGTGGAAACCTGTAGGATAAGGCAGACAGGGATGTTTTGAAGTTCGTAAGAGAGTGCAGATAGAGATTTGTACTGGAACAAGACCCAGTAGTTTCAAATCCAAGCACAGTCATAACAGCAATGGAAAGAATAACATTCCAATGCAGTTAGACATCAGGCTATAAAGGGCCCAGTGTTATGGTGAAAGCCACATTCGTCTTTCCAATATGACTGCTTTTACGAAGATTAATCTCAACCTTTTCCAGTTGCAACAGGCAAAGCAGATGCAAGAGGACAATGTTGTCTCTTAACCCTTCCTCTGCTGGCACTTTCCATTAAACTGTGTGTGTCGGGGGGTGGGCAGGGAGGAACTGGCCTGGGAGCTAAGCTTTCAGGATGGACATTTAAAGCAGGTGTTTGTCAACGTTTAAGCTCCAAATAACTCTCTTTTGAAGTCTATTATTGATGCAGTCTAATGCCTGACATTTGAATTACAATCAAATCTGGTCAAACTCCCAGGCATAGACAAACACATCCTAGTGGTCAGCTCTAAGATGGTGCCATTCCTCCACAGCCATCCATGAATGTTGCCCCTAATCCACGCACCCTGATGGTGGGTGGAATAATACCCACTCAGCCTGCACGTAGAGGAATGGAGGGACTCACTGTTGAGAACAGAAGGCACTCTTGTGTTTCATGATTCCACTGGACCCACCAGGCCAGCTCAGTGCTCAGAGTGTTTGTTCCTGGGGCTGCTGATGCCCAGGCAATGATCAAAGGGAAATCTGACAGCAGAGCTCGCTTAAAAATTAATCTATGGCCATAATCACCGAGTGTTCTAAGTCCTAAAATAGCCCTAGACTTATGGGTTCTGTGTCCATTTTCTAGCGTAAGAGCTGCTGCTGTAGGGACTGCCTGCCCAGAAATGAGGCCATGCACTGACCTGTGTGGAAATGTAACCACTCTGCCTGGTCCAATGGTTCCTTAGCCTCACCCGGAAGGGGTGGCGCCATTGCTGGAGGCAAAGCACCTCTTGTTGTTGTTATTTAGTCAATCAGTCATCTCCGACTCTTTGCAACCCTTTAGACTGTAGCCCTTCAGGCTCCTCTGTCTGATTCTCCAGGTAAGAATACTGGAGTGGGTTGCCATCTCCTTCTCCATGGGATCTTCCCAACGCAGGAATCGAACCCATGTCTGTGTCTCCTACATTGCAGGTGGATTCTTTATCACTGAGCCACCAGGGAAGCTCAAAGCACCCTGCTGCAGATCAAATGAAGCACAGAGACTACAGCATCAACCTTTTAGTTCAAAAAAAGTAATATCATTTCTAATAGAAACCATGAAAATCCAGGGTGAGGGCAGGGGCAACAGGTTACTTAAAGCATGTTTTGCAGGAGAGCATTTGGCAAACTTTTCTTCATAGTTTCATAGGTTTCACTCTCTCCCATCATATGAGTAAGCAGTATGGAAGGTGAGGAATAAACTAACTCAAAGATTAAAACTGATGAAGCCAACAGTGAGGTGAGGGCCCAGTGCCTTGTCAAGGACTCTGCTGTGGTTGCACAAGAACCAAGGGGAAGGACAAAGGAGAGAACGCCAACCACCCCCAGGGTGCTGGGTCCATGGATAAAGTCATTCCAGAAACTCGGCATTATTGGTGTGATGCTCAAACATATACACATTGTACCTTATGAAAGCTGCTTGCACCAACAGTCATGGATTTACCTTTGGCCTAGTTTTATCCAGTTTCCAAAGTCTGAGGAGACCACTTAGAATCCATCTCTCCGTAAATTGTAACCAGTTCCATGGAGTATTGTGCATTTTGTTTTGTTTTTGTTTTCTCATCAAAGTAGACCCACCGAAACCTAAATCTGGTCCTGGCAAGATCTTCATACACGAAGGAAGGAAGAATGGTCTATTTAAATGAAACTGCAGTTTCCGAGTAGTATTACAAAATACACTTATCTACAAAGCCATTCTCCCTGTTGAGTTGGGTCATTTTTAACACCTGGTTTCAAGATGTGGTTTCAGCAGACCAACACAGCAGAAGTGTTAGATGGGGTTTCTCTCTCCCTCTCCCTGTCTCTCCTCCTCTCTCTTTCTCTCTCTCTCGTCTTCCTTTTCTTACAGGGCAAAGATTCTGCTGCTCTGTTTAACCTTCCAGCTTCTTGAATGGTGTCTGGTGTTGCATTTGCAGAGCATTCGTCCTCTTCACATGGACCACCGGGGAGCCAGGTCGCCAGCTGCCAGCGCAGGTTGGCCTCCACCATCACTTTGCTTCTTGCTTTGTGAAGTCTCAGATAGATGGAGACAAGCTCCATGTGCTCTCTCCCCTCTTCTTACTGAAGTAAAGCAAACAGAAGTCTCTCAGGACGTTTCTATACAACTTCCCATTCCACCCTGCAGATGGTTTCAATAAAAACGATTAGTTTCATCTATTCAAACAGCTTCATTTCACCAAAAGGAGTCTGTTTTTAGCTTTTCGCCTAAAGCATTGTGTTTTCCCATTTTTGTAGCTGTAAAAGAGTTTACTGGTGTTTCAGCCTTTAATCATCATCATTCCTGCCCCCCAACAAGACTTCAGTACTAGAGTGAAGTTGATGAGTGCTCTGTGAGCGAATTTGTGTGGATGTGCTCCATTGCTCAGTCATGTCTGACTTTCTGCAACCCCATGGACTGTAGCCCACCAAGATCCTCTGTCCATGGGGTTCTCCAAGCAAGAAAACTGGAGTGGGTTGCTGTGCCCTCCTTCAGGGGATCTTCCCGACCCAGGGACTGAACCTGCATCTCTTGTGTCTCCTGCATTGCCAGGAGGATTCTTTACCACTAGTGCCACCTGGGAAGCCCATGAGGGAATTTATGTTTTCACAAAGTGCTCTTAGAATCACTTGACAAGTTAAACTCACATGTCTTTGCTGACAACCTGTGAGTATTTGCCATTTTCCGTGAGGTTAGTGTGATCATTTCTATTTCACTGTTAATACTGCGGATGCTGCCGAACATAATAATGCCAGTGCTTTATCTTGGTCTTATCTTGACGTTACTACTTTGGAGAATATTTCCATTCGGACAACATACATACTGAAAAAAAGAACTCCTCAGAATGCATATTCAAAGAGAGAAACTACAAATAAACAACCACAAAACTTTACCCACTTTTGGTTGTTGTGCAGAGTCAACATAAACTACTTGCTAGATGTTACCTTATGTTCCTGGGTTAAAAGAAGAGTTTTTTAAAATTATCTTGTTATTTAAGGATTAAAATGGTGGGTAGAAATATGTAATAATCTTCTCTAGTGACTCAAAATAAGAACTATCTAGTGTTGTAAAAATTTGACTCATTTCTCAAAACATACCTGGTGTAACTAACCAGCTGGCTGGCTTCCAACTCCAGCTTCTGTCCCGCCATTTCCCTTTCCTCTATGGGGATAGTTCTGACTGTCTTCCCAGAAGTATCATGGTGCCTGTAGGCTCAATGCCCAGGGAGATGAGAAGATTCAGTCCTTTGCTTATTCCCCCTTGATTATTCAGTAGCCTCACATTCTCCCATTCCTTCAGAGTTTTTAAAGTCACCAAGCACTGATGCTTTATAGGATGAAGTTAGAGCATGACAGCATCCAAATCTGACTTTCTTGACCTCTAGACTTTTAATTGGCCCTTTAATTATTTTTAATGCGTCCAAATATAGGTATAACTCTCATCCCAGTGTAATAGACACAAAGTCACTTTCACTGGCTGCCCATAGTTGTGGGCATGCATGACTACACGCATGACTGAAAGTAGTACAGAGGTATCACAAATTAAAGCTGTATTTCTCGACCTTAGTGTACAGTCTGTATAGCCAAAGCTGTGGCTTTTGCAGTAGTTGTGTATGGATGTAAGGGTTGGACCATAGAAAAGGTTGAGCACTGAAGAACTGATACTTTCAAACTGGTGCTGGAGAAGACTTTTGAGAGTCCCTTGGACAGCAAGATCAAACCAGTCAATCCTAAAGGAAATCAATCCTGATTATTCAATAGAAGGACTGATGCTGAAGCTGAAGCTCCAATACTTTGGCCACCTGACGAGAAGAGCTGACTCATTGGAAAAGACCCTGATGCAGGGAAAGATTGAAGGCAGGAGGAAAAGGGGGGTGACAGAGGATGAGATGGATGAATGGCATCACTGACTCAATGTACATGAGTTTGAGCAAACTCCAGGAGATGGTGAAGGACAGGGAAGCCTTCCGTGCTGCAATATGTAGGGTCACAAAGAATTAGACACGACTTAGCGACTGAACAACAACAAAGTATGTTAAAAGATTCCCAAGCTCCATTCCCAGATAAGCTGATGTAGTTAGCCTAGAGTGGTGCCCCTCAGTTCAGTTCAGTTCAGTTGCTCAGTCATGTCTGACTCTTTGTGACCCCATGGACTGCAGCATGCCAGGCTTCCCTGTCCATCACCAACTCCCAGAGCTTGCTCAAACTCATGTCTATTGAGTAGGTGATGCCATCCAACCATCTCATCCTCTGTCATCCCCTTCTCCTCCTGCTTTCAATCTTTCGCAGCATCAGGGTCTTTTCCAGTGAGTCAGTTCTTTGCATCAAGTGGCCAAAGTATTGGAGTTTCAGCTTCAGCATCCTTCCAATGCCTATTTAGTACTGATTTCCTTTAGGATTGACTGGCTGGATCTTCTTGCACTCCAAGGGACTCTGAAGAGTCTTCTCCAACACCACAGTTCAAAAGAATCAATTTTTTCATCTTAGTTTTCTTAATGTTGAGCTTTAAGCCAACTTTTTCACTCTCCTCTTTCACTTTCATCAAGAAGCTCTTTAGTTCTTCACTTTCTGCTATAAGGGTGGTGTCAACTGCATATCTGAGGTTATTGATATTTCTCCCGGCAATCTTGATTCCAGCTTGTGCTTCTTTTAGCCCAGCATTTCTCATGATATACTCTGCATGTAAGTTAAATAAGCAAGATGACAATATACAGCCTTGATGTACTCCTTTCCTGATTTGGAACCAGTCTGTCGTTTCATGTCCAGTTCTAACTGTTGCTTCTTGACCTGCATATGAATTTCTCAGGAAGCAGATCAGGTGTCTGCATTTTTACAGCTTTCACAAGAGGTTTCCATGCAGGCATCCACAAGACAAGCATTCAAAGCAAGGGCAGGCCAATCTTGCCATCAGCTTTGAAGACTCAGATTCTCTGTTGCCAATGCCCAGGGAATCAGCTGCTGGTGATAAAATCACACCCAACTCATATATCTCTAAGTTATCTAATACATGCTGTTGGTCTTACATAGCAAGAACTTTCTGGACAGAGAGGCCAGAGCCGTCTATTGCTCAGCAATGCCATCTTCCCCAGCATCCTGAACATGGAGGCATCCATCCCCATTCTTGTGGCCTCACTTGGTGTTCTAGGAAGTCTGGGAAAGAAGAAGGAGAAAGAGCAAAGAGAAGAAGTAGTGCCTAGTAGGACGCCAATACTTCCCCAGAAATCTCCAGTAAATTTCCATATACATCCCATTGGCCAGAACAAACAAACGTGGCTGTCCCTGGATGCTCATGGCTCCCTAAATAAAACCCAAGTTCTGTTGCTGAGGAAGACTGGGAGAACAGATAATTGCAAGGCCATGATCAGTGTCCAACACACCAGCCTCCACTTACTCAACCAAAACCTCTTCTGCCTTGTTACTAACTTTTCTCTTGACCAATATCCTGAAGGGTCCCCTGATAGCAGGTGCCTTGTATTCTGAATTCATCTTCCCAGGTTTCTCTGCTGCTTTGAACAATATTGAAACCCTCCCCCAAATCTCTCCCTTCGGTCCTACTTCCTCCAAATGCCAGGCCATAATTCCACTGACCACAAACAACTCCATCTGGTTTCTTATGAGCACTTGACATGTAATAAAGTTACCTAAACCAAATTCATGACCTTCCAACAAAGACTCATCTGTCTTCCCAACATCCTTTCCTTGGAGGACAGCATCTTGACCTACCTGGCCTCGCTAGCTAGGATTCTTTTGATTTTTAACTTTTTCTTTCTTTCATCGCTCACAAATATAGGGCCATCTTTCTGTTTAACAATGGTGAGTCCTGACATGTTTTCAAATTTCCTGAATTGCTTTCCTTCTATCCTCCCCACCGCCCTCAGTTCAGTCCCTCCGCATTCTGCCTTGGAGCACCACCACAATGACCCAAGTGATCTCCAAGTTTACATGCAACTGCTGGTCTGGTTTTTTTTTTTTTTTTTTAACCCAGATTTAATATTATAATGCTTTCATTTTTTATATTCTTGTGGGTCCCCATTGATTATAGCTTAAAATTCAAACAGCTGAGCCTGGGGCATACAACCACGCAAAACCTGGCACCCGTCTACCTTCCTTGTTACTGCTTCTCAATTTTTCCTCCCAAGATTCTGAAATCTGGCCACCAAATTCCTTGCCAATCCCAACCACACTAGACTCCCAGGCTCTTGCTGCTAGAGCAATTATTCTTCCTGCTGCTGTCTCTTTTCTGAAGCTTTTTCAATAAAATTAACCTTCTTTTCTCAATATTTCCACAGCACTCTGTTCCATTCTTGGAAGAAAGTATTTTAAAGTACTGTATGTGTTTAAGGGTTTATTTCCCTGACTAGATTGATTGTTCCTTAGATTCTATTCATCTTTGTGACCATTCCAGCACTGAGTACAGTGCCAGGTAAACAGTTCTGAATGTGATTGTTGACGGAATGAACAGTGTATTTTATTCTTTAAGACAAAAATCTCTTAATCACATGATGATCCCCTAGACCAAAAGATATAGCAAATCATTGTTCTCTGAGTTTTTCCAAAGGCAGGGAGAAATCAAATTCCTTTCACAATCACAATCACCTTCTAATGGGGCTGGGTCCTGTTAAGAGAGGTTGGTTCAGTTGGTTTTGTCTTGCAGAATGCCGTAAAGGAATTGCACATGCAAAGATGAAACAGGAGCTGAGTTTAGGTGCAAGGGCTAAAAAGAGCTGAACTGACCAAAAATAGAAAGTAGATAATTTCAAGTGACAGAGGATATTTTATGCAAAAAAGTGATAGAAACAAATTAAAAGGATGAAATGTCAGAGTCAGCAGGGAGTAAGAACATTAAGGCTCTGGGAGGAGGTGAAGCATCCATTGGTGGCTCTTAGTATTGCTATAATGGAATACCATATGGCTACCAAGGAATGAACCAGAGCTGTGTGCATCAACACTGGATAGAAAAAACAGCCAAGCTAAGGAATGTTATATACAGTTCAATCATGTGAAGTTAAAACCATGAAGCATCATCTATGCTAATTATTGCTACATATATGAGTAAAAGTATAAAAGCAGCCATGAGAATAATAAACAGTTTATGAGAGCAGCCATATAATAAAGGAAGAAAAGGACCAAGATCCGGGAGGGACTTGGACTGGAACCTTAACTGTATCTATAATGATTTATTTATTTGAAAAGGATGTATCCAAAAAATGAATGACAGGAAGTTAAGATTTGTAAGTCTGGATGTGGGTATTTTGGTTCTCATTATGTTACTAGCTGGGCTTTCCCAGTGGCTCAGCAGTAAAGAATTTGCCTGCAATTCAGGAGATGCAGGTAGACACAGGTTCAATCCCTGGGTTAGAAAGATCCCTTGAAAGAGTGCATGGAAACTCACTCCAGTATTCTTTCCTGGAGAATCCCATGGACAGAGGAACCTTGAGGGCTACAGTCCACAGCGTCACAAAGAGTCAGACATGTCTGAAGCGACTTAGCACATATTATTAGCTATGTCTGCCTGTGTATTTTGAAGATTTCACAAGTTGAATTTTCTCAGTTTTAATCCTAAATGCAAATAATTAAGTTCAGGAACATTAAGTCTATACACATAAGGATTTATATGCATAGTTTTTGTGGCTATCACAGAAAGGAGCCGAGTTCCACATTGGTCAGTGCAATGGAAAAGAGTGACAGCTTGCATGAAGCGACAAGATCATCGAAAACCTCCCAAAGTCAGCAGAGGTGGGAACCTGCAGTAGGAACATTGGTGAGGTATGAGAACCATCCTCCCATCCTCTCCCCAAGAGTGGATTTCCATGGGACACAGAAATCGGGCTTTGAATAGATTTCACCAGGTCTTTGGAACAAGTCAATTTTAGACAGTACGTGCATGTGCCATCAACATTACTGTCATCCATAATAAAGAGAGTCTCAAAATCTTTGGGCAAAGTCTAACTATGGCTTTAATAGTCAGATTTGCATTTTTCCGTTTATTTCATTACAATATTACATTTCCCCCTTGAAATATCATGATTGGGCTGAAGATAAAAAAGACAGGGAATTTTCCATATTGTTGCTTTCTATCCCAAGAAAAGTTTTGACTCCAGCAGTCCTTGCTCTGAATTGCACAGCATCTCGAATGGGACCAAGGCTAATCTTCAAAATAATATAAAAGAAGGATGCTAAAAGAGAAAACAAATGATAGAGCAGCTGCTGACAACCAGTTTAGAACTCTATACCTCATAGTTTTGGACATATTATTATTTTTTCTTCTCTAAGATGGCTTGTTCCACAGCCAGGCTCTCGGGGAAAGATCATCTGAAGCTGTCATATCAAAACAGGTGAGTGAAAGTGTAAAGACAAGTCTTTGATCCCAACTAAGGTGCCCTCTGCATACACTCACCTCTTGCTCTCTTTCCCAAAGCCTCCAGCTGGGACCAGAGGACAAGATGGCACAGAATAGGTTGAGTTCATGAATAAGGTAATAATGTCTGTTTCACACATCATCTAGTAATTTGTTAAGAGCTGGAGGGGATGATGGTGACTGAATTTTTTTAGGTGATCACATGCATGCATGCTAAGTTGCTTCAGTCATGTCCAAATCTTTGCAACCCCATGGACTGTAGCCTATCAGGCTCCTCTGTCCATGGGATTCTCCAGGCAAGAATACTGGAGTGCATTGCCATGCCCTCATCCAGGGGATCTTCCCAAACCAGGGATAGAACCTGTGTCTCCTGTAGCTCCTGCGTTGCAGGCAGATTCTTTACTGCTGAGTGATCACTGGTCTAACCAGTTCTGGTGAGACATCACTCAGTGACAGTTTTCTGTATCCATGGCAAGCTTAACCTGAGACCTCACTCTTCTCCTGAAGCCACCAGGTAAGTAATTCAGGAGAATAGCAACAGTTAGCTGACCCCTCCGTTCTTTTCTTTTGGCCTTTCTAATACTTTTAATTTTCAAGTGAGTCATTTATTTAATTGAAAACTGTCTTCTGAAGCTGTATAGAAAAACATGCTTGGAAACCAAAATGACAATCCATTGTTTTTATTGAAGGGTAAGTGGCATTTTCCGTTAATTTTTAAACCTGAGACAAGAAGGTTACTAGCTGGCTTTGCAAGGACCTTTCTAACCTTTGGCTTTTACTTTTGGTGTATTTGTTAATTAAAAATGGGAGCTTTCTAATTCTTCAAGTTAGCTGGTGTATTTTAAGAAAAAAGTGAAAATGCAAAAGAAACTTGGTTTTTTTTCACACACACATAAAAGAGACCTATTTAGTGTCCCTCTCTCTATTCCCCCCTCCTCCTCGCTCTCCTTCTGTCACCACAGTAGGTTAAAAGTTCACTTATGAAAAAAATCTCTTTTCTCCTTCAACCATGTGATGGAGAAACTATTGAAAAGCATGGTCTTAAGTTTTGTTTTGTTTTGTTTTGTTTTTTTCAGAAATTCCTGTCTCTTTAAGACCACTCAAATTAATTTAAACTAAATTGTAACCAGAAAGCCTCTTTGTTTATTCCATTAACGGGAGGTGGAGGGTGCCATTTTGAATAAAAAACAGAAATCTATGCTCTCCGCTGAGCTTCCCAGGTGGCACTAGTGGTAAAGAACCCACCTGTCAATACAGGAGACTTAAGAGACATGGGTGCAATCTCTGAGTCAGGAAGATCCCCTGGAGCAGGGCATGGCAACCCACTCCAGTATTCTTGCCTGGGAAATCCCATGGACAGAGGAGCCTGGGGGACTACAGTCCATGAGGTCTCAAAGGGATGGACAGAACTGAAATGACTTAGCATACAGCATGCATGCTCGTTACTAGGATAAGCCTCATCTCTTCTAGACGAGACCTCAGAGGAGTTGTAGGGCTTCCCTGATAGCTCAGCTGGTAAAGAATCCGCCTGCAATGCAGGAGACCCTGGTTCGATTCCTGGGTCAGGAAGATCCACTGGAGAAGAGAAAAGCTACGCACTCCAGTATTCTAGGGCTTCCCTTGTGGCTCAGCTGGTAAAGAATCTGCCTGCAATGTGGGAGACCTGGGTTTGATCCCTGAGTTGGGAAGATCCCCTGGAGAAGGGAAAGGGTACCCACTCCAATATTCTGGCCTGGAGAATTCCATGGACTGCATAGTCTATAGGATTGCAAAGAGTTTATTGTAAGTGGGGATGCAAAGAGTCAGACACGACTGAGCGACTTTCAAGAGAAGTTGTCCTAGTTCCTACAATGAATAGATTTCTGCCTGTTGACACAATCAACTAGTTCCTCTGAAATATGTCTTATTAAACTAACATAAAATACTTTTTTGAAGTCATACCCCATCAAGGGGCTTATGACCAAAAAGGCTGGATGACTCTTGTGACTATTTGAGGGAGGGAAATTCTTGAGATGTTTATCTGTGGCTTGTGGTGCTGCTCTCTCTCCTGCTATGGAGATTTCTCCTGCTATGGTGCATTTCTCACTGTTGAGACACTCTCCAAATGTCAGCCTCATGCCCATAGCTGCCACCAGAAGAGCACCAGCAACACCGCACTGGCAAAGCAGGGTGGGTTCTCCTCACTGGCAGCTGTGTTCACGGTCCTGTTTCCTGGGAAAACACCAAGCATCTCCCTGGGCAGATGGTTGAAGATGGCTAGACTGCTAATCCTCTCCTCAGACCATATGAAAGTTGCTCAGTTGTGTCTGACTCTTTGCGACCCCATGGACTGTAGCCCACCAGGCTGTCTATGGGATTTCACAGGCAAGAATACTGGAAGGGAGGGTTGCCATTCCCTTCTCTGGGGGATCTTTCCAACCCAGGGATTGAACCCAGGTGTCTCACACTGCAGGCAGATTCTTTACTGTCTGAGCCACTAGGGAAGCCCATTATAGCTTCTTTATAATAATCAGCACAGAGGGAACAAGATGGCAGAGGAGTAGATGGATGTGGAGTACATCTCTCTCCATGGATAAATCAAGAATACACCTTCAGACACAGAAGCACATGCAGAATACCAGCTGAGAGTGGACAGGGCCTGCGGAAAAGAATATATAGACCCACGCAAAACTTGGTAGGACAAGGTACTAGGGGGAAAAACAGGCATGTTAGTAGGACTGGACCTGCCCTCGGTGGGTGGGGGAACTGAAGCAGGGGTCCCATCCCACGTCGAGGCAATTGTCTGAGTCAGAAGAGAAATATTTAAGGCTTGAGAGTGAAACAGCTGATCTGTAGCAACCTAAATGGAATGAGAATCAGACAGTCCTGGCCACAGCCACACATGCCCCGGACAGGGATGTTGATCCCCTAGAAGGTGCAGTGGCTGGGAGCTGGAGTTTAGGGATTGTGGAACAATCCCAGGGCAAGGGCTGCCGTTGACTGCAGAGAGACAGATCATGGGAATTTGAGGGAGGAGGTCGTGGTGGGAAATGCCTGTGGAGGAAAGCCAGGCAGCTGTGGAAGCAAGGTGATATTGCTGAGTCACGCGAAGCCAGTGGAGCCATCACCATAGCCTCTCTCCCCCTCAGGCCAGCCTTGGCAGCTGAACAATAGAGAAGTGGGCCCATCAAATGCCTGACACACTGAACTACAGAGTAGGACCCCACCCAGGGTGCCCCTTTATCTGCCTGATGCACCAATCTACAGAGTAGGACCCCAGTCAGGGAGGCCCCTCTATGTGCCTGATGCACCAAACAGAGAAGGACCCCAGACAAGGGAGCCCTCCAAGTGCCTGAAGGGGCGAAGCTACAGAGACAGACTGGCCAAAGAGGCCTTCTGATCACTAGCTACAAGAGGCTCAAAAAAAGACTCTGATAGGGCCATAACTCCTGCGGCAGAGGCAGTTTGTGTCTGTGCACACTTGGCACTACCAGGGTCCCCACAAGCCAAGCAGCTGGGCCACCTTCATGCTCAACTCTCACTGGGGCAGAGCTGCCATAGGCAAAAAAAGTCGTGTGCCTATGCACACACTCAGGGTCACTTCAGTAGTGTCTGACTCTCTGCAACCCTGTAGACTGTGGCCTGCCAGGCTACTCTGTTGGGGAAGGGGGTTCTCCAGGCAAGAATACTGGAGCATATTGGTCAATACTGGTTGTCCTACCCTTCTAGAGCACTATATTTCCTGCTGCCCTAGCCACCAAACCCCCTGAGTACCTGGTGCTGCCAGAACCCCTGCGACCCAAGCAGCTGCACTACCTCCACCCCTGGCCCTCACAGGGGCAAACCCAGTCCTCCAGGGCAACCTCAGGAGCAAACCCCAATGGACAACCCACATGCAGAGGTGGAAGTAAAACTACAGCTGAAACCCAGGGGCAGTGTGACTAAGGAAGAAGACCCAAAACCTTCCCATCAGCTGTACAGGCTGCCGATTAAATCCACATTGTCAACTACGCAGACTCTGTGTCTATGAAATATATAAAAGGTCACTGAGAGCTCCCACAAAAGAAACGGCACTAGTTCTGATAGCTGTGGACATTGGAGGCAAGAACACACAGAAGTAGGACCAGATTAGAATCTGAGCTGCTCCCACAACAGGTCCAGAGATCAGCACAGTGTTGAAGGGCATTCTAGGGAGATGAGGTGGACTGTGACTCCCAGCAAGGGAAAGGACACTGACAGCACTGACTCAAGAAAGACCTTCATTATTATGTTTTGACTTGTGCTGTAGATTCTTTTGGTTTTTTCCCTTCCCCTCCCCCCACCCCCATTGTAGTTGTCAATTATATTGTCAATTATATAGTGAAATCTAATTAAGCTTTTAAGTTTTTTTTTGGTTTCTTTCCTCAGTCACATTTTCTATAGTTATTATAAACCTCTGCCTCTACATTGAGCTTTTGCACTTCTGGGGAGTTTTCCTTTTTTTCCCCACCTTTTTTCCTTACTCTTCTGTTTTTTGTTTTTTGTTTTTCTCGCTCTCTCTCTCTCTCTTTTATAATTTTAGCTTTTAATTTTTTTAAGCTATTATATTTTTTCTACATTTATTCCTTTGTTTGCCTTTCCTACTGTTTTCCCCCCCTTGCAGTTAATCTTTAATGTGTATAAATCTTCTTCATCTGCCTCTTTTTAACCTTGCATATCTATTCTTTCTTTCTTTCTTTTCATTCCTTTCCTCTCCACATATCTGTTAGTTTTACTTTCATTGCTTTATTCCCCACTTGGCACCTTACTTTAGTTTTGTTTCCAGTTTGTGCTTTAGTTAGTTTTGTTCCAGTAGATATAATTTTTGGTTTCCTTTGTTAGCCAGGTCAATCTATTGTACTTTATTTTTGCTGGGCTGTTTGATTTTGCTTATGGGTATATATGTATATGTGTATATTCAGCCACATTTTTGATTTTCATTATAAACCTCTGCATCTATGTTGGGCTTTTGCAGTTCTGAGGAGTTTTTCTTTTTTTCTTTTTTCTTTCATTTTTTTTTCTTTTCTCTTTTTTATTTTTTTAATTTTTAAACCTATTATTTTTTTTCTATATTTATCCCTTTGTTTGCCTTTCCTACTGCTCTTTTTCCCTTGCAGTTAATCTTTAATATATATAAATCTCCTTCATCTATGTCTATTTAACTTTACATATCTATTCTCTCTTTCTTTTCTTTCTTTCCTTTCCTCTCCACATATTTGTTTTCCATGCACATGGGAAGCAAAAGAAAGCTGGAGTAGCAATCCTCATATCAGAGAAAATAGGCCTTAAAATAAAGAAGATTAGACAGGATAAGGAAGGATATTACATAATGGTCAAGGGATCAATCCAAGAGGAAGACATAACTATTGTAAATATCTATGCACTCAATATAGGAGAACCTCAGACAAACACTAACAGACATAAACGGAGAAATTAACATTAACCCAATAATAGTAGGAGACTTTAACACTCTACTCACATCAATGGACAGATCATCAAAACAAAATAAGGAAGCACAAGTCTTAAACGATACATTAGATGAGATGGATCTCACTGATATCTTCAAGACATTGCATCAAATGCAGAAGAATATACCTTCTTCCCAAGTGCCCGTGGAATATTCTCCAGGATAGACCAAATCTTGGATCACAAATCAAACCTCAGTAAACTTAAGAAAATTGAAATTGTATTAAACATCTTCGCTGACCACAACACTATGAGACTAAATACCAATTACAAAAAAACCAAAAAAAAAACTGTAAGAAACACAAATTGAGATTAAATAACACCTTTCTAAATAACCAACAGGTCATTGAAGAAATCAAAAGGGAAATCCAAAAATTTCTAGAAAAAAAAATGACAATGAAAACGACAACTAAAAACCTATGGAATGCAGCAAAAGCAGGTCTAAGAGGGAAGTTTACAGCAGTACAATCCTACCTCAAGAAACAAGAAAAACATCGAATAGACAACCTAACTCTACACCTAGAACAACTGGAAAAAGAAGCACAAAACAACCCAAAATTAGTAGAAGGAAAGAAATCCTAATGATCCGAGCAGAAATAAACCAAAAAGAAATGAAAGAAACAATAGTAAAGATTCAGTTCAGTTCAGTTCAGTCACCCAGTCGTGTCTGACTCTTTGCAACCGCGTGACTGTAGCACTCCAGGCTTCCCTGTCCATCACCAAAACCTAGAGCCTACTCAAACTCATATCCATTGAATCGGTGACACCATCCAACCATCCCATCCTCTGTTATCCCCTTCTCCTCCCACCTTCAATCTTTCCCAGCATCAGGGTCTTTTCCAATGAGTCAGCTCTTCGCATTAGGTGGCCAAAGTATTGGAGTTTCAGCTTCAACATCGGTCCTTCCAATGAATATTCAGCACTGATTTCCTTTAGGATGGACTGGTTGGATCTCCTTGCAGTCCAAGGGACTCTCAAGAGTCTTCTCCAACACCACAGTTCAAAAGCATCAATTCTTCAGTGTTCAGCTTTCTTTATAGTCCAACTCTCACATCCATACATGACTGCTGGAAAAACCATAGCCTTGGCTAGATCGACCTTTCCTGGCAAAGTAATGTCTCTGCATTCTATGCTATTTAAGCTAAGCTAAGTCACTTCAGTCGTGTCCGACTCTGTGTGACCTAGGTTGGTCATAACTTTCCTTCCAAGAAGTAAGCGTCTTTTAATTTCATGGCTGCAGTCACCATCTGCAGTGATTTTGGAGCCCCGAAAAATAAAGTCTGCCACTGTTTCCATTGCTTCCCCATCTATTTGCCATGAAGTGATGGGATCAGATGCCTTGATCTTCATTTTCTGAATGTTGAGCTTTAAGCCAACTTTCTCACTCTCCTCTTTCACTTTCCTCAAGAGGCTCTTTAGTTCTTCTTCAATTTCTGCCATAAGGGTGGTATCATCTGCATATCTGAGGTTATTGATATTTCTCCCGGCAATCTTGATTCCAGCTTGTGCATCTTCCAGCCCAGCGTTTCTCATGATGTACTCTGCATAGAAGTTAAATAAGCAGGGTGACAATATACAGCCTTGATGTACTCCTTTTCCTATTTGGAACCAGCCTGTTTTTCCATGTCCAATTCTAACTGTTGCTTCCTGACCTGCTTACAGGTTTCTCAAGAGGCAGGTTAGGTGGTCTGGTATTCCCATCTCTTTCAAAATTTTCCACAATTTATTGTGATCCACATAGTCAAAGGCTTTGGCATAGTCAATAAAGCAGAAATAGATGTTTTTCTGGAACTCTCTTGCTTTTTTCAAGAGATCCAGCGGATGTTGTCAATTTGATCTCTGGTTCCTCTGCCTTTTCTAAAATCAGCTTGAACATCTGGAATTTCATGGTTCACATACTGTTGAAGCCTTGCTTGGAGAATTTTCTGCATTACTTTACTAGCATGTGAGATGATCGCAATTGTGATGCAGTTTGAGCATTCTTTGGCATTGCCTTTCTTTGTGACAGGAGTGAAAACTGACCTTTTCCAGTCCTGTGGCCACTGCTGCATTTTCCAAATTTGCTGGCGTATTGAGTGCAGCACTTTCACAGGATCATCTTTTAGGATTTGAAATAGCTCAACTGGAATTCCATCACCTCCACTAGCTTTGTTCATAGTGATGCTTCCTAAGGCCCGCTTTAACTCACATTCTAGGAACAAAAAGAATTAAATATCTTTAATTCTCAAAACAAAAAGAATTAAATATCTAGGAATAGACATACCTAACTAAGATCATGGCATCTGGTCCCATCACTTCATGGCAAATAGATGGGGAAAGAGTGGAAACAGTGGAAACAGTGTTTGCCTTTATTTTGGGGGGCTCCAAAATCACTGCATATGGTGACTACAGCCATGAAATTAAAAGACACTTACTCCTTGGAAGGAAAGTTATGACCAATCTAGATAGCATATTCAAAAGCAGAGACATTACTTTGCCAACAAATGTCCATCTAGTTGAGGCTATGGTTTTTCCAGTGGTCATGTATGGATGTGAGAGTTGGACTATGAAGAAAGCTGAGCACTGAAGAACTGATGCTTTTGAACTGTGGTGTTAGAGAAGACTCTTGAGAGTCCCTTGGACTGTGAGGAGATCCAACCAGTCCATTCTGAAGACGATCAGCCCTGGGTGTTCTTTGGAAGGACTGATGCTAAAGCTGAAACTCCAATACTTTGGCTACCTCATGCAAAGAGTTGACTCATTGGAAAAGACTCTGGTGCTAGGAGGGGTTGGGGGCAGGAGAAGGGGACGACAGAGGATAAGATGGCTGGATGGCATCACCAACTCGATGGACAAAAGTTTGGGTGAATTCTGGGAGTTGGTGATGGACAGGGAGGCCTGGTGTGCTGCAATTCATGGAGTTGCAAAGAGTCAGACATGACTGAGCAACTGAACTGAACTGAAGGAGACAAAAGAACTGTACACAGAAAATTATAAGACAGTGATGAAAGATATCAAAGATGACATAAAAAGATGGAGAGATATTCCATGTTCCTGGGTAGGAAGACTCAATATTGTGAAAATGACTATACTACCAAATGCAATCTACAGGTTGAGTGCAACTCCTATTAAATTACCAATAGCATTTTTCACAGAACTAGAACAAAAATTTCACAATTCATATGGAAACACAAAAGACCCCAAATAGCCAAAGCAGTCTTGAGAAAGAATACTGGAGCTGGAGAAATCAACCTTCCTGACTTCAGATTATGCTACAAAGCTACAGTCATCAAGACAGTATGCTACTGACACACACACACACACACACAAAAACCAGAAATATAGACCAATGGAACAAGATAGAAGGCCCAGAAATAAACCCTTGCACCTCTGGCTACCTTATTTTTGACAAAGGAGGCAAGAATATACAATGGGGCAAAGACAGCCTCTTCAATAAATGGTGCCAGGAAAACTGGACAGCTACATGTAAAAGAATGAAATTAGAACACTTCCTAACACCATACACAGAGATAAACTCAAAATGGATTAAAGATCTAAATGTAAGACCAGAAAGTATAAAACTCTTAGAGGATAACATAGGCAGAACACTCAATGACATAAATCAAAAAAGATCCTCTATGACCCACCTCCTAGAGTAAGGGAAATAAAAAGAAAAGTATACAAGTGGGACCTGATTAAACTTAAAAGCTTTTGCACTGCGAAGGAAACTATAAGCAAGGTGAAATGACAACACTCAGAATGGGAGAAAATAATAGCAAATGAAAAAATTGACAAAGGGTTAATTTCCTAAATATACGAGCATCTCATATAACTCAATACCAGAAAAGCAAACAACCCAATCAAAAAGTGGGGAAAAGACCTAAACAGATATTTCTCCAAAGAAGACATACAGATGGCTAACAAACACATGAAAAGATGCTCAACATCACTCATTATTAGAGAAATGCAAATCAAAACCACAATGAGATATCACCTCATACCAGTCAAAATGGCCATCATCAAAAGGCTACAAACAATACATGCTGGAGAGGGTGTGGAGAAAAGGGAATGCTCTTGCACTGTTGGTGGGAATGTAAATTTATACAGCCACTATGGAAGACAGTATGCAGAGTCCTTAAAAAGCTAGTAATAAAACCACCACATGACCCAGCAATCCCACTCCTAGGTATATACCCTGAGGAAACCAAAATTGAAAAAGTCACATATATCCCATCATTCATTGCATCACTATTTACAATAGCTAGAACATGGAAGCAACCTAGATGTCCACCAACAGATGAATGGATAAAGAAGTTGTGGTACATATACACAATGGAATATTACTCAGCCATAAAAAGGAATGCATTTGAGTCAATTCTGATAAGGTGGATGAATCTAGAATCTGTTATGCAGAGTGAAGTGAGTCAGAAAGAGAAACATAAATATCATTCTAATGCACATATACAGAAATTAGAAAAATGGCACTGAAGAGTTTATTCACAGGGCAGCAGGGGAGAAACAGACATAGAGAATAGACTTATGGACATGGGGAGAGGGGAGGAGAGGGTGAGATATATGGAAAGAGTAACATGGAAACTTATATTGCCATGTGTAAATTAGATAGCCAATGGGAATTTGGTGTATGGCTCAGGAAACTCAAACAGGGGCTCTGTATCAACCTAGAGGAATGGGATGGGGAGGGAGACGGAAGGGAGGTTCAAAAGGGAGGGGATATATGTATACCAGTGGCTGATTCATGTTGAGGTTTGACAAAAAAAATAAAATAAAATTCTGTAAAGCAATTATCCTTCAACAAAGAAATTAATTTTTAAAAATCAGCACAGGTCCAAATGGCCTTAATCTAGAAAAGAATGCAAAAGGGCCTTTACTAAGTTTACTAGACCATTAATACTAGATTAATGACAACCTAGTAAAAACTAGCATCTCTCTGCTTTATACCAGTGTGTCTTTGGGTTCTGATTTTTGTACTCCTGTATGTTAGAGAAAAACAAACAAACAAACAAACCAAAAAAACCCTTAGTGGAAAATATGTTCAATGCCAGTTGCTCCTGGTCTGTCTTGCGGAGAAAGAGATGCGGGCAGAGCCAAGGACATTAGGCATGTAGATGGTACCATTCCAGATTGTTTAAGCCACGTGCCATGGACAAGCTCCACCTCCCTAAGGCCATTTGCAAGGCCTAAGAGGAACCCTGTGAGATTTGGTGTCAAGAGGCCTCAACTCAAGAACCAGATCACACGTCATCTGAATTAAGAAATTGGTGTGGATGAAAAGGGGTGATGTTCACTATTATACCAGAACAAATGGGGCCACGTGAAACAGACTGGCAGGCAGAGAGCCATGCAGACCCTCAGCATGTGGGTTTAACCTCACAGAGCCTCATCCTCTTCCTCAGTAAATCAGAAAGAATTCTGGCATCTGGGGTGTTGACAGCAAGCTCTGGGCAGATCTGAGGGCCTCATCAGTGAAAAATATTTGGAAATGGGTCATTCAGGGGCCAGACCAAGGCTGTGTGCCGTCCCCCACAGAACAGCCTCTAGAACTCCCCAGCTTCTGGCAGCCAACACCTCAGAGCCAAGAGATGAGATGTGTGTCTCTCTGGTCTGAGAGCCCACGTCCCTGTCCAGGCTCCACAGATCCGTCACAAACTGCTCTCAGAGTGAAAATGCTCGCTTATCGTCCTAGGGACACTGTGGTCCTTAAGGCCACACCCAAGCCTGGCAGGAGACTTTAAATCAGATACACTTTTAAAACTCATTTCAAAAGCACCTCCCCGCTGGAGGCTTTGCATGCCTCTGAACACCCAGAAAGGCCCACAACATGTGAGCACCCCAGCATAGCACACTCGGGTAGATACAGATCATGCAATACGGCAGTAGACATGGATATATGAAAGCTGGATGTGTCAAGCACACACACACTCTGCACAGAAAGACTGAGCAAAATACTGGTGGAAAAAGAGGAGTCCCTTGGGGAAGAGCTGCACCAGGCTTTGCAGAAAATTGAGAGCCAAATGTTGGCTTCCATGATGCACCGACTGGCCTCCCCTGCATGACTCTCTCTAGCTGTGGAGAGGGTTAGCTTCTGGGCTCTCAGTCAAGTCCCTCTCTGGGAATTGCTCTGCCTCACCTGAGTTCATGACCCCTGCCCAGGGGCAACGCATATCCAGTGGCTGGAGCCTGTGGTTGCCTCAAGCTAGAACGACCCTGCAGGACTTTCCCCACCCTGGAGCTCCCCGGGGTCAGCACCAGCCGCAGCCTGTTTGGTGGATATGTCACGGTCCTTCATTCATCCTGCACGGATCCCTGGAGCTCTCCCCTGCCATATTCTTGCACACGAAGCTCTATTCCAGGGGCGGTTTCCTAGGAAACCCAACCTAAAACAATGCCTCGTTCATCTTGGTTTCTTGGATGAAAGATGTACTAATAAATAAAAAGAAACTGTGTTAAAGATGGAGCCTGGTCCCTCTCAGGAATAAGCCAACCTTCAGCCATGCTAGATTCAAAAGAAAACCCAGGCACTACTTGCACCCAGCATAAGGGCTTGTACCTGAAAGGCTTTTTCTTACCAACAATCACTGAGTCATTTGACTTTTTTTTTTCTTCTTTTTGACTACCCTGAAAGGCACACAGGATCTTAGTTCCCTGAGCAGACCCGTGCTCCCTGAAGTGGAAGGGCAGAGTCTTAACCACTGAACAGCCAGGGAAGTCCCCCCCATTTGACAGTTACTTTAATAAAGACATTTTAAAAAAAAGAAACTTAAACATATAAGGCCATATTTTTTTAATTGCCTATTTTGTCTTTTCTTTCTCCAGGGGATCTTCCCAACCCAGGCACCTAACCCAGGGCTCCTGCATTGCAGGCGTTCCTTACTCTCCGAGCCACCAGGGAAACCCCTCCAATTATCTGACATCATGTTCATCATGTCTGAAAATATAATCTATCCAGTTATTATCAGCCACCTGCTCCTTTAGGGAAACCTACCTGGGCTCCCCTGGTGGCTCAGATGGTCTCCCTGCCATGTGGGAGACCCAGGTTCAATCTCTGGTCTGGGAAAATCTCCTGGAGAAGGACATGGCAACCCATTCCAGTATTCTTGCTTAGAGAATCCCATGGATGGAGGAGCCTGGCAGGCTACAGCTCATGGGGTCACAAAGAGTTGGACATGGCTGAGCAACTAACACCTGAACCACAAGTAACTCTGAGGAGGAAACATGTTTCTATGGAGGTCCAGCCAGAAAACAGGACGATTCCATTGTGTTTTGGAACACAGACATTGGAGGACTAGTCCTGGGTCCCAGAACCCAATTCCAGGTGCTTCTTTCCACTAGAGTTCCCAACTCACTCATTTTCCTGGCTGGGCACTGCTGCAGAGAACGCACCTCGTGTTTGACCTTCTGTCTTTCTACGTAGATCTGTGTAAAGAATCTTGCCAGAGGGTTTCCCCTCAGGCTTCTGGTTGGCCCAGAGTTTTACAGCATGATGACAGGAATGCTCTAAAGCTGATCAATCAGAAAGCTCGCCCTCTGCACAAGGCAGAAAGTACCTTCAAGTTCTAGTTTCTCATCCTCTCCGAAGCCCTGTGAGCTGATGGGCGGAAAGATGCTGCAGAATAACAGCTCCTGAGTCCACTTTTGAAACTGCTCTGTGCATATAAATCCTTCCTTTTAAATGATGAACCACCATCCATTTGTAGTGACATCGAAACTAGGTGAGTGAAATTCAGAGGTCGGAAATTATTCCACAGAATTTGCCATGTGGGATCCTGGTCTGTCTTGAGTACCTGAAAGACTTGAACAAAAGCTTCACAGAAGCAGTGTTAGCACCAACCCTGACCCCAAAGATCTCATGGCCACAGAAGTAAACCCTTCCCTCTCACCCACAGGCCTGTACCTCCAACCCAATGGTGAGTGCAAAACCACAGGCTTCAAAGGTGGACTACCCTGGCCTCCCCCCAACCTATACAAGCTGTTCAGGGTGGCTCCCCTCCAAGAATGCGTTGAGAATCAACGTTGTCTGCTCCTGTCCTATTAACCTTTCGTGTGATTGATGGTTTCATTTGATTAGTTAGTTTGGTACAAGCTAACCTCTAAGAGCAACATGGAGGCCTCTCACTGGCAGCATGGTGCAGCCCATCCCCAGATCCATAGCCTTTTGTTGTTGTTCAGTCTGACTCCTTGTGACGCTGCGGACTGCAGCACACCAGGCTTCCTTGTCCTTCACTATCTCTTGGAGTTTGCTCAAACTCATGTCCATTGAGTCAATGATGCTATCTAACCATCTCATCCTCTGTTGCCCCTCTTCTCCTCCTCAATCTTTCCCAGCATCTAGCCCAAGAGACACACAGCAAATCACTAGTGACAGAGCAGAGAGAACAGTTCGGAACCCCTGCTTCTTACTCTGTCTTTTGCTATTTGAATCCGATGACCTCTATCCTGCCCTCTCATGTCTGGTCCCACCACCAACAGATTGTATACCATATTTCAAATCTCTTTGGTTAACCCAACATAAAAATATTCACTAAATTCATTTTTTTTTCTGAAAAAAATTAAGGAGCCATATTTTTCCAGGATTATATCCAGTGAGATCAATGAAAACAAACAAACAAACAATATATATATATATATATATATACACAAGAGAACCCAGAAGAAAAAATTTTTTGAGTCTGTTAGTTTCACTACAGCAGCTGAGGTTTTATGTGCCTAGGGTTTCTATTATGTAAATATAACTCAACCAATATGGGTACTTTCCAGGTTTTTTGGCTTCATTTTCAAAGCCGTTCTGCATTCACACTCTCCCTGAAACATAACCCCTGCTACGGAAGAAGAGAGGTAGTTTTGTAGGGATACAAAAATCTTTCATTAGAACATCTGCTCCACATAAGGGTTTTTTTCAACCCTAGAAATTATTCCAGGAACAATTACAACTGAATCTGGAGAATTGAGTCCTTTCTACACTAAATGAAGGCCAAAACTTCTGAGTGTCGGTTCAGAGACAGAGTTGTTCACAAGTGGCCTGTCATGGGCTGTAGGATGGTTGAATCTATCAACCTTTCACTTATTAAACAACAACAACAAAATCATTCACTGTGTTTTTAACACTGGGCTAAAATAATGGCCATATGTTCACTACTTTAAATCTCCAAATTCCATTTATATGATCTTATTTCCTTAGAGTGACTCTTAAAAGATTATACCATAGTGACTTTGTGGATTTTTTTTTTAAGCTACATGAAATTTTTGGCAAGTATTTCTGGTAGGGTTGAGTCCTCTTCCTAATTGGGGTTTAATTCTTCCTCTTTCTGAATTCCATTTAAAATTTACAGGAGACATACTATGAGGAAGGAATGATTTTAAGCACTAGAAATATGCAATATAGCTTTTAACTCTGTCCTCCCTAAGCACCACGACCTCACCCCACCCCAACATGCACTCCTTTACCTGCGTCCTTCATTGGTAACACCTGTACCTCCCTTCTCCACATGGAAGTTCCTCATCAAAATGTAGCTGAATATTACCTTTTGCCCTTGCCAAGAAACCTTCATGACTCCTGCTCTCCCTGCCTTCTTCCTCTCACATAATTTTATTGTGCCGTTTACTTCAGTGCATTTAAACCATTTTCATATCTCTCCATGTGAAAGTTGAAGGTTATGTGAAGGTAAGTTAGCTTTTGGATTTTCTCTGTATTCTTAGCATCTATTATAGCACCACATCCCACATATATTAATAATACACTCTCACGAAGCAATGGCTAGGGGAATGCTGACCTTTATCTTCTCCCTAGTGCAGTAGCGTTAGCACAGCTGACTGCCAGTCCTTCTAGAATGTTCTAGGTGTGTGTTCTCCAAAACACTTTTCTTCTTATCTCCTCATACCTCTCTGGATATCCTTTATCCAGATCCCCTGATGATTCCTATTCTTTCTCTTATTCCTCTAATAG
Organism: Capra hircus; assembly: GCF_001704415.2. Lineage (NCBI taxonomy): Eukaryota > Metazoa > Chordata > Mammalia > Artiodactyla > Bovidae > Capra > Capra hircus. The sequence goes on from NC_030821.1 coordinate 57,161,552, forward strand.
CTGACATTTTAGTGGTTTCTATATTGGTTCTTCCCCTCCTGCATCCTTCCCCTGGATGGTATATTGAGACCTTTGCCTGTGAACATCAGTTCAGTTCAGTCGCTCAGTCGTGTCCAACTCTTTGCAACCCCATGAACTGTAGCCCTCCAGGCTCCTCTGTCCATGGGATTTCCTGGGCAAGAACACTGGAATGGGTTGCCATTTCCTACCCCAGGGGATCTTTCCAACCCAGGGGCTGAAACCATGTCGCTTTCCTCTCCTTCATTCACAGCTGGGTTCTTTACCACTTGGCTACCTGGGAAGCCCTATATAAACATTCAGTTCAGTTCAGTTTAGTCGCTCAGTTGTGTCTGACTCTTTGCGACCCAATGGACCGCAGCACGCTAGGCCTCCCTGTCCACCACCAACTCCTGGAGCTTGCTCAAACTCATGTCTGTCGAGTCAGTGATGCCATCCAACCATCTCATCCTCTGTTGTCCACTTTTCCTCCTGCCTTCAATCTTTCCCAGCATCAAGGTTTTTTCCAGTGAGTCAGTTCTTCACATCAGGCCTGTGAACATTGTCTGAGATGTAATCAGCATTACCATCAGCCAGAAGCAACCAGCCCTGAAGAGTTACTTCTCTGATGTTTCTGTCTATTCTCAGAGGTGTTTCTCCAGCAGTGAGGTATGTTTTCAGTCATTTGTGGCACAATGAATACTTACATTTTTATATATATTCTAGATTGAATGAAATAAGTATCTTTTGTTATTTATAAGGAATCAGTAAATCAAAGGTCTAAAGAGATTTCAAGACCAAAATAACCATGGAAAGAAACAAAGCCTGTGTACATCAGAACCAAAAATATCAGGGTGGACCTAAGAGAATTCAGACAGAAAGTATAAACAGGTCACCTTACTTTCTATTTCTATTTAGGAGGCCATTCATGGCAAATTGTTGTGATTACACAACTCTTAGAATGATAGTTCAGTTACTCAGTCATGTCTGATTCTTTGTGACCCCATGGACTGCAGCATGCCAGGCCTTCTTGTCCACCACCAATTCCCGGAGTTTACTCAAACTCATGTCCATCGAGTCGGTGATGCCATCCAACCATCTCATCCTCTGTTGTCCCCTTCTCCTCCTACCTTCAATCTTTCCCAGCATCAGGGTCTTTTCTAATGAGTTAGCTCTTTGCATCAGGTGGCCAAACTATTGGGGTTTCAGCTTCAACATCATCCTTCCAATGAATACTCAGGACTGATTCTGTTTAAGATGGACTAGTTGGATCTCCTTGCAGTCCAAGGGACTCTCAAGGGTCTTCTCCAAAACCACAGTTCAGAAGTATCAATTCTTCAGGGCTCAGCTTTCTTTATAGTCCAACTCTCACATCTATACATGACTCCTGGAAAAACCATAGCTTTGACTAGATGGACATTTGTTGGCAAAGTAATATCTCTGCTTTTTAATATGCTGTCTAGATTGGTCCTAACTTTTCTTCCAAGGAGCAAGTATCTTTTAATTTCATGGCTATAGTCACCATCTGCAGTGATTTTGGAGCCCCCCGAAATAAAGTCTGCCACAGTTTCCATTGCTTCCTCATCAATTTGCCATGAAGTGATGGGACCAGATGCCATGATCTTAGTTTTCTGAATGTTGAGTTTTAAACCAACTTTTTCACTCTCCTCTTTCACTTTCATCAAGAGTCTCTTTAGTTCTTCTTCATTTTCTGCCGTAAGAGTGGTGTCTTCTGTATATATGAGGTGATTGATATTTCTCCCGGCAATCTTGGTTCCAGCTGGTTCTTGGTTCTTGGTTCATCTGGCCCAGCAATTCTCATGATGTAATCTGCATACATGGAGAACGCAATAGCAACCCACTCCAGTACTCTTGCCTGGAAAATCCCGTGGGCAGAGGAGCCTGGTAGGCTACAGTCCATGGGGTCGCAAAGAGTCGGACACAACTGAGCAACTTTACTTTCACTTTTCACTTTCATGCATTGGAGAAGGAAAGGGCAACCCACTCCAGTGTTCTTGCCTGGAGAATCTCAGGGACAGGGGAGCCTGGTGGGCTGCCGTCTATGGGGTCGCACAGAGTCGGCCACGACTGAAGTGACTTAGCAGCAGCAGCAGCAATCTGCATACAAGTTAAATAAGCAGGGTGACCATTTACAGCCTTGATGTACTCCTTTCCTGATTTGGAACCAGTCTGTTGTTCCATTTCCAGTTCTAACTGCTGCTTCTTGACCACATACAGATTTCTCAGGAGGCAGGTCACGTGGTCTAGTATTCCATTCTAAAATGAGAATCCTACTGCCTTGGCCTTACCTAACTGATAAGGTGTGAGGGCTTTCATTGGAGTCCAGAGTCACTTGAGGCAACAGCTTAATTCCGGTAGAGATAAACCCTGTACAACACTTTCCTTAGAAGACTCTCCTGGGAAGGCAGAAGCCAGTGTGAATCCTTCTCTTGGAAGGGCAAACTTCACTCTGGCAGTGGTTAAAGGTTTTTTATAGCTGATCTTTTGCCAGCTTCCCTATTTGTCTTAACGGGATTAGAGAAAGCAAGGCTCACGTTCACTCCACTCAACTCATAGCCTTATCATTGGCAATTTTTAAAATATTTATTTATTTGGCTGCATCAAGCCTTATTTGTAGCCTGGAGGGTCTGTAATTTGTGGCACATCGGCTTCTCTCTAGTTGTTGTGCATGGGCTCAGTATTTGGGGTGCGCAGGCTTAGTTGGCCTGGCAGCACATGGGATCTTAGTTCCCCGACTGAGGATTGAACCCATGTCCCCTGCTTTGGAAAGCAAATTTTTAAGCCCTGCACCAGCAAGGAAGTCCCATCATTGGCAGTTTATTCAGCTGTGAAATGGTACCCAGGTCTTGGCCTTAACAGGGAAAATTTTAGGATCTGAAAAAATAGCACTTATTTCACAGTTCAGTTATTTCACCTGATGGATAGAACACAATTTACCAAAAGTTCTAATACTTTATTATGTGTTTGTGTCTGGGTTTGAAAGGTGTGATACAATCTTGGGCAAGGAAAATCTGCTGGGGTCAGTGGTAGCGGTTTTTCAGAAAGGTTGCTTTACTGATAAAAAGACACATACATAGATATCTTGCTTTTCTCCTGGTACCTCATGTGACATGACATTTATTTTGTGATATATTAGAAAGATAACAGACATCAATAGAAATGAAAGTTACAACCTTTTGGCAGTGATAATTTGAAGAGACAAGGACCTATGTGAAATAGATATTTAACATGTCTATTTAACATTCATTATTAATATCTTTGATTAAAACTAGCCTTTATGAAGTTTAAAAATTAACTGGAAAATTTAAATTTACAGAATAAAAATGGCTCTGTGTCCTGAAGATTAAGTAAAGGAGCCCCTAAACAGGAGACTAAAGGATCCTCCAGCATTGACATCCTGGCTGACGGTGTTGGGTGTGGGAAGGAATAGGTCCAGTATCCCAGCCTCAGGACAGATCTGATTCTGTAGCTCCCCAAGTGGGTGAAAATCACCCACAGTAAGAAAGAGCCCCAGTGTGTGACGAGCAGGCCGAGACCCCAAGCAGCCCCATGGTGGACCCGCCATGATGTCACTTCTCTTAAACAAAGGGTTGAACTTGTTGGTTCAGAAGCCCCTTCAGTTAGAGACCCTTCACCTCGCTGGTGCTGACTGGTGGTCCCCATCCCAGGAGGGGTCCCCGGCTAAGGCGTTCAGAGACTCAGGGTATGAGAAGGGGCTTCCTAGAGCATCTCGTTCTTTTCTTCTCTGCAGGTAAAGACCTAATGGAATGTGCTCCTCCTCACACCCTGCTCACCCCCCACATCTGTTCTCTTTCCAAGCCCTGCTGGTTCTTGGCCAGCTGTATTCTCTCTGCTCAGGAAAGAGGCAGCCTGGGTGTCCCTCTGCCCAAGCCCTCCTTGAGGCCACTGACTCTCCCACATGGCAGGTCCTGTTTTCCTACAGAGACTCATCACCCCGAAGGCCTAAAGGCACCAGACCTTCTCCCCTTTCACTCAGTGACAGTCCTGCTTGAAAAGAAATTACACCCCTTGTGATGGTGATTAATTTCATGTGTCAGCCTGGTTAGGCCCTGATACTCAGTTTCAGGTCAGACAGCAGTTTGGATGGTACTGTGAAGGTATTGGTAGGGTGTGATTAGCATTTAAATCAGTAGACACCGAATAAAGCACATCACCCTCCATAAAGTGGGTGGGCCTTGTCTAATCAGTTGAAGACATTAAGAGTAGAAGACTGTGGTCCTCTGGTGGCTCAGATGGTAAAGAATCTGCCTGCAATGCAGGAGACCCAGGTTCAATCCCTGGGTCAGAAAGAACCCCTGGAGAAGGAAATGGCTACCCACTCCAGTATTCTTGCCTGGAGAATTCCAAGGACAGAGGAGCCTGGAGAGCTACAGTCCATGGGATCACAAAGAGTGGGACATGACTGAGCAGCTAACACACCCCTGAGGAAGTAGGAGTTCTGCCCCCAGATGGCCTTCAGACTTCAGCTGCAACATCAGCACTTCCCTGGGTCTCCAGGGTGCCTGCCTCACTGCAGATTTTGGACTTGCCAGCCTCTACAATTGCATAAGCCATTTCCTTCAAGTTCAGTCTCTCTGTGCATGTGTGTCTGTCTCTCTGTCTCTACACACACATACACGCACTCACACAACAAAACACACCCCATTGGTTAGGTTTCTCTGGAGGACTCTGGCTGATACACCCTCAAAGCACAAATCTAAGGCCCTCCTAAAACTGAAGGAGAATCAATAGAGCAGCCTCTTTTCTGGCTCGTCAGGGCCTCACCTGGTTTTTATGCCCCACCACTTACACAGGCCGCTTTATGAACGATCATCCACAGGAATTTTAAGATCTCCCTGGAGGAACCATGTGATTATGAGACTAAAGGAGGAAACTTGCTTTTATGTCTGAATTAAATTTTCAGATACCGTGATTTACTAATGCAGCTTCCTCTCTCTGGATTGTGTTTTTAGTTGTTTTGTCTAAAATTCGCATTCCGTATCTCTGTTCTGTTGTAAGGAACAATTCTTCCTGTCTTTCTGTAAAATCACCCTAGTTGGTCTCAGCATTTTGCCTAGTGTCTGGCACTCTTTTTCATTTTTAAGTCTGGTATTAATGTCTGGCACACAATAGGATCTCAAACTCTTTTCTAGCACACTGACCAGGCACAGGTTAGGTGAGATGGGACAGCCACCTCTGTGCTTGCCCAGCAACCCCCAGACTGCCCCTCCTCATCTCTTCTCTGTTCTCTGCAGCTGTGGGCGCAGCACTCAGCTTCTCTAAATCTATCTGCTTGGGAAATACCAACAGGAGAGAAAGGGAGGTACAGTCGAAAGGAAAGGAAATTCTAAACGTAAATTTTAATTTCTGAGCACTTGAAATTCTCTCTCTTCTCACCCACTCTTTAACAAATAAGTAGGTGATTTTGTTTAAGACCTGTATCAACCTTAAAGCAGCAAAGAATTGCTGAGGAAAGAGAAGTGTTTACTCTAGATTCCAAAGAAATGGACCAGTGACTTGGGGACACAACCAAAATGAAAAAAGGATTTTTCTCTCAAAAAGTCCACAGTCCAGAGGAAATAAAAACAGGTACAACTTAAAAAAAAAAAAAAACCAGAAACAAAAACATGGGTTAGTTGTGATCTATTGACAGGTGAAAAGGATAGATGAAAAATACATCTTGAGGAAGGTGTAAAGCCTTGATCGAAGTCTCGTGTTTCAAAGATGTCTGAAACAGAGATGGTCCCTACTGGAGGAATAATGGTAGATTTAACCAGTCAGTATGCGTAAAACCCATAAGCATATTTCCTTTATCCAAGCAGCTTTACTTTTAATCACTTGTCTTAAAGAAATAATAAGATAGGGTGGAAACATGTGTAATTCATTTGATTACAGTGTGGCTTATAATGCGAAAAGTTGGAAACACATTTGTAAGAGACTGATTAAATTATGGTACACATATATCAGGTCTTCCCAGGGGGCACTAGTGGTAAAGCACCTGCCTGCCAATGCAGGAGACGTGAGACGCAGGTTTGATCCCTGGGTCAGGAAGATCCCTTGGAGGAGAGCATGGCAACCTACTCCAGTATTCTTGCCTGGAGAACCCCATGGACAGAGGAGCCTGGCGGGCTACAGTCCATGGGGTGGCACAGAGTCGGATACAACTAAAGTGACTTAGCTTGCATGCACACACACACATATAAAGAAAGGCTATGTAATAATTTTAAAAGATAAGGCAAAAACATAAGGGTTGAAATGTAAAGGTATTTACTATTTACAGTGAATGATAAAAGGAGATTACTTATATATAGAATATACTAAATTATATATTGTATTAAATACAGGGGGTTTGAGGAATTGTCCAGAGAAGGCAATGGCACCCCACTCCAGTACTCTAGCCTGGAGAACCTCATGGACGGAGGAGCCTGGTAGGCTGCAGTCCATGGGGTCGCTAAGAGTTGGACACGACTGAGCGACTTCACTTTCACTTTTCACTTTCATGCATTGGAGAAGGAAATGGCAACCCACTCCAGTGTTCTTGCCTGGAGAATCCCAGGGACAGAGGAGCCTGTTGGGCTGCTGTCTATGGGGTCGCACAGAGTCGGACACGACTGACGCGACTTAGCAGCAGCAGCAGAGGAATTGTCAGTTATTTTATCATCATTATCATTGTTACCATCTTTGTCATTTGGGGTCACATCCTAAGTACCAGATGATTTACAAATGTTACCACATTAAATCCCCATGACAACTCTGTCAGAATTTACATATGAAAAAAAATAAAGTATGGAATGCCAACTTGCCCAAGGTCTAACAGTTAGTGAGATGTAGAGCTGGACTCAAACATCTCTGCCTGACTTAAAAGCTCTCACTCTTTCAAAACACCATAATTACCTAAGATATGTTGCACACTTCTAAAAAAGTAAGTTTATAATCTAATGGGGCAAGAGGAGAGGAAAAAATATATGTAACTAAGGACGATGGGGGTGATAATGATGATGATAATTACTGAAGCTAATTTAGGTCTAACTGTTTGCCAAACTCTATTCTAGGTGTTTTATATTTAATCACATGTGTGAACTTCATGGTTACTATGGTTACTATGTGACAGGTATGACTATTATCATACTTTACAGAAAAGAAAACTGAGGCCCCAGGTCATACAGTTTTAGGACCTGGCTGTTTGGTTACTCCATTTACACCACCTCCAAAGGTAGCACAAGAAAGGAACAAGTGAATTTTCATGAGACATCTAAGGACAGTATTACTTCCAAATAAGGATTTATAAACTAGGAGGCTGGGAACCTCATTCTGCCTGTGTTTTCAGGACCTAAAACAGAGCCTGACAAAGAAGACTGCCATAAACGTTCACTGGCTGGACTAAGCATTCTAGCCCAGGCATGCTTAGTCCAACCAGAGGAAGCGTTTTATCAGGACCTTTCAGAACTGTGAGATTTGGGTGAGAGGGTAGGGGCCGAGGGGCGGGAAGGCCCATGAAGACACAGAATAAACCCTGTGAGTTCATACTCAGTCTGTGAAGGGCAAGTTTCGGAGAGAGAAAATGGGAAAGAGATGTTTGGTGAAAGTTCAAACCCATGAAAGAGCCAGTGGAAGATAAGTTTGGAAGTTAGATGAGCACTAGGTGACAAAGGGCCTTGACTGGCAGGCAAAGGAGTTTGAATTTTAGTTAGTAAATAAAGCCAGATTTATTAAGAAAACAAAATTTTTTTTTTTTAGCAAAAGCTTGACAGACACGGAATGGCACATCAGTTAACATCCAGTAAGATCAAATGAAAGGGAGAGAAACTAGGAACAAGAGACCAGCTAAAGGCATCACCCAGTACTATAGATAAGAGACTGAGAATCTGCGCTAACGAAGCCATAGTGAAGATGGAGAAGAGGAAAGGATGCGAGAAAGATACTCAGAATGGAGAACTGATAATCCTTGGATCCTGTCTGTAAGTATGCATTGTGCTTTTTAAAAAGTGACTGTAAATTCTGTGACACTCCTCCTCCTGGAGCTGGGGTTTATGGCTGCCCTACTTGAACATGAGCAGAGTGAGTCAGAAGAGACACCATGTGACTTCCAGGGCCAGGTCGTAAGGCCCACGTGGCCTCCAACTGGCCATGTACCACGTTAGAGGTCTCACCACCCTGAGACCCCCTCCAGAGGGGCCACGTGGAGGCCTTCAAGCAGTCATCCCACTGACTCCTCTCTCAGCCTCTCTGCTGGAGTCTGGGAGGAGAGTCTTCTTGAGCCCTCCTACCAGTCAACACCACCAACAGCTGCCCTCAAGACAAACAGATGTACAAGGATCGACCATCTGAGCCTGCATGAGTGCCTGACCTACGATATCGGGAAGTGTATTAAAACTGTATGTGCTTAGTCACACAATCGGGTCCGAGTCTTTGCAACCCGTGGACTGAAGCCCACCAGGCTCCTCTGTCCATGGGATTTTCCTGGCAAGGATATTGGAGTGGGTTGCCATTTCCTCCTCCAGGGGTTCTTCCTAATTCAGGGATCGAACCTGTGTCTCCTGAGTCTCCTGCATTGGTGGGCAGATTCTTCACCTCCAGCGCCACTTGGGAAATTATTGTTCCTTTAAGCCACTAAGTTTGGGGATGGATTTGTTACATAGTGATCGCTAACTGGTGATAGGGGAGTGCAAGTTGGTGTTAGTAATTATGGCAAAAGAAGGGCTCACATGGGATATGATTATCCTATCTGTAACTTCAGTATTAGATCAGCTGCACTTAGCATTGTGCATAAGCACAACTTTATTGACTAAATAAATCAGTTTCTTCTTTCATGCTAACATGTAACCTCAATAAAGTTTACAAATCTCAAGTGTACCGTTCAGGAAGATTTTAAATATAGATAGGTCCATGTGATCACTACCCAAATCAAGATTAGACTATTTCCTTCTATTTGGAGGTCTCTCTTATGTCCCCTCCTAGCCTATATTCCACCCAAAGTTAGCACTATTGTTCTTTTTTATTTGAGGACAACTGCTTGACAATGTTGTGTTGATTTCTGCCAAACAATAACGTGAATCAGCCATAAATATAAATATGTCCTGTCCCTCTTGAACATCCCTCCTACCCCACTACCCTATCCTACCCTGCTACCCTATTCCTCCCCTCTAGGTTGTCACAGAGCACTGGGTTGAGCTCCCGGTGTTTACAGCAACATTTGTTGTTGTTGTTCGGCCACCCAGTCGTATCCAACTCTTTGCAACCCCATGAACCGCAGCACGCCAGGCCTCCCTGTCCCTCACCATCTCCCAGAGTTTGCACAAGTTCATGTTCATTGCATCCACTGGAGGAGGGAATGGCAAACAACTCCAGTAAACTTGCTATGAGAACCTCATGAACTGTATAAAAGGCCAAACTTCCCATTAGCTGTCTATTTTAAGGTAGCATTATTTTAGTCTCTAATGCCATAAATCAGTTTTATCTGTTGATAAACTTCATCAAAATGGAATCCTTGAGTATCTACCCTCTGCAATTGTGAAAGTCCTTGTGCGGTCAGACCTCTGCAGATGACCATCCTCTCACTCTCTATAGAGTCCCAGCTTTACCCACATGACTATCCAAATCCTCTTCATTATAGGGCTTAATTAGTCCTTGGTAACTGAGTCTTTCTGACCTCAGTTCCACCTGTAAATGGTAGCCTCCTTCTCCCCGAGTAGAGAAGGCTGCTCCACATCCAATCTGCTAGCCATCTGCTGTAAACGGGAGGGTGTCACTCCAGGACTCTGGGTAAGATCTCCTGTTCAACAAGCCATTCCTGTCTGTGTTGTTTTCTCCAGGCTCTTTCTTCAGTCTCGAAGCTGAGCGACGACAAAGCTTGCAGGTCTGCAGTTGCAGCCCAACGGGCATGTGTGTTGTGTGTAGTGATAGTCTGGTTTTCTTCACTGCTACGTAGCATTTGCCTGTACCACTGCCACAATTTACCCTACTGTTGGTGGAGCTTTGGGTTAATAACTCAGAGTTATTATGAACAATGCTGCTATAAACATGTTTGCAAATCTCTTTTGATCTATCCACTGACAACCCAATTACATCCTCCGTTTTTTCTAACAACATTTTGGAAACTACTATCTTGCTGATTATATTTGTTTGCTTGATCAATATCTGGGAAGAATATCTTAAATTTTTTTACTGATATACAATAAGTGATTATTAATTTACCTGCTACTCTTTCACTCAGAGGCACGTTTTAGCCAAGTATTCTCAGAAGGGGGAAGGGAATTATAATAGCGTTATCTTTAAAACATCTTTGTCAGTGTTAGTTATAAAAAGTTACTGATGTATAGAACCTATGTTTCTTGCTCAGGAATGCCCCTGAGGTTTGGATGGTAGGTTTTATGGTCACCTGAGCTTCTCCCACTCCAGGTAGGATATACACTGTGTGGGAAACATGCCTTTTTACAATAAAAGTGGAAGAAACATGATCATAACCGTAGAGGTGATTTACATGTGTATTCTCAGGAAAACTAATTTTAAGAGAAAGAGCATATGTGGAAGTCAAAGATCTGCATGTTGATCCCTTTAAAGTGTTTTTGTCTGTGGACCACCTGGAAAATCTTTTCCATCCTCAGAAAGTACATGGATACCAATTTCAAGACGGTTGGCTCAGTTCATCCCAAATGGAACTCACCTGGAGATCAGACAATTGAATTTACTAATTAAAAAAATTAAATAAAACTAGCTGTTCAGAAAAAACTCATTAAGCATGGGAAAAGAAGTCCTGATACAAGATCCTTTGTTCAGTAGTTATACTTCTCACAGTCATTCATTCATTTATCCAGCAAACATTTCCTGAGCACCAGGTATGGATCAGGCACAGAACTAGGCTCTGAAAAGACAGCAGTGAACAGGGCCAGTATATCCCCGCATGCAGAAGTCTACAGTCAATAGAAAATGTTGCAAATAAAGGGAACTGATGAAGAGCCAGTCCTACAGAAGGAGCTCTGAGAAGAGACCGTGAAGTTGATCTCAAAGGACATTTTCATTGCTTTGGTTTACAACTTAAAAGATGTGTCATATGCAAGTGTATATAAATGTGTGTTTAAATGTAACTTACTAATGAAAGCCATCAATCCTATAACCCCATGTGACTCAGACAGTAAAGAATCTGCAGGCAATGCAGGAAACTGGGTTCAATGCCTGGGTCAGGAGGATCACAAGAAGGGAATGGCAACCCCCTCCAGTACTTGCCTGGGAAATCCCAAGGACAGAGATATAGTCCATGGGGTCACAAAGAGTCGGACATGACTGAGCAACTAACACTTTCACTTTCAACCCTATAGCAGATAGAACATAACTAACCAATGCGGACCTAGATCCTGCAATGTCATTGTTTGGAACCCTGTTTGCATTTCTATTGGTGTCTCTCACTGGGTATTGCCACGTGTCAGTAAACTTGATAGACACATTCAAATTTCGTACATTTTACTTTCAAACTTAGAAAGAGACTAATAGTTTACATATTAACACTTAAAATCAAAGCCATGGTGGCTTATTTAAATTTACACATTATGATCCTTCACAGAGTTATAAACAGAACTCTGGTTCATTAAATTGGTAATGACTGCTCCCTGCAGAGAACATTCATTTCTATTTAGTCCTGAGCCACAGTCCATGCCTACCCACAAGCTTAGGGACCTTGGGTAAGCTGTTATCTGAGGTTTGCCAAAAAGCTTGTTTCAAAATAACTGTCCCTGTTAGCCTGTGGAGTTCCACAAAGGAACCAAACCTGCAATTGTGTTTCCGAGAGCCAGAGATTCTGAAATCACCTAACATGTCTGGCACATAAACATTTATGAAATCTGAATAGCAGATAAAAGATTCCTTTAAAGTTGCAAATGTATTAGTCAGAGGATCAATATATTAAGCTCTTATCAGCCTAAGTGAGATTGTGTTTATATTATTTAACTGTCCAGTTGCCTAATAAGGAATCAAGGAAGTGGAAACAGTAGCTTTTGCCCTAAAACCTCTCTGCCTTAAATGCCACAACCCTGGTTAGAAAATTTAAGAGGAAGCTGAGACAGTTCAAGGTATTAAAAAAAAAAAATCACTCATTTTAAATGCCCCATAGACCAGAGCTGCACCTTGAATGCCCCTTTTCCAGTCCCCCAAAGTGCTAGAGGACCAAAAACAGTGTTGTTCTCACCAAAAGTCTTTCCAGTTATTTGGTTCCTATGGACTCAGCTGAAACAGATTCCTGACCACCTCTGGGCTCCGTTGGTGCTGTGATCTATTAGTACTGTCTGCCACGCGTGTGGCAGGGAGGACAGGCAGGACAGATGGCATGTATCTGCCATTTCTGTGCCCCACAAAGATGTTTCTGGCAATGAGCTGGGTAAACTTCAAAGTTCAGAAAATTAAAACCATCATCTCCCTGGTAAATGAAATTAGATGATTAGATGGATCATTTAATGCCTCACCCCTCTCTCCTTTAGGTGAGTCATCCAAAAAACAATTTATTCACTGTAACTGCTTTGGATATTTTCTTCCTTAAATAAGCCTGCCACATTTTTAATGGAAAAAAAAAAATCTTAAAATTTAAGTGTCTAATAGTTTTTTTAACTGAAGTCTATCAATCCAAAGTAATACAATTCAGAACATTTGCTTAAAATACCAGTTCATACAATGTAAACCATAAATTAAACAGCAAATTGATGAACTGGCTGGTTACATTCAAATGTATATTCCAGCCAGCTACTTAGTTTCCTTCCTGTTTCTCTCAGTTCCATCCCCTATAACTTTAGGCAAGTTGTTTAAATCCCCTAAGTTGTATATTTCCTTATTGTAAGATGAGTTTATAATAATTCCTTCTTTGCAGGTTGTTTTGAAGAAATACTGAGATAATCCTAATAAAGTACATATGACACATCGCATGAGTAAATATCAGCTCTCATTATCATGGTTTAGAAAAATCTGGAAGAAGGCTGAGTTTTTAGCTCATTCAATAGCCAAATGGAAGTAGAGTTAATTCAGTTGTTACATCTTTTCTTCCTTCCATGATCACAAACCACTGACTTCTGATTTTGAAGGTTTTATATACGTTTATGTTTAAGAATGTTCTACATGTGGAAGGTCCTATAAGATCCACATAAATAAAGTCAAAGGGAAGTAGAAATTAAATTATATTTGAGCAAAAAACACATCTGCAGAGACTGTAATGTTTGGAAAAACTTCTCAGATGTGTGGGATTTCTCAGAGAAATTCTGTAATTCCACAAGCTATCATAGAGGCAGAGAGAAGAGTCAGAAATACAGCTCTAATTACTCCAAAGGGAATAACTATATTTAAAGGTAACTACTCAGTTACCTGGTAGCTCCCACCTTGGCCTTTCCCGCACATCTTATCTTCCTCTCCTTGTAACTATGAACTGGCCTGATGGTGGATTAAGCTATTCATCGTTTTAGGATTGTTGTTTAGTCACTAAGTTGTGTATGATTCTGTGACCCCGTGAACTGTAGCCCACCAGGCTCCTCTGTCCATGGGATTTCCCAGGCAAGAATACTGGAATAAGTTGCCATTTCCTTCTCCAATCATTTTAGGATATGTATGGGTAGCTCTTCTTCTTTCAAACCCATTGATCATGTCTACATTTATAATCTGGGAGAAACATACAAATATTAATGTCTGATCATACTTGCTTTGTATAAAAATGTTTACCTGAAGTACAAACTCTGCAACTTCCACAGAGCAAAGGTTCCTATTCATTTTGTAACATTATTTTTAATGTTAGTTTGGTTCTTTTGTGTGTGTATGGGTTGTGTATGTGTGTATTTCTTAATCATCAGTTCAATTCAGTCACTCAGTCATGTCTGACTCTTTGCAATCCCATGAATCGCAGCACACCAGGCCTCCCTGTCCATCACCAACTCCCGGAGTTCACTCAAACTTATGTCCATCGAGTCAGTGATGCCATCCAGCCATCTCATCCTGGGTAGTCCCCTTTTCATCCTGCCCCCAATCTCTCCCAGCATCAGAGTCTTTTCCAATGAGTCAACTCTTCGCATGAGGTGGCCAAAGTACTGGAGTTTCAGCTTCAGTATCATTCCCTCCAAAGAAATCCCAGGGCTAATCTCCTTCAGAATGGACTGGTTGGATCTCCTTGCAGTCCAAGGGACTCTCAAGAGTCTTCTCCAACACCACAGTTCAAAAGCATCAATTCTTTGGCGCTCAGCCTTCTTCACAGTCCAACTCACATCCATACATGACCACAGGAAAAACCATAGCCTTGACTAGATGGACCTTTGTTGGCAAAGTAATGTCTCTGCTTTTGAATATGCTATCTAGGTTGGTCAAAACTTTCCTTCCAAGGAGTAAACGTCTTTTAATCTCATGACTGCAATCACCATCTGCAGTGATTTTGGAGCCTAAAAAAGTAAAGTCTGACACTGTTTCTACTGTTTCCCCATCTATTTCCCATGAAGTGATGGGACCAGATGCCATGATCTTCGTTTTCTGAATCTTGAGCTGTAAGCCAACTTTTTCACTTTCCTCTTTCACTTTCATCAAGAGGCTTTTTTTAAAGTTCCTCTTCACTTTCTGCCATAATTGGTATTTCTCCCAGAAATCTTGATTCCAGCTTGTGTTTCTTAAGCATAAAAGACCTTAATTTTCCTGTTCAGAACTCCCACTTGTTTTATTCTTCAAATGTAATGGCCTTCATCATTTCACTAAGTAACTTAAAAATTTGTTCACTCATGTTTAAAAATTAAAGAATCAGTTTACATTAACCTTAATAGTATCTTTTTAATTTTGTGAGTCAATTTAATTGTGAATCAATTGTACTTAATTTTTTTAATTTTAGCATAATTGATTCACAATGTTAATCAAATGTATTAAACATAATAAAAAAGTATTAATTTTGCTATACAGCAAAGTGATTCCATTATACATATATATATATATTCTTTTTATATTCTTTTCCAGTATGGTCTATTACAGGTACTGAATTTAATTCCCTGTGCTATGCAGTAGGCCCTTGTTGTTTATCCATCCTAAATATACATAATAGCTTGCATCTGCTGACCCCAAACTCCCACGCCATCCCTCCTCCACCCCCGTTCTTAATAGTATCTTGATATATGTTGCAAGTTCTCTTCTCTGAAATCAGATGCTGAGATGGAATTTGGGTGTAAATTTTTTTGTTAGGAATCCATACCTGTGAAAGGAAGTGAAAGTAGACTCAGGCAGAGAAAGAAGTAGAACCGCAGTGCAGGCCAGACAAAACCTCAGCCACAGGGAGAGAAAGTCTGGGATGAGGGTGCTGACCACCTGTGCCCCACAGCCAGCTAAAAGGCTTTCCCCACCCATCACACCCAGTCACCAACACCCCAGGAAGGACATGACCCCGGTGAGGTGGCTGTTCACAGCGGGCAGGTCCCAGGGTGGCTGACAGGGGGCTGTCCAGTGAGCACACTGCTGCGGTAACATGTGCCCTTCCTTACAGGGAGCGGGGGACGTGGCTCTGTGTCCATCACCATCAGCCAATGGACATACTGTAAAACTGGTGGCCTCCAGACTGAGGTAAGCAAAACTGATCCACTGGAGACAGGAATAAATATTAAGAACTTGAATGTATCTTCTACTTTATCTGCTGTTATTATGATTTGTTGCTGTTGTTCAGTTGTTAAGTCATGACTGATTCTTTGCGACCCCGTGGACGGCAGCAAGCCAGGCTTCCCTGTCCTTCACTTTCTCTCAGAGTTTGCTCAGACTCATGTCCATTGAATCAGTGATGGCAACCATCTCATCCTCTGTTGCCCCCTTCTCCTCCTGCCCTCGATCTTTCCCAGCAAGTTTTCACACTTCATGATATCCATTCTTTATTAGTCATAAAATTATTAGGTCATAATGGACAAATAAGGTAACCTTGTAAGGCTTTCTTCAATGTGAATATGCATTATTTATTTAAACATTATGATAGAAGGGACATAGCATAAACCTTAACCATTTAAACCATCTCTAAGTGTACAGTTCAGCAGTGCTGTGGATATTTACATTGCTGTGCAACATATCTCCAGAAAGTTTTTCAACTTTGAAAACTGAAACTTTATTACAACTCACCATTCTCGCCTCCCCCCAACTCCTAGCAACCAACCTTTCCCCATTTCTATAAACTTGATGTTCTAGGCAACTCATGCACATGGAATCATAATGGCATTTGTCTTTTTGTGACTGGCTTATTCACTTCACGTATTGTCCTCCAGGTTCATCCATGTAGTAGCATGTGGCAGATTTGCCTTCCTTTTATCGGCTGGATAATATTCCCTTGGATGGACTGACCACATTTTGTTTATCCATTCATCCACAGGTGGACACTTGGGTTGCTCTTACCTCCTGCCTAGTATGAATGACGCTGTTCTGAATATGGGTGTACAAATGTCCGAGTCTCTGCTTTCTGTTCTTCTGAACACACATCCAGAATGGATGCTGGATCATATGGTAATGCTACTTTTAACTTTTGGAGGAACCTCCACACTGGTTTCCATGTCAACTGTACCATGTGCATTCCCACAAGCGGGACACAAAGGTTTCAACTTCTCCATCTCCTCACCAACACTTGTGATTTTCTGCTCTTTTGATAATAGCCATTCTAATGGCTATGAGTTGATATCTCACTGTGGTTACTTTGTCTTTTTAGCTTTTGTCTGTGGTTGTAATACAAATGCTCTATTTCTACAGTGGCAGATGCATGAGTTAACTCACTCAACCAGGAGTTCTGAGCAGAAGCAAGGGCCAGAGAATGTACAGCCTTGCAAGTCCTGGGAAGGGAGTTTTAGTATCTCCACGCCAACCTGTAAACTGCTGAATGATAAGTATATAAAAATATATTTGGATGGTGATGAAATATCTTATCAATAACATTAAAAGATCAAAAGCTTCTAGGCAATTGTTTTAAGGGAAGTTCTTTGGGGCTCCAAAAAACAGTCTAGGCTCCTGAGACAAATGCTTGCTTCCTGGTTTTCAGCCAAAAACACACATAATATTATTTGGCTTGTACAACACATATACACATTAAGGCCTAAATTAAAATGTGCAAAATTCATACTTTTGGCAGAGTAGTAAAAGTTGCATGCATAGCAATAAAATGAAATAAAACTCAAATACATTTAAATTAATGTTAAAGAATAAAACCAAGTAAAACCCAAAGACATTTAAATTACTGATTAGAAGAGAATAATTTCTCCTTAGCTTTCTAGTTATTCTCAAAAGCAAAAACCCAAGTTGGCACATAGAAAATGTCATTGTTTAGGTGTTTGAGGCAAATTTGAAATTATCTGCACAGGATTACCCAGTTTTCTGGAGATTAGCAACTCAAATGACTACATACCGAAAACAGCCCTGCAAGATGATAACAAAAAAATAAATAGAATCAGACAGTCCCATTAGACACAGCTCTCTTCTACATGAGTTTACCTACTGAGTGAGTGTCAGAAGACACCAGTGCACAAGAGAAAGTTCCAAAGGTTCTCTGGTGGCTTTTGTGCTAAAAGCCAAGTCATCTTTTCCTATCCAATTCCTTCCAAACATTAGAAAAGCCTGAGCAAGATTGAAAGCAGATAGATTTCAAAGAGACACTTGGAGAGCATAAATGTTAGATATAATTATGAGCACCTTAGGGCTTCCCTGGTGGTTCAGATGGTACAGAGTCTGCCTGCAAAGCAGAAGGCCCAGGTTCAGTCCCTGGGTTGGGAAGATCCTCTGTAGAAGGGAATGGCAGCCCACTCCAGTATTCTTGCCTGGAGAATCCCATGGACAGTCTACAGTCCATTGGGTTGCAAAGAATTGGACACAACTGAGCAACTTTCACTTTCATGAGCTCCTTATAAAAATACAAAAGACTGATATGGGTTAATCAATTACTACATTAAGTGCTACAGAAGAGTTACATTTATTCCACCAGAAACCGAAAGGTGACCGAGACCTTGGACTAGATGGCAGCCATCGCAGCCTCTCAAGATCTGATCTGGTTCTTACAGGAGTAGCAACAGTGAAAGAAAGCATAACAAATTTGCTTCCTAAGGCTTTTGTTCTCATTGTTGCTTGGTCGCTAAGTCATTTCTGACTCTTTGTGACCCCATGGACTGTAGCCCACCAGGCTTCTCTGTCCATGGGATTTCTCAGGCAAGAATACTGGAATGAGTTGCCATTTCCTTCTCCAGGGGATCTTCTAGACCCAGGGATCAAACCTAGTCTCCTGCATTGGCAGGCAGCTTCTTTACCATTGAGTCACCAGGGAAGCCCTTTTCTATGGCTTTACTTGCATATATTTCCCACATGCTTTACAAACTCAGCTAGCTCATATTATCTCTAACTCCTAAAAGTCATAGAAATAAAGCACTATCAGTGAGGCCTGGACCATTTATGAGGGTCTAAGTGCCTGAAAACTACTCAGAGTTAGTGAAACCCTTGTAATAATAACCTGGACATTGCCTAGGGTGCGGGCCCAGGTGCGTTATTCTCCACACTACCAAACACAAAGCCAACTGTTCCGTCTTCATAAAAGATGCATCTAGACCTGCCACATATTCATAAGCAATATGTGCAGGCATGAATTTTCTATTTTTTGTCATAATAGAGCTATGATAAGGTAGTAAAACTACTCTCCTAGACGACGGTTAAAAGAAGATAAAACTTTACAATTAACATTGGCCACTTCCCTGAGATAAGAGAGGTTTTGTGGGTTTCTTCATGATTAAATTGACACAGTGTGGGAAAAGCAGATATAAGCCCCCAAACTGAGGTCAGTTCCATTCCTCAGAGGTGATCCTGTCATGCTTAAAAAGATAGGTTGTTTAGCAGTGATGATTTTATGATCAGATTGTTTCAATCCATTCTATAACAGTAGATAAAGTTATTTTAAAAGAAAAGCAGATTTTAAAACTAGTCTGAGAATATTGGTGTGTGAATACTAAGAAGAGTGCCTTAGACTTTGTTGTGTGAAATTCAGCTAACTTGTGTGCTTTGGGCCCCTGCTAAGGTCTGTTAGCTGCCAGAAGGATCACAGTGGGCACTGCCTAGACCCACAGGGTGCCCAAGCCTAGAGCCTAAAGGACATAAAGGACACATGAGGGTACAGCCACTCTGGGTTTAGAGTCAGATCTCATTTACTAAGGGATCCAGATGTCTTATATCCACTTTTTAATTGTCACAATGTGGGCTTCCCATATTGTGTTGGCTCAGTTGGTAAAGATCTGCCTGCAATGCAGGAGACCTAGGTTCGATCCCTGGGTTGGGAAGATTCCCTGGAAGAGGGCATGGCAACCCACTCCATTATTCTTGCCTGGAGAATCCCCATGAAAGAGGATCCAGAGTGGACATGACTGAGTGACTAAGCACACAGTGATCACAATATAATATCACTAATGATGATTTCATTTATTTTTTTTTTTAGTACGTGCTAATCCCAGGGACAGGGGAGCCTGGTGGGCTTCCGTCTATGGGGTCACACAGAGTCAGACACGACTGAAGTGACTTAGCAGCAGCAGCAGCAGCAGCAGCAGTAATCAATAAGGCACTGTGCTAAGCACTTGTACATATGGGGTTTTTTTCAGTTTAACTCAAAAAAAATATCAGGTAGGTACTATTGCTGTTTCTATTTGTCAAATGGAGAAATTGATACATAGAAATAGTAACTAGGAGGTAAAATTTATTATATTATTGATCTATTTAAATTTGTATGTTGTAATTAGAAAAGAGTCACCAAGGTCTAAAGCCTGGCAGCCTGGCAATTAAATCCCCCAGTTTCAAAATGCCCCAGGAATGGAAGTGTATGTATGCTGAAATATACATATATATATGTATGTATGTATATGTAATTCTTTTCTTTTGGCCCCACCACCCGGCTTGTGGGATCTTAGTTCCCCAACTAGGGATTACACCTAGGCCACAGAAGTGCCGAGTTTAACCACTAGACCACCAGGGAATTCCCTGAAATATATATTTTTACTAAATGTATATTCTTTCCCCCCCTGCAATGTCTGGTCGTAAGGAGAAGTTCCCTTTAAAAAGAACTGCCAAAGCATCCTGAGTTAATCTGGGTAAGCCTTTCATTTTGAAGCCTAATGAACATCTTAACTCACTCTTTCCTTTTACCATAAATCTTTCCAGTTTCTCATGTCCAAGCTGTCCTCTTTTTTTCTGAGGTATCAAAACACACGTGGCCAAATCAAACAATAAAATTTCCAGGAGCTCTGAATTTGCAGAGCCCTGTGGCTGGGAGCAGACTTGCAGGGCTGCAGGCACAGCACTGAACCAACCAGACGCCTTCCCACATTTCCAGTTCTTATACAATACACACAGGCTCCGTCTCTGTTACTAGAAGAGTCAGAGGAATTGGCGATGTCCTTCCAGATAGACTTGTTTGTCTACTGGCCACATCTTGAAATGAGCTTCACTTAGATCCAGTGGAAAAGTCCAACAGAGGAGAAGGCAGGGTTCCTTTCTGAAGAGAAAGCCTTGGGTTTCCTGTCTGTAACCTTGACAAAGCTGTTAAATGTCCAGGGATGACAGCAAAGAGTGCAAGGAGAATTCTGAATATGACAGCCAGTCTGCCAGCTATTTCATCCACACACCACAGGCTTCACCCACTGCCCAGAAACACTCATGTCTACACAGCAAGAGGGAACCCCGGGGCTGGGTGCTGACCAGGCAGGCAGCCATGGTGTCATCAGGGTCATGCCAAACGGCATCTGGGACTCAACCCACTGTGGTTTAAAAACAGTGTGGGCCCATGAGGCAGAAAGCTGGGTTTGAGTCTGTGCTCTCACTACCACGCATGTGATTTGGAGAAAATAACCTTCTGAAACCTCACTTTTCTCATCTACATAATAGGGATATGACTCTCCTTCTCAGGTTTTCTGACTATGAAAGCAGACAGTGCCTGAAAAATTAATAGAAATCCTGGCATGTGAGACACACTTGATCAGTTCAGTTCAGTCACTCAGTCGTGTTCAACTCTTTGCAACTCCTTAGACTGCAACACACCAGGCTTCCCTGTTCATCACCAACTCCAAGAGCTTGCTCAAACTCATGTCCGTTGAGTCCGTGATGCCATACAACCATCTCATCCTCTTCCATCCTCTTCTCCTCCTGCCTTCGGTCTTTCCCAGCATCAGGGTCTTTTCCAATGAGTCAGTTCTTCTCATCAGGTGCCAAAGTACTGGCGTTTCAGCTTCAGCATCACCTTATAGATGTTACTTTTTCTTTTGTTTGACTTTAATAACACCAGCATTGGTATGTTTTTCCCTCAGTAAATCACACTGAATGCTTTGGTATCATCACAACAGACTTTATCTTCCCTACACAACTGTTTAGTGTCTCTTATTGATGTTTAAAGTAGAGACCAAGTTCAAATATGTTTTTAATAAGGAAACCCCAATGATAATAATTACTTTAGTCCTGACTGTGGAATAATTTCATACAGATAAAAATATATATTGAACGTAATATGGACAGCAATTCTATTTTTTAAACTCAAATATTTAAAAATTTAAATAAGCCAACCAGCTTTTGAAAATTCTGCAGAAAAGATTTTCTTCTCTAAAATTGATAAGACCCTGTTAGGTTACTTTTAGCTTTTCAGAAATAGGACGGCATGAATAAAAGATGTTCATCTGAAATATTTTTGTCCTTGAGGGCAGAAAAGAGAAACCACAGCCTAACTTGCCTGCACCCTCCTCTGGGACCCAGTGCCTGGTACCAGATATTGGCCTGTAGGGGCGCTGGGCAGTGCCCCCCCCCACCGCAACGTGCTCTTAACTGCCATGCCACAAAACACCCCACCTTGCAATTTTATCTCCTCAAACCTATTAGCTTTCCAAGATACTCTCCAATAAGCCTTTCCCCGCTACTGAACTCACTTTCTTCAGCTTCTACAACTTTTACAGTCTAAGCACACACTCAGTGCTCTGTCAACCACTGGTGGTCTCAGCAATGCACCTTTGTCATCCCCAAGCAGGTTATAAATTCCTCAGTGGTCGAGACTTCTTTTACCTACCCCTCACTGATAAGATGGAGTAATTGTTCAGTGCCTGTACTCTAAAATGAGACAGTCTGGGTTCAAATCCCAGCTTCCCACTTGGTAACTGTGACCTTGAGCAAACGGTAGGAATAAGAATACTTTGCCTCATTGGGATGTTGTGATTTAATAACATGAAATCTTAGGAAAGGACCCAGCCTGTCTTAAGTGCTGTGACATTGCTAGCATTTGTTATTGTGCTGGGCCACTTAGTGAAGTCTCTTGGGTCTCTGCATCAGTGAACATGGGAAGCTGCAGATGAGGCCAAGTATGGGATGAACAGATGGTTCTGCACAGAATACGTGGGACACAGAGGAAAAGAGTCACCCAGGCATTATGGAGTAGAGAGTGCACCTTAAGAGCTGTATGAGACTCATCTCTCTCATGGTCCATGATGGCACATGCAAGGTATTCAATAGATGCCTGTTGAGTTAGGCAATCACCGGATTACCGAAGGAAGCCCATTTGGTAGATGCCTCCAAAGGCACACTGCTGCTACATGATGGTCCAGGAACAGTTGTAAAATGAGAAACCTTATTGGACTGAGAAACTTGGTGGTGTTTGAAAATGGGCCAGCAAATTCATCATCTCACCAGGTCTTGCTTGGCTCCATTAGTGTCCTTGGATTGGCTTCTGAGTAGACTGGCTATTATGAACTTAGCAAGCTTGAAGCATCATGACAGCAGCAGCAAAGATCACAGGGACCACCTTATAGGATCACAGCATCACACCTTCTCATCACCCCCCTCCACCAGGCTTCCCTACCTGTGACACTTTCTAATTGGGATCCAGCCTGGAGATGCCCTCTCCATTAAGCCAACTAGGACTGAGGACACAGCTAATGAGGTTCTGAGTTGAGCTTGAGTTGTCCCTCAGTAACCTCCCCCCTTGTCTGACCTGAGAAGGTGACTTTTGACTTGATTTCTGAAGTCAGTTGTTCACACACCTCTCTCTCCCATGTGTCCCAGTCTTAGGAAATAACATAGAGACCCATATCTCTGAGCTCCTCCCCTACTCTGGCAACTTCTTCCTTCTTCCTGAATCCCCCCCATCCCAACCCCTTCTTCCAATGGGGAGGCCTCTTTCCTGAACCCTGTCTGAATACTACCATTGTCTTTGTGCTGCCCACCTAAGAAGACACACCTGGATCCTTTGGTGCTGGTTATTAACAGAAACTGTGACTGAAGGCTGAGTTTTTTAGATACCATGCGACCTGAACCTCCACTTTTACCCAGGCTGCTCCTAAGCATTAATGGCAGTCCAGCAAGTGAATCACATGAGAGGTCATAGCTCCTTCCCCGTATTCCTGCCTCAACATGGAATCCCAAGATGTCACAACTAGAGCAGGGTCCTACCCCAATCACCCCTTTGCTAAAGTCCCAAGTGTGGAAAATGTCCAAAAGCCCAGAGCCAAACCTTTACTCATAGGCTGCTCACCATGAAAGTCTTTCCCCAAATGCCATCCTCAGTACTGTGTTTTTTGTTTTTTCAGTCATGCCAGTTAGTA
Organism: Capra hircus; assembly: GCF_001704415.2. Taxonomy (NCBI): domain Eukaryota; kingdom Metazoa; phylum Chordata; class Mammalia; order Artiodactyla; family Bovidae; genus Capra; species Capra hircus. The sequence continues at coordinate 57,185,125 of NC_030821.1, forward strand.
AGAAGAAAATGTTGCTGAGAATGATGTAGAAAACATTTTTTCAAGCTTATACCATATACCATCATACATTTTATATATGAATTATCTCTGGATGAATATTTTTATTCCTTCCCCCATTTTTTATTGTAAATTACTCTGCAATAATCACTTCATGGGAAATAGATGGGGAAACAGTGTCAGACTTTATTTTTTGGGGCTCCAAAATCACTGCAGATGGTGATTGCAGCCATGAAATTAAAAGACGCTTACTCCATGGAAGAAAAGTTATGACCAACCTAGATAGCATATTCAAAAGCAGAGACATTACTTTGCCAACAAAGGTCCGTCTAGTCAAGGCTATGGTTTTTCCTGTGGTCATGTATGGATGTGAGAGTTGGACTGTGAAGAAAGCTGAGAGCCGAAGAATCGATACTTTTGAACTGTGGTGTTAGAGAAGACTCTTGAGAGTCCCTTGGACTGCAAGGAGATCCAGCCAGTCCATTCTGAAGGAGATCAGCCCTGGGATTTCTTTGGAGGGAATGATACTGAAGCTGAAACCCCATTACTTGGGCCACCTCATGCAAAGAGTTGACTCGTTGGAAAAGACTCTGATACTGGGAGAGATTGGGGGCAGGAGGAGAAGGGGACGACAGAGGATGAGATGGCTGGATGGCATCACTGACTCGATGGACGTGAGTCTGAGTGAACTCCGGGAGTTGGTGATGGACAGGGAGGCCTGGCGTGCTCGATTCATGGGGTCGCAAAGAGTTGGACACGACTGAGTGACTGAACTGAACTGAACTCTGCAATAGCCTTTTACATACAAATTTGTACATGTGTCCATTTATTTCCTTAGAATGTATTTATGAAAGCAGAATTATGGAATCAATATCATTTTTAGGGCTTTTGATATATTGGGTATGTATAGTCTTTCAGAAAGATTTTACCTTTTAGAATTCTGTCAAGTATGTATGAGTCATAGAATTTTAAGACCTAATAGGAGCCTTGGGAATCACCTGCTTAACTTTTACTTTGAAGATGTGGCTATTAAGACCAGAAATGGTAAGCCATTTACCTAAAGATGGAAGTCAGAGTTTAATTTTTGACTTGTGCATTTTTATGACATTTTTCCTTGCACACTGCTTGCATAAGATTTAAGCAGCCAAAACTGTGAACTTAAGGACTTAAATTTAGACAACAAATTCTGTGTTTTCACCATCACTCCTATTTCTAAGTCTTAATATTCCATGCCACATTATAAACTCATGAAATAGAGTTTCAATATTCAAGGAAGACCTCAAGCTTTCAATTACCAACAAGGAAATTCTGCTTGGAAAAATGCCTGAGCTTAATCCATGGTCCAGCCTTCTGGTCTCTCTTTCAAAACCATCTGTTTTATTGATGGACAGAGCTGGGCTCAGAAACCAGATGTGTTTTCCAAAGAAGTTGCTGTTATTCTAGAGGACAGAATGTCTGACTCATGACAAAAGGCAGGAATTTTCTTGTTTATATTAGTTGTTAAATGTGGAACAAATCGACAATATGTCTCTTCTTAAAAATACTTTGGCAGGCTGTAGCTCTTTTCTATTTACAAATCTTTGCTAACATAATTATAAGATTGTTTGCCTTAAATATCTTTCTCTGAAGTTTGCTAGCCTGTAGCTCCCACCACACAGCCCAGAATCCTGTGTGCTCTGTGGAAATTTTCACAAACAGCACTAACAGCAAACAAATGTGCCTTCTCATTTTTGCTCTCACATAATAGGGCTCAAGGACAGAAAGATTAGCTGGATGTAGAAAGTTTCTAATGATCACAAATATTTTAAGACAATAGAAGAAAGGTAACTAGGCTGATCATTCCATATGTTAATTCAACAAATACTTATTGAGTCTTAATTACTCCTTGGAAGAAAAGTTATGACCAACCTAGATAGCATATTGAAAAGCAGAGACATTACTTTGCCAACAAAGGTCCGTCTAGTCAAGGCTGTGGTTTTTCCAGTGGTCATGTATGGATGTGAGAGTTGGACTGTGAAGAAAGCTGAGAGCTGAAGAATTGACGCTTTTGAACTGTGGTGTTGGAGAAGACTCTTGAGAGTCCCTTGGACTGCAAGGAGATCCAGCCAGTCCATTCTGAAGGAGATCAACCCTGGGATTTCTTTAGAAGGAATGATACTGAAGCTGAAACTCCAGTACTTGGGCCACTTCATGCAAAGAGCTGACTCATTGGAAAAGACTCTGATGCTGGGAGGGATTGGGGGCAGGAGGAGAAGGGGAACGACAGAGGATGAGATGGCTAGATGGCATCACTGACTCGATGGACGTGAATCTGAGTGAACTCCGGGAGATGGTGATGGACAGGGAGGCCTGGCGTGCTGCGATTCACAGGGTCGCCAAGAGTCAGACACGACTGAGTGACTGAAATGAACTGAACTGAATTATATATCAAGTACTTTGCCAGACAATAGAGCTAAAATACAAAGGTGAACAAAACAGATGTGAACATAACTTACAGTGATGTTTTCTTTTGGGAGGGTTTTGATTGCTTTGCTTAAGTCTAATTTATAAAGAACTTAATCAGTTTAGCTTTGTTTCCTTGTAAGTCCAAATATAACATCTTAAACCTTCCATCAGTCCTCAGTCTGTGCTGGATCTCTCTCTTGCAGCCTAAAAGCTTGAAAGTATCATGCATTTCTCCTCTGTCAGGTAGAAAGTACACAGGGCTTTAGAGAAGAACAGATGTGACAGTTTTATTTTCCCCCGAGTCTATTCCAATAAGATCAACAATATCCCATTCATTGATGCCAATCTTGATCTGCATAGAATGGAGAATCCATTCTAAGTTAAGATGGAGTCTTGGTATGATGATTTGGCTTATTATTCACTGCCAGGAATCTGTAATTCCAAAATATGTTTAGTGGGTCTTGGCTGACTCATGCTTTTTTAAGTTCTAAAATTTCTTCTAAGAGATCTCTCTATCACTGTAATAAGTTGTTTTCTTCCACAAAATGACCTTTTAAAAGTTATTTGCACTCTTCAGTTCAGTTACTCAGTCATGTCTGACTTTGTGACCCCATGGACTGCAGCACAGCAGGCCTCCCTGTCCATCGCCAACTCCCGGAGTTTACTCAAACTCACGTCCACTGAGTGCTGCTGCTGCTAAGTCGCTTCAGTTGTGTCCGACTCTGTGCGACCCCACAGAACGGCAGCCCACTAGGCTCCCCCGTCCCCGGGATTCTCCAGGCAAGAACACTGGAGTGGGTTGCCATTTCCTTCTCCAATGCATGAAAGTGAAAAGTGAAAGTGAAGTTGCTCAGTAGTGCCGAACTCTTAGCGACCCCATAGACTGCAGCCTACCAGGCTCCTCCGTCCATGGGATTTTCCAGGCAAGAGTACTGGAGTGGGTTGCCATTGCCTTCTCCGAGTCCACTGAGTAGGTGATGCCATCCAACCATTTCATTTGCACTCAAGCCAATCAGTAAATGTTTTGCAGGCTCAGGTTAAGGCATAATCATGCAAATTATCCCTTAACTTTAATCCAGAAAATTTCATTTTGGCATATCCTTTAAAAGAGCTAACAAACTCCCCTTCCCACCCCCACCCCACACTGCTCCAGTAAATCTTTACAAGACAAACAGAATTCTAGGTCTGAAGAGTTCCAGAACCTTCCTGACCCTCTTGTCTCCCCCTCTCCCTGCAAATCCACTGTTAAAGGTCATTCTTCAGTGTTTCATTTCTTTTCATGTCTTCAGGTGTTTCCTATGACTATAGGAAGACTAAATCTTCATTCATTCATTTTCCATTTATTTAACAAATGTTAGGAGGAAAAATTTTGAATATCTAGCACTGTACTTCCTTTGCAATGTCCAGAGTGATTTAAGAATCACTGTGTCATAATAACCTATAATGGGAGAGAATCTGAAAAATACTCTTTATATGAACCACTTACAGCTGGCACTAACACAACAGTGTAAATCAACTAAGAAATCAACTGAGAAAAAGAAAACGGCTAACGTGTCCACGGAGCTCACCTTGCTAAAGGACAGCACACAGGCTCAGACTCTCAGCCTAGATGCCTGTGGATTCAGACCCAGTGTAAAGCTTTAGTAATAATATCAAAGATACAGGTCATTGTGAGTCAACACACAGAGCAGAAAGAGGTCCGTCACCCTCAGACAGTCTCGGGGGTCTTCCAGCCATAGCAGGCCTTCCCCGGCCACATTAACTCAGAAAGCAACCTAAGAGACGTGCATCACTGACATGGAGGAGCGCCTTCTCGGGCAGGACGTTTTTCCACCTAAGGTAGGGAGTCGCACAGCTTCTGTGAGGAAATCCGGGATTCCGGGGACACCATGCCCCACAGATCTCAGCTTTGTTTCCCACCAGCAGTCAGTCCTGCACACATGATACCCCCTAAAAAACAGTTAGCTTGTTTGTCAGGGACACCACTAGGGTGTTTGCACAAAGATTACGAAGAGACCCCATGGGAAGAGAGAGAAGGAACCGCAAAGCTACTGCTTCGTTTGTAAACTTCCCATTACCCAGTGGGAGACCGGCTCCAAAAGGAAGACGGGGTGACCCGCCCTTTCCACTCTGGCTCCAGTAAAGGTCCTCCTGCCGCGTGTCTGTCGGCAGCAATAGGAGACCAAAACTGGGTTTAGAAGAAAAGGAAGGCTTTATTCTTTGATTAAAGGATGAACAGGTGGGAGCTCTCTGGTTAGAGCACAGGCTTTCCCCCTCACAGGTTGTGGAAGAGGCTGATTTAGAGGTCAGAGCGGGAAGGGGTGGTGGTCTCCAGGGAAAGATGGGGCTGTGCTGTTCACAGCCCCAAATCACGGCATCTGCACAGGCCCCTCCACTCACTCAGTTCACCGACGCCATCTTGGATCCAGGTGCCGTGCACTCAGCCCACAGATGCCAATGCCGCCATCTTGAGTGGAGATGGCATAGCCTCCCTTTGGCACCAGGAACTCCAGAGGGAAGAGCCTGGGGCAAGGCCTCCACGCAGCATCCCAGGAGCAAATAAAGCTGAACTAAGACAAAGGAAAAAACAAGGTAAGACTTTATTTTATTATCTGGGTTCTATCTTTATCCCATGGGGATTGTTAATGAGCTTTGTGGTGAGGATGGAAGACCAACAGAGACCTAGGGGGGATTAGAGTTGGTGATTTTTGTCCAGCATTGGCCTTGACAAGTCAAACTGAACCATTGTGTTAGTTGCACAGGAGTTGAGAGGGGAGAAAGTGCCCACTGTTACATTTCATGGGGATTTTGCTAAACATTTGTGCAGCAAGGGTCCACCTGCCCCAGCCCCCCAACTGATGCCCCACATTCCCTTTCATGTCTTAGAACAGACACCATTTCCACCACAGCTCCTGGCATGGAGGCTCCCTGCAGGGCAGGCCTGGGGCTGAGTGTTTGCAGGTAGCAACTCATGGAATTAACAGGCCTGAGGGCTGGTACTACTAACCTCTCACCACCTCTGAGCTCCTGAGGCTCTGAGAAGTTACACCCTCACTCCCAAGCCTGCCAGTCTCCATCCAGGCCAAGGTCAGGGTCTCAGTCACCACCCTCCTCCAAGTCAGGGTGGGGGACACAGGAGGGGGTGCCTCAGATGCTTCAGGGGCCCTTCACTCTCCTGAGGCCCCAGAAGCTGTAGAAGAGAATCACCCCAAAGAGCCAGCTCTCTTTCTAGACCCTTCTCTGGGTTGGGGGGAGGGTGACCCACATACCCAGCAGCCCAGTTTGCCGAGGAGAACACTGGTTAAAGCGTTCTGTAGAGCACAGGGCCTAGATGGGAAAAGCATATCTTGGTCTATACCAATCACGAATCTTGACTCACCTCTGAAATGTCCCAGAAATCATTCATAACTTTCCCTATTCAGGCATCTTCTAAACTTTATGATAAACTGTCAATTATTATTGCAGTTACTATAATAAACTGTAAATTCATCAAAAGACTTCAGTGTTGGAGGAAACTGACAAGGCGGGGGTGGTGATTCCTAGCAGTACAGAGTATCTCCTGAAAGATGCTCAAGGAGACACTATGTTTTGACGGCCCTGGCTATACACATGAGCAAAAATCGAAGCCTTTCCATCCCTATTTCCAGGGCTAGTGGTGTTACAGAGCATTGCCTTGAATTCAGAACTCTTTGTACTGAATTAACTCATGCTACACTGCAAAAGGCCCTTCTGGCATTGTTCTTAAGTCCTAAAGAACAAAATAAGTAAAGTTTTTTTGTGGCGATAATACTTTTCCAGGAGTAAGACACACAAAAAAGATTTTAATCATATCAATTTTGTAATTGAATTTGGGTATTTTTTTCCTCCTGCTGTAATGGAGACAATTTTTAGAAAGAAATTGGATGTATGCAACCAAGACAAAGAACATTTTGAGGCAACACACATCTGTGGCTACTGAGTGCATGTTTTGAATTACATTTAAATTGCCTGAAGAGCATTTGGCAAATGGAAAATTTTAAGTTGGTTTAAGCTTTTCCATGGACAATTTAGGTTTTGTACTGTTATTGTTATATCTGTGCTTTTGCATTCAAATCTTTTCAACCAGCCTGGAAAAGAGAAAAAACATTGTGTTAAAGGCTTTTTAATGACATAGTAACTCCTCTTGACAAACAGTGGATCTGTTCCATTATCTTATCTGCCAAAAAAGAAATATCTTCCAGGAGAATAATATGTGCTTAATCATGAAAGCTTTCAGCTTTGAAAGCTTCAAATGATAGAATCAGCAACAGAAATAAGTACTCTACATCCCCAAATTAGATGTGTTCTTTTGATTATCTTGCAGTAACATCTGTGGTAACAATACTTTCTGGAAACCACTGCTGATATACTCAAATAGCTGTACTAAGTTGGCCTGGTTTGTCATAGGAAAAATCAATGACTTAAACAAACATAGGATTGCCCCTCCCCTAGCCATTTGCCCTTTGGCCTCTCTGCTCCACTGCTCCATGGTGGGGTTGGGGGTGGGGTTGCCATCAGCACCAGCTCTGGAATGGCAGTCCTCAAGTTCAAATCCCTCTCCATGGAGGTGACTGGAATCTCAGGAACAGTGAGGCCAGTCAGCTCCAGTGAAGCCATATTTATTTTTGTTGCCTTGAGAATTGCAGAATTATCATCAAAGCACAATTTATAAACTAGAAAATGCACCCACTCAGAGTGGATATATTGTCCTGCTTCTAGACCACTCTTAGTAGACCTTTTCTTATCCCCAAGGTCAGGCTACTTTGCAGGTGAGAACTCAGGTTCAAGAGTTCTAAAGCCCATCTTACCTGGGTAGGCCCAGATAAAGGGTAGCGCAGATACATGGCAGTCTGGCAGTCTCTGATAACGAACAGGAAATTCTATGATTTGACCTCGTTAAGAACTAGTGCCTGGGGACTTCCCTGGCAGTCTAGTGGTTAGGACTCCACTCAAGTGTTTCCACTTCAGGGGGCATGGGGTCAATCCCTGGTCATCATTGTCATTTGGTCACTAAGCGGTGTCCAAGTTTTGTGACCCCATGGGCTGTAACTTTCCAGCTCCTCTGTCCATGGGATTCTCCAGACAAGAATACTGAAGTGGGTTGGGAGAACTAAGATCCCGCACACACTGTGACAGGGCCGAAAGAGGAAAAAAAAAAAAAGAAGAAGAAATTCAGCCTGTTCTCCCTCTGCGTCTGCAGTGTTTTGTCCTTTGGTTGTACATTTATTGAAATGACATTATATATTACAGTACTAGAAAAGACTGTCTCCATTTGGATCAGTGTCAGGGTTGGTGTGGTGCTAGAGGGTAGTTTGCTGATTTGGGGAGAGAGTGAGTGGAGAACTGATGAGAAGATTACAGAACTAACAAAGTTTTGGATACAAATGTGTTCTTGGTTGTCAAATGGATAATAACAGAGGCTAAATTTCTGAGAAATGTTGAACGTGTGGGAGACTAAGGGAATGCTGAGAATTTCCACGCCATTGCCTTAGGACTTTTCATTCCTGGCCCCACTTCACCCCTCCACATGGGAGAACCTGTACTGAACAGCAGAATTGGAAAGAAGCCCTCAGCCTTCCAGAACCACCAAGTAGTCTATTATTCATGATCTGCATCAGCCCCAGTAGACAGAAAAAGCTTCCCTGTATCTTAGGTGAAATATTATCAGTGCTGAGACAGAATCAGGGGATTTGGTTTCACAATGTTATACTTCATATGGAAAGTGTAGAAACAGAAAACCCTGAACAGATGATATAATCTGAAAATAAATTTCATCAACTCTGCCTCTTTCTCCAAAAAAATAATAACACAATCAAAATACAGCCAAACAATATTATCCGTGAGAAGGATTGCTGTATTCTTACAAATGCCTCATTGGTAAGATTCAGTATAGCTTGTCTTACAAAAGATAAGCACTTTAATATAAAATCATTCTGATAGTTCATTAGGTCTTTAAGTAACATACAAAATTTGGGTTCTGAGTATGCTTCTGTGTGTTAAAAATAAATTCACTTTACTCAAATTATTTATGCATGTGTAATGCAAGGAGTTTAATGATGGTGATGGTGGTGATAATGTTTGGAACAGCTGTGGAAGTAGATTCATATACTGGTTTGGTCTATGTGACAATCCACATGCAGAAAGATTCCACCCAAACCTGGGGGGAAACGTATGGCCATTCAAAATGAACTGAAATGCACTTTTTTGAAAAGCATATTAATAACAGTGCAAATGCCTTTTCTATCTGAATTTTGAAAAGCAGAAGTTTCATTTCATAAAAATGAAACTCATTAGAGATTATGTGTGGAAAATTTAGACGTTAAAAACCTGACTTAATTGACTGAAAAACAAAGACTGCTGAAGTGAATGTGACTTGAGTTAGGGTTTATTTTAATTAAGAAGGAGCTAGCAGTGCTAATGACTTTGAAGGAAACTATGTAATTCTCTGCACTTGAGCGAGGCTAATACGGCCAACTGCCAACATGTGTGCCTTTCTGCAAATAGGCATTATAAGCAGCGCTTTACTGCATGCTTACTGGGCTCAGCTGAGTCAGTCACAGTTTGGTTGTCTTTTTCTTGGTTGCCACAGAGGCCAATCACAGCATCCTCAAATCACTCGTTAAAGGTTAATTTGATAGGAATGCTAAAATTATCTGGGCTAGCCATATTGTGGCCCAGTTATTGTGATGATTGGAACTGGGTGAGTTGTGTGTTGATATAAACAACTGTGCTACCATTACCCTGAAAATGATTGATCTCAGAAGCTTTATACACATGGCCGTTCTCATCCCGCAAATCAAGAGTGTGGCTGAGTTGAGGCTGGTCAGCTCCAGAGTTCTGAGAGATAAGCTAGTTTTTCAACTTTCCACAGTTTTAAAACCAATCAAAAATATTTCCTAGAAAACTTTTGACTAAAGCAGTGAAACTAGTTCCCTGCTTATCGAACTGACTGAGAAAAATGCCATAGGGCTGAATGTTAACCTGCCCGTTTTTCTATTATTTCTGGTACTGAAACAGGGGACTGATTTCAGGTCATGTTAAAATTCCCCACACACATTTACCACCACCTCTGGGTGTGTGACAGAGGAAGGTGAGAATTCGCCCCCAAAGCAAATGCTTACTGCCACCCACATTGTCCCTATGGTAAGCTGGGCCAGCAGGGTAGAGATGCAGTCATCTGGAGAAAAAGTAGAAACAGGAAATCAGTCCTGAATATTCATTGGAAGGACTGATGCTGAAGTGCTAATATTTTGGCCACCTGATGCGAAGAGCTGACTCATTTTTGACCCTGATGCTGGGAAAGATTGAAGGCAGGAGGAGAAGGGGATGACAGAGGATGAGATGGTTGAATGGCATCACCAGCTCGATGGATATGAGTTTGAGCATGCTCTGGGTACTGGTGATGGACAGGGAAGTCTGGCATACTGCAGTCTATGGGGTCGCAAAGAGTCAGACACAACTGAGTAACTGAACCGAAGTACAAACAAAAAGTAAAAGATAGTAAAAGTATTAGTCGCTCAGCTGTGTCCGACTCTTTGCAACCCTATGGACTGTGGCCTGCCAGGCTCCTCTGTCCATGGGATTTCCCAGGCAAGAATACTGGAGTGGATTACCATTCTCTTCTCCAAGGGATTTTCCAGACCCAGGATTGAACCCAGGTCCTCCTGCATTGTAAGTAGATTCTTTACTCCCTGAGCCACCAGGGAAGTCCAAATAAAAAGTAGCATGCCAGGAACTCTCCTTTCTTTGGCCCAGAAGGAATTTTTAGGTAATGACTCAATGAGTTTTTCTCTCATTCTTGTCCATGACAAACTAAGCCAGCTGCAGACACAGGGTGAGATCTGGTTTATGCTCTTTGTTACGTTACACTCACACAGAGAAACCATCAGCGTTAAGAGACATTCTACCATTGCTCCTGAAGTCATGGTAAAAGTCAACCTTGGAATTTGTGATAAAGAAGAAGCATATCTTTAGAGGAATGCAGTCTAATAGCATCTTTCCTCCACAGGACAGGCAGTCAATCAAACAGTATCTAAGCCCAGCGTGGAGTGGAGTACAGAGACACACTCTAAACTCACTCTACAGCCACTCCTGTGGCTTATCCTATTTTGTTAGATAGGGTCTTAAGGAAACAATGAGTTAAGCTTTAAACTTGATGCTCCAAATTATTGGTTCTTCCCCCCCACCCCCCACACTTTATGTATATCTGTATACACATACATGTCTCTCATCCTCTGTTTTTTTCTTACAATTGTGACTCTGTAGTTTAGATAAAGTACACATATAAATTGGATAAGTCAGGTATCTTTTATTCTCCCTTAATTATGCTATGCTCAATCAACATGAAAAAGGATCGGGAAATTTCAGTGTGGAATAACTACACAGTTAAACAGAGTGTATGGTGGCTGTCTAGTCTGATAAAATAACCCCGTAAGAACTGCCTTCTTACAGAGAGGCTCTGCTGTGGTTCTCAGGGAAATGTCTGAAATGGTGAACATTTACTGGAAAAAGGAGCACAATGTGAGGGAAGCCTTTCTCCTGAAATTGTTCACCTGCTATGTAAGAGGGGGATGGTGACTAACATTTATTATCCCTGAGATATGGAAAACCAATCTGGGTACTGAGAACAACTCAATAATCTGTCAAAAATTGAACATGCTCTGATGTCCTGGTTTCCAATTCTTCTTATTTATCAAGTGTGTGGGGAAAGGATTGGAATAAATGAGGGGACAGAAAAAGTGCTAGAAAGGGGTTTTCACACATTCGTGAGTGGATAGATTTACAGAATAGACCTGGGTCTGACCCTATGCCTTGTCCTGCGTTAGGTGAGTCCTGGCTGTTTGGCCCAAGGTGTGTCTAGCACATAGAGAAGAGTGTTTGAATCAGAATTTACCTCTTGGGAGGAGAATTGGTTCTAAAAAAGGAATTCATCTGGAAGGAGGAATGTGGTACTTACCTCCCAGGTCGTCAGACATCTAAGGAGATATCCTTGTCTTGGCCCATATCTGGTGTGGTCAGAGATATGAGTATGTGAAAGAGGCAAGTCCACACCTGTGCCCAGGAAGGAGTATTTTTTGTGACCATACAGAGACAGTTTCAGAACAGAAGTGTATTTGCAGAAGCTGTCTGGTTATGGAGACCCAAGGCTAATTATCCTAAGTAAGTGTTCAGAAACTAAACTGACTGCATCTTCTTTGGGGCCTGAGGAAAGGTCTCGGCACGGACAGGTAGCCTTTTCTATTGCAGACTTCTTATTCTGCTGCATGTTTCATGGAGAATGTGACCCCTGTGGACTATATCACTGAAGCTCCTTGCCTGCCAGTAGATCCGCCAGTAGGAGGCATTAGCAGGAGAAATAAGAGGTCCAGATATTTCTCTACTTCCTCTCTGGTGTCCCATTGCTGGCAGTACTTTTTTCTATTGAGTTACTTGAGTTCTTTTTATATTTAAAATATTAATCCTATTATTTATGGTCTTTCCCTATTTGGTAGGTTGTCCATTCAATTCATAGATATTTCCCCCCTTTGCTGTGCACAGGCTCTTTGGTTTGATATAGTCCCACTTACTTTAGCTCTTGTTGCCTGTGTTTTTGCATCTTACTCAAGAAACAATTGCCAATACCAACGTCAAAGGGCTTTTCTCTGTGTTTTCTTCTAGTATTTTTGTGGTTTCAGGTCTTATATTTATGTCTTTGATCCATTTCAAGTTCATTTTTGTCGAGGGTGTAAGATAGTGGTCCAGTCTTACTCTTTTTCATGTGGCTGTTCAGTTTTCCCAGCACCATTTATTGAAGAGGCTGTGCTTTCCCTATTGTGTGATTTTGGTCAAAAATTAGTTGACCACATACATGTGGATTTATTTCTGGGCTCTCTATTTTGTTCCATTGATCTATTTGTCAGGTTTTATGCCATTGCCATGCTGTTTTGATTACTATAGCTGTATAGTGTAACTTGAAATCAGAAACAAAGCCACTTGCTTTGTTCTTTCTTAGGATTTCTTTAATTATTTAAGGTTTTGAATTTTTTTCTACTTCTGTGAAAAAAAAATGGCATTGGGATTTTGTTAGGAATTACATTGAACTTGTGTTAATAATATTACTTTGGACAGTATGAACATTTTCACAATATTCTTCCAATCTGAGAAATGGGATATCTTTCCATTTATTTGTGTCTTCTTCAGTTTCTTTCATCAGTGTGTTACTGTTCTCAGTGTACAGGTCTTTCACCTCATTGGTTAAGGTTTTTTCTAGATATTTTAATTCCCTTTGATGCTGTTATAAATGGGATTGCTTTTTCTGTTTCTCTCTTTCAGATAGTTTCTTATTAGTGTATAGAAGTGCAGCTGGGTTTTGTGTATTGATTTTGTATCCTGAAACTTTGCTGCATTTATTTGGAACCAATTTGTTAGGCAGCCTCATTTTGATAAATTTAGTTTTGTGATAAAGAGCACAGATGTGGAGACTTCACAAGTCTGAAACCCCCTATCTAATCTTGATCTCAGTCAAGATTTTGTAACTCGAATCATATGTAGATCATATGTCAAATAATAGTGATAATAATAGTAACTATCTCAGAAGCTAATGTGAAATTTTAATGAGAAAATACATACTTAGCACAGCAACTGAACTATGGTGAATTTCAATATATGTTCACTATTTCTCCCTTTTCCTTCACAACCCCACCACCACTGAAAATGTTCCTTGTAGCAGAGGCCAGAAGACACAGACAAGTAGTTAATTTATGCACCTGTAATGAAATTGCTATGACTTCTCATATTTTCATACATATGTGACTATTAGAGTGTCAGCAGATTTCCTAACCTGCCCTGAGCAAGAGTCTTATTTCATTCATTGTGCATGAATCTCATACATAAAGAGAAGGAGGAAGAAAAAGAGGAGTGGTGGGAAATGGAAGAAGGTGGAGAAGCCAATAAATAGCATAGCAGGGAAGGAGAAAGTCATTTGCATCTTCATAGTCTGCTTTTCCTAGAAAAGGTTCTGTCAAATAAATATTGTGTTTATCTTCCAGCTAAAAGGTCTCTCTCTGCAATCCCCATTGCAAGAATCGGTAGATGTGGGGAGCTGGCAGAGCCCCGGATGGTTGCATGGAGTGCGGATCGCATAAGCCTACATGTTGTCTTTTCATTTTGCTCACATCCTTTTCCCACTGTCAACATTTATTATAGCTATCTTTAGCACCTCTAGAGATTGAAAGAGAAACATTTAATATCTCTTTATTGAGGAAACAAAGCACAATATGAAAAAATTAAGCCACTTTTTTCTTGAAAATTTGCATTAGTGTGCAATTAGAAACTTTATCACCACTGCTTTTGTATATTCTCATCAAACACACATTAAGAATTTGAACTTTTAGAGCAGCTTTTCATTTTTCTTTGTCAGTATAAGTGTTTCCATTATATGATGGAGCCACATAATCGTCTCTAAGAAGGTAGTGGAGGAGGTGAATAGTAACATGATGTACTTCTCATTTAGGGGACGGGTTTCCATTAAACGTGCTATTCAAGTGAGAAGGGACAGTTCCGATGATCAGTAATGGGCCACAAAGCTTTTCAGCTACACGTCAGTGGGTCCAGCATCTCTGTTAGAAAGGTCTGACCGTATGACAAGATTTCAGTGATGCATAGATATAATTCCCGTAGGGGTCCCTGTAGAACAGCCCATTCTCCAAATGACACTGAGAGGAAAGAGCACTAGATTAGGAGTTATAAAACCTGAATTCTAGTCTCAACAATCACTATTTTATAATTTCTGTCTCACTTAACTTCCCAGGGGCCTCGACTTCTGTCAAAAGGACATATATTAAAGCCCTGTGAGTGTCACAGAAGCCCTGTTAACTTCACACAAGAGAGGTGCTTTTAAAGTGCTGTGGAAAGCAGTTGTTGCTACACAGACCGTAATCCTATAATCCCAGAGCAAGGTGACTCTGGTCAGCGCCACTTGTCCCTGAGGTTCTAGGAACAGCCTCCAATAGAACATAGCCCACGTGGGCCACCAAGGTGGCTGCTGCCTCTTCTGCAAACCTGGGGACCCTGGAGCACACCTGTGTACCCAGCATCTCTGCCATTTCACACACACAACACTGATGCCTCGCATTCTTCTCTCCTCACTGGGATGCTTTTTAAAGTCAAAGTCCTAGTGATTGTATCTAACTGATGGGAAATAGATCATAACCCTCTCAGGAAAGTCTGGGAAGTGTAGTTTTTAGTTTTTAGCATTTTGAAAGGAAGTTGGGATGAATATTGCCACAGACAAGAGTCAGATTCTACCATATGTGCCTGTAAAATTCCTGGCACATCAATAGACATTCTTGGACTGAATTCAATATAATTAAAGAAAACATTATAAAAGCAATCAGGCAACAAATAGTAATTGGATTTCTACTATGTGCAAAAGACATTCTACCCAAGTGGGAAAATCTGAATCACCAGAACAGAGTCCGGTACAGAACTGCCTGTACTTTCTCAAGCACTCCATATCGCTTTGTGTTTCTAAGCTTTTGAGCAAGCTCTTTCCTCTGCCTGGGGTGACCTCTCCCTCTCCTTCATCCTCCAGGATTGAATATCTTTGGTCCTTTACGGCATTACCCAAGCATCACTTCTTTGGGTAATCTTCCATATCTGTTAGTGTACTTTTGCTTCATATAATGGAATAACTGAAAGTGGCTTAAATAATAAGGATTTATTATCTCATTATAACAACAAGAGGGAATTCCCCAGTGGTCGGGTGGTCAAGACTTTCTCTTCTAATGCAGGGGATGTGGGTTCCTTCCCTGGTTGAGGAGCTAAGATCCTATATGCCTCACAACCGAAAAAAAAAAAAAACAAAACCAGAAGCAATATCATTACAAATTCAATAAAGACTTTAAAAATGGTCCACATCAGGGAAAAAAAATAACAAGAAAAGATAGAGACAGAAGATTCCAAGTTTATAATTTGGTGACATGATGATGTCAACAAGGACCCAACAGCTTCCCTTATTTCTGTTCTTCAGTGCTCTGAAGAACAGAAAGGCTGTCCTTTCATGATCAGAACATGAATGACACAACTCAAATATCATGAGGTCTCATGTGCGGTATGCTAAGTCACTTCAGTCGTGTCTGACACATTGCGACCCTGTGGACTGTAGCCCACCAGGCTCCTCTGACCTTGGGATTCTCCAGGCAAGAATACTGGAGTGGGTTGCCATGTCCGTCTCAAGGGGATCTTCCCAACATCGAATCAGCATCTGCATCGTCAGGCAGGTTCTTTACCACTAGCGCCACCTGGGAAGGCCCAAGTTGTCACACAACTGTGAT
The DNA here is from genome assembly GCF_001704415.2 of Capra hircus. Taxonomy (NCBI): domain Eukaryota; kingdom Metazoa; phylum Chordata; class Mammalia; order Artiodactyla; family Bovidae; genus Capra; species Capra hircus. Next base: position 57,200,898 of record NC_030821.1, read on the forward strand.
CAAAGCCGGAAGAGAGGTTTCTCCTTGCACGGTTCCTTCTATCAGGAGAAAACCTGTCCTGAGACCCATCTGTAGAATTACTTTTGCATTTTCTTTCTGGGGGTGTCACATACCTTCATCTAAAACAATCATTGAAAATGAGCATAGGAATACGGTGATTGACGTGACTGAGTTAGACTTGTGAGCATTCACTTCCTGGCCCCACCAGGGAGGAGGAGAGGGTATCATCAAACCAGGGCTCTTCCAAGACGGAAGGAGGAGAGAGAAGGTCAACTACAGCATCAGCTACACCTTCCCACCCACAACATCACACTCGCCTGGGCTGTGTGAGGTGCCTCACCTCTGTGCTCTCATAGCAACCCGTAATTAGTATAATTGCAGTACTTACCACATTGTCAACTCACTTATCAGTTCTGCCTCCCTCTGAGCTCCTCGGGGGGGGGGGGGGTGGGCAGAGGCTATTTATTATTCATTTCTGTCTCTAGACTTAACTCAGTGCCTAGCACATAGAATGTATCCAGTAAACACTGGATGAACTCAAGTTAAATTACATAAATCATAATTCTGTCCATATAAATGGATATTAGCCACTCAAAAGGATTACTTTATTACCCAACTAGATCACATTTACACATATCACCTCAAGTATTCTTACACAATTAAAAGTAGTTATTTCAAAATGCCAGTAAAGCAACTAGTAAGATGGACATTAATAAGTAAACCAAGAGCTATCTTGCTTATGTTGTTGAGTAGCTAATCTTTGTAGTTAATCATTTCATGTTCAGCCCTTTCATTTATATCATGTCTATATAAACAAAACATAAGTTTGGTAACTTGACTAAATGAAAACAATTTTGAATTAAGTTCAAAAACATGTCAACAGTCACTAAATTTGTGTGCTAATATGTGGAGCCACAAGAAGGGAGAACAAACATTTTATGATCATTTATCCATCACATTCTGGTCTCACACCGCCCAATGAAGAAGCAGAAATGGGACTTATCCTCCACCTGAAACAGCCAATAAACAGATATGTATAAAGTATTGGCTCATAACACACAAGGAAAACAACAAAGAACAGTGATTCTCTCAGAAACAGACAAGTGAGGTCAGCCCTACAGTTGTCCCAGCTTACTGCCTTGAGAGACTTTGCAGGCAGTGGTGCAGGATGGGGGTCTGGGGGGAACCCAGACGACTTGCTAGATTGAGATGAGGCTGAAAGGCTGGGGAGACCAAGGCAGCTAGTGTTCATAGAACAATACTAGAAAAAAAGAATGCTGTGCAGTGAGAGATCAGTAGAGATCCCCCTTAAATGTTCAGCTGAGTCCAGATCAGAACATGCGAGAAAGGGAACTCTCAGGGACTGAGAAAAGAACCATCCAACAGACCAAAGGTAATAGAGTCCAGCACTTGCAGTGGGCCAGGAATAGTACCTGTTCCCACCAGCCAGACTGGAAAACCTCATATCCATGGGACTTTAAGAAGAGTACCTGGAAGGGTCTCATCTCAGTAGTGAGGGAAGTTATTCCTAGGCTGAATGCAGTTCAAATTCTGCCTGACAAACATTAAAATCAAGACCTGAAAGGATTCACCTGTTTCCAAGTAATTTAACTGTCTTCTGTTTATAAGAATAGAAGAATTTTACCCCAGAGATAAAATTTGAAATGTCATCCTTCTAATCAAAAAGTACTTACAGATTGAAGACAATCCCTATAAAAATTTCAGTGGCATTTATTTTCACAGAAATAGAATAAAAAATCCTAAAATGTATGTGGAACCACAAAAGACCCCAATAAAACAATCTTGAGAAAAAGGACAAATCTGGAGGCATCGTACTCTGATTTCAAGCCATATTACAAAGTTATAGTAATAAAACAGTATGCTATAGGCGTAAAAATAGAACAATAGAGGAGAATAGAGAGCCTTGAAATAAACCCATGCATATTTGGTCAACTAATTTACAACAAAGAAGCCAGGAATATACATGGGGAAATTCTTCAGTAAACGGTGTTGGGGAAACTGGACCCCTTATCTTCTACTAGACAAAAGAATCAACTCAAAATGACTTAAAACTTGAACAATAGACTGAAACCATAAAAATCCTAGAAGGAAATATAGGGGGTAAGCTTCCAGACATATATTTGGGCAATGATTTTTTTGGCTCTGACATCAAAAGCAAAGGCAACAAAAGCAAAGTGAGCCTACATCAAACTAAAGGGCTTCTGGGCAGCAAAGGAAACCATCAACCAAATGAAAAGACAGCCTACAGAATGGGAGAAAATATGTGCAAATCAGACATTTAATAAGATGTTAATACCCAAAATACAGAACCCATATACTGCATTAGAAAAAAAAAGCTAGTTTAAAAATGGGTAGAGGACCTGACTAGATATTTTTCCAGAGAAGACATACAGATGGTTAACAGACACATGAAAAGATGCTCAACATCAGTAATCATCAGAGAAATGCAAATCAAAACCACAATAAGATATCACCCACACCTGCCAAAATAGCCATTATCAAAGAGACAACAAATAATAAGTATTGGCAAAGATTTGTAGAATAAGGGAACCCTTGTGCACTATTTGTGGGAAGGTAAACTGATGCAACAAGTATGGAAACCAGTACAGAAGTTCTTCCAAAATTTAAAAATACAACTACAGTAATTCCACTTCTGGATATTTATCTGAAGAAAACAAAAAACATCATCTCAAAAAGATAATTGCAGTCCTGTGTTTGTTGCAGCATTATTTACAATAGCCAAGACATGAAAACAGTCTGAGTGTTGATCCACAAATGAATGGATAAAGAAAATGTGGTATATGTCTACAGGGAAATATTTTGGGAGCATAAAAAAGAAGAAATTCCTGCTATTTTTGACAATATGGGTGGATCTCAAAGGCCTTATGCTAAGTGAAAAAATCAGACAGGAGAGCTGAAAGAACTTACTTATATGTGGCATCTTAAAGTTTGAAAAAAAAGAAACACAAATTCATAAGAGCCAGAGGAGAAATGTGAAGGCGGATGAAGTGTAACTGGTGAAGTGGATCAGAAGGCATAAATTTTCAATTATATGATAATAAAAGCTTGAGAATATAATATGCAGCATGGTAACTATTGTTACCAATAAAGTACTAAATATTTGAAAGCTGCTAAAAGAGTAGATCTTAAAAGTTCTCATTACAGGAAATAAAAATTGTAGCTTTGTGAGGTGGTTGTCTGTAACTAAATTTGTCATAATCATTTTGTCATATATACATATAGCAAATCATTATGTTGTACACATTGGACTAATACAATATTATATGTCATATCTCAATAAAACTGGAGAAAAACAAAGGAAATAATGCAAGCAAGAATTCTGTAGATAAAAAAGAATTTTGTAGATCAAATGCTTTAAAATTCTGAAAGAAAAATTGTTAACTCTATAATTTATTTTCATTCTGTTTTCTTTCAAGAGTGAAATCAAAGACATTGCACATATACAAAAGCTGAATTAGCATCATGAGCAGACTCACACTATAAGAAATATCAAAGGAAACGCTTTAGGCAAAATGAAAAGAATACCAGATGGAAATCTGGATTGACGCAAAGGATTTTTTTAACCAAGCTGTCCTATTTTATTTTATTTATTTCTTTTTGGCTGCATCACACTGGCATGTGGGAATCTTAGTTTCCTGACTAGGGATCAAACCTGTGCTCCCTGCAGTCTAAACATGGAGTCTTATCCAGCCATCTCATCCTCGGTCGTCCCCTTCTCCTCCTGCCCCCAATCCCTCCCAGCATCAGAGTTTTTTCCAATGAGTCAGCTCTTCGCATGAGATGTCCAAAGTACTGGAGCTTCAGCTTTAGCATCATTCCTTCCAAAGAAATCCCAGGGTTGATCTCCTTCAGAATGGACTGATTGGATCTCCTTGCAGTCCAAGGGACTCTCAAGAGTCTTCTCCAACACCACAGTTCAAACGCATCAATTCTTCGGCACTCAGCCTTCTTCACAGTCCAACTCTCACATCCATACATGACCACAGGAAAAACCATAGCCTTGACTAGGCGGACCTTAGTCGGCAAAGTAATGTCTCTGCTTTTGAATATACTGTCTAGGTTGGTCATAACTTTTCTTTCAAGGAGTAAGTGTCTTTTAATTTCATGGCTGCAGTCACCATCTGCAGTGATTTTGGGGCCCCCCAAAAATAAAGTCTGACACTGTTTCTACTGTTTCCCCATCTATTTCCCATGAAGCGATGGGACCAGATGCCATGATCTTCGTTTTCTGAATGTTGAGCTTTAAGCCAACTTTTTCACTCTCCTCTTTCACTTTCATCAAGCGGCTTTTTAGTTCCTCTTCACTTTCTGCCATAATGATGGTGTCATCTGCCTGTCTGAGGTTATTGATATTTCTCCCAGCAATCTTGATTCCAGCTTGTGTTTCTTCCAGACCAGCGTTTCTCATGATGTACTCTGCATAGAAGTTAAATAAGCAGGGTGACAATATACAGCCTTGATGTACTCCTTTTCCTATTTGGAACCAGTCTGTTGTTCCATGTCCAGTTCTAACTGTTGCTTCTTGACCTGCATACAGATTTCTCGAGAGGCAGTTTACGTGGTCTGGTATTCCCATCTCTTTCAGAATTTTCCACAGTTTCTTGTGATCCACATAGTCAAAAGCTTTGGCATAGTCAATAAAGCAGAAATAGATGTTTTTCTGGAACTCTCTTGCTTTTTCCATGATCCAGCGGATGTTGGCAATTTGATCTCTGGTTCCTCTGCCTTTTCTAAAGAAGTGTAGTATGGGATTTATAACATAGGGAAAAGCAGAATGTATGATAAAACAGGACAGGAATTGGGAGGGGAGAGATGAAAGTACACTAGTATAAAGTTCTTATGCTGTGTGGAAGGTAAGCAACTGCTTCAGCTGACCTGGGACAGGGGACCTTCTTATGACACCAGACTTTCAGTGCTGCACTGAACCAGCTCCAGGAAAACTGAGATCATCAATAACCCTCTTCCATCAGGTGCATAATGTCACAGAAAGGTAACTCTGCCAGAGCCATACTGCTCTCTCTGATTGACCTCTCTGTGCCTCAGTTTACTCATCTCTAGTATTAGGAGTCTTAATGCCTTCTTATCATTGTTGCTACAGGAGTTTAATTATGTGGTGCATATGAAGTTTGGCACATACTAGGGATTAATAAATACTAGCTATTATTATGACCTAATTTGCTTTAGAGAAAAATCAAAGTTATATTGTAGAGAATGAATAAGAGAAAACATGGACAACAACCAAAGAGATAATTTAGTAGGCTAGTGTTGGAGAAGACTCTTGAGAGTCCCTTGGACTGCAAGGAGATCCAACCAGTCCGTCCTAAAGAAAATCAGTCCTCGGTGTTCATTGGAAGGACTCATGTTGAAGCTGAAACTCCAATATTTTGGCCACCTGATGCAAAGAGCTGACTCATTTGGAAAAAACCTTGATGTTGGGAAAGATTGAAGGCAAGAGGGGAAGGGACGACAGATATGAGACGGTTAGATGGCATCACTGACTCAATGGACATGAGTCTGGGTAAACTCCAAGAGCTGGTGATGGACAGGGAGGCCTGGCGTGCTGCGGTTCATGGGGTCGCAAAGAGTCGGACACGACTGAGCGGCTGAACTGAACTGAATACATTGGAAAAGACCCTGATGCTGGGAAAGATTGAAGGCAGGAGGAGAAAGGGATGACAGAGGATGAGATGGTTGGATGGCATCACTGGCTCGATGGACATGAGTTTGAGTAAACTCCAAGAGTTGGTGATGGACAGGAAAACCTGGTGTCCTGCAGTCCATGGGATTGCAAAGTGTCGGACACAGCTGAGCGACTGAACTGAGTACAGTAAACAGACCAGAGATGATGAGAACCAGAACTGGGACAGTGACTTTCGTGTGGCAGTAAGCAGAAGGACTTGAGAGAAGGTAGCCCCCACCATGTGCAGTGGTTCCTTCTTTCAATGAATACTCACTGAGCTCTGACTGTGTCTCGGGCACTATGCTGAGGCAATGAGGGCACATGTCCAGAACAAGAGACCTTTATCTGCACCAAATATTAGTTTATAGACTCAAACAATGAGTACCTTTTCTCCTCTGTGTGTTAAATATTTTTAAAATATAGAAACAGGCAGCATTTAAAAGCAAAATATGAAAACATTTCTAAAGCAAGTCAGAAAGACCCATATGAACCATTGTCTTAGCAATTTTTTCTTATATGATAAAATTATTGTATATTTTTTATTCATAAAGCACATAATAATATTTGATATTGCCTGTGAAGATTTTTTCTACATCAGGAGAAACTGACATTAAAGATAGGAGTTTTTTTTTTTTATATACAAATAGAGCTTATTTACAAAATTGAAATGGACTCACAGACTAGAAAACAAACTTCATGGTTATTGAAGGGGAAAGGGGGAAGGGAGGGGTAAAATAGGAGTTCGGGATTAGCAGATATACACCACTCTATATAAAAGAAACAACAAGGGCCTACTGTACAGCACAGGGAACTATATTCAATATCTTATAATAACAAGATAGAAAATATGAAAAAGAATACATATAGTATGAATCACTTTGCTGTACACCTGAAAGTAACACAATATTGTATATCAGCTACACTTCAGTTTAAAAAACAGATGGAAGATTTTTTTATTCATAGCTTTTAAATTACATATTTTTAAATTTTAGGAAATATACCCTGTGATCCTTTCCTGTTGTTCTAATACTTCAGAGAATTTGTATAGGCCCATGGGGTCACACAGAGTCGGACACGACTGAAGCAACTTAGCAGCAGCAGCAGCATGAACACAAGTTTGGTTCACAGAGCTCTCCCTACCTGAATTCAGGTTATAATTAATATCCCGCCTGTGTATAATATTGCTTTTGGCATTTTGACAAATGCTTTATGATTCAAGAAATATAAAGATTAAAAAGGATCAGATTTTGTGTGTCTTTTTAGCCTGTGTTGGGTTTTTATTTTTTTTAATTCCAAAAGACCTACTTATTTTTAAATTCTTATTGTTCAAGTACATTTATTTTTTGTTTCTTACAGGATGTATTTTAAAACTTCATAGACAACTAAAATTGCATAATATTGTCAAATAATGCTGAAGGAGCGTTCACAAACTTTTTTAATTCTTGAGGGAAATAAATGTTATCAAGTATTATGGACAAAGCTGCTGGTACTTTGCAGCAAAAGAGGAAGGAAGTGGTAAGGAAAGTGCAGAGTGGAGCTTTATTTTTAAAAATGTATAGCATTCAGATTTAAAAGTATGCACACAAAGCATTTCATTTTCTATCAAATTTTCTACCTTTAGGCTGGGATGACCTTAATTCATATATAGACACACTAGACAACCAGACCTTCACAGGAAGGAAGAAAATATAAGATCAGATGTTAGATTGAACATAATGACAATCCAGTTGTCATATTCATGTTTATTGAGCAACCAGCTAAGTCATTGGGTTTTCTGCTGCCAGGACTAGAGATAAACATAAGGCGCAGTTCCTTCTCTCCAGAAGCTTCCTGTCTCCCCGGAAACAGAGCCCACCATCTCCTGAGGCCGTTGACAGGCAAACAGCACCGAAGTCTTCACAAAGAAGGGGGATTCTTTGCAGGATTTTAAAAAAAGCACTTAGATGAACTATTTCACTTTATTACAAGTCAGGGAAAGGACCAGTTACAGTTAATGTAAGAACAGAGATCCCCATAGCTCTCTTTTAGGGTCACTATTGATGCTCCATGTAGCACTCACAGGTTTCCTGATTGTTTTGCAGTATCATACCTTGATACACGTAAAGCAAAATTATTTCACTCAGAGAAAGGTGGGACAGTTTCTTTCTTTACAGCCATGTGTACTGTGAGACTAGAAGTCAAGACCACTTAAATTACTCTGTTTGCAATAAAGGCACCCAAAAGGAGCAGTGCGCTCAGCCGCTCAGTCATGTCCGACTCTGCGACCCCATCACTGCAGCTGCAGCCCGCCAGGCTCCTCTGTCCATGGGATTTTCCAGGCAAGAATGCTAGCCTGTGTAGACTGTGTTACCATTTCCTCCTCCAGGGAAAAGGAGCAGTAGCCTCTCCCATTGCTTCAGTGCCCCAATTCTCTTCCCCAGCAAAGGACCACTTTCCACTGCTTACAGATGAGGAATCATAGCAAAGAAGCTTTATTCTGCTTTAAGAGCCAAACAAAGGTGTTCCTCTGAGAAGGAAGTTGCAGAGCCTAAGCCTGTGAAACTGCGTCTTCGATGCCAGGGTGCAGAGGCTCCGCCCCTTCCTGTGTCTGCTATGCAATGCGTCCTAAACAATGTTGGTGTCTCCCAAGATCCACGTGCTGAAATGCTCATCCTCTCTGTGATGGCATGGGGGGAGGGCAGGTCAATAGGTCATATGAATGGAGCCCTCATGAATGGGATTTGTGCCCTTTTATAGAAAGTCTGGAGAGCCTTCTTCCCTTCTCTGCTCTCTGCCATGTGAGGGGACCTGCAAACCAGGAGGCAGGCCCTGGCCAGTCACTTGGTCTTCCAGCATCTTAATCTCAGACTTTGCAGCCTACAGCGCTGTGAGGAATAAAGGTCTGTTGTTTCAGTCCCCAGTCTGTGGTAGTCAGCCCAAGCTGACCACAGGGGCAAAATCATCTCCATTTCATTCTCCTCACAGAATAATTCAGTTTGTAGCGCTGCAATGCATATATATCTATTATGCCATCTAAGAGCAATGGGAAGGGTACTTCAGTGAGCCAGTGAGATCTGCTTCTAAAATCTTACAGCCAAAAATTATTTATTTCTTCGTTCTAGGGTACATAATTTGGAAATGTGGGAAAGGCAAGAGTAAAGAGGACATGAAAAGCCCTGTTTGTCCTGAGACATTTACTGTACCTTTCTTTAATGCTCAAAACCAGCTTTAATTCTTTAAGAATTTTTAATCCTTTTTTTCCCTACTGAACATATTCAAAGCTCTAAGTCAAAAAAGACCTTTAGATTTTACAAGGTCTAAGATTATGAAAACACATTGAAAACACATTAATGCATCAAATGTCTAGAGAGGATTAGCGTACATCCCATGTTAGTTGAGTGCCATCAAGTGGACTAGCTAAAGAAGTACCATCTCTGAATGCTTTCATTACAGTCTGATTTGTAGACACTTATGCCTGGAGGCCCCCACTTTTCAGCCCCCACGTACGCCTGGAGGCATTTACTGAAAATGGAGTAAATTAAGGAAAATCTTGACTTCTAGTTTCACAATACATATGGTTATAATAAAAGAAATTGGCCCACATTTTGTACAAAATTTGATAAAGCAGATTGTCATTGTCAACAAATTTTGTGGGGAATCTTTCTGTCTATAGCACTTATGGTAAAAAAAAATGACTATCAAAGTTCAGAAAAGTCTTAAGTATTTATGATTCTAAAAATTAAATACTTGAACACACTGCACCACTAAATATTTTTGTGTCACTCAGAAATTGTCATTTGCCCAAAAGCAGGCTGTGTGGATATCATATTCTTTCTTGTTTAAATAAGTAAATGTATTAATTTAACAAGTTACTATAAAATAGTTATGTAACCACTACCTGCATTAGAAGTAGAATATTCTCTGGACCCCAAAAGGCCCCTGGTTGCCCTTCCCTTTTGTTTATAATTTACCTTCAAACTGAGTATCCCTAAATAAAATATTAAAGTTTATGCCTAAATAAAATCACAAGATATGTGATATGTGTGTATGAGATTACCTTCTTCCCCATTACCATGGATTTTTAAGATTCTTCTATATTGAAGGGTATATAATGATCCCGTTTTTGTTGCTACATAATATTCCATTGCATAAATTATTTATCCATCCTGCTGTTGGTAGACATCTCAATGCTTCCAAGTTGAGGATACTATGAATAAATCTCCTTTGAATGTGTTCATTCATGTGTTTTAGCGCCTCTCAGCATACAGTTCTGAAGTTGTATGGGAAGGCTGTACACATAAGAGTGGGTTTGCTTTGTCTCGGAGGATCTATATGTTCAGTTTTACTAACCAAATGCCAACAGGTTTGCTACAGAAGCTGTATAACTTTACACTTCCACCAGTGATATGAGACCTCTTGATGGTCCATATCCTGACCATAGTTGTTATTGATAGGTCTCTTTTTCATTTATTTTGAACAGTTTGCTGTGAGCTCATGGTCATTTCTTTTTGGTTTTAGTTGGTGTTTCCTTGACTATCAGTGTGGTTGAGAATATTTTCATGCTTCATGGCCACTGTGATTTCCACTTTTCCAGTGGCCTGTCTCTTTCCTGCTGGCTTTTGGAGAGCTTCACACATTCTGGCGTGACCTCTGTCACATGTATGAGTGGGTATCTTCTATTTTGTGATTTGCCTTTTCAGTCTCCTGTGGTATCTCAATGAGTAAATATTATTAATTTTATTATAGTCTGTTTTAATGATTTCAGTTTCATATTTTGTTTTTAGAATTCCAAAGTAATGTCTTATCAACAGTCATGTTTGACTTAAGCACTTGGCTAGGTGGGTGTCTGCTGGATTTTCCACTGTAGTTACTCTCTTTCTCACTGAACAGGTAATGTCTTGGGGGAGATCATTTGAGATTAGGCCTACTTCTCCTCAAAATTTTGTCAGACAATTTAGCATCCAGCAGTTTTCTTGTCTGTGACATTTGTTACTGTGGTATTTGCCTACTGTGATTCTCTATTTCCCACTTTTTAAAAAAACTTATTAGTTGGAATTCTACTGTGAGAAGAAACTGTCTCCTCTTTGATTACTTCAATTATTTATTAACATCAAAAATCACTTTTGCTATATTGTGCTTGTTAGAAGAGAGTGACTAGAATCAGCCCTCAAGAGGAAGAGATTACATAATGGCATAAATTCCAAGAGGGAGGGTCAATAGGACCCTCTTCAAGTTGCCAAAAATGCCAGATATTCCTTTAAAAAGTACCCACCATATTTTACCTTTAATATTAATGCCATCTGAAATAACAGTTTAAAAACTACTGTATTAGTTAGTAGTCAGTACAGTCCTACAATCAGGAATCATTTTTTATACCTGGGGCACCATATAAATTATCTTTTTTCCAAATAAAAACCAAACTATGCACAAGTGAGTTGGTAATAGCAATCATTTTTAGTCCAGCACAGAGATTAAGAGTTGGACATAAGTTGGATTAAAATCCATGTTCTGCAGCCGGTACAAACTAGTTAACTTCTCTATACCTCAGATGTTCATAAGTCAAGTAGGAATGCTATTAGAATGCTATTAGGATCTTCCTCTAGGGTTATTGGGTCTTTCCAGGTGGCTCAGTGATAAAGAATCTGCCTACCAATGCATGAGACATGGGTTCTATCCCTGGGTCAGGAAGATCCCCTGGAGGAGGAAATGGCTTCCTACTCCAGTATTCTTGCCTGGAAAAATTCCATGGACAGAGGAGCCTGGGCTCCTGTCCATGGAGTCACAAAGAGTCAGACACGACTGCGTGACTGAACACACACACACAGTAGGGCTACTGGACTGGGCATTTGTCTTTTGGGGTATGTCTAACACCTATGTTATTTCTATTCGAAGGAATCCTGTTGTTTGTGGTTCTGTATTTACCCTTGAGAATTTACTTCTACAGTCTCAAAGAACTTTTTTTTTGCCCCATTTTAAGGCTGTTGTAACTTATTCAGATTTCCATCTTCCTTTTTATGTGTCTGTCTCCTATGGGGCCAGGATCTGCTTTATGTCCACAACACTTGGAAAAAGCCCTGGTTTACAATTATTGGTGATCCCTATATTTTTGTTAAACAAGTGGATGAATGAATAAGTGAAATGAGGCAGAAAGCATAGATTTACTTCAGTGTTATCTGTGTCAGCATCAGGAGCAAACTTTGAGTTGAAAACCAACCTAAAACGTTTGACCTTTTCAGTGAAGCACAAATATACATAGAACAGCATTTTGTACCATGTTCTAATTGAAACTGTTAAACCGTGGCACACAAACCGTGGCACGTTCTCTTGTCTTTCCCCATTCCCACCAGAGCGTGAAGGCGAACTTCTCGGCAGTTTCCCACAGCAGCACTGAGGCCAGACTGAAACACGTGGTCAGTTCTTGTTAAAGTCCTGAGGAAATTACAGCTCAGAGCAAAACTCCCAGTGACCTTTTGGATGTGGTCACTGTGCTGTGTGAACCTGTGTCTCATGCTCTGTGGGCATGAGACCTTGGGTACTTGAGGTCTCCAGCTGGACTGCCTTCTTGCTACTATACACGCGCGTCCTTGCTTAGAACACAGCTCCCTCCGTGAGGAAGAAGCCCTTGTTTCTACACCAAACAAGAATGTCCCCAGGGACATGCAGATGCCCCAGAGTCCAAGCCTGAGATTCCCAAAGACGCGAAGATGACTTAGCCAGCTCAGAATCAACCTGCAGGGCCTCACTTCCTGGTCAGGATATTCTAACTCCAAAGATGGCTCACAGTAGGAACTTCATTTATCTTCAATGGACACCCAGGATGACCACAGGGTGGGATCTTAGTTTGTGGATTCGAAAGGACAATTTTCTCATTATCATAAGAGCCAGCAGTTACTTAGGAGTGCTGAGACTTTATAGACAGTAATTACACTTACTCGTCACAGTAACGGTGAAGTCAGTAGTATTCTGCCATATACTCAGATGAGGAAATGGGTATACTTATTTGGCTTGCCCCAAATTACGTACATAATGAGTAGCATAAACCTGTATCTGATGCTAAAGTCTAACTTTGCCCAACATTAGTGCAAGAGCTATACCCATGAATTAGCCAGGCCTATAAGATGATCAGAAAGGTCTCATTTCATTCCCCTGAGGTATTAGGGAAAACCCCTAGAATTGGAGATGGACACACCTGGTTCAAGTCTAACTGTGACTTACCAAGAGTGTGGTTATGCTAAACAAGATACATAAACTCTCTAAACCTAAGGTTCCTACTTCATTAGCTTACTGTGTGGATTAAAAGAGATAGTGCAAGCAAAGTGCCTATTATGCTGGGTCCACTGTAGGTATTTAATAAATGCTAACTATAATGTTATAACAGAATTACCTCCTGATTTCTGTTCTCACTGGGCCCATCTGCATTTCCACACATTTGGAAAAATTCACATTTAATATACTTAAATGGGAAATGTGTAATGTAATTTTAAATCCATAAAAATATGATATTTTAAATTATGACACAATCATATTCTTATAGGTCAGGTGAATAAATTATTGTATAAACTGAGGCACCTAAGAGCAAAAGAAAGCTTTATTACACTGATATAAAGAAATACTTGCAGTCACAGGCTATAAATATTTTCCTGTTTTTGGAATAGGCAACAATAAAAAGAAAAAAAAATTGATGACATGTGGGTAGTGATTTTAGGTAACTATGCCCTTACTCTGGCAATAATATATCTATATATGGATGAAACAATGTTTGTTTGAGAGATTTGTAAGTAAGTCTTATATAAATATCTACGCTTCTCCCACATACTCATCATAGCTACCTTACATTTCTATTTATAAGAATACACAGGGTTTTCTTCTTTGTTCTTTTGAATATTCTTTATAGGCTTAATGACATTTTTACTGTAATAACCTATATTGGAAATATATATATATACATATACAATTATATACATATACATATATATACAATTATGTATATGTATATACACATAATTATGTATATACATATATACATAGTTGAATCAGTTTGCTGTATACCTGAAATGAACACAACATTGTAAATCAACTATATGTCAATAAAATTTTTAATTTAGTGACATTTTGGGATAAACTAGATACAGTAGTTTCTTCACTCTTCACCTAACACTTACCCTTAGAAAAAAGTGCCCAGACTCAGATAGCAGGGGCTTATTGTTCCAGTGAGGAGTGGCTTTAAAACAATCTTAATTGTTATTAATAAGAAAATATTCAGATAAACTATTTCAAAGTTGTACTTTCATAAATATTCTTTAACATTTAATGGGTTTAAAGCTTACTATCTATTCTGTAAAGTATCCTACTTACCAGGATTTTCCAGCCAGTTAATCTTTTTAAAAATTTTTTATTTTGAGTATAGTTGATTAACAATAGTGTGACAATTTCAGGTATATAGCAAAGTGATTCCATTAGTATCTGTTCTTTTCCAGATTCTTTTCCCATTCAATCTGCTACACAGCATTGAGCAGAGTTCCCTGTGCTATACGGTAGGGCTCTATTGATCATTTTTAAATATAGGAGTGTGCACATGTCCAGCCCAAACTCCCTAACTATCCCTTCCCCCTAGTAACCCTAAGCTAGTTCTCTAAATCTGTTAATCTATTTTGTAAGTAAGTTCATTTGTATCTTTTCTTTTTAGTTTTCTGCTATTAAGTGATACTATACGATACATCTTTCTCTCTGACTTATTTCAGTCAGTATGACGATCTCTGGGTCTGTCCATGTTACTGCATATGGCATTATTTCACTCTTTTTAATCAGGCCAATTCATCTTGAAGGGCACACTAGGTTGTGTCATCCAAAATTACACATTTTACTGAGTCCTTTACTGAGATTCTCTCTTTATGAAAGTTTAGATTCTTGCTTAAAATTTCTTTGAGAATTCAAGTACTGCAGCCACATTCTCTGAGATTTTTGATTGTGTTATAGCAGAAACAAAGTAATTTAAGTATTTTTCTCAATACAAAGTTGATAGATACTCACTGTAGAAAGTACTGATGTATAGAAAGAGAAATTTTCTAATACTTATAATCCCACCAAGGATAACTGCTTTTTTTGGAATATTAATTGCTTTACAGTGTTGTGTTAGTTTCTGCTGTACAACAAAGTGAATTGGCTACACACACACACATCACCTCCCTCTTGGACCTCCCTCCACCCCACCCCCATCCCACCCTTTAGGTCATCGCAGAGCACCGAGCTGGGCTCCCTGTGCTCTATAGCAGCTTCCCACTAGCTAGCTATTTCGTATATGGTAGTGTATGTATGTCAGTCCTCATCTCCCAGTTCGTCCCCCCACCCCCCACCTCCTGAGTCCACATGCCTCTTATCTGTGTCTGCATCTCTATTCCTGCCCTGGAAATAGGTTCATCGGTACCATTCTGCATAAATGCATTAATATGCAATAATGTGTTTCTCTTCACTTTTAACACTTATCGTTAAACATATTTTTCTATGTATGTAAAAGTATTTTGTAAAAATGGCAACCCACTCCAGCACTCTTGCCTGGAAAATCCCATGGATGGAGGAGCCTGGTAGGCTGCAGTCCATGGGGTCGCACAGAGTCAGACACGACTGAGTGACTTCACTTTCACTTTCATGCATTGGAGAAGGACATGGCAACCCACTCCAGTGTTCTTGCCTGGAGAATCCTAGGGATGGAGGAGCCTGGTGGGCTGCCATCTATGGGGTTGCACAGAGTTGGACACGACTGAAGCGACTTAGCAGCAGCAGCAGCAGCAGCAGCAGCAGCAGGATCATATCTATTATTTTATAGATTGCTATTTTTATTCAACAATGATGTTATAAATATCATCCAGTGTCAATAAATATTCACCTACTAAAACTATTTTTTACTAACTAAATAGTATGTCATAATGGGTCACTTTTAGTTTCAGCTCCAACATGTAAAGAGCTTTAAGTCATCATTCCTTTTTTTAAGAGCTTTATAGAGATACAGTTTATACACAAAATCATCTGTTTAAACTGTACAGCTTAGTAATCTGTCATATGTTTACAGATATGCACAACCATCACCACAGTAAATTTTAGAATTATTTTCATCACTCCAAAAAGAAAAACTCTTTAAGCTTTAGCTGTCACACTCATAACTCCCTAGAGTTCATTCCTGCTACCCCACACAGTGGCACAGTGGTCAAGAATCTGCCTGCCAATGCAGGAAACACAGGAGAGGTGAGTTCGATCCCTGGGTGGGGAAGATTCCACTGGAGAAGGAAATGGCACCCCACTCTAGTATTCTTGCCTGGAGAATCCCATGGAGAGAGGAGCCTGGTGGGCTACAGTCTATGGGGTTTCAGAGAGTCAGACACGACATGCACACACACACACTCCACACCACCAGTACCACTAGCCATGAGCAACCACTAAGCTACTTTCTGTCTCTACAGACTTTTGTGTTCTGGCCATTTCAGAGAAGTGCAATCACATAATATGTGATCATCTGCTGAGGACTTTTTTTACTTTTCAGCATTCGTTCATGCATAGCATGTATCCATACTTCATTTCTTTTCATGGTCAAGTAATATTCCATTTGTGGATGTAACACACTGTGTTTATTCATTCATCAGTTGATGGACATTGGGCCTGTTTTCCCATACAGGTTTCAGTTTGGATGTTTTCATTTCTGTTGAGTCTATACCTGGGAGCGGAATTGCTGAAATCATGTAATAACTCTATGTTTAATCATTCAAGGAACTGTCAGACTCTTCCAAAGTGGCTGTGCCAATTTACATTCCCACCAGCTGTGTATGAGGATTCTGATTTCTCCATATCCTTGCCTACACTTCTTATTATCTGATTTTTTTGATTCTAGATATCCTAATAGGTATGAAGTAGTCTCTCACTGTATGTTTGACTTGCATTTTCCTAATGGCTAATGATGTCAGGCATCTTTGGATGGTGCTTATTGGCCATTTATATATCTTCTGTGGGTTATTTACCTTTTCATTATCAAGTTATAAGGGTTCTTTATATATTCTAGACACTAGGCCTTTACTAGATACATAATTTACAAATATTGTCTCTCATCTGTGGGTTGTCATTTTACTTACATGATAGTGTCCTTGAAGCACATGGTTTCAATCTTGATGAAGTCCAGTTCACCTAATTTTTCTTTCGTTATTTATGCTTTTGTTGTGATATCTAAGAATCCTTTGCCAAATTCAAAATCATAAGTTTACCATTGTGTTTTATTATAAGAGTTTTATAGTTTTAGCTCTTACATTTAGGACTTTGATCTGTTTTGAGGTTATTTTGATATGATGTAAAGTAAAAATCTAACTTTATTCTTTTCAGTTCAGTTCAGTTCAGTTGCTCAGTCATGTCCGACTCTTTGCAACCTCATGAATCGCAGCACGCCAGGCCTCCCTGTCCATCACCAACTCCCAGAGTTTACTCAGACTCACGTCCATCGAGTCAGTGATGCCATCCAGCCATCTCATCCTCGTCGTCCCCTTCTTCTCCTGGCCCCAATCCCTCCCAGCATCAGAGTCTTTTCCAATGAGTCAGCTCTTCACATGAAGTGGCCAAAGTACTGGAGTTTCAGCTTTAGCAGCATTCCTTCCAAAGAACACCCAGGGCTGATCTCCTTCAGAATGGACTGGTTGGATCTCCTTGCAGTCCAAGGGACTCTCAAGAGTCTTCTTCAGTACTACGTATTGTATTACCTAACATCATTTGTTTAAGAGTATTCTCTCATTGAATAGTCTTGGCACCCTTATAGAAAATCAGCTGACTGTAGATGTATAGGTTTATTTCTGGACCCTTAATTCTTTTCTACTGATCCATATATCTGACCTTTCTCATGTAAGTAGCTCACTGTCTTGATTACCATTGCTTTATATTAATTTTGAAATTGGGAAGTATGCATTTTCCTTCTTTCTTCTTTTTCATAATTGTTTTTGGCTATTCTAGGCCCTTTGCAATGTCATATGCATGTTAGAATTAGTTTGTCAGTTTCTAAAAAGTCAGCTAGAATTCTGATAGAGATTGCACTGAATCTATAAATCAGTTTAAAGAATATTCCCATCTTAATAGTAAATCTTCCAGTCCATAAACATGGATGTTTTCCCAATTGTTTAGATACTCTGTCAGTATTTTCTTTCAGTAATTTTCCTTCACTATGGTTTTATTACAGTTTTCAGAGTATATGTTTTCTAGTTTTTTTATAAATTTATTCTGAAGTATGTTCATTTTGATATTTCAAATGAGATTTTTTCTGAACTTCATTTTTATTATTCATTGCGAGTATATAGAAATACAACTGATTTTGACATATTGATCTCATAACCTGCAACCTTGCTGAATTTGTTCTATAAGCTGAATCTTAACAAATTATTAAGGTTATTAAGAAAATTTGAAGTATAATAAAGCATATTTTTAAGTTTTTCATACATTTGCTGAATTTCCCTAGAGAAGTAGTACACTAGTTTGTACTCTCACCAGAAATCCAGTCCATCAAGTTTTAACTTGTCTTCTTTACAAATTAAAAAGATAAAACAGTTTCTAATTTTTGTTTAAACTTGCAATTTTTAGATTACATCTGTACTCATTGGCTCAACAGTAAAGAATCCTGCCAATGCAAGAGACAAAGCTTTGATCCCTGGGTCAGGAAGATTCCCTGGAGGAGGAAATGGCAGTGTCCAGTATCCTCGCCTGGAAAATCCCATGGACAGAGAAGCCTCGTGGGCTACAGTCCATGGTGTTGCAGAAGAGCTGGACTTGACTTAGCGACTCAACAACATTAATACTCATTTAAGGGATGCCTTCCAGAAAATAGGAGCCCAAATGAGATCAGGAAAGCACAGTCATCATAGCATGGTCCCCCTGACAGCACAGTCCCAGCATTGTCAGTTGTTCTTTTTGGTGTTTAAAATCCCATGTTATCAAGACAAGCTTCCTACTATAACTCTTCTATCTTTTATATAATTTTTGGACAATAATACAGACTGTAATGATATTTATGAGGCTTCTCACAGTATCAGTAGATTTCCACCAGTCCCTAACTGCACACCAATCTAGTCTTTCTGTATTATCCATTGCTGCTTGACAAATTAACCTCAAAGTTTAGTGACTTCAGACAGCACTAATCACCTTCTGAGGGTCGGGAATGTAGGAGCAGTTGGGTGGTTCTGTCTGTCTCAGGTTTTCTCATGAAGTTGCAGGCAAGCTGGCTGCGTGGATTGCAGTGACCTGAAGTCTGTTTCCGAGGAGGCTCAATCAGGTAGTTAAAGCTGGGATGCACAGTTGCTGCTGGGTTGGAAGTTCTGTTTCTTCCCCACATGGCCTCTCATCGGGTTGTCTCGTTGTCTTTAAGACCTGGCAGCTGGATTCCTCCAGAATGATGAGTGATGAGGGGTTGGGGGTTGAGCGGGGGTGGGCAGAGAACTTGAGATGGCAACTGCAGTCCTTTATCACCTGACCTCATCACTTGTGCTCTATGTTATTGGTCACAACAACTGAGAGAACTAAACAAGGCTGTGAACACTAGGAGAGGGGCATTCCCGGGACCACTGTGACAGAGAGAATCATGCCGCTTACGAACTGTGATGTATTGCTGTTTGTTGCTTAGTCGTGTTGGCCTCTTTGAGACCCCATGAACTGCAGCATGCCAGGCTTCCCCATCCTTGCATATCTCCTGGAGTTTGCTCAAACTCATGTCCATCGAGTTGGTGACGCCATCCAACCATCTCATCCTCTGTCACTCCATTCTTCTCCTGTGATTTATAATCAGGACATTCATTTTGTCTTCATCCCTATTTCTGGCCCAGAGCTCCTAAAACCCTTGGAATTTCCTAAGAAGTGCCATAAAGGTATCTTTTGTTCTGTTCAGGCAGTGACTTTTGGAAAGCCCCGAAGCAACCTAAGCATGAGGGCTGGTCACCAGAGGATGCAATTATGTTATTAGAGGATTGGAATTTACAGTCACCCCTCCCCACAACCCCTCCAGAGAATGGTCGGGCAGATCAAACTGTTATCAGTGGCCAGTGGTTTAATCAATCACGCCTGTGTCATGAAGCCTCCATAGAAACCCCAAAGGACAGGGCTGGGAGAGCTTCCAGGTGGTGAACACATGGGTCTGTGGGGAGGGTGGACTGCTCCACATTCCTTTCTCATATCTTGGGCTATGTGTCTCTTACATTTGGCTATTCATGAGTTAAACCCTTTATTAATAAACTGGTGACCTAGTAAGTAAAGAGGGATTTGTTGGAACCCTCAATGACTTCCCTCGTAGCTCAGACAGTAAGCAATCTTCCTGCAATGCAGGAGACCCCTGTTTGATCACTGGGTCGGGAAGATCCCCTGGAGGAGGAAATGGCTACCTGCTCCAGATTCTTGCCTGGAGAATTCCATGGACAAAGGCGCCTGGTGGGCTATAGTCCATGGGGTCACAAAGAGTGCGACACAACTGAGCGACTAACACACTGTCAATCTATAACTAGGTGATTAGAAGCACAGGTGACAACCTGGGTTTGCAAATGGCCTCTGAAGTTGGGTCAGTGGTGGGATGGGGAAGGGGAGAATCTTGTAGGACTGAGCCCTTACCCTGGGGGATCTGAGGCTGTCTCTAGGTCAACAGTGTCAGAATTGAGTTGACTTTCAGGACATCCAACTGGTGTCTGAGAATTGCTTGGTCATGCAGAAAGAAACCATGCATTGTGATTGGGGTCAGAATCTCATTCCTCACAAAAAATTTGTTGTTCAGTCTCTCAGTTGTGTCAGACTCTTTGTGACCCCATGGACTGCAGCATGCCAGGCTTCCCTGTCCTTCACTATTTCCTGAAGTTTGCTCAAACTCATGTTCATTGAGTTGGTGATACCATCCAACCATCTCATCCTCTGTTGTCCCCTTTTCCTCCTGCCTTCAATCTTTCCCAGCATCAGGGTCTTCTCTAATGAGTCAGCTCTTTGCATCAGGTGGCCAAAGTATTGGAGCTTCAGCATCAGTCCTTCCAATAAATATTAAGGACTGATTTCCTTTAGGATGGACTGGTTGGATCTCCCTGCTGTCCAAGGGACTCTCAAGAGTCTTCTCCAGCACTACAGTTTGAAAGCATCAATTCTGTGGTGTTCAGCTTTCTTTATGGTCCAAAAACTAGCAAGTCCTAATTTCTGGAACCTGTGAACATTACCTTATATGGCAGAGTCTTTGCAGATGTGATTAAGTTAAGAATCCTGAGGAATTTCTCTGGTGGTCCAGCGGTTAAGAGTCTGCCTTGCAAAGCAGGAGACACAGGTTCAATCCCTGGTCATGTAACTAGGATCCTACATGCTGTGGGGCAACTAAGCCCACACACTGCAACTGCTGAGCCTGTACACCACAATGAAGATCCCAAATGCTGAAACTAAGACCTGACACAGCCAAATTAAATAGATATTTTTTAAAATTCTGAAATGGGAAAACTATTCTGCATATTCCAGGTGAATGACACAAATAAATTCTATCACAAATATCCTTGTGAGAGAGTGGTAGATGGCATTCTTATAGACACACAGAGGAGAAGGTAAGACACATATGGAGCAGAGTCAGAGTTGAAGATGTGGCCCCAAGCCAAAGTAAGCTAGGAGCCACTAGAAACTGGAAGAGACAAGGAGTGTGTTCTCCCCAAGAGCCTCCAAAGGACGCATGGCCCCACAAACACCTTGATTTTGACCCAATGATGCATTTCAGACATCTGGCCTCCAGAGCTATGAACAAATACATTTCTGTTTTAAGTCACCAAGTCTGCAGGAAATTTTTTTAACAGCCACAGAAATCTAGTATAGCCATCTTAGAAGTTGGCTACCACACATTCTATATCCTCAAACATTTTCTAAAAAGATTCTTTAAGCAACTGTTGTGAAATTTCCTTTTAAGCATTTATCTTAGATTGCGTGATTCAACACTACAACTTGCATGCATTTTTCAGCCATTATAAGTAAAAATTATTTTCACACACAAAATAAATATCTTATAGGCCAAGCAATAAATATCACATTCAGCAGAACATATTTAATTTGGCAGAGCACTTGCTAGTTTAGAGTACAGCGTGTTGCGCCAAAGCTCAGGGTGCAGAGCAGGATTCATTCTGCTTCTAGCTGGTTTCAACATTTGAATTTTGAGGTGACATAGTTGAGTGTATAACAGTATAATCTGAAGTTGACTGCCATTGAGTACTTATGGAAAAAACTGAGCATTTTTCTCTTCTATTCCTCCAAATGAAGTAAAATGATAGAAATACATTAAGATAATATTTTATAATAGCAATGAGCATAAGAAGCATCAACAGCATATGAGAGATATCAACAAATTGGTGGACCATGTAAAGGGAGGGAGCATATTGTCAGGTGACACAGCAGAAGGATCAGCCATCTGGACTGTGCTCCGGGGATGCTGCAGGACAGGAAGAAGCCACCTGCCTTCTGGAGATTGGATGGGTCTCTAGGCTCAGAGTCAGAAGACCTGATGGAGGACAGGAGTAAGAACCAGGGAATTGGTAAAAGGTCTGGCACACAAAGGATGGGCTTCCCGGGTGGCTCAGTGGTAAAGAGTCCACCTGCAATGCAGGAGACCCGGGTTTGATCCCTGGGTTGGGAAGATCCCCTGGAGAAGGAAATGACTACCCACTCCTGTACTGTTGCCTGGAGAAGTCCGTGGACAGAGGAGCCTGGCAGGCTACAGTCTATGGGGTCACAGAGAGTCGGACACGACTGAGTGACTAAATACCACCACCACAGAGGATACACCCTCTAGCCCACCAGCCTACCTAACCACTCAAAGTATTTAGGAAATGTAGCATTTAATTCTGGGGAAAAATCCAGAAGACTATTTACTAAAAATATGAATGTTTTCTGGAGAGTTTTAAAGTTTCTAGTGTGGGTTTTGGCTGCCTAGCATAAATATCTAATCTCATTTTGACATTCGCGGGTCCTTAAGCCTTGGTGGCTCGGAGGATAAAGCATCTGCCTGCAATGCAGGAGACCCGGGTTTGATCCTTGGGTTGGGAAGATCCTCTGGAGAAGGAAATGGCAACCCACTCCAGTATTCTTGCCTGGAGAATCCCATGGACAGAGGAGCCTGGCGGGCTACAGTCCATGGGGTCACAAAGAGTTGGACACGACTGAGCAACTTTACTTCACAGCCTTCTCTTGACTTCCCTGGTGGCTCAGATGGTAAAGCATCCGTCTACAATGCAGGAGACCCGAGTTCAATCCCCGGGTGGGGAAGATCTCCTGGAGAAGGAAATGGCAACCCATTCCAGTACTCTTGCCTGGAAAATCCCATGGACAGAGGAGCCTGGTGGGCAACAGTCCATGGGGTCGCATAGAGTTGGACACAACTAAGCAACTTCACATACAAGCCTTCTCTTAAATAAAAATATCAATCGTGAATCACTAAGAAACAGAAGAAAACCCAACAGCATAAAAATCAAATATAAAGACAGAAAATTTATAAAATAGATTTGTAAATGCATTTTTAGTATACTCAGGAAGAACTGAGATAACCACAGGAAAACAGAACAGTATGCTATCAAAGAGAATAATCAGGAACAAAGTAAGAGCTCTTGGAAAAAAACTTCAATGTTAATAGTAAAAGCAGAGTTTGTAAAGCATAATAAATGGGTAAGGATATGCCCGTAAAAATAGAAAATGAGAGAAAAGAGGCACAAACGATCAATTGACTATGGAAGGTTGGTAAGTAAAGTTGAGAAAATATCCCAGGAAGTAGAAAAAAGAAGACTAAAGAACAGAAGAGAAAATATAAGAAAATTAAAGGATCATTTCCTTAGGCTCAGCATCTGAATAGTAAGTGCAGAAGGGCTGCTGCTGCTGCTGCTGCTAAGTCGCTTCAGTCGTGTCCGACTCTGTGCGACCCCATAGACGGCATCCCACCAGGCTCCGCCGTCCCTGGGGTTCTCCAGGCAAGAACACTGGAGTGGGTTGCCATTTCCTTCTCCAATGCATGAAAGTGAAAAGTGAAAGTGAAGTCGCTCAGTCGTGTCTGACTCTTAGCGACCCCATGGACTGCAGCCTACCAGGCTCCTCCGTCCATGGGATTTTCCTCTACCAATTGAACAGGTCCATGAAATAAGGGGAAAACATCTACACACAAGGCTGTGAAATTTAGATCATGCATGATAAAGAGGTCATTTGGGTTTTTCCAAACTTTCGGCCAACCCAATAATAAATGCCTCTGAAGAATGAGTCTAAAGGGTGAGGAGGATCAGGGAAAATTGTTGCTTGTGTCTAAGCTGTTATCTACTATTTGATACTGTCCATAAAAAATTAACCAGTCAGTCTAAGAAATAAAGGGAATATTTTATTGGAGCCAAGTTGAGGATTATAACCCGGGAACAGAATCTCAGAAAGCTCCAAGAACTGCTATACCCACAAGAGGTCAAGAAACAGTTATATAATTTTTCTGAAACAGAGGGCTATGGAAAAAACCAAATGACACATTATTGACAGTTTACACAATCCAGTTATGGCCCCTTACAGGATCAAGAAGGAATGTTATCCTTTAGGTGTTGTCTTGCTGATGCTGGCTGAGCAGGTATTTCTGCCCCGGGGGAGGTTCGATGCATAATGCAGATATGCAGTACGCAGTGGTGGGGAGAGGGAAAGCCAAAAGGAAGAGGAAATATTTTATGTTTAAATTTTTCATGTCTTGCCACAAAATATGAATTTTATTTCATACTACTTTACCATATGCATGTATTATTCCAGGAGACCTTTTAAAAATATTTATCAAGCATCATTGAGAAAAGCTATCTTTGTGGAGGATACCTGAAGGACACAGTCTAACCCTTCCTCTACTCATATCGCTGGACCAAGGTCAGAGTGCCCTAGTGTTGGGCATGTTGGCCATGTTGGCCATGTTGCTTAGGCTCCCCACCCAGAAAGTTACTCACTGAACTGTGATGATCTTTCTTGAGATCTTTTCTATAAGAGGCAGCCCTGAGTAATTCATTACTGTGTTTACAGCAGATATTTTTAAAGACATTGTTCAGTCCATTGCTCCTGTCCTCCTGATAAGAACCTCCAGGAAAACATTTTCTCTGGACTTAGTGCCGAAAATAAATGTGCTTCTCCTAAGCCCTGATTAAATCTTCTCTTATGATCACTGACTCAGCTAAGACACCACATCTCCTTCCCTGTGTTACCATCTCAGAGTATATTTTATAGTCACAGCATTTGCTAGAGTGATTGTAACCTGCCCCCACAGAAGTTTCCTGTCCTTTGTGGACAGTCACACTTTGAGTCATTATTATTAATTTGTAAAGCTGAGCATCATTCTGCTGCAGTCTATTGCAAACAGAACCTCTATTATTGTTTGGGTGAGCAGTCACCGCACGCTGAAATGGATGCAGAGGCCACAGATGGACGTGTCATAATAGCTTTAAACCACCAGGAGGAGCTCTAAAACAGACTACTGGGGACTATTAGACCTGCTGATTGGAGGGGGAAATAATACATTGTCTACAGATGGAGAGTTTAAACCACATTAAAACTTAATAAAGAATTACAGAGGGATTGAGGGAATTATCACACTAAAAAGTCTCCAGAAGACAAAATGCAGGTGCCTAAAGGCATTAGGTTAGTTCTGTCTTTGGATTTTTTGTTTTTAAGAGAAAAAAATACACAAGAAACTGATTCAATTAGTGAAGCCAAACAAGTCATGAGATTGTAAATGGGAGTAAATTTACACAGAGCTTCTCAACCCCTCCATCTGCCAGAATATTTCTTTCAGTGGAGTCAGCCTTTTGGATGAGTTTTGGAGAATGATTCAAAAGATGCTGAAAGTTTCCTTAACTCAGAAATCTCTCTTTTGATTAACTCCTGGTACCTGACATTCTTTAAGAGCTTTAATTATGTCTTAACATTCTTAATGTCTTTGAATAAAGGCTTTACCTCAGCTTGGAGGGCTAATATTGATGATTGCAAAGATTAGCTTGAATGGCTTAATCTTCTGCTATGCATCACCATGTGGTAGGAAGGAAAGGCTTTGAAGATTAACCTGACAGTGGTTTTAATTTACAGGAGAAGACCAGGTGCAGAAAGCTCTGATACAGCCCTGCAACTGGAGGGTTGTATCAGGAAATCTGCCAGGAATGGGGGCATCTGTGGAAAGAAAACAGAGTCAGCCACAAAGAAACAGCAAAGAAGGTGACAAACCTCCCAAGGTGGCTCCAGGCCAACGTAACAGGCGCCACAGACAGACAGCTTAACCGTCAGAAACAGGTTTCCTCACGGTTCTGGAGGCTAGAAGGTCAAGAGCAAAGTGTCGTGCACTTCTGATGCCGCCTTCCACCTGTGTCTTCACGTGTGTATGTCTGCGTCCAAATGCCCTTTTTTTAAATTATTATTTTGTATTGGGGTATAGCCCTTGGATTGCAAGGAGATCCAACCAGTCCATTCTAAAGGAGATCGGTCCTGGGTGTTCTTTGGAAGGAGTGATGCTAAAGCTGAAACTCCAGTACTTTGGCCATCTCATGCGAAGAGTTGACTCATTGGAAAAGACTCTGATGCTGGGAGGGATTGGGGGCAGGAGGAGAAGGGGACGACCGAGGATGAGATGGCTGGATGGCATCACTGACTCGATGAACGCGAGTCTGAGTGAACTCCGGGAGATGGTGATGGACAGGGAGGCCTGGCGTGCTGCAATTCATGAGGTCGCAAAGAGTCGGACACGACTTTGTGACTGAACTGGACTGATAGCCACTTAACAACATGATAGTTTCAGGTGAACAGCAAAGGGACTCAGCCATACATGTACCTGTATCTATTCTCCCCCAAACTCCTCTCCCATCCTGGCTGCCACATAATATTGGATGCCCCATTAGTTTTTGACCAGGGAATGCACAAGGGACCAGAGAGTATCATATCTCATTTTATTTTTTTAATTATGAAAGTATGATAACACATTTACAGGAGACTTGGAAAAAACAGAACAAAGTTACATATAGTTCCACTATATACTACAATTATTTTTATTAAATAGGTAAATTGGGCTTCCCAGGTGGTGCAATGGTAAAGAATCTGCCTGCCAATGCAGGAGATGCAAAAGATTCAGGTTCAATCCCTGGGTCGAGAAGATCCCCTGGAGGAGGAAATGGCAGCCCACTCTAATATTCTTGCCTGGGAAATCCCGTGGAGAGAGGAGCCTGGTGGGCTGTAGTCCATGGAGCTGCAGAGTTGGACGCAACTGAGCATGCACGCATGACACAAGACAAAAAAACATGTAAAATCAAGATTTTTAGTTGGAGTTTCAACATCAAACTCTTAAAAATTAATAGAACAGACAGAGAAGTAGATGGCTATAGTTGACCAGAAAAGCATTATGAACCAATTCAACATAATTAAGATTTATACAGTTTTCACACAACAGTAGGATATGCATTCTAGTCGAGTTCCCATAGACGTAAACTAGGAGACACTGGAACAGATCCAGGGTAAATGTCCTCTTTTTATGAGGACCCTGGTCATGCTGTTAAGGGGCTACTCTGCACTCATTGTAACTAAACACCCCCATCTCCAAATATGTTCACATCACAGATAGTAAGGGTTAGAACTTCAAACACTGAATTTGAGGGGGCTGTAGTGCAGCCTGTAACACTGCCCTTCTCTCCAGTGGTGCCCAATATTTCTTAAAATTCTGCCAGGCAGTGGAGAGACCATGAGGTAGTCAGTTGGGGGTGGGAGGCTGGGGCTTGAATTTGGGAGTCAGGCCTGTACTATTCTGCTGGCTTGACCATTTCCAGCATTGTGAACTGGGGAATTATTTAGCCTATTCTTAGCCTTGGTTTCCCCATTTGTAAAATAAGGCTAAAAATACTCCCCTTGGCAGGCAGCGGTGAAAAGAGGACAGAGATGATTAATGTGGAAAAATGGTCACAGTGATTCTCAGGTGTGGACCAAACCCCTCTGAGGCCCCCACTGCCCTGGAGAGAGGAGTCCAGTCCTGCCACAGCCAACAAGGCCTGTGTGACCAGCTCCTAGTCCCCAGCAGAGGTGAGAGGGGGCCCAATGCCTGTGGAATGTTAGATGCTATGAAGAAGAAACCCCCCAAAAGATAAAATGGGGAGTCAAAAACTGTGGCATGTTTACTTAATAAACCGATGCACTAAATACTCATGTACAGGGCAAGTGTGTGCACAACCTCAGCTGGAGCTAGGTATCTAAATTTGAGGCTTGTGTGAACCTGAGGCCACAGATCCCCACAGGGGATCTGTGCTTCTGTGACCCTGGCTTCCGCCACTTCACCTTGCCCGGCTCCCTCCTCCCCAAGGTCTTTCCTCGCCACTTAGTATGGTCAATTTTTCGCAGCCTAACAGCACTATCTTAAGACAAGGATCATGTGTGTGTGCATGCGTGTGCTGTGTGTCATGTGTCACATGCCGACAGACAGTTTCAATCAGATCCTATGACCCCAGCGGGCTGCGTGCTTCATCTTTTCAGCAATGACCATGGCTGCACTGAAATAACTCACTCCATCACTGGACATTTACTCTATGCCTCTCCTGCTGGAAGGCGGGCTCACCTTTCCAATCCCAATCCATGTCCAGGGTCTCCACAGCCAGTTCTCCAAACCCAGACCCAACCTCGCTCCAGCATCACCCCCACCAGCTCTCCCACCCCCTGTTCTCATGGTCATACCTCCCACGCTCTGCCTTCTAACTGCCGGGACCCTCTATTTGTTCCCAATCAAGCCACTGTCTTTCATGATCTGTCTTTTTAATTTTCCTGAGACATTTCCTCTCCCTCTCAGGTTGGAGAAATCCAGTTAATTGTAAGCCAGACTCCTCCTTGAGCTGCTTGGCAGAGGGAAAGTGCAGCTTCTTCTGCACCCACCCCCCCGCTCCTTTGTTCAGACCTCTGCATGGGTTCTATTTGTGTGCATGTCTGTTTGCTTCGTTAGATTATACGTTCTTTGAAGACAAGCAGTCGTTTTATTCTTATCTCCGTATTTCCAATATCTGCCCTAGGGTTGAGCGCAATGCCTGGTGCAGAGTATGTGTTGTGCAGTGATTCTTTCACTTCTTTGTTCTCATGAATACTTGGGGTGTTTGAATTGACCAAGGTTTGAGGGATTTATGCCAGCACATTCTTGCACATGGCTAAGACTTTTTAAAATTCTTTTTTTAATTTATTTATTTGGCTGCCCTGGGTCTTAGTTGCCGCATGTGGGATCTAGTACCCCGACAAGGGATCGAACCCAGGTTTCCTGCATTGGGTGTGCAGAATCTTAGCCACTGGACCACCAGGGAAGTTTTGACTAATGTTCTCTAGGTAGCAAGAAATTACAATTCCTCTTAGCAGGTTTAAATGTGATACATATGGGCACACTTGTTTATATGGGGCCTCTTTGGTTGCAAGCCAAAAACTGGATGGCTAGGCTTTGACTAACTTTAGCAAAAAGGAAGTTTTCTGAGATTGTCGGGTCATATGGTAGTTTTATTCCTAGTGTTTTAAAGAATCTCCATTGTGATTGTTCTCCATAGTGGCTGCATCAGTTTGCATTCCCACCAATAGTACAAGAGGGTTCCCTTTTCTCCACACCCTCTCTCCACACATCATCATGGCCGTTGATGATGGCCATTCTGACTGGTGTGAGGTGATGCCTCAGTGTAGTTCAGATCTGCATTTCTGTAGTAATGAGCAATGTTGAGCATTTTTTCATTTGTTTATTAGCCATCTGTATTGTCTTCTTTGAAGAAGTGTCTGTTTGGATCTTCTGTCCACTTTTTGATTGGGTTGTTTGTTTTTTGGGTATTGGGCGATAGGAGTGGCTTGTTTATTTTAGCAAAATAGATAGCCAGTGGGAATTTGCTGTATGGCTCAGGGAATTTAAACCTGTGCTCTGTGACAACCTAGAAGGGTAGGATGGGGTGGGAAGTGGGAGAGTGGTTCAAGAGGAAGCGGACAAATGTATTCCTATGGCTGATTCATGTTGATGTACAGCAGAAACCAATACAATATTGTAAAGCAATTATCCTCCAGTTAATTGATAAAAAGAAGTTTTCTGGACAGGTGTCAGGAATTCAGAGAATCCGTGGCTGGAGAAGCAGAGTTCTATGGACAGGAGCCCAGGTAACTGGAGAATGGGAAAGGCAGGAATGAAGTGGGAGCGAGAACAGCTTTTCCTAGTTTGTGCCTCTAGAATAAATCACTGAAGCCATTCTCAGTTTCTGGCACTCTAGTCAAGATTTAAGTTGCATGGAAGGTGCATCAAGTGTGGGTCGTGTGCCCAGCCATCAGCTTGGCAAGGCAGAAACATCTGTCTAACAAGTTCCACCAGATTAAATTCAATGGGAGATGAGATTGTCCTCAAAAGGCAATGAGTATTCTATGGCAAAGGGGCAATGGATGCTGATTGCCAAAAATCCACAAACACCTTCTGTGTTTGTGTCCTCGATTATTTGGAACCCAACATCATAACGATTGTTATAATGCAGTTATTATTAAATCATATGTTTTCCATCCATAGCTTCTCACTCAGAGAGAGTAGACCACTAATCCAATTTTTTTAAAAACAAGCTTTTGTATTTCCTCTTAACTGCTAACTTAGGGAGACAGTAGATGTGCTGTGACAGGGCTTAAGTGAATGAGCATTAAAAAAAAAAAAAATGGCCAGTGGTACAAAGACATCAGTGAGTTCCAACCATCAGCTTCCATCTGGATCACCATCAGGTTGGCATCCTTGCGGCTGATGGGTGTGCAGCGATGGAGTTATTCAACAGCCCTTTCGGGCCAGCACTGTGTTACAGTCCATTGAGCTCCTGCGTGTAGCTAGTGAAGCCAGAGTGTTGAGGGAATCACCAGCTCAATTAACTAGCATTAAAATACTGTACCTCTAGAATCATCTTCAGGGGAATGTGATCATTTACTCTGGAAAATATCTGAGACATTTTCCCTGCTGGATAGAGAGGGAAAATTGAATTACCTGAAATGAATTCCCAGTTCTCCATATGTGAACTCTATTACAGATTGTCAGTTTAAGGGCTGTTATTTTTCACCATGACCATCGCCCAGCTAGTGGTGACAAGGAAGCTGAGAAATTATACGGATAAAAATTGTGTTTTCTCTGGTTATCTACATTGATGTTATGCTTTATAAAAACTACAGGAATAGAGAATGTTTCTGAACTTGAGGTTTTATTTTAGCTGACGTATTACCCTTGTTTCAAATTCTCTTCAGCCAAGTTAGAGATTCCAGTCTTCTCTTGGTATGTAATTCTGTTTATTGCAGAGTTTATATCTTCTTTTTTTGGCTGCATGGCATGTGGGACCTTAGTTCCCCAACCAGGATCCAATCCCATGCCTCCTGCAGTGGAGATGGGGAGTCCTAACCACTGGACCGCCAAGGCAGTCCCTATCACCAAGTTTCTTCATGGCTGTTTTCTCGAGAACAGCTCCAAAACTCTTACCTTCTAGTGTCAATTTCCCTTCTTATTTTTTTTTCTCCTTTCTTTTAATAAAGTACCATCTTCTCCTGAAGCAAGGGATCAAAATCTTTCATACTTTTGTACTTTTTATTATAGGATAGGAAAATCTCTTTTATATTAAAGTAATTCATTTACAATTCACCACAACAACTAGAAACCTTAGAAGCTGCGTGGATAACTGGAGCTATTCTTAGAGCTGTGATTTTATTTATTCATTTATAGGGGCACTGGATCTCCATTGCTGCGTGTGGGCTTTCTCTAGTTGCAGCGAGCTGGGGGCTACGCTCTAGTTGCGGTGGACAGGCTTGTCATTGCGGTGGCTTCTCTTGCTGTGGCTCCCTAGCTCTAGAGCACAGGCTCAGTAGTTGTGGCTCAAGGGCTTAGTTTCTCCGTGGCATGTAGAATCTTCCTAGATCAGGGGTACAACCCATGTTGCCTGCCTTGGTAGGTGGATTCTTATCCACTGTACCATGAGGGAAGTCTGAATTCTGATATCCTTAACCCTTCCTGAGACAACAGGTGTGTCAAATAAACAAGACTCCTTGCTAACAATTTTTCCATCTCTCTGTCAGAAGTTGTTAGATTCTAGAACTTCCTAATGGCTTTATTTAGCCATTCTCAGACTTCCTCTCCCAAACCCATTTACACTCTTAAAAATTACTGAGAACTTTTGTTTATGTGGATATTTACTATCGTAGAAATTGATAGCTAGATGTTTTTAAAATATTTTTAAATGACAGTAATAAATCCACTGCCTGTTACAATAAGTATTTGCATAAAACATGTTTTGGAATAAAATTAATTAGAAGAATGTCATTGTTTCATACTTGACAGTTTCTTTAATGTCTGGTTTAATAGAGGAAAACTGGATTCTAGCAGTATCCTGGCCTTGTAATCCCTTGTGATATGTTGTTCTGGCTGAAGTATCTGAAGAAAATCTGATCTCAGAGGGATATTTAATTAGAAAAGGGAAGGGTATTTAATAGTCTTCTCATGTAAATGAACTTTCGTCTTTGGTTCAACAGTAGCTCAGCAAGTCGTAACTTCTTAAAGGCTGGTTGAATGGGGAAACTGAAACTGTATCAGTGAACTTTTCAGTCCATCAGTCTGTCTCCCACTCTGAAAGAATCTTTCACCCACATGTGATTTTGTAATTTCCAAATGTTGACAAATCTCATTATTACTATGTTAAAAAAAAAAATCACAGTTGGTAATATCCACACTGATTTCATCAAGAATATTCTTTTGAATATTAGGAAAATATAAAGCTTATAATGCTATATGAAGGTTTTTTTAAATTCTAATTTTTGATTCACAGATGTGTGTGTGTGTGTGAGTGTGTGTGTGTGTGTTGCACCTCAGAGTATTTAGAAAGAGAATTTATTACTGACTGGAAAACTTGGTCTTAGGTCATGATTTTCAGTATGAATGACCTTTGAACCGAATTTTTTTGCAGTAAATAATTTCTTCTTTTGCTCACTTCCATTTTCTTTTTGTCAAGTATTTTGTTAACATACAAAGTGATATATATTTTTTGTACAAAAATAAAAAAGCTAAGCAAGTATATGTGTTAGGGGAAGCACACATTGAAACCGCCCACCCTGGCCAGGCACCATAGTAACCATTTGCATGATGTGTTTTATGATAGGAGATCCTGATAAGGAATACGGAACTAATAAGCCACCACCAACCGGAAGAGCTCAGGAAAGGTCTAGAGGAGACACCATGTGTCCGTCCACTTCCCAGAATCCCTCTCGCTAGCATCCATCTTGGCTGAGCGATGCGTGTGCCACCAGGAAAGACTCTGAATTAGAGTGATTGGCCAAAGACCACCCGGAAACTAATCCCATCACCATAAAACCTGAGACTGCGAGCACGTGGCAGAGCAGTTCTCCTGGGTTCTCTTACCCTACTGCTCTCCACCCGGGTGCCCTTTCCAATAAAATCTCTTGCTTTGTCAGCACATGTGTCTCCTCGGACAATTCATTTCCGAGTGTTAGACAAGAGCCCAGTTTCAGGCCCTGGAAGGGGTCCCTCTTCCTGCAACATATGGATAAATGGATAGGGGAAATATATATACATATGTACAGTGCCGACTGCCATCTGTGGGGAATATGTTCCAAGCTGCCAGCGGGTGCCTGAAATCATATGTAGGAGCAAACTCCACAGATACTGTTTTTCTCTTAGACATGCATACCTATGATAAAGTTTAGGTTATAAATTAGGCATAGTAGGAAATGGGAATAGGCATAGTAAGAGATTAACAATAATGACTCATAATAAAACAGAAAAGTATGCTGTAATAAAAGTTACATGAATGTGGTCTCACTGAAAATATTTTATTGTACTATTCTCACCCTTCTTGTGACAGTGTGAGAAGATGCAATGCGTATGTGATGAAAAGGAGATAAATCAGTGGTGTAGGCAGTGTGTTAGGTTACTACTGACCTTCTGTTGGTAGGTCAGGAGGAGGACCTTAAACTTTGGGTTGACTGTCAGGAGCCGATCATGTCTGTGGCTGGGACCCCGTTTGGGGGCATGGAACTGGACAGGAAGATTTCATCACACTGTTAGGTAGTTAGAATAGGAAAAAGGAGTCCAAAATGGCGGTGGCTAAAAGACAAAGGAAAAGCCCGCAAAAATAGAACAAAGGAAGGTCTGAGGACTGGAGTGAAGACCTCAAGTAAAACAAACAGCCCTCCTGGCTAGCCCACTTTACATCAGGCAGGATGAAGGAGAAAAAACACATAAAAAGAGGAGCCAAAATTGAGCCAGGGACTTCTATTCACATCTTTTGGGTCGACTTGCCCTCATGCCTCAAGGATGTATTTTCCTTTACTTGCCAGTAAACCTGAGCTGTAACACTAGTCCGTCCGTCACTTCAGATTTTTGCAGCTGATCAGGCAGCTAAGAGAGCAGCATTACAGAACAATGACCTAATAGGGGTTGCCACCTTAGTTCCACAGACTAATTTGCCAGAAACTCCTTCATATCCTGAAGGTGAGACTCTTAAAGCTATGAGAGAGGGCTTTCAAGAAGATCGTATGGGGTGGTTCCACAAGGAAGGACTCCTTTTTCTACCTGGGAACCTCCAATGGAAGTTGGTTAACTCCTTACTTGTCACTACTTATTTAGGGGAGAAGGCCCTCCAAAGATTACTAGAAAGGTCCTTCAGAGGAACAGGCCTCCAAACGACTGTAAGGCAAGTGGTCTCCTCTTGTCCCACTTGCCAATTAACCGCCAAGGAGCTCAAAGACCCCAGCTGGCCCAGCCTGTCCAATGACGTGGGACCTACCCAGGAGAGGACTGGCAGATGGACTTCACCTAGATGCCAGTTTCTCAAGGGTATAAATACCTATTAGTCATGATAGATATATTCACAAGATGGATAAGGCTTTCCCACCTGGACTGAGAAGGCTGAGGAGGTGATTAAAAAAAAAAGTGCTCCAGGAAATCATTCCAAGATTTTGTCTGCCCAGGTCATTACAAACTGACAATGGAACATCATTTACTTCTAAGGTCACCCAAGGGATCTCTAAAGCATTGAGTATTACTTATCATCTCCATTGGGCCTGGAGGCCTCAGTCTTCAGGAAAAGTAGAAAGAGCCAGCCAATTATTAAAATTGGCAAATAAAAATGATAACCCAGGAGGCCTCCCTGGGATGGAAGGAGGCTTTACCAATAGCTGTCCTCCACACACCCATATTGCCCCTAAGGAACAGGTTGGTTTTAGACTTCTGAGATGCTTTGTGGGAGACCTTTTGTTTACGTCAATAACCTCGTCCTAGATCCAGAGGCTCAGACCCTTCAGTCTTATACCATGGCCATTGGACAGTTCCAACAAGGTATACACTTTGGGGTGTCAACCAGGACCCAAAAGATTCTAAAAAGCTCCAAGGACTCAAGTCCTAAATAAAGTCTGGAAGGATGGGTCCCCAAAGTCTCAACTCCATCCCACATGTGAGGGCTTCTACCCTGTAATACTTTCTACCCCCACAGCAGTGAAGATACCAGGACATAACTCCTGGATTCACTACTCACGAGTCAAGCCATGAAAGAAAACAGAAGAGGACACGCAATACACCCGTGAGCCCCTGGGAGATCTCAGATACCTATTCAGGACTGCAAATGAGTGCCAGTCTAATGAACACCCCCCAAATTAAGTTTCTGGGGATAAGATTTCTCAGGATAGTGCTGAAAAGCCACACAGCTTTGCAGGGGTTGTACTCTAAAACAGACAGGAGATAGATCTCCTGATCCCTGAATAAGGAGGGGCTTGAGTCATCTTGAATGAGACGTGATGTTTCTGAGTAAATACCTCCATCTAAGTTAAAGAAAGCCTCACAGTCCTCAAGGAAAACATTCAGATCCTACAGGATCTCAAAGAATGTGCTGGAGAGTCCTTGGGGTGGCTACAGGCTCTCTTTGGGGGATCCTTCTCCTGGCGAGGGGAATTTGGAGTTAACTAATGCCCCTACCAATTCCTATTATCACCATATTGATGCTGCTTATGATTGCTCCATATCTTTTCAACTGTCTAACCTGTTTTGTCTCTGCCCAGGTCAACCAGCTACAACATGCAGTGCCAGTTCAGCAAGGATATATAAAACTCCAGCTGACCGCAGAGACTATCACCCCCCTTAGATGGACACCGCTATAAGGACTCTGAGGCTTGAGACTAGCAAGAGGGGGGAGGCCCAATGCCCCTCACCATCCCAGTTCAGCAGGAAGTAGCCAGAAAGACTTCTGTGCCCTTATTCCCATAGAATTGGGCCTCCCATCTCTTAAGGAGGGGAATGTTAGGTAGTTAGAATAGGAAAAAGGAGTCTAAAATGATGGTGGCTAAAAGTCCACAAAATAGAACAAAGGAAGGTCCAAGGATGGGAGTGAGGAACTCAGGTAAAACAAATAGCCCTCCTGGCTAGCCCAGTTTACATAGGGAGTCCAAAAGGTGGTGGCTAAAAGCCCACAAAAATAGAATAAAGGAAGGTCCAAGCACCGGAGTGAGGACCTCAGGTAAAACAAACAGCCCTCTTGGCCAGGCCAATTTACACAGGGCAGGCTCAGGGGGAGGAGAAAAAACATATAAAAAGAGGAGCCAAAATTGAGCCCAGGACTTCTCTTCTCTTCACCTCTTTTGGGACTGCTTGCCCTCACGCCTCGAGGATGTATTTTCTTTACCTGCCAATAAAACTAAGCTGTAACACTGGTCCGTCCGTTACTTCAAATTTTTGCTGTGGCAAGACAGAACCAAGGAAATTACACACTCCCCCGACAACACTACTGAGAATGGTGTGCAATTTAAAACTTATGAATTGTTTATTTCTGGAATTTTCCATTTAGTATTTCCAGGCTGAAGTTGACTGTGGGGTACTGAAACCACGGAAAGTGAAACTTCAGATAAGGGGGGACTGCTCTACCCATAATCCCACCATTGAAGCAATACTGTGAACATCTTGGTGGATATTGTGCTGTTCTTTTTCTCTGTTTTAAGTGATCATCAGGCCTGTCTGGAAAATAATGATCAAAGATAATTCATGTTCTGCAGTCACGTTCCCCATTTCCATCTAAATTATATACAGCTCTCAGCCAGGGTTTCACTAGGCTAGTTGGTTTGTTTTTCTTTCTGGAAAGCCATTCCATCCGCCTTACCGTCCTGTCCTTGTTTTGGTTTCCTATGGCTGTGGTGTCAAATTACTATGAACTCTGCGGCTTCCAACAGAGTTGGAATCTCACTGAGCTAAAACCAAGGTGTCAGTGAGGCCCTGCTCCTGTCTGGAGGCTTCGGGGGAGAATCTGGTTCTCTGCTTTTTCCAATCTATTGAGGGTGCCTTCATCCCCTAGTTCACGGCCTCTGTCTTCCAGGTTAGCAAGTGTGACTTGAGTCTCCCACTGCTGTCTCGGGTTCTGTCTTTTTCACTCACACCTCCCTGTGACTACAGCTTGGAAAGGACTCATGTGATTAGAGTGGGCACATCTACATGATCCAGGATAATCTTGCCCTTTCAAGGTCCTTAAATCAGAATCTTTTTTCCGTGTAAGTTAATATTCATCCTTTTCGAGGTGAAGTTGTGAACATCTTTGGGGAGCATTCTGATGAGGTTTCATTATTTTCTAAAGCAGTTTATATCATTTATAAAGCAATACGCTGGGACGCTTAGCCTGGCTAAGACTCATGCTCCCAATGCAGGGGGCCCAGGTTTGATCCCTGGTCAGGGAACTGGATGGATCTCACATGCCGCAACTAAGACCTGGTAAAACCAAATAAATAAATATATATTTTTTAAAAAGCAATATGCTATATAATGGGTATTTCCTGGTGGCTCAGACAATAAAGAATCTGCCTGCAATGCAGACCAGGGTTCAATCCCTGGATCAGTAAGATTCCCTGGAGTAGGAAATGGCAGCGCACTCCAGTATTCTTGCCTAGAGAGTTCCACGGACAGAGGAGTCTAGCAGGCTACAGTCCAAGGGGTCACAAAAGAGTCAGACTCAACTGAGTGACTAACACTTTTTTTTCATGCTATATATGCATACTCTTCATCAGATATCTTATCCATTAATCTGTGCTAAAGTAGATTTGGATGTTTTGTGTTGTCCTAACCATGACTGTGTTCTAATTTCCACACTCTTTATGTATCTAGAAAGAGGTAGACAAATTGTCTACACCTTGTCATTTGTCAATACCCTCTAAATAAATGGATATATATGTTAAAGGTGGCAAGCAACACAACAGTGATCATAAATCTAGTCTACTTTGTAACTAAAATCTCTTGAATATTAAGACCACATATGGAGTGATATCCTCCACTCATTCACGCAGTGACAACCAGGCCCATTTTCAGTCAACATTCCAAGTTGATCTTAAGCCCCAGTGAAGAAATTAAGAAATAAAAGCAGGGTGAAGCAAGGAATGCTTTCTGAATATTGAAACAAAGGGAGTCTATACTCACTCGGGCAAAGCAGGGCAGTTGAAGTGATCAAAACAATGGAGGCAAGAAGCTTCATTGAAAGAACAAGCCACCAAGTGTGGACGCTTGAGTTTATCAGGATATAGACTCACACAGCACACAGGATTCTAAACTGCATGAACAAGATGACATGGATTTGTTAGCTATGCTCAAAGTATTAATGGAAAGAGCATGCTGTGAAACTTGAACAAGATAAGTACAATAAATAAGAGGAAGTATGTCTCATGAAACAGGTAGCAGGCCAATGGAGTTGATTTTCTAATGCTTTCTGTCAGCTTGTGTTGGTAAGATACGCATGGGACTTACACCATCAATTGCTATGACTGCTATAGATCAGAAATGAGTAACATAATCTCTGTCCTGAAGGGGCTGTTATGAGAGTAAGGTAAACAGAAATGTAAACAGATAATCACATGAAGGTATGAGCTAAAATTAGAC
Organism: Capra hircus; assembly: GCF_001704415.2. Lineage (NCBI taxonomy): Eukaryota > Metazoa > Chordata > Mammalia > Artiodactyla > Bovidae > Capra > Capra hircus. Next base: position 57,239,498 of record NC_030821.1, read on the forward strand.
TCTGAACAGGAAGCTGTGAGAATCCGGGTGATTCAAGTATCTGCTCTTTTTCACTTAGGGTGTGGGTAGGTACAAATTGGTGACTGGGGAGCTCAAAGAGGAAGTGAAATTTGACTTGTATCATGAATGGGAGGTCAGAGGACAGGGAAATTACTGAGTCAGAACAGCTTTGCAAAGGCCTGAGTGTGTGGACAAGCACATTGTTAACGCCTTGTCAAGCATCCCTTTCAGGCTTCTGAAGCTCAGAGCAATTACAAGTGAGCAGAAGCCGGAAGCCAGGGAACCATATATTCAGGACCCAAACTACAATTTTCATGATCTGTCCTCCCATTTCTCACGTATTTACTTCTGTTATCATTAGTAGCCCAGCTTCTCCAGCTGTTGACTAGCACAGGACACTCACCCTGAACTTCATCTCCTCTCCACCCCTCTCCTCCCAACTCTTTGGGAGTTAATGTAACAGCCCCTTCAAGATGGAGACTATGTTACTCATTTCTGATCTGTAGCAATCATAGCAACTCAGTCCTTTGCCCTGTGTAATCCTGGGTTCTTAAACCTGTGCACCTTAGGACCAAGAGATAAGCATCTTCTTTGCTTCCTTTTGCTATATTCACATGATTTATTTTTTGTCCTTCGGATCCAGAATTCCTGAGAAGTTAATGACATCAGGCTTTATCATCTACTATCCTGTTGGGAATCCACCTGATTCATGAAAGGCTTTGACTCTGGGCTCACCGAGTCCCTCTTCCCTAGCCCATCATTAACCTTGATGGCATCTGTGCCCATGTGCCTGACCCAGTTGATCTACCAGCCTGTTGTTCTGTGACCTTCTCACCTCCAGCCAAGTTTTCCTGTGCCATATGGCAGCTAGTAGTGTCATCTCATCTCTCTGTAGCACTCATGGTTTGCAATCTTTTTTTTTTTTTTGGCTGCACCATGTGGCTTGCAGTATCTTGTATCTTACTTCCCGAAACAGGAATTGAGTCTGGGCCCTCCACAGTGGAAGTACAGAGTCCTAACCACTGAACTTCCAGGGAATTCCCTGCAATTATTTTATATTTTGGTTTGTTTATAGTCAGTTTTACCCACTATAATGCTCTGTAAAGACTGGAATCTTCTCTGCTTTGTTCCTATTTATCCCTAGCTCTTACCACTGTTTGGGTGCATAGACACAAATTTGTGTCAGAAAATATTTTTAGAAATATACAGTGGGAAAGACAAAGAAAGGCTCCTAAAAAGTATCAGTGCCATGCTAGGAGCCGGGCTTTGCCTTGGGAACACATGGGAGCCTCCAGGAGATGGCCCCTAGGACATGGGAGAATATGTATATTCTAAAAAAGATGTGTTCAGTTCAGTCGTTCAGTCATGTCCGACTCTTTGCGACCCCATGAGCTGCAGCATGCCAGGCCTCTCTGTCCATCACCAACTCCCAGAGCCTACTCAAACTCATGTCCATTGAGTTGGTGATCCCATCTAAACATCTCATCCTCTGCCATATTCTTCTCCTCCTGCCCTCAAACTTCCCCAGCATCAGGGTATTTTCAAATGAGTCAGCTCTTCTCATCAGGAGGCCAAAGTATTAGAGTTTCAGCTTCAACATCAGTCCTTCCAATGAACACCCAGGACTGATCTCCTTCAGAATGGACTGGTTGGATCTCCTTGCAGTCTAAGGGACTCTCAACAGTCGTCTCCAACACCACAGTTCAAAAGCATCAATTCTTCAGTGCTCAACTTTCTTTATAGTCCAACTTTCCCATCCATACATGACCACTGGAAAAACCATAGCCTTGCCTAGACAGACCTTTGTTGGCAAAGTAATGTCTCTGCTTTTGAGTATGCTATCGAGGTTGGTCATAACTTTCCTTCCAAGGAGTAAGCATCTTTTAATTTCATAGCTGCAATCACCATCTGCAGTGATTTTGTAGCCCCCCCAAATAAAGTCTCTCACTGTTTCAACTGTTTCCCCATCTGTGGTCCACTGGAGAAGGGAATGGCCAGACACTTCAGTATTCTTGCCTTGAGAACCCCATGAACAGTATGAAAAGGCAAAATGATAGGATACTGAAAGAGGAACTCCCCAGGTCAGTAGGTGCCCAATATGCTACTGGAGGTCAGTGGAGAAATAAATCCAGAAAGAAAGAAGGGATGGAGCTAAAGCAAACACAATATCCAGCTGTGGATGTGACTGGTGAAGCAAGGTCCAATGCTGTAAAGAGCAATATTGCATAGGAACCTGGAATGTCAGGTCTATGAATCAAGGCAAATTGGAAGTGGTCAAACAGGAGATAGCAAGAGTGAATGTCGACATTCTAAGAATCAGCAAACTAAAATGGACTGGAATGGGTGAATTTAACTCAGATGACCATTATATCTACTACTGCAGGCAGGAATCCCTCAGAAGAAATGGAGTAGCCATCATGGTCAACAGAAGAGTCCGAAATGCAGTACTTGGATTCAATCTCAAAAACGACAGAATGATCTCTGTTCGTTTCCAAGGCAAACCATTCAATATCACAGTAATCCAAGTCTATGCCCCAACCAGTAATGCTGAAGAAGCTGAAGTTGAACGGTTCTATGAAGACCTACAAGACCTTGTAGAACTAACATCCAAAAAAGATGTCCTTTTCATTATAGGGGACTGGAATGCAAAAGGAGGAAGTCAAGAAACACCTGGAGTAACAGGCAAATTTGGCCTTGGAATGTGGAATGAAACAGGGCAAAGACTAATAGAGTTTTGCCAAGATAATGCACTGGTCATAGCAAACACCCTCTTCCAACAACACAAGAGAAGACTCTACACATGGACATCACCAGATGGTCAACACCAAAATCAGATTGATTATATTCTCTGCAGCCAAAGATGGAGAAGCTCTATACAGTCAACAAAAACAAGACCAAGAGCTGACTGTGGCTCAGTTCATGAACTCCTTATTACCAATTCAGACTTAAATTGAAGAAAGTAGGGAAAACTGCTAGACCATTCAGGTATGACCTAAATCAAATCCCTTATGATTATACAGTGGAAGTGAGAAATAGATTTAAGGGCCTAGATCTGATAGATAGAGTGCCTGATGAACTATGAAATGAGGTTGGTCACACTGTACAGGAGACAGGGATCAAGACCATCCCCATGGAAAAGAAATGCAAAAAAGCAAAATGGCTGTCTGGGGAAGCCTTACAAATAGCTGTGAAAAGAAGAGAAGCGAAAAGCCAGGGAGAAAAGGAAAGATATAAGCATCTGAATGCAGAGTTCCAAAGAATAGCAAGAAGAGATAAGAAAGCCTTCTTCAGTGATCAATGCAAAGAAATAGAGGAAAAGAACAGAATGGGAAAGACTAGAGATCTCTTCAAGAAAATTAGAGATATCAAGGGAACATTTCATGCGAAGATGGGCTTGATAAAGGACAGAAATGGTATGGACCTAACAGAAGCAGAAGGTATTAAGAAGAGGTGGCAAGAATACACAGAAGAACTGTACAAAAAAGATCTTCACGACGAAAATAATCATGATAGTGTGATCACTCATCTAGAACCAGACATCTTGGAATGTGAGGTCAAGTGGGCCTTAGAAAGCATCACTATGAACAAAGCTAGTGGAGGATGGAATTCTAGTAGAGCTATTTCAAATCCTGAAAGATGATGCTGTGAAAGTGCTGCACTCAATATGCCAGCAAATTTGGAAAACTCAGCAGTGGCCACAGGACTGGAAAAGTCAGTTTTCATTCCAATCCCAAAGAAAGGCAATGCCAAAGAATGCTCAAACTACCGCACAATTGCACTCATCTCACACACTAGTAAAGTAATGCTAAAAATTCTCCAAGCCAGGCTTCAGCAATACATGAACCGTGAACTTCCTGATGTTCAAGCTGGTTTTAGAAAAGGCAGAGGAACCAGAGATCAAATTGCCAACATCTGCTAGATCATGGAAAAAGCAAGAGAGTTCCAAAAACATCTATTTCTGCTTTATTGACTATGCCAAAGCCTTTGACTGTGTGGATCACAATAAACTGTGGAAAATTCTGAAAGAGATGGGAATACCAGACCACCTGACCTGCCTCTTGAGAAATCTGTATGCAGGTCAGGAAGCAACAGTTAGAACTGGACATGGAACAACAGACTGGTTCCAAATAGGAAAAGGAGTACGTCAAGGCTGAATATCGTCACCCTGCTTATTTAACTTCTATGCAGAGTACATCATGAGAAATGCTGGTCTGGAAGAAACACAAGCTGGAATCAAGATTGCCGGGAGAAATATCAATAACCTCAGATATGCAGATGACACCACCCTTATGGCAGAAAGTGAAGAGGAACTCAAAAGCCTCTTGATGAAAGTGAAAGAGGAGAGTGAAAAAGTTGGCTTGAAGCTCAACATTCAGAAAACAAAGATCATGACATCTGGTCCCATCACTCCATGGGAAATAGATGGAGAAACAGTGAAAGCATTGTCAGACTTTATTTTGGGGGGCTCCAAATCACTGCAGATGGTGATTGCAGCCATGAAATTAAAAGACACTTACTCCTTGGCAGAAAAGTTATGACCAACCTAGACAGTATATTGAAAAGCAGAGACATTACTTTGCCAACTAAGGTCCGTCTAGTCAAGGCTTTGGTTTTTCCAGTAGTCATGTATGGATGTGAGAGTTGGACTGTGAAGAAGGCTGAGTGCTGAAGAATTAATGCTTTTGAACTGTGGTGTTGGAGAAGACTCTTGAGAGTCCCTTGGACTGCAAGGAGATCCAACCAGTCCATTCTGAAGGAGATCAACCCTGGGATTTCTTTGGAAGGAATGATGCTGAAGCTGAAACTCCAGTACTTTGGCCACCTCATGAGAAGAGTTGACTCATTGGAAAAGACTCTGATGCTGGGAGGGGTTGGGGGCAGGAGAAGGGGACGACAGAGGATGAGATGGCTGGATGGCATCACTGACTCGTTGGATGCCAGTCTGAGTGAACTCTGGGAGTTGGTGATGGACAGGGAGGCCTGGTGTGCTGCGATTCATGGGATTGCAAAGAGTTGGACACGACTGAGTGACTGAACTGAACTGAATTGATGGGACCAGATGCCTTGATCTTAGTTTTCTGAGTGTTGAGCTTTAAGCCAACTTTTTCACTCTCTTCTTTCACTTTCAGCAAGAGGCTCTTTAGTTCTTTTTCATTTTCTGCCATAAAGGTGGTGTCATCTGCATATCTGAAGTTATTGATATTTCTCCCGGCAATCTTGATTCCAGCTTGTGTTTCTTCCAGACCAGCATTTCTCATGATGTACTATGCATAGAAGTTAAATAAGCAGGGTGACCATATACAGCCTTGACAGACTCCTTTTCCTATTTGGAACCAGTCTGTTGTTCCATGTCCAGTTCTAACTGTTGCTTCCTGACCTGCATACAGATTTCTCAAGAGGCAGGTCAGGTGGTCTGGTATTCCATCTTTTTCTGAATTTTCCACAGTTTATTGTGATCCACACAGTCAAAGGCTTTGGCATAGTCAATAAAGCAGAAATAGATGTTTTTCTGGAACTCTCTTGCTTTTTCCATGATCCAGCGGATGTTGTCAATTTGATCTCTGGTTCCTCTGCCTTTTCTAAAAGCAGCTTGAACATCTGGAAATTCACAGTTCACATATTGCTAAAGCCTGGCTTGGAGAATTTTGAGCATTACTATACTAGCGTGTGAGATGAGTGCAACTGTGCGGTAGTTTGAGCATTCTTTGGCATTTCCTTTCGTTGGGATTGGAAAGAAAACTTATCATTCTGTCGTTTTTGAGATTGCATCCAAGTATTGCATTTCGGACTCTTTTGTTGACTATGATGGCTACTCCATTTCTTCTAAGGGATTACTGCCACAGTAGTAGATAAAATGGGCATCTGTTAAACTCACCCATTCCATTCCATTTTAGTTTGCTAATTCAAGGCAAACAAAGATGTGTTCAAATGTTAATAGCAGCTTTATCCATATTAGCCCAAAACACTGAACACATCCCAGATTTCCATCAACTGTTGAAAAGACAAACTCATTGTGGTTTATTCATACAAAGCTTACTGTTGAGCCAAAAAAAAAAAAAAAAAAGAATGAAGTCGTGTTCCAGGTAACCACATGGATGTACCTTAAGGGCTCTGGGCTGAAGGAGGGAAGTCAGACGTGCTTCATAACTTCATTTATAGGAAAGTCTAGGAAAGAGGAATAAACAGACGAAAAGCAGGTCAGTGGTTGCCAGGAATCAGGAAGGGGCACTGGGATTCCTGACAACTGGGCACAAGAAAGCATTTTAGGGGGATGGAAATTCCTACATCACAAGCGTGGTGGTGGTCACATGACTCCACACGTGTCCTAACACATCCCATGGCACGCTTACAACTGAGGAACGTTATTGTATGTAAGTTACACCTCAGTAAACCTGACTGAAGATGGGTATGTAGATGTACAAATACTATAAATTACTAAGAGAAACTAAGGAAAAGCAGAGTTTGTGAGGATGTCAGGGTGCCCCTGATGGTCCAATGGCTAAGACCCTGGGGGCTGGGTTCAGGGAGCTGGGTCCCACATGCTGCAGCTAGGAGGCCACGTGCTGCTGCTAAGAGAACCTGCATGCTGCAACTGAGACCCAGTGTGGCCAAGGAAATAGAAACAGACATTTTTTTGGAAGGGGATGTCAGAAACATTGAGTTGACCCTTCCCCCGCCCTGCCTTCAAGGAAGACTGTCCAGGAGCAACTGCCACTGGTAGGTATGCTGGGGCCCCCTTGGGCACACTGACAGTGGGAAATTTTGTTTTCGTCCTGTGAAGTTACTTAGAGCTTTAATACAATAATGAGGACTTCTGATTCTTAGTTTTGTTTTTTTTTTTTCTTTAAGGTCTCGGAATTGCCACTAGAAATGTATAATTGCAAAGAAAGTAGATTTGAGTCAGGCAGACACGGGATCAGATCTAGTCACTGTCACTTATCAACTGGCATTGTTATGTACTATTGGACATATTATTAAACTGCATAAAGCTTTAGCTGTTCTCTTCCGAAGAATGGGAATAATAGAACAGTCTTAGAGATTTGCCAAGAAGGAAGTCAAGTAGTTCCTCTGGAGTGGCAGGTGACAGCTGCTAGATGGGCCTGGCAAATGCCTCTTGATTTAGCAGGTACGGGGACAGTGTACTCACATGGATTTGGAGAGTGTGTCACTTACCGAGGAGCAGGCAACATGAGCTGCTTGACTCTCACATCCCACTGGAGCGATGAGGCAGTCACTAGATGTAGACGCACCGTGGTCCTGCATCACAGCTCAGGAATTAGCATCTTTGGAAATCCCCAGCCTTCTCCAGGAAAGTGAAAGTCACTCAGTCTTGTCTGACTCTTTGTGACCCCATGGATTATAACCCACCAGCCTCCTCTGTCCCTGGGGATTCTCCAAGCAAGAATACTGGAGTGGGTTGCTATTCCCTCCTCCAGGGGATCTTCCCAACCCAGGGCTCGAACCCAAGTCTCCCACATTACAGGCAGATTCTTTACTGTTTGAGCCACCAGGGAAGCCACAGCCTTATTCAGAGGCTGCTGGCAAACCTGTGCCCTCTGTCCTCTGGAGAGAACTATTACATTAATTATCCTGAGAGGTTGGCAAGTCTTCCCTGGGGCAGGGAGGGTGTGGTCCTCATCATCCCCAGGGTGTCTCTGGGCAGAGGATACTCTTGATCTCTACTCTCCCAGAATGGAAATAAATCGGAGCAAATTGACTGATGGTGCCTAACATGGAGAAATGTGAAAGATTTGTGGAGAATTAGCTCCCAATGGGATTGAAACATAAAATGCATGCAAAGTACTCAGCATAGTGTTTTCTACAAAGTAATTGCATCATAAATTCAGATAGCAATAATATTGACAATTACAATGATGAGGCAACACAGTGGGAGAAAAATAAGGCTTATTTTCTTTAAACCTGGCATCTCATGCCTCTTAGAAAGGAAACTGCTTATTGGGGGAAATGTGCTGATAAGTGCTTGCAGTAAAATGTGAGCATACCACTCCCCAACCTGAGGCTGCATATTTGCTGATGCCAGGATGAAGAGAAGGGGTGGGGTGGGGGAAAGTGGAGGTGCTGCTGTCTTTAAGACTGGGACGGAATTTGTTCTAAAGCCAAGTTTCGCAGAGTGGTCTCTAGACAAGCATCAGTACTACCTGGGGGCTCAGGACTCTTGGTTCCCACCTCAGATCTGTGTGCTCAGTCACAGTCATGTCTGACTCTTTGTGACCTCATGGACTGTAACCCGCCGAGCTCCTCTGTCTTTGGGATTTCCCAGGCAGGAAAACTGGAGTGCGTTGTCATGCCCTTTTCCAGGGGATCTTCCCGACCCAGGGATAGAACCCGCGTCTCCCATGTCTCCCACTATGCAGGCGGATTTTTTACATGATGAGCCACCGGGGAAGCCATCTAGTAGATCAGAAACACCAGGGTGGGGCCAGCAATCTGTGTTTCTAACAAGACCCCAGATCCTGGGGCCAGACTCCTTAGCCCTAGAAGGGCTGTGGGGTGGGGAGGGGTAAGGAATTTGTAAGCCTGGACTCTCTGTGGAAGAAAAATGTGAGGGATCCTCAGAGGTGGTAGACTTAAAACAGCTAAGAAAATATTCATAGGGTTTTTTTTTTTTTTAATGTTTACTCATTTGGCTGCACTAAGTCTTAGCTGTGGCATTCAAACTCTTAGTTGCTGCATGTGGGATCTAGTTCCCTGACCAGGGATCCAACCCAGGGTCTCTAACATGGGTTTTTAACAGCAATTTGCACTGATATTACTGCTACCAGGATTCACAACTCTCCATTAATGCGGTGGGGAGGCGGGCAAATAAAATTCTCCCATGGTGAAAGCAAAGACACGTGTCAAAAAGCAAGATCTCAGGAGGCAGAGAGAGTCATGATGATGGAAGCCTTCAGAGAAAGGAAGCAACATGTTGGAAAGGGTGTTGAATTCTGTGAGCTTTGAGCCAATTTTATCTATAAATCAATGGGCTGGAGTGGGCTTCCCAGGTTGCTCAGATGGTAAAGAATCTGCCTGGTAAGGAATCTGAGTTCGATCCCTGGGTCAGGAAGATATCCCCTGGAGAAGGGACTGGCTCCCCGTCTTCCCTGGAGAATCCCATGGATAGAGAAGCCTGGCAGGCTATACAGTTCATGGGGTCACAAAGAGTGGGACATGACTGAGAGGCATTCTCACATGAGTTAGAACAGAGAACCAGCTTACACACAGGCCATGGTAATAACATTTCAGTAATCAGATCACTCCCACAGAGGTCTTGAGTACTGCTAAGGGAATATCAAGGAAGGGTAAGAATAATTTTTCCTTAAGAAAAATAAATAAGGATTATTATTCTTTAAAAATTGCAGGCAGATTCTTTACCAAGAATCTGATTCTTTACCAGATTCTTTACCACCATTTTTAACTGAATCCTTTCTGTGATGAGACATAAAGAACCTGAGCTTCGGAAATTCAATGTTCTAAATCTCCTTGCTTCCCGGGTGGCTCAGATGGTTAAGAATCTGCCTGCAATGCAGGAGACCTGGCTGTAATCCCTGGGTCAGGAAGATCCCTTGGAGAACAAAATGGCAACCCACTCCAGTATTCTTGCCTGGAGAATCCGATGGACCAAAGAGCCTGACCCCAGTCCATGGGGGTCACAAAAAGTCAGACACAACTTAGCGACTAAACACCACCACCACAGAGTGGAAACAGAAGTCCAGGCAGGACAGACTAAAGACAGGCAGGGTGAGGAAGCAGAGACGCTCTGGGAAGCAAGTGTTTCCAGAAGTCTGGCTAAGAATGGGGAGATGGAAGGAGATGCGGGGGTAAGGGGAACATTGTTCAAAACTATATATTTGGATAGGAATGACATAGTAGTGAGGGAGAAAAAGACAAAGCAAGAGAAAGAGGGAAGAGAGAAGGGATAATTACAGAGGCTGAGCTGGCTGAGTAGGAAAGAGAGGCTGACGTTGGGAAAATACACTTGGAAATGGCAGAATGAAGTGAAGGGTGCAGGTGTTGGGGGGCTGGTGGTTTGGGGTGGGAGGAGGAGGGAACTGCCCCTCCCCCACAGTCCTCTTTTCATTCTCGGGGAACATAACCCCCATAACAGCAGAAGTATATCTGAGCTGTTGTTCAAGAAAGTCCTTTTGAGAGAGTTTTTTCCCTTCTCCTGTCAAAGGTAAGCTAGGAAGTGAAAAATCTGAGAGTGGTTAGCTGTAAATGCGAGTCTTTATCTACTGGCTGGCAGCTGCCTTCCCAGGGAGAGTAGGAGCCAGACGCCCTCAACTTCCTGATGATATTTCAAATGGCTTTCGAGTGCTTTAGGAAGCCAATCCTGGCTTGTGGGAGATACATCTCAAGGGTTCAGAGAAAGAATTCACAGCTGTAAGCCCTTTTTGTAAATGCCCTAAGAAACAGCAGTCAGGGCCCATGTCAGATGTTGGGTATGTAGGTACTCAACTGTGCCTGACTCTTTGTGACCCCGGACTGTAGCCTGCCAGGCTCCTCTGTCCAAGATATTCTCCAGGCAAGAATACTGGAGTGGGTTGCCATTTCCTCCTTCTGGGGACCTTCCCTACCGAGGGATCGAACCCACTTCTGCCTTGAAGGCAGATTCTTAACCACTGAGCCACCGGGGAAGCCCCAGGTGTTGGCTATAATAAATAGTAAACCCTCTGGGAAGCCTTAAGCCTCCTCAGACAGGCACTTAAGGGGAGCTGGGGATATCCAGGGATGAGGCCTGGGTAGTCAGAAACTGCTCCTGTTTGTACAGGTCTTGTACTCTGGCAGGCAAAAATGATATGTGCTGAGAGTCTGGTTTTCTAGGCCAAGGCCTGGTGGAGAGGAAGGCTCAAAGTGGTGAGGCTGGAGCTCTCTCCATCAGGGAATCGTTGTCACTCTCCATCAGCAGGGTCACATCAGTCGCTAATGTTTGAATGAAGAAAACTTGCAAGCTGTTTTCTGGCCTCTTTTCCAGCCGAGGTGACTCTCTTCTGAACTCAGAGCATCTATTGCTAGACCAAGTGGGTTTCAGGGAAGAGTGTTCATAGGCAAAATGTGGGCTGAGGGAGGAAGGGTGTTTGCCTTTCTTCTCATTGCTCTGTGGCGAGGGAAGAGGATGAAGTCGTGTGGGCAGCCAGAAGTCAGCATCCTCCCCCTGCCCGGGGGGCCTTATCCGGGTAGCAGAGCTCAGTCGCACTGCCTTCATCCTGAGGAGGAGCTAGGACTCTGCTCTGCACTGTTGGACTGCTTTCCCTTCGTCTCTCCTTCCCTCTGCCCTGGTTAGTAACGGCCTGAAGCTGCCCTTGGGAACTCAGGGGAGGCCTGGGAGACTAAAGCATTTTTCTTCAAACATAAACAGGGACCCAGAAAGGCTTCTGTACCCAGGAGCCACCCCCTCACCCCCTCCAGGGTCCTGCTGGATCTCAGCTGCACCAATAGTTGGACTTATCTATGAATATACTAAAACCAACTGATTGGTACTAAATGGCTGAATTGTTTCGCGTGTAAGTTACATCTCAAACACAGCTGTTAGCAAAAAGAGAGTCATGTGACTAGTTATTTCAATTAAAGACTCAAATGTTATTTAGAACCTCCGTGGCCCACATGCTGTCTTAGTTCAGGGTGGGCTTCCGTTTTCATGCGGAAAAGCAGTGAAATGGAGCCGCGGGGCGGCGGTTTGAGGCGGAGGGCCGGACCCCAGGCCGGGCCCTGGGTCCCGGGCGCCTCGGGCGAGCGCCCGCCCCTCCTCCGACCTGAGTCACGGCCGAGGCCCCACGCGGCGGGGATGCGGCGCTGAGCGCGGGCTCGGGACGCCAGGCCGCAGGCGCGCGCTCCTCGTGGGGCCCGCAGGCCCGCTGTGCCCGGCCCGCCTCCCGGGTTCCGGACCTCTCGGCCGGCGGCGGCGCCGCGGAACCCGAGCTGGAGCCGCGCGCCCCGCCCGCCCTCCATGGCGTTCACCCGGAAGAGGCAGCGCGAGCAGCAGCTGCAGCTCTACTCCAGGGAGAGGTGAGCGCCCGCCGGGGAGCGCAGAGGCCGGGCCGCCGCCGGGACCGCGGGGCAGGAGTGGCGCCGGGCTGGGCCCAGCCCGCGCCGGAGCCCCGAGCCCGGGCGGCCACGCGGGTCCCGCCGCCGAGGCCCGGCTCACCCGGAAGCCGTCAGGGGTCGGGGGGTGGGTGGGAGCGGGCTGTAAGCGGGCTCGGCGGGCCCCCTCCCCCCGGTCCCGGGCATCGGGTCCCCGCACTCGGTCCCCGGCTGTTCGCTCGGGCGACACCGCGCGGGTTGGCGACCACCCGCCCGCGGGGCAGACGCAGGTGCTCCCATCCCAAGTTCAGCCCCAAAGCATACGCCTGGGCCGCTCTCTGCCCTCCTGGGCCGGGAGAGAGCCTCAAAGAGCGGCCTTATTCAGAGAAAAGCCGGGGTCCAGCCCCCCACTCCCCAGACTTCCTCCGCCGAGCAGTGGACCTTCTTAGCAGTGCATGTGAAAGCGCATCCCGGGGGGATTCGGGGTCCCGCGGGCGGAGGCTGAAATGGTCTCAGAGCAGTAAGGATTCAGAGTTTCTGATCCTCAGTTTCTCCAAGGGAAGCCCTTTATAAGCTCACTTCTGCTGTAAGTCAGTTTCCAGTGTATTTTGTGTTACTGAAACAGCTTGCTGGTCCTCAGATCTGTAGTCCCAGGTGCCGACAGAAACTGGGAATGAATCATTTTACACGTATTTTGGTTGTGGAGCCAGCCATCTCGGAGTGCTGCCAGCTTGTCACTTTGTGTGATCAGGGGAGACCCACAAAACAGATTATACAGGAAATACAAGTGCAGGCGTTAAGGGTTGCCTGTTCTTGCAGCATCCATGCTTCTTTTTATAGAGATTAACTGGACCTGGTGCACCCATTCATACCTCTTTCCAGTCGCTAATACTGGCCTCTGCCAGGGTGTCCAGAGGCTGAAATTCTATTTTCCACTGTAGAGAAGAAGACATACCAAAAGCTGTATCTTGGATGGGGCTTCCAAGAACGATTTTGGTGGCATCATTAGGTTTTATCCACAGAAAGGCTTGTTTATTGACTAATAACTGGATCCTCAATAAAGGAACTCACTCTCATAAGAGGCTGTTCTGACTTCCCCTTTGAATGCTTGTTTCATGTGGAGACAGCTCGAATAGTTTCTTTGTTCAGTGCCAACTACATTAAGACTGGGTATTCTGTATTAAATAGATGAATGTTCAAATTTACATTGTAAGAACTTTGAAACACTTGAATTGCCATTGTGTTCTATGATCTAAGAGTCATTTGTAACAATTCCAGGGGCCTCTTTGATATACAGGGAAACCTGTTTTCTGCCAGTTACTTCCATGGCAGTAATTTGTGTTTAATTTGGTTAGCTGGTACAGCTCTGCAGTGTCACACAAATCTTTAAAGTCTGCACTGGCATTTCTCTGTATAATCTGCTCTGTTGCTATCCATTGATCACACAGCATGACAGGTTAGCTGTGCTCTCTGTAGCTTTCACAACCAAAATACTTATTATTCATTAGTCAGGAGGTGGCAGCTGTTTTTGAGCATCGGTAATCTGAAAAAGTCAATGCCACATTTTTTTCACTTGCCTCTTAAACTTACCAACTACCTAAATTCTCTAGTGCTCTGCTCTGTGGCTTTGCAGCCTTGGATTGATGGGCACACTAACCAGGATGGTTTCTTAGAATAGCAGATTGAAGGACAGGAATATCTCACAATCAGTCTTTTTCTAAATCTTGGAATTCTTTCTGAAAGACAAGAGTGTTTTAAACCAACTTTATTGAACTACTGATTTACTTATGGCTGCACAGATTTTCTTAGCTTATCTCTTTGTAGCAATAAACACCATTTAGCAAAATGATTGATAGAGGTCATTGACTTGGACACACCCAAGAGAACTGTTAGTTTCCTTGGAGCTGTTTCAGAAGTCACTCCTGAAAAGTCCTTACTCTTCAGAGTTGCGATTTCATGGGTCCCTCTGATGCTGCTTAAGAGAGTTTGCTGCTGCTGCTGCTAAGTCGCTTCAGTCGTGTCCGACTCAGTGTGACCCCATAGACAGCAGCCCACCAGGCTCCCACCATCCCTGGGATTCTCCAGGCAAGAACACTGGAGTGGGTTGCCATTGCCTTCTCCAATGCATGAAAGTGAAAAGTGAAAGTGAAGTTGCTCAGTCGTGTCCGACTCTTAGCGACCCTATGGACTGCAGCCCACCAGGCTCCTCTGTCCATGGGATTTTCCAGGCAAGAGTACTGGAGTGGGGTGCCATTGCCTTCTCCATAAGAGAGTTTAGGTTGCTGCTATTCAGCTACTCAATAATGACCTAGAAAGGGGAAACTTGAAGTTAGCTTTTATTTCTCTTACTATAAAGTTAATGCTGATACATTTAGAGAAAGTGGTATTTCTACAAAAGTAGAAGCAGAGAGGCAGTTGAGAAATTCTTAGATTGGTGGCTTAGACCAATGTGATGGCAGAAGAAATGAAGAAAAGTGGACGGATTTTAGATGTTTTTAGGAGGTAGAATTGATAGGCCTTGTTGGGATGGACTGCATGTGGGAGGTAACAGAGGGAGAATTCTAGCTTAGAGTTGTCTGATAAAATACAGGACGCCCAGTTAAACTTGAATTTCAGGTGAACAGTGAAAAATCTAGTATGTCGCATGTGATATGTGGTACATATTTGTACTAAAAAATTTTCGGAACTTATCTGAAGTTCCAGCTTAACTAGTTGTCCTGTATTTTTACTTGCTAAGCAGCAGTCCTACTCTCAAGTTTCTGGTTTAAACAGCTGCAGAGTGGTATCAATATTGATGATGCTTTAAAGTGAAACTTTGGGTAGTTTTCACTATTAGAAAACAAAGAGCTAATTGGCTATTCAAATTAAATACTGTTCTTCTGGATAAGACTTAGATGGAAGAAACCATATTGATCTCACTGGTGTTCTGAAATGCCTTTTGCACGTGTTAATGAAGATAAATGTAAAAATCTAAAGACAGTTCACGTCTTGGAATTGTTGGGAACGGTAGATGTGTACAGTGGGTTAACATATGAGAGAATTCTATAAACTACCGCTATTTAGATATTTCTGTTTCAGGATTTCAGTTCAGTTCAGTCGCTCAGTTGTGTCCGACTCTCTGTGACCCCATGAACCACAGCATGCCAGGCCTCCCTGTCCCTCACCAACTCCCGGAGATCACCCAAACCCATGTCCATTGAGTTGGTGATGCCATCCAGCCATCTCATCCTCTGTCATCCCCTTCTCCTCCTGCCCTCAATCTTTTCCAGTATCAGGGTCTTTTCAAATGAGTCAGCTCTTTGCATCAGGTGGCCGAAGTATTGGAGTTTCAGCTTCAACATCAGTCCTACCAGTGAACACCCAGGACTGATCTCCTTTAGGATGGAGTAAGCTAATTGTTACATATTTTTTATCTTCAGGTCTAGGAGTGGTGTGGTGGGACCACAGCTGTTTTCTTTTAAGGTGATAGAGAAATGGAGACAATTGAGGCTTTTCCCTACTGGGAGAGAGTCAGTTTTCTGTCTACAGTTTCAGAACAAATTACTTAGCTGTGGCTTGAAAGCTGTCCTTCCAGGCTAAAACATGACGATCGTGAATACTATATTGGGTTCACAAATTACATTCATCATTCTTCAGGCATGTCTCAGACTTGAGCTTTGCTTCAACCATTCTATCTGTGCATAATTCTCTTGGCTATGCTAATGTTAAATTTCTTGCCTGATATAAAATCTTTCACTTAATATGTTTGCCAATTGTGTCTGTATTTGTTATACTAAAAATAATTGCTGAGAGGGAAAACTGATTTGTTATAGTCTGGTTTAATCATTCGTTTTAAAGACTGTTCATCCTGTTCCTTTCATACCTCTGTGGAGTTTGCCAGGTGTCGAAAATAAACTCAGAATCAGCACTCAGCCGCCAGGAACACTGATGGGCTGAGGGAAATTGACATAACTATGATGTAAAGAAATAGGATTTATTTTTCTTACATAACCAAAACACAGAGTAAAAATAAATGTTGCAAATTTTTTGATTAACTTAAAATTTACACTGGCTTTACTGGAAATACCTGTCACCTTATTTCCTTATTACTGTCTCAAATTAACTTCCTCCAAAGTGGTTACCATTTAAAAAGACACCAGAATCTACACACAAATGGATTTTTAGTGTGTTTGCTATATGTTTTTAAAAATAATGTAAAATGGAAATGATCATTTAATGAATTCGTTGCTTGTTTTTTTCCTAAATACTGTTGTGGTATCATTTTTTACTCATCAGATATTTAACATTTCCAACTGATGGATTTTGAAATTATCTTCTTTTAATTTGTTTATCTGTGCTCAGTGAATAAGGTCTGTATAATAGTTTGAAATTTTGTATTATAACAATATGTAGTCAGTTTAATGTTCAATAGGATGTTGAAGATAGATTTATATTAATATTGTTACAATATCCTGTATATGGATTAACATTAAGCTTATCAATTGTTTAGATCTTTTATTTCCTTAATGAATTTTTTTTTCTGATTGAGAGAGGGTTCATGATGCTAACTTCACTTTGTATTTCTATCAACTTCACTGTAACTATTTTCAGGGTATGTTATTAAGTCATTTAACCTTAGAATTGATGTCTTCTTAGCAAATTAAATTTTTCATCGACATACAGTGAACTTCTGGTAATAATTTTTTTCTATTTTGTCTGATATTAATATAGCTATATTTTCTTTGGGTTGTTTGCATTATATATGTTTTCATTCTTTTACTTCCAACTTTTCTTATCCTTAGATTTTAAGCTTATTTCTTACAGTTTGTAGTTGAACTTTTTATTCTTTCTGATATTTCTTCACAGATTGGCCCACTTTTGTTAATATTGCAGATATATTTGGAATCATTTTTACTTTTTTATTTTATCTTATTTTTTCCTTTTCTTGGATTAACTAGCAAGATCCCCTTGTTCCCTTTCATTTTTCCTGAAGAATGTGGAAGCTATATATTCTGTTTCTGGTTTTACTAGTGCTTTTCCTTGAAATTTTAACATTTATGTTTAACTTATGGTCTGCCAAAGCCTTTGACTGTGTGGATCACAATAAACTGTGGAAAATTCTGAAAGAGATGGGAATAGCAGACCACCTGACCTGCCTCTTGAGAAACCTATATGCAGGTCAGGAAGCAACAGTTAGAACTGGACATGGAACAACAGACTGGTTCCAAATAGGAAAAGGAGTATGTCAAGGCTGTATATTGTCACCCTGCTTATTTAACTTTTATGCAGAGTACATCATGAGAAACGCTGGATTGGAAGAAGCACAAGCTGGAATCAAGATTGCCGGGAGAAATATCAATAACCTCAGATATGCAGATGACACCACCCTTATGGCAGAAAGTGAAGAAGAACTAAAGAGCCTCTTGATGAAAGTAAAAGAGGAGAGTGAAAAAGTTGGCTTAAAGCTCAACATTCAGAAAATTAAGATCACTGAGCGACTGAACTGAACTAAGGTCTGAGGCCAATCATTCTCTTTACCCTCCTTCCTAGCAATATAAGGACCTTGGGACACTTAGCTCCTTTTGTCCCATTTTAAATTATAGTCTGTTATTGTCCAGTATTTGCAGTCTATATTTTAATCAGACAGTATCATTGTCTCATTAATACGTGTATAGTTTACATGCATATTTTTCATTGTCTTGGCATTCCTTCAGGCATTTCTTCCCTACAGAATTTTCTCTCTCCTCAAGAATGTCCTTGAGAAGTTCCCCTGATGGGGGTCTGATGATAGTAAACTACGTTTGTATTTGTCTGCCTGAACATGTCCCTATATGGCCCTTGTTTTGAAAATCAATTTTGCTGGTTGTTAAATTCTCTTAGCATTTTGAAGATCCCGTAATAGACATGTGACTTGTTGGAGTAACATTGGATGGGGGAGGGAAGACCCAGCAAAGTACAGATAGATCAGTAACCTGTGTGCCCTGACCTCTGGGTGTGGCTCTTAGCCCCCAGCAGGGTCAGATTTCACACTTCAGGAAGAGCCTGGGCCCCGTGGGGTGACCGAGGGCCAGGATACAGAGGGGTTCTTATGCCGTGATGGAGCCTTGCTCTCCAGTCCCATGCAACTTTTGGGGCTGTGGGTTGGCCTGGCCCCTCCCCTGGCTTGCTCAGGGGCTGTGTCAGCCCGGAACTTGAGTCTGCATGACACAGTGGATGAGGGCAGGGTTCGTGTATCTGTAAACATGGTTAGGGGCTTGCCAGCACTTTCTCTGGCATGATTAAGACACTGGGGTCCAAGCCTTGTTGACCCAGACTGTTGCCAGTAACACAAGACCAGAACAGGTTTCCCTGGAGCTTTGCAGGGGGCCACCTTCTATCTGGGGAGATTAGCCTGCGACACACCCCTGTTGTTCAAGTCTCATTATTTGTTAGGAATCTGCCCTTTCTCTGGCTGCTTGTAAGGTCTTTTCTTTGTACTGTTTTGCTGTTTGCATGCATAGACACGTCCTTCAGTTCATCTCTGCTAGTTGGGGCTCCTCAAGCTGGGATAGTTTTGGAAAATTTGTAGCTAAATCTTCAGCTCAGGGAATATTGCTTCTCGTCACTCCTTAAGCCCCTAATCTCTCATAGCAGCTGTTGACTATGTATCTTGATTCTTCTGTGTTGCATGTAGGTTATTTAAATGCATCTTACAACTTTTTCACTAGTTGCCTAATTTGCACTAAGGTTTTAATTTCACTTTTTTTTTTTTTTTTCTGTTTTTGGCTTCCCTGCGTGGCTTATGGGATCTTAGTTCCCCAACTAGTGGTTGAACTCAGGCCCTCGGCGGTAAAAGTGCCGAGTCCTAACCACTGGACACCCAAGGAATTCCCTAATTTCACTAACTATATTTGTAAATTCCTAATTTCATTTGGTTCACTCACAGCTGCTGGTCATTTTTTATAAAAGTCTGATCTTTTGTGTTTTTGATGTCCTATTTCTTTTAACTTATTCTTGTAATGATTGGGCTTCCCTGGTGGCTCAGATGTTAAATGAAGTCGCTCCGTGGTGTCTGACTCTGCGACCCCATGGACTGTAGCCTACCAGGCTGCTTGGTCTATGGGATTTTCCAGGCAAGAGGACTGGAGGGATCGAACCCAGATCTCCCGCATTGTAGGCAGATGCTTTACTGTCTGAGCTACCAGGGAAGCCCATCAGATGGTAAAGAATGTGCCTATAATGCAGGAGACCCAGGTTCAATCTCTGGCTTGGAAAGTTCCCCTGGAGAAGGAAATGGCAACCTACCCCAGTATTCTTGCCTGGGAAATTCCATGAACAAAGGAGCCTGGTGGGCTACAATCCATGGGTTGTAGAGTCAGACACGACTGAGAAACTATCCTTGTAATGAACAGATGCAGAAAATAAATTAACTGTGGACTTTACAGGTTCGACGAGTGGTCTGCTGCTTGTACTGACCTTCATTCAGTCGTTTTACTTCTTCATTTGTTTAATGGTTTTTGATGGTGGCCTCTTTGAATTTATTCTTGGAGATTTCGGTTTAATGAGTGTTTTTCCCAGCAAGTGTTTGCATGTGTATGTGCCTGGGATTGGTGGAGAGACAACACTGGTTTGCTCTGAGTGTTATTGGGCTAAGTAGGTAGTGTTAATTCTAACCCTAAAGTGTGTTAAGGCAGGCTTGTAGTCTCAGGCTGTAAAGGAGACTTACGTTGTTCCCTGCCCAGGGCCAAGGTCCTGCCATATCCCTCTGGAAATGTAGGGTGGGTGGTTTTTTATTTTCATCCTCAGTTCAGTTCAGTCACTCAGTTGTGTCCAACTCTTTGCGACCCCATGAACTGCAGCACGCCAGGCTTCCCTGTCCAGGCTTCCCACTAGCTCCCAGAGCTTGCTCAAACTCATGTCCATCAAATCAGTGATGCCATCCAACCATCTCATCCTCTCTCATCCCCTTCTCCTCCCGCCTTCAATCTTTCCCAGCATCAGGGTCTTTTCAAATGAGTCAGTTCTTCACATCAGGTTAGACAAAGTATTGGAGTTTCAGCTTCAGCATCAATCCTTCCAATGAATATTCAGGACTGATTTCCTTTAGGGTTGCCTGGTTTGATCCGCTTGCAGTCTAAGGGACTCTTAAGAGCCTTCTCCAAAACCACAGTTCAAAAGCATCTGTTCTTTGGGGCTCAACTTTCTTTATAATCCAACTCTCACATCCATACATGACTACTGGAAAAACCGTAGCCTTGACTAGACGGACCTTTGTTGGCCAAGTAATGTCTCTGCTTTTTAATATGCTGTCTAGGTTGGTCATAGGTTTTCTTCTAAGGGGCAAGTGTCTTTTAATTTCATGACTGCAATTACCATCTGCAGTGATTTTGGAGCCCCCCCAAAATAAAGTCTCTCATTGTTTTCATGGCAAACAAATAAGGAAACAATTGAGTGATGGGACCAGATGCCATGATCGTAGTTTTTTTTGAATGTTGAGTTTTAAGCCAGCTTTTTCACTCTCCTCTTTCATTTTCATCAAGAGGCTCTTTAGTTCCTTCTCATTTCTGCCATAAGGGTGGCATCATCTACATATCTGAGGTTATTGATATTTCTTCTGGCAGTCTTGATTCCAGCTTGTGCTCCATTGAGCACAGATGTACTCTGCATATAAATTAAATAAGCAGGGTGACAATATACAGCCTTGACGTACTCCTTTCCCAATTTGGAATCAGTCTGTTGTTCCATGTCTGGTTCTAACTGTTGCTTCTTGACCTACATACAGATTTCTCAGGAGGCAGGTCAGGTGGTCTGGTATTCCCATTTCTTGAAGAATTTTCCACAGTTGGTTGTGATCTACACAGTCAAATGCTTTCACATAATCAGTAAAGCAGATGTTTTTCTGGTATTCTCTTGCTTTTTCTGTGATCCAACAGATGTTCACCCTTAGAGGCTGTTACTTTAGGGACCCTAGCTTTTTCTGCTCCTTCCGTCTCCCCGTCTCAGTCGCCTCCTGAATTCAGGCTCTGCTGCTCAGACAGTTGGGGAAAGCGTCCTCCAGTGACTTGCTGACTTCTTGGTTTCTCTCTTCCAAGACCTTCCCTTACTTTTCCATCACCTCAGCCAAGCATGTGAAGTTTTCAGTAATCCAGCAGTTTTAGAGGCTGTGTATTGAGATTGTTTCTTTGGAAATTTAATCTGCCATGATGCCCAAAATGGAATTCCTGCTGATTCTTTAAACCCAAGTTTATTTTATTAATCTATAAACCCACTGGTACTTCCCTGGTGGCTCAGACACTGGTTAAGACAGGACTTTTGAGGTCATCTAAGCTATAGCTCCCTGCCCCTCACTTTGTAGTTGGAAGCCTGAGAAAGCAAAGTGGTTTGACCAAGAGTCCAGTAGCCAAGACATGGCTGTGCTGAGCCTAAAACAGATGTCCTCTGATCCAGTCCAGCCCCCTTTCTACCGCAGCATGCTGCTCCTGTTTTACATCCTGGGTCAGTGCTTGTTTTGATGGTATCTTTGACATTTAGAACAATTCAGGAATGCTCCAAGCCTGGTTCATGGAGACTTGGTACCTTGTTACACTAAGTGTGCTCTGTGGCTATCCTATCAGCTCTGTCTGGGAGCCTGTTAGCAAATGCAAAATCTCAGGCTCCTATCAGATCTTCTGCATCAGAATCTGCATGTTAACAAGATCCCTGGGTAATTAAAGCATGAGAAGCCCTGCTGGAGATAACACTAATCAAGCATTCATCTGGATTTCCTATTGTTCGTTCCTTCAAACTGTCTCTACCTTTATCTTCTCGATGGTGTAGAGAACCCTTCTGGAAGGAAGCCTGCTCCCAGGGCTGTGACTCTTGGTGAAGAAACTGAAAGACCTTGAGAAACACAGGTTTAGTGCTCATTCTAGATTAGACAGATTATTTATAAACCGAAGAGGAAGTTGTCACCCATCTGCAGCATAAACTCACTGTGAAGTCATCCAATGCTAATCTAATCTCTTTTGACAGAGTTCTGACTGGTGGGTTGGGAAAATGGAGTAGATTCAGTTCAGCTGAATTTTGGCAGAGAGTAAGCTATCCTTTTGTGTTAACAGCAGAATGGAGAAAGGAGAAATTGATGTTCACAGAGTTAGGTGGAGTAAGATTCATTTTTTCAGAGGTTGCTGTCAACTGTACATTATTGGGGGCACATTTCTAACAGCGGGTCACAGAACTGTGTTCTCGCCCTTGTCCGTTCAGCATTTTCTTCATTTCATTCCTTTCATTCATTTCAGTCCCTGCAGTGGAATTCCAGAGCCCTAACCACTGGATCACCAGGGAATTCCCCTTAATTTCATATCTTGTTTCAGAGGCCATTTTAAGAAATGCTCGTTAGTTAAACCAGCTCTCCAGGTAGGTAGGGGGCCCCTACAGTCTGGCTAAATCCAGATCGTATTGAAGTATTCAGAGTAAAGATGCAGAGAGAGGACAGCCGGCCGTGAACACACTCCTAACATGAACTGGCACGTTTTCCCTTCTCTCAATCTCCTCAGCATCTCCAACCTAGAAAATCGACTGACTGGCAAAACCTTCGGGCTCCATTCTGAATACTGTTTGCCAGTGGAGTGTTGAACAATCATTGAGCAGCTGTGAATGCAGCCTTAGCTCTGAGGACTGCCCGCAGTGAACTTGTTTCACGTTGTTGGTTAAGTGTTGAGCAAGATGCTTTATGAGAATGGGCCAGAATCTTTTTCAGGAAAGTTCAGTTGCCGAATGAGTCATTTATCTACAGAAAATGCCACTACAGCTCTGTAAACATGGGTTGAACTAAGGAATACCCAGGAGCAGACCCAGGGTCTCCTAAAGAAAGAATTTATAGTCTGTTATACTGATGTAACACTAATGGCTGAGATCATAAAATTATAAAAGGGTTTTTAGGTTCTTTTTAAAGTGTGGAAACTTTTACTCCATGGAATGCAGTTTGAAAATCATTGTTCAAAACACAGTGTAAATTTATGATAATTTTTACATACAAAAAATTCTCAAGCAGGTATAATTGAACATTTCAGTAAAAAGGAAAAAACTCTGAAAGGTGTCTTAATCCTTTAACTTTGAATAATGCGATTTAGTTATATCCCTTCATTATGTGTTGTACATTTCTTACAAAATAGGCATATTGGTACATCATGGAGGATATAAATCATTTACCAAAATAATGCCTTTAGTTCTATACTACCTGATGTGATATTTGATTGGCCAAAAAACCCACATACTTCAACAAAATTAAAAAAAAGTTTTTAACCCTTTTATTTAAAAAAAAAGCACTCAAGATTCACTATTTTTTACTTAAGTATTTACGGTTTTAAATCACAGTATAGTAGTATTAAGTATGTTCACATGTTGTGTGGCAAATCTCTAGAACTTTCAGTTCAGTTCAGTCGCGTCCAACTCTTTGCAACCCCATGAATTGCAGCATGCCAGGCCTCCCTGTCCATCACCAACTCCCGGAGGTCACCCAAACTCATCTCTAGAACTTCAAATCTTGCAAAACTGAAGCTCTGTCCTTCCCCCAGCTCTCTTGGCAACCACCATTTTGTTTTCTCTTAGTAAGAGTCTGACTATGCTAGAGTCTTAGATAAGTGGAACAGTGTGGTATTTGTCTTTTGGGAACTGATCTATTTCACCTGGAGCAGTGCCTTCAAGGTTCCTGCATGTTGTAGCATGTGACAAGACTTCCTTCTTCTTTCTTTTAAGGCTGAAAAATATTTCACTGTATGTGTATGCCTCATTTTCTTTACCCATCCATCAGCAGATACTTAGATTGCTTCTGTCTCTTAGCTGTTGTGAATAACGGTGCAGTGAACATGGATATGCAAATATCTCTGATACATTTTCCGTGCTTTTGGATATATATTCATAAGTGTGACTGTTGGGTCAGAGGGTAGTTCTTTTTTTATTTTTTAAATGTTATTGGAATATAGTTGACTTACAGTGTTATATTAGTTTCAAGTGTACAGCTAAGTGATTCAATTATTCATAAAGATATCTTCCTTCTTTTTCAGATTCTTTTCCCATATAGGTTACTGAGTAGAGTTCCTGTGCTATATGTCAGGTCCTTGTTGGTTATCTATTTTCTATATAGTTGTGTGTATGTTAATCCCAAGCTCCCAGCCAGCCTTTCCCCTTTGGTTACCGTAAGCTTGTTTTCAAAATCTGAGTGTCTGTTCCTACTTTGTAAATAAGTTTATTTATATCAGTTTAAGAAACTAAATTCCACATATGATATTTGTCTTTCTCTTTCTGACTTGGTATGACAGTCTCTAGGTCTGTCCATATTGCTGCAAATGGCTTTTCATTCCTTTTTATGGCTGATTTATGTTCCACTGTATGTATGTACCAGATCTTCTTTATCCGTCCTTCTTGTTGATGGATGTTCAGGTTGCTTCTATGTCTTGGCTCTTGTAAATAGTGCTGCAATGAACATTGGTGTGTGTGTATCTTTTCTATTAGTTTTCTCCAGATATATTGCCAGGCATGGTATTGCTGGGTCTTATAGATCGAGTGCCTGATGAACTATGGACAGAGGTTCGTGACATTGTTCAGGAGACAGGGATTAAGACCATCCCCATGGAAAAGAAATGCAAAAAAAGCAAAATGGCTGTTTGAGGAGGCCTTACAAATAGCTGTGAAAAGAAGAGAAGCGAAAAGCAAAGGAGAAAAGGAAAGATACAAGCATCTGAATACAGAGTTCCAAAGAATAGCAAGAAGAGAGAAGAAAGCCTTCTTCAGTGATCAATGCAAAGAAATAGAGGAAAACAACAGAATGGGAAAGACTAGAGATCTCTTCAAGAAAGTTAGAGATACCAAGGGAAGATTTCATGAAAAGATGGCCTTGACAAAGGACAGAAATGGTATGGACCTAACAGAATCAGAAGATATTAAGAAGAGGTGGCAGGAATACACAGAAGAACTATAAAAAAATATCTTCACGACCAAAATAATCATGATGGTGTGATCACTCACCTAGAGCCAGACATCCTGGAATGTGAAGTCAAATGGGCCTTAGAAAGCATCACTACGAACAAAGCTAGTAGAGGTGATGGAATTCCAGTTGAGCTATTTCAAATCCTGAAAGATGATGCTGTGAAAGTGCTGCACTCAATGTGCCAGCAAATTTGGAAAACTCAGCAGTGGCCACAGGACTGGAAAAGGTCCATTTTCATTCCAATCCCAAAGAAAGTCAATGCCAAAGAATGCTCAAACTACCGCACAATTGCACTCATCTCACGCTAGTAAAGTAATGCTCAAAATTCTCCAAGCCAGGCTTCAGCAATACGTGAACCGTGAACTTCTAGATGTTCAAGCTGGTTTTAGAAAAGGCAGAGGAACAAGAGATCAAATTTCCAACGTCCGCTGGATCATGGAAAAAGCAAGAGAATTCCAGAAAAACATCTATTTCTGCTTTATTGACTATGCCAAAGCCTTTGTGTGGATCACAATAAACTGTGGAAAATTCTAAAAGTGATGGGAATACCAGACAACCTAACCTGCCTCTTGAGAAACCTATATGCAGGTCAGGAAGCAACAGTTAGAACTGGACATGGAACAACAGACTGGTTCCAAATAGGAAAAGGAGTATGTCAAGGCTGCATATTGTCACCCTGCTTATTTAACTTCTATGCAGAGTACATCATGAGAAACGCTGGACTGAAAGAAGCACAAGCTGGAATCAAGATTCCTGGGAGAAATATCAATAACCTCAGATATGCAGATGACACCACCCTTATGGCAGAAAGTGAAGAGGAACTCAAAAGCCTCTTGATGAAAGTAAAAGAGGAGAGTGAAAAAGTTGGCTTAAAGCTCAACATTCAAAAAATGAAGATCAAGGCATCTGGTCCCATCACTTCATGGGAAATAGATGGGGAAACAGTAGAAACAGTGTCAGACTTTTTTTTTCTGGCCTCCAAAATCACTGCAGATGGTGACTGCAGCCATGAAATTAAAAGACACTTACTCCTTGGAAGAAAAGTTATGACCAACCTACATAGCATATTCAAAAGCAGAGACATTACTTTGCTAACAAAGGTCCGTCTAGTCAAGGCTAGGTTTTTTCCAGTAGTCATGTATGGATGTGAGAGTTGGACTGTGAAGAAATCTGAGTGCTGAAGAATTGATGCTTTTGAGCTGTGGTGTTGGAGAAGACTCTTGAGAGTCCCTTGGACTGCAAGGAGATCCAACCAGTCCATTCTGAAGGAGATTAGCCCTGGGATTTCTTTGGAGGGAATGATACTGAAGCTGAAACTCCAGTACTTGGGCCACCTCATGAGTTGACTCATTGGAAAAGACTCTGATGCTGGGAGGGATTGGGGGCAGGAGGAGAAGGGGACGACTCAGGATGAGATGGCTGGATGGCATCACGGACTCGATGGCCATGAGCCTGAGTGAACTCCGGGAGATGGTGATGGATGGGGAGGCCTGGCGTGCTGCAATTCATGGGGTCGCAAAGAGTAGGACATGACTGAGCGACTGAACTGAACTGATGGTAGTTCTATTTTTAGTTTTGTAAGGAACTTCCATACTGTTCTCTGTAGTAGTAGTAGTACCAGTTTACATTCCCACCAACAGTGCAGGAGGGTTCCCTTTTCTCCACACTCTCTCTCCTGCATTTGTTGTCTATAGACTTTTTGATGATGGCCATTCTGAGCCACGTGAGGTGATAACCTCATCGTGCTTTTGATTCTGGCTCTAGGCATGGAGCATTACAAGCCAAGCCTTTTAATGAATAGAAGTCGATAAACATATCCTGGTTGCTAGAGCAATTAGATGACTTGGAAGGACTAAAGAGTAGCTAAAGAAGCAGGTGGAGAAGGAAGTGGCAACCCACTCCAGTATTCTTGGCTGGGAAATCCCACGGACAGAGGAGCCTGGTGGGCTACAGTCTGTGGGGTCACAGAGAGTCGGACACGACTGAGGGACTAAACAACAACGGAGAAGCAGGTGGTGAGAGATGCGTGAATCTGTGGGGCTGTGAAGGAGGATAGGAGCCATCTGCCCGCCAGAGGGAACCTGGATATGATAGTTGTAGCTTTAATTTTTTGAGGAACCTCTGTGCTGTTTTCCAGAGCAGCTACATCATTTCACAATTCCACCAGAATTTCTCCACATCCTCACCAATGTTTGTTGTTTTGTAATAATGTATGAGATTGATTTGCAGCGTCCTCATGATTAGTGATGTTCAGTATCTTTTTTATACACTCTCTGGCTATTTGCATATCTTTGGACAAGTGGACCTTTGCCCATTTTTTAGTTTAATTTTTGTTGAGTTATAGCAGTTCTTTCATGTACTGGAGAAGGAAATAGCAACCCACTCCAGTGTTCTTGCCTGGAGAATCCCAGGGGTGGGGGAGCCTGGTGGGCTGCCATCTATGGGGTCACACAGAGTTGGACATGACTGAGGTGACTTAGCAGCAGCAGCAGCAGCGGCAGCAGTTCTTTATATGTTCTCAATATTAACTCGTTATGAGATACATGGTTTGCAAATATTCTCCCCAGTTTTGTAGGTTGCCTTCTCACTTTGTTAATATTTGGCTGCATTGGGTCTTAGTTGCAGCACGTGAAATCTAGTTCCCTGACTGGGGATTGAACCCAGGCCCCCTGCATTGGGAGCATGGAGTCTTAGCCACTGGACCACCAGGGAAATCCCTCCATCTCACTTTGCTGATTGTTTTCTTTGCTGCAGAGTAGTAGTCATACTTCCGTGTCATAGAAGTCGGATGTGGTTACACTTATCTATTTTTGCTTTTGTTGTGCTTGCTGTGTCATAGCCACGAAATCATTGCCAAATCCAGTGTCATGAAGGTTTCCCCTTATTTTTTCTCCTGGAGCTTTATAGTTTCAGGTCTTAAAATTAGGCCTTTAATTCATTTTGAGTTAATTTTTATATATATTATGAAGGGTTCAGGATCATTCTTTTGTATGTCAATACCCAGATTTCCATTTGTTGAAGAGACAGTTCTTTCCCTATTGTGTGACTTTGGGTCCCTTGTCGAAGATCCGATCGATACTAGAGTATTTCTGAGCTCTCCATTCTTTTCCTTTGGTCTACATGTCGGCACCGCATTGTTTAAATACTCTTTGTAATATCTTTTGATACAGGCACTGTGAGACTTCCAGCTTTGTTTTTTATTCTCAATTATTTTAGCTTTCTGATTCTGTATGAATTTTAGGATTTTTCTTTTCTATTTCTGCAGTAATTGCCATTGAGAGTTTGCTAGGGATAACACTGAATATATAGATTGCTTTGGATGGTATATACATTTTAACAATATTATGCTTTGGCTAGTATGACATTTTAACAATATTAAAGATACGATTATATCTTATTTATATGGAAGAGCTGGCTGTTTATGAAGGCTACTTGTGCTGCATAGCAACAAAATTGTGCCATTGTCTTATTGACAAATACTTTATTTTACCCTCACTCTAAGAGAAGTGGGGAGATGAAGGAGAAGGAGGAAGGGTTGCCTAGCTCCAGCCCAAGCAAAGTATTTCAGCTTATTAAGATATTAATACAAGCTAAAGATAAAGGGCAAGGTACTTAGTAACTATCTCTCTGATTTATACCTTCCTGGAAATTATCTGATGCATCAAAGGATGTTCCTAACAATCCTAACTTTTGTGATTGTATTGAAATTCACAGTAGGTACTAATGGTGAGCATTTTATACTGAGCTCTGGCAGTTTAGCCTATGATTAATTCTTGTTCATGGATTTTACAGTGTAGAACAGGCCAATAAAAGTTGCCTGTTGTGATGGTAGAGCTGGTTCCTGCTGTCATTATTCTTACTTTATGAGTTATTTTTCTGTTGGTTCAAAACTTTTAAGTGAGCCATATCTTGGTTTATGGATATAATTTCTTCTTTGTAAGGATGTTAATTATAGTCTTTGGACCTTTTTTTCTGTACACGTTTCTAGTCCTTCAAGTTGTGTTCTTCTGCTTGCTTGGTCTATTTCTTTCACACTGGAAGCTGGTAATCCTGGGGTGTCTTATATTTAAGGGTGAAGCATGCAATTCTTGTGGGCAGGCCTCTTCTGCTGGGCTTGAGTGTGGGATGATGTTCTTTCAAATGCTGGCAGCCATGGGTCTTTTCTCTAGCACTAGTTTTCTCCAAAGAAAATCACCAGACTGCTACTTGGAGTGTGATATGTCCTCCTGATTTTTGTGTAACCACCTCCTTCTCATGCTCTGCACTGTGCTTGATGTCTAGTTTGGAGCCTCCTGTTTAATTTTGTTATTGAAAAACTGTGTTGGGAGAACTACCAGGGGAGGAATCTGGGTGACTAGCCTCATTTGGACTTTCAGCATCATCTTGACTTCATCCCTGCCTTCTTGCTGCCTTATTCCTGCAGTCATGGAACTTCTGGTTTTCTCCTGACTGGTGCCTTCTCTGGAGGCATCAGCTCTTCTGGTTTCTGGTCACTGCTAATTCCTCCATCAACTGTCTGTTCACTTTCACTGTCTTGCTCACAAACTTACTGTTATTTCTCACTTGCTGGTATGCCTCTCCAGTTTTCTTTAGTCTGTGGCTTTTTACTATTTAAAAAACACTTTTGTTTACATTGTGTTGTTGTTTCCAGAGGGAGCAGAAATGAACCATACATATTTATTCTGCTGTATTTAATCTAGAGGTCTATTCTGCCGTATTTAATCTAGAGATCTGTTCTGCCATATTTAATCTAGAGGTCTGTTCTGCCGTATTTAATCTAGATGTCTTTCCCTCTTACACAGGAACTTCAAGACCCAGCTCAAGTGCCACGTTTTTCATGAAAACCTCTCCCTCCCTGTAACTCTGGGTGCTATCTGTGTTTCCAGGTCCTTACCACAAAACAAACAGTTGCTTCTAGTTCTTTGCCATGTGTTTCCTTCTGTGGCCATACAACTAAATAATACTTTTCTTTAACGCTTTGTTTTTAAAAAAGCACTTGAAACTTTAGAAGGAACTATTTTTCAATCCCATTCAGTTTCAACTTGCTTAGTTTATCTATGACATAGTCATTGTGTGCAAGCATTGGGTTGGTTGTTGAGTGAGTCAGTCATGTCTGACTCTTTGCAACCCCGTGGGCTGCAGCATGCCAGGCTTCCCTGACCTTCACCATCTCCCAGAGTCTGCTCAAACTCATGTCCATTGAGTCGGTGATGCCATCCAACCATCCCATCGTCTGTCGTCCCCTTCTCCTGTCCTCAGTCTTTCCCAGCACCAGGGTCTGTTCCAGTGAGTACAGAGGAATATCTAAAGATCTACCTCTCAGAGGCTGTGCTCTTGTGAGTGTAGCAAGAGGCACTCGCCCACCCACGAGCCATGATGCTGGCGCGGTGTGTGTGGTACAGAAGCCTAGGGTGCGGTCACAAGGAACAGAGGACGAGAACCCTGTAGGTGGGAAGGCTCCAAGCTTTGTTCAGGCAAGAATAAGTTTTGTTTATTGAAATTTGGAGTTTCTGTAAAGAAAGAATAGATCCACTTGGTTAACAGATTTGGAGAAGGAAATAGCAACCCACTCCAGTATTCTTGCTTGGGAAATTCCATGGAGAGAGGAGCCTAGTGGGCTACAGTCCATGGGATCGCAGAGAGTCAGAGGTGACTTACTGACTGAGCAACAAAATGGTTTTATTTTTGGCATAGCTAGACAGGTCTTTCTGGATGGAGAGGCATGCCTGGCATATAATACACTCTTAATAAGTATTTTTTGATGTAATAGATGGAAAAGCACTTTGGGAACACATGTAAAATATTCTGCTTTCTTAATATGTTAAAAAAATTAACCTGACATTTTTTTTTCTCCCAATTGTAGATTTTCCTTGCTCCTGCTTAACTTGGAGGAGTACTACTTTGAACAGCACACGGCTCATCACATTCAGCACAAGGGCAGCCAGAAGGAAAGGTAAGGAGGAGTTTTAGATCTCTGCAGACTTACAGACTTTTCTGTTGTCTGTTTTAAAATTAAATGTATGATCATACAGTTTTTCCCTTCTTTTATATTGGGAAACTAATGAGAAGAAAGGGATTTATAAATCCAACGTATGGATTGTCATAACTTAAGATATTTTCTAAAGCTGAACGTGAAAGTTGCTCAGTTGTGTCTGACTCTTTGCAACTCCGTGGACTATAGAGTCCATGGAATTCTCCAGGCCAGAATATTGGAGTGGGTAGATTTATCCTTCTCCAGGGGATCTTCCAAACCCAGGAATCGAACTGGGGTCTCCTGCATTGCAGGCAAATTCTTTACCAATTGAGCTATCAGGGAAGCCCTTTCTAAAGCTTAATGTGTACTAATTCCTCAAAGGTTGTGTCTGGTTCTTAAATCCACCCGATGGGGCCCTAATTCATTCCATCACTTTTTTCTTGCATCACTTTTGTCCTTGTGTGCTCAATTATTTGGGTTATGGTGTTTTAGAGTAATGATCATAAAACATCAGTGCATGTGGTGTAAAAATCAGTACTTTCAAACGAATAATTTGATTTGAGCTAGAAGCAAAATCTCTAGAAGCAAAATACTCTGTATTTTAATTATTATTGTTTATTACTGTAAAAGTAGATTGTTTCTTTGGCCATACCATTTGAAAGCTATTTGCAAAAGTATATAATGAAGTTTTTTTTTTTTTTTGGTTTAAAATGTCAACTTTGTATTAACTAAAATGTATCTGTTAATTCTCTTGGTTTGTCACTTAACAACTATGGGCTACAATTTAGAACATGCTTTAGTATTAGATAAACACTTTTTACCATTTTAAAAATGAAATATCCTTTAATCCTGAAAGGATCAAAACCGTGTTCAGTCCAGTCCAGTTGCTCAGTCATGTCCAACTCTTTGTGACCCCATGGACTGCAGCACGCCAGGCTTCCCTGTCCAACACCAACTCCCAGAGTTTACTCAGTGAGTCAGTGATGCCATCCAACCATCTCATCCTCTGTTGTCCCCTTCTCCTCCTGCCTTCAATCTTTCCCAGCATCAGGGTTTTTCAAATGAGTCAGTTCTTTGCATCAGGTGGCCAAAAGTATTGGAGTTTCAGCTTTATCATCCGTCCTTCCAATGAATATCCAGGACTGATTTCCTTTAGGATGGACTGGTTGGATCTCCTTGAAGTCCAAGGGACTCTCAAGAGTCTTCTCCATTACTACTGTTCAAAAGCATTAATTCTTCGTGTAGTTTTTGTTTAAATCAAAACTGTGTAATATTTGTTTAAATATAAACCAAAGTAAAACTCAGCTTTTTGTTTGATAGGTTTGGGCATATCTGTTTCCTTGGCATTCAATCATATTATATAATTATTTTTCTAATTGAAAGTAGAACCTTGGCTTTTTACCTCTAGAATTTTGAACATATTTTTTTCTCCTAATTTCATATCTTTTACTCTCCCAATGCTCCTCTGCTCTCTGTGATAATAATGTCCTGCCTAAAATTGAATACATTATTGAAGCACAAATATAAGCAAGCAAACTGAAACCTGTTTTTGTAATTTTCAAGTTATTATTACGTTGAAATGGTACTGTTCCATGGAAGTGAATTTGGCAATATTTAGCAAGATTGCATGTAAATTATCCTATTGATCTAGCAATGCTACTTGTAGGAAACTACCTCAGAGGTGCAGAGATGCACTAGAAAGTATATAAATGGACATATGCCCTAGATTATTTATTGTAGTACTATTTGTAATAGCAAGATGCTGGAAGCAGTTTAGTGCGTGACTGAATAACTTACAGAATGACCACATACTGGAGTATTATGAAACTGTAACAGAGGAATGAAGAAGTTCTGTATGTTACTGTACTCCAATACATAACAAGTGAAAAATGCAAGGGAAGAATATTTTGTGTTGGATGCCATCTTTCATATAAGAATGGGACAGTTATATTGACTATATTTTTAAAAGTTAAATATATATACATATTTTAAAGCATAAGCAAAAAGCTAATGGAAATGGGTATCTACAGAGAAAAAGGAGGGATCAGGGGATAATACTGAGATGACAACTAGATGCCTCTGAATGTACCTGTTTTTATAGCTCTGTTTTTGGAACCATAGGAATATTTATTTGCAATATAGAATTTATTTCTTTATTAAATCTCAGGAGAAGCAGAAAATTCTAAAAATTAAAAAGAAAATGAAACAAATGAACCTAACTATATATAAAGCTGGAGGATTAATCACGGAAAAGAATTGTTTTAATCAACTTCACAACGCAATAATTTGTGTCTCTGGTGAGATATATTTTCAGTTAAGGAAGAATTGCAAAAAATGTTGTAAATTGTTTTAGTAGTAATATTAAGTATTTTTGTATTATTTTGGAACTGTTTTATGCACACAATTTTATATAGTTAGATAAAGCAAAATGCCAAGATCGAGATTTCCAGTATAAAGGAGATACAGATCTAATATTAAAGGAGTTAAGTAAAAACCTTGGGATCTTTGATTTGAATTGGTAATGCTTATATGGAGTCATATGCTTTTCTTTTAAAAGAAAGTGGTTTCTAGCTCTGCCTTCTGAAAAGACCTAGAAACAGCTCAGTAGCAATGAGCTACTCTGTGAATGCCTCTCTCCAGTAAAAGGAATGAGGGCTCTTTGGAGAAGTGCCTGAGTCTAAGTGAGGGGCAGGAAATGTGAGGGAGGCAAGCCTGTAACATCTTGTTTTCCTGGCAGGTAAGGAAAAATATAAAAAACGATTGCATACTGAATTAAAAGGGCACAAGGCCATCCTGAAAAGTTGGGCAAAAAAAAGAAAAAAAATGGAGCAGATTGAGCATCAAAAAAGAATGACTATAGGGGATTGGAATGTATCATAAGGACTCAACTCCATGAGTTCATAATGATATATATATAACATAAATTCATATGTATATATATATATGTGTGTATCATTTACCTTCAAAGGATTGTATACCGACTCATTTTTCTAAAACTTGATAAAAAGATCAAGCATTTTCCCTGCTTTCCTTGTACCAATTGTATTTCAGGGTGATCAAATCATAGTTAATTAAAGCTGTTCTTTGATAAATTCTAGATAACAAACTGGAGAAGGCAATGGTACCCCATTCCAGTACTCTCGCCTGGAAAATCCCATGGACGGAGGGCCTGGTGGGCCCATGGGGTTGCTAAGAGTCAGACACGACTGAGGGGCTTCACTTTCACTTTTCACTTTCATGCATTGGAGAAGGAAATGGCAACACACTCCAGTGTTCTTGCCTGGAGAATCCCAAGGACAGGCGAGCCTGGTGGGGTCTGTCTATGGGGTCGCACAGAGTCAGACATAACTGAAGCGACTTAGCGGCAGCAGATAACAAACATTGAAGGACTGTTAAAAATTTCAGTCCCTAGTGAATCAGGGATCGACAGACTATGGTCATATCTGGCTGCCACTTGTGTTTTTTAAATAAAGTTTTATTGGAATGCAGTCACAGCCACTTGTTTACATCTTGTATCTGGTTGGTTTTCTGTAACAACAGGGAAACAGAGCTGAATAGAGACAGATACCAAATGGCCCACAAAATCAAAAATAATTGCTGTCTGGCTCTTTACTGAAAAGGTTTGCTAACCCCTGACCTAGACATACTCTTCAGTGGCTGCTAAACTAGCAGGTGAAAAGCTGCTAAGAAATATTTTAATGCACGTGTCAAGGTGGGTACTATCTGAACCCACTGGGGCCTCCTGATGTGAGGGCAGTACATGTGCACTGCCTCTGACATAAAGGAAGTGGGATAGATGAAAACCACAGAGACGTGTTTAGCAAAGTCC
Organism: Capra hircus; assembly: GCF_001704415.2. Classification (NCBI taxonomy): domain Eukaryota; kingdom Metazoa; phylum Chordata; class Mammalia; order Artiodactyla; family Bovidae; genus Capra; species Capra hircus. The sequence goes on from NC_030821.1 coordinate 57,274,247, forward strand.
ATAAACTGGGGATATGAACACTGTCTTAGATTAAGAGAGATTAGGAGACATATCGGCTAAAGGAAAGGTGGGCTTTGAACAAAGCAACTATAAAAAACAGTTATAAAATAGATTCGAACCCTGGCTTTATCCTGGATGACATTAAGGAATTATTATTTTTTGTAGATGTGTAATGATGGTCATTTATCGAAGGACTTGAGAGATTCATGTTAAAGTATGTTTAGATGAAGTACTGGAGAAGGAAATGGCAACCCACTCCAGTGTTCTTGCCTGGAGAATCCCATGGACAGAGGAACCTGGTGGGCTACAGTCCATGGGGTCACAAAGAGGTGGACGTGACTGAGCACAACACAGCAGATGAAGTATAGGAGGTCTGGGAATTTATCTAAAATCCAGTAGGGTTCTGGGGTGTTAGACACAAAACAGGAATGACTGCATGTTAACAGCTGCAGGAACTAGTGGATTGGTACTTGGGAGTTTTCTGTTCTATTTGTATTTCTTTAGCTTTTGGCTTAAAAGTACTTAAGTTATTATTAGGTAATTTAGGGTGTTAGAGAAGTAAATGCAATTAACAGCATGGAAAAAATGATATAAAAATCAACATTTAAAAGATCCTTTGAGGAAGAATTATAGACTATATCATGGCTTTTATCGTGATGCTTCTCATCCATTTGGTACATATACATGTGTACTCAGAGGCAGACCTTTCTCAGATTGCGATGGGACTTTATCCTGTGGGCTAGGAAGCCACTGGCATTTTTGTAAGCCAGGAAGGATGTGAGATTTTTTGGCAGAATAATTGACTCAGGGAGGGGACACAGGGACAGGGAGAGCAGGTGGGTCTTTCTAGAGTCCAAGTAAAATAATTGCTTCAATTAAGCGACCCGTGGGATGGGCAGAGTGAGAAGGGTTCACTAGGACACCAAGGAATGGCTAGAGAAAAGGCCCAAGTGTCATACAAGTAATTAAAAAAAAAATCCATGGAGCTTTCCTTGTAGACAAAATAGAGTCTTAGAAACTAAGGTGATTTTTTTTTTTAAGGTTTCTTTTTCCCCAGCTTTTCTTAACCTGTGTTCTGATTACATAATAAATATGTAATTTTTTGCATATTTGCAATTACATATATTGCCTTGGTCTGATCATTGATAAAAGTCATTCAGTCAGTAAAAGACAATAAAGTGTAGCTTTTTATTGGCTTCAGCCTAGTGAGGCACACTGGCCTCTGGCATGCCTCGGCAGGCATCCCCCTAGACTTACTAGAGCCTTAACCATGTCCCAGGAAAGGAGAAAAATGGTCGACAGCTGATCTATTTGGTATTATAGTAGTAGGCAGATCGTCTTTAAAATTGCTTATTCTCATAGAAGCAATTTTACCCTGAATTCCTATGTACCCCAGAATCACTGCTAAAAGCATTTTATGTGCTAAATTCAAACTGTTATTTTCCCATGGTTATAAATAAGGAAAAAAATCCCTTACCTAATCAATGTCAGGTTTAAAAAGGATTAGGGTTACAGTATGGTCTTCTGAATAGGTATTTAAGATGTAGGAAATTCAAAGTCAAAAGAATTAACCACAGACAGGATGGAATCAGTGTTTCTTAAGGATCAGAAAACTGCTTCACATTCATGTAGTTGTGAGGACCAAGTGAAGTGATAATGGGTAAAATACCCAGGACAGTCCTCAGCCAGCAAGACTGTATTACAACATGTGGAGTTTCTTTAACCTCTAGGGAGGAGGTGATGGTTGTTGCTTAGTTGCTAAGTCGTGTCTGACTCTTGGCAACCTCATGGACTCTATGTAGCACAGTGAACTCTTCTGTCCTCCACTATCCCCCAGAGTCTGCTCACATTCCTGTCCATTGAGTCGGTGATGCCATCTAACCATCCTCTGCTGCCCTCTTCTCCTTTTGCCTTCAATCTTTCCCAGCATCAGAGTCTTTTCCAGTGAGTAGGTTCTTCATATCAGGTGGCCAAAGTATTGGAGCTTCAGCATCAGTCCTTCCAGTGAATATTCAGGGTTGATTTCCTTTAGGAGGTGAGGACAATTATTTTGCTATTTTGCTATGTTGTCCAACCTTTCATACCTTTGTCTTTGATCTTTTATTAGTTGATGCTTTAGTCATCTACATGCTAGTTAAAATGTGTTATAATTCTTCTGTGACTTCTGTTATGTTCATTAATAATATCCCTTTGTACTTTATCTCTAGGAAAATCAGAGGCTCCTTAAAAATATGTTCAAAATCAGTTATTTTTGAACCGGATGCAATATCCCAACCCATCATTAAGGTAAACACACTTTCAATGTGAAGAGAAATAGCCCTATATTTGTGTACATTTTACCTTGTCTTATTTTTATAACCTCTCTCTCTCTCAATTTTATACAGATTCCTTTGAGGGATTGTATAAAAATAGGAAAACATGGAGAAAATGAAGCCAATAGACACTTTGCAAAGTATGTCACTGTCATGACTGACTTTACTTCTACCAAAAAACTGTATGTATATGTGTATGTATATATATATATTGAATGACTTTTATCTGCATTTTTAGGACAGTATCTGGGGCGATTTCACTCATTTTCAGCCAGGTAAGGAGACTTGGTAAATATTTTTTCTAACCTGAATGAACATTTAAATGAATAAATACATTATATATATGTATATGTGTGTTTATGTATGGGCTTCCGTATACATACTTTTTTAGCATAATGAAATTATTTGTACAAGTCTCAAATGAAGACCGCTGGAAAAGATGTTTAAATTCTTTTAAAATTTAGTCACTGGGAAATATGTTTTAGAAGGTGTGATCCCTGCTGAGATCCTTAACATTCCTCAGGTAGGTAGGTGAGTGGGGGTGTGTGTGTGTTACCTGCCGGCTGTGGGTTCGCCCTTAGGAGTCCTGACGGTGTGTGAGGTTGAGGTAAAGGACTGCAGGATCTCCTGTAGCCTCGTCACCATTTAGGAGGGGGGAGGCCAGTGCCCACCGCTTCAGTGAGCTCAAGGTGACTCGTGATGGCAACCCGGGCATGACTCGGGTTGTGTAGCCTTGTCGAATTATAAAGCCTTGGAGTCATGACTTTTTATTCATTTCATGTTTACTCAGTATAGATTTTTGCATCCAGCACTGTGTCGCCACTGGCAGTACAGAGATAAATTATAACATGTGTTTTCTCCTAACATACACGACTGACCCTTGAGTAAAGCAAAAGTTCAGGGCACTGACAACCTCCAACACAGTTAAAAATTCCTGTATAACTTTTGACTCCCCCAAAGCTTAACTACTACGAATAGCCTACTGGTGCCTTACTGATGACACGTGCTTAGTTGCGTCCCACTCTTTGTGACCCCATGAGCTATAGCCCGCCAGGCTCTTCTGTCCATGGGAATTTTCAGACAAGAATACTGGAGTGGGTTGCCATTTCATCCTGTAGGGGATCATACATGGTTGATTAACACATTTTGTATGTTGTATGTATTATATTATGTAGTCATACAGTACAGTGAGTTAGAGAGAAAAGGTTATAAGAAAATCATAAGGAAGAGAAGACACGTTTGCAGTATGTACTAGGTTTATTAATACTATAAGTTTCTCATCTGTTTACAAGTTTAGTAACTGCACAGCAGGGTGACTGCTAGTTATTAAGTAGAAATGGATCATCGCAGAGGTCTTCATCCTTGTCATCTCTTCGTGCTGAGGAGGAAGAGAGTCTTGCTGTCTCAGGGGGGCAGAGGAGGAGGAGGTGGGTGGGTGGGGGTGCAGGAAAGGCAGACACATTCAGTTTAAATTTATAGAAATACGTTATAATTTCTGTCTTTTTCTGCTTTTTTATTTCTCTAAAAGTGTTTCTCCACGTACCCATCCTTCTTCCACAGTTTGCTTTAGTTTCAGCGCCTGTGTCAAAGAAGAGTCCATGTTGTAAAAAGAAGTCAACAAGCAGGAAAAAATAAAAAAACCAGGCACTTCTGCTAGGTTGTCCAATGTCAGTTTATTCCCCGGCGCTTGCTGCGTCTCCTCCCTCCAGTCTGGCTCTGGTTTGGGAGTGCTCGTCTGCATCAGGTCATCTTCTGTCCTCAGGTGCAGTTGTCCGTTAGTGCTTGGATCTCTCTGAGATCCAGGTCTCGAAATGTTTCAGCCCCCTTCTTTTTTGGCCATATCCATAATCTGATTGGCTCTGTCATAAATGCCATGTGGTCGTGCACAGCATCCAAACAGTTTTCTCTAGCAGGAATGTATGGTTTTCAGCTTGGTGGCTTTCATGGCTTTTTCTTGAACAACCTGGGCATCTTCAGTGGTGCGGTCCTTACAGACTCTGAAGATATTCCGGCTGTCAGCACTGACAGCCCTTTCCATAGAGCACTGTGTGCACTAAACCTTAAAGGTTCTTATGACCCCTTGATCTGGAGTCTCAATTAGAGACACTGTTTTGGGGCAAGTAGACTGCTTTGACAGCTTTGGTGTTGAACTCATCATTCTAGGTGGCCAGGGGTATTGTCCAATTTAAAAAAATGTTAAAGGGTAGTCCCTTACTGGCAAAATACTTCCTGACTGCATCGATGGGACAAAGCATCGATAGAACCAATCCAGGAAAAGGGTTCTTGCTGCCCAGGCCCTCTTGCTGCGCAACCTAAAGATGGCAGCTGTGATCATCTCTTCTCTTCAAGGCTGCTGCTGCTGCTAAGTTGCTTCAGTCATGTCCAACTCTGTGTGACCCCATAGATGGCAGCCCACCAGGCTCCTCCATCCCTGGGATTCTCCAGGCAAGAACACTGGAGTGGGTTGCCATGTCCTTCTCCAATGCATGAAAGTGAAGAGTGAAAGTGAAATCGCTCAGTTGTGTCTGACTCTTAGTGACCCCATGGACTGCAGCCCACCAGGCTCCTCCATCCATGGGAATTTCCAGGCAAGAGTACTGGAGTGAGTCACCATTGCCTTCTCCGCTCTTCAAGGCTAGAGATCAGCAACTTTGTAGATCAGGGCAGTCCTGCTCATCAACTCCACTGCACTTGTGTGAAACAGCAGACGTAGCCTATCTCAGCCTGCCGTATTAACTCCTGGTCCTCACTTCTCTTCCTAATGAATGTCCTTTGTGGATTCCCTGCTCACCCACCCCAGCCACCTGCAGAAGAGGGCACTTTCATCTGCAGTAAAAACCTGTCCAGGCAGATACTCTTTTCTCCTCAGAGATATTTTTCATGCTGTCTGGAAGCTCATCCGCTGCCTCTTGGTTGGCAGAAGCTGCTTTTCCTGTTATCTTGACATTTCTAAAGCCAAACCTCTTTCTAAAATTATCAAACCATCCTTTGCTGGTGTTTAGTTCTCCAGCTTTAGCTCCTTCACCTTCCTTTGGCTTTAAGTTGTCATGTGATGACTTCATACTCATCTATAGGTGTGGCTTTCTTATAGCAATCCTGAACCCACATAAAAGCTGCATGTTAAACATGAGATGAAGTGTTTCACAGAAAGTGCCGGGTTCTCCTGCCTGCGGGGTAGCTGCGTGACCACTTCATGAATGTCCTTTTCCTTTCTACAATGGTCCTTAATGCAGGATACATTTATCGTGACACGGTGGCAGCCACAGCTGTGGACTTCAGCTCAATCAGTGGCGCACGTCAAGCAGCTCAGCTGTTGCTTGTAGTGTCGTGACTTGCCTCGGCTTCTCTGGAGCACTGCCAGCATCACTAGCGGCACTTCGTATGGGTCCCGTGGTGTTCAAGGTTTACGATCTGACACTGAGCACGATGAAAGATGCACAAGAACCAGGAGAAACCACTTTTTACTGCAATGCAGTCTACTGTAGAGATGGCTGTTCATAGGGAGATGAGTGGTGTCCTGTGGCCTTTTGAGGTTACTCTCAGCACTTGACCTCAGCACAGGGGGTGGCTAGGAAGCTATGGCCGTGGTACAGTGTGAGCTGCAGGGAGGGAACACTGTGGCTTCACGCTGCATCTCTATATAGTTATTTACATTTTCTCTCCACTTCAGTTGGTGCCCCGTCTGGTCCAGAAGTTTGCATGTTGTGATAAAAAATTTATCATGTTTGTTTTATGGTTGTAAATGATATGATAGACTAGTATCTACATACATTTATGTACTCATGACATCCTTATGTCTTAATTTTTCTGACATTTCTAGGCAATGCAGTTCATCTTCTTTCCAATTGTCTGAAATCTCCACAAAATTTTCCAGTGTATTTATTGAAAACAGTCCACATGTAAGTGGACCCAGGTGGTTCATGCCCATGTTGTTCAGGGGTCAGCTGTACTTAATTCACCTGCAGATCTTTAAAAAATTATGAGTAGAGCTAATTTTTGTTGTTTAGTCGCTAAGTCATGTCTGACTGTTTGTGACCCCATAGATGGTAGGCCGCCAGGCTCCTCTGCCCGTGAGATTCTCTTGGCAAGAATACTGGAGTGGGTTGCCGTTTCCTTCTCTGAGGATCTTCCCAACCCAGGGATCCTCTGCATTGTCAGGTGGATTCTTTACCACTGAGCCATCTGGGACGCCCATTAGCCCTGTCTTTGTGCTGTGAATCTCACCTTCTTCACCTTGCAAATGAAAGGGAGAGAGGAGATCAGGGTTGCCTCCCCTCTGCAGAGCCCCAGATCCTTGAAGTGTTCAAAGAAAAGTATCTTTCTGTGAAATGTTGGAAAAGCCATGGGAAACAGATATAGAGGTTTCTTCACTTCAGGACTTGACTCAAAGCCTTGTGAGTCTCACGGGGTGAATAGTCTGGAACAGAGAGCCTCCTGGTGTTGTTCAGATCATGCAGCCCTCTTGTTCATGGCCCTTTTTAGCATATGTTGAAAATTATTTTATGAAAGCTGGGAGATATCAGGGTACGTGATATTCTAGGTCTGCCTTCCATGGTTCTATTAATTTTAGAATGTCTGTTAGTTTTAACTGGCATAAATGAAAGCGGTTACTGCCATCTCTTACTTTGGGGAAGGAACACCATTATTGATAATTCTGGCCCACAGCTGTATTCTCATAATTACTACAGTATCATTCTACACTGTGGCTTTATTCTGGAAAGTCCATATCTTGAAAGGAGTGGGTACGTTTTAAATTGGAAGTGTGGTTTCTGTTATAAAAGTATCCATTTTAATATAATTTTAATAAACCTAGAAGCAAAATCTTTCTATTGCCTTTCAATAGTTTATGTAAGATGTCTCATATCAAGCTCATAATCAGCTATATTATATCAAGGGGCAACTAGACATAAGCTACTCTTTCAAGTATTAAGTTTCCTGGGTTAACTGCACAACCAAGAAAACAGTGTGTGTGTGTGTGTTGTTGTTTGTTTGTTTTCATTACTTACTAGGTCACAGTGCTTCAGAAATATGTTATGGTTCTTTGGGCTTTAGAGAGCTTTGCTTCTATATACTCTTTTGCTGGTAAAATAAAGAGGAAGGTGTGTGTGTGTGTGTCAACAATAGTAGTCATGCATCCTGGGTTTCCTCAGTGACTCAGACGGTAAAGAATCTGCTGCAATGCAGAAGACCTGGGTTCAGTCCCAGGGTCGGGAAGATCCCCCAGAGAAGGGCATCCAACCCACTGCAGTATTTTTGCCTGGAGCATTCCATGGACAGAGGAGCCTGGCAGGTTACAGTCCTTGGGGTCATAAAGAGTCAGACAGGACTGAGCGACTAACACTTTTCACTTTCTTCATGCATCCTGTAAGTATCACAGTCACGGTTTTAGAGATGGACGTGAAGTTGCTCAGTCACGTGTGACTATGTGCAGTCCCATGGACTTCAGCCCGCCAGGCTCCTCCGTCCATGGAATTTTCCAGGCAAGAGTGTTGGAGTGGGTTGCCATTTCCTTCTCCAGGGGATCTTCCCGACCCGGGGATTGAACCCAGTTCTCCCGCATTGCAGGCAGACGCTTTACCCTCTGAGCCACCAGAGAAGCCCAAGAGAGAGGAGGAAGGTAGAGGGAAGAATAAAATACGTGAAGCCCCTCTCTCCAAGAACGTAACCTCTCAGTGGGGCGGCAGACAGTGAGCAGACGTCTTCTCTGACGTCAGGCAGAGACAGCCGCCATGAGGAAGATGCACCAGGACAGAGGCCAAAACGTGAGAAGGCACGCGCGAGCTGCGGTAGCGCAGCAGCGGCGGACGCCTCGCTGGGAAGGGCCCCGGTCTGATTGGTCTCTGCCTGTGGGTCTCCCCAGCGCCCAGGACAGCGGGGCACACCAGGCGAGCATCTGGGGCTGCTGACTCAGCCGTGTGGCCCAGGCTGGTGGCGGCGGGAAGGTGAGAGGGGTTGGCGTCCGGTGTGCTCTGAAGAGACCCTGACAGAGGTGCTGCTGGGCTCGTGGTGAGGCTCGATGTGGGAGCAGGCTCTGTAGATCATGACCTGGAGGAGGCGCCGCCGCCGTCTGGGGGTCTCTGTCTGGGCTTCGGGAGGAGGCTGGGCCTGGAATGACAGACTGAGGAGCCACCGTTTGCAGACACTTGTCAGCCCCGGGGCTGGGTGCGTTCTCGGGAGGTTGGGAGGAAAGCAGGGACCCTGGGAAGGTGAACCGTAGCTGGTGAGGTCGGGAGAACCTGGAGCAGGTGCCGCGCAGCCGGCTAGAAACCTGCTCCAGGAAGAGCCCAGCTATGTCTCATCCGAGAAACAGAGTCCAAGTCCCGAGAACAGTAACCTTGTGCATCCTCCCCGACCTTGAGTGTCCTCGCTGACCTCGTCAGGAATGGTTGCAGTAACACGGATCGGAGGAAAACCTACTTTGGGCCCTGGAAAGTATGTCAGCTCTGGCAAAGAGTTGTACCACTAAGACGAACAGAAAAGGGGTAAAAAGATGTGAGACCAAAGGAGCGTTTTTTAATCTGTAGTTTGTTTTAAACGGGACAAGATGCATCGTGTGATCCTAGGAGCTACGTTTTTGAACAGCTGACGGATGTGGGGGAAGCAGACTTTCTGTCCTAACTGGAGGGAGGGCGGGATTAGGGCGCATGTGCGAGGAGGTTGATGCTCTGGGGCGTGTGTGATATGTGGTTGCTTGTGTGTGTGTGTGTGTGTGTGTGTGATATGTGATTGCTAGTGTCCCATGTGAGGACAAGTGGCCTGGTGCATGTGAAAACTGCACCTCTAGAAAAGAGAGGTTTCTCTATGTTGATGAATGGATTTCATACCACAGTGACTGTCTTAATCCTTTCTTAGACAATGAGCACTTAGGTTAGCACCCTTCACCTATGTGGTTACTGGGCTCAAGTGATGACATTGACAAGCCATCTTAGACATTGTATCCGTCTTGCAGTGGTTGCTACCTCGTTTCCTTAATGAATCTCTTTTTAACTTAATGTTTGTTATTTTAACATCAGAACTTTAAAGCCATACTAATATTAATGCAAGTGCTTTTGGAAATAGAGGTTAAATAACAATGATTTAAATTTGATTCATAACATCCATCAGCTCATCACTGAAAACGTTTAATTATTTTACAAATATTGATTTGTCTTTTTCAGGTGTATTTCATTAAAGAACACAACATTGTTGCACCGTATAAAATAGAAAGGGTAAGTAAGGTTTTTCCTTCATCCCCAACAATTTCCTAGTGATTTTGAGCAATAACGTTCTGTGTCTATGTTAACTTCTTTGATGGTATAATGACAACAGGTATTTAAAGGCTTGTTACTTAGCAGTTATAACAAAATTATCCAAGGGAGCCACAGACTTCAGTTCAAAAGATTTCAGTTAACTTTTTAGCTTAAAAATAAGTGGGTCTATTAGTGGGGGAAAAGGCTTAAATTATTGGGTTAAAAGTTGAAATCAGAAGATGCATCATATTTACTGGGTATCACTGAGAACTTCTTTTAAATGTTACAGAAATATTTATAGGTTATAAGATACCCTTATTTAAGAGCTCAGTAACAAGTGTATAAGTTCTCCTGATTGGGTAGAAGCTCTGAAGGACCATGAACACAGGACTCATAACTAGACATCACATCCAACCACTCTGTGCTTTACTTAATGTTGTGACTTCCCAAGTGGCTCAGTGGTAAAGAACCCGCCTGCCAAGGCAGGAGATGTGGGTTCGATCCCTGGGCAAGGAAGATCCGCTGAAGGAAGAAATGGCAACCCACTCCAGTATTCTTGCCTTGAGAATACCCTGGACAGAGGAGCCTGAGCACAGACCCATGCTGCGGTTTCGCATGTAGTAAAGGGATAACTCCTAGCAGAGGAGACCTTACAGGACCTAGAGATGGGCCTACTGCTCCTGTCACGACTCCTCTGAATTAGGAAAAGCCCCACCTCTGAGCAGACTGCTGCAGGCTGGATGGCAGTCCTGGTCACAGGCCGGCCTGGCATGCAAGTCCTCGGCAGCAGCTGGGACAGCTGGCCACTAGTAGCCACCTCCAGGTTTTATGTGCAGGAAACATTTGTGCACGCCAGTCAGTCAGGAGCAGTGAGCCCTGAGCTCTTGTTGCTCACAGGCAGTGCCATTGGCATCTGGGAAGGATGCTTCTTCACCGTGAGGGGCTGTCCCTTATGTTACAGGCTGCCCCACCCACTGAGTGCTCCCCCCAACACTGTCCCCTCCTGCTGTGTGGCACCTCCACATGTCGACAAATGCCCTGCAGGGGTGGCAGGACCACCTCCCTCCAAGCTGAGAACCACTGGTCGTTGCACCCTCACTGCAGAGGTTCTCCTGACGCCTCCTCAAGGCACAAATATGCTGAAAAGTGACGTCAAAGGAAGTGGGTCAGGTTGTCTGAAGCAAAGAAAAGCTCTTTTGTTCCAGTGTGAATGTGGACACCAGAAGATTCTCAGGTTTAAGGGGGAGAATGATGACATTGACGATGGTGATGAGAGATGATAGACTGGGAAGACCCTTATTGCTCTGATGGGGAGACTGGTTCAGAAACAGTACATGGATGATTCCCTTTTTGAGAAATCCAGAAACCAGTTCAGAGTGCCCTGTGCCCAGGTGAGAGTGCAGTGAGCCACACTGAAGGTGTGGGAACATTGGGGCATCGTCTCACCATAGTCCCTCCCCTGGCACAGTGCACGTGATTGCAGGGGATGCCCAGTCCCCACCTTCTCACCTGTCCTGGAGCTCTGATGGACCCATAATGCTCTAGATGTCTGGGGATCCTCCTCCCAAAACAGGGAAGAGCTGGGCTTGTGCAGCTGCTCCAGGGGACTTTGAGCCAGAGAAAGGCAGATGCAGCCCAGCACACTCACCCTCGTGGGGAGGAGAAGAGCACAGTTTGTGACACATAAAAAGTAACCGTCACAACATGTGTGCACCCAGCCTCAGAGCACGTGAGTGTGTGAAGCCAGCACTGACAGGATGAGGGAGAGACTGACAGCTGCGCCGAACAGAGGAGACTCCCGTGCCCACCTTCAATAATGGGCAGGTCATCCAGGCAGAAGGTCACTCGGGAAACAGGACTCGACCAGTACTCTAGCCAGATGAGCTTCATAGACACATGCAGAACATCCTGCCCGATGACAATGGGACACGCTCTCCTCACGTGCACAGGGGACATTCTCCAGATCACATGTCAGGTCACAAAACAAGTCAGTAAATCTAATAAGACTGATGTCATTCCAAGTATCTTTAACAACCACCGTGGAGTGAAACCAGAAATCCATAGCAGCAGGAAGATTCATACGTACGCAGAAATTAAACAACCTTCTTGTGCACACAGTGGGTCAAGAAGAAATAAAAAGGGAAATTTAAAAATACTTCAAGATGATCAAAACGAAAACATACCTAAACTCCGAGGATGCCGCAAAAGCAATCCTAAGAAGGAAGTTTAGAGGGTTAAACACTTACCTTAAGAAAAGAGGACGATCTCAAATTGAAAAACCTAATTAGATAGCTCAAGGAACTAGAAAAAGAAGAGCAAATTAAGCCCAAAGGCAGTGGAAGGAAGGAAATAGCAAACACAGAAGTAAATCTCCCAGGTGGGCTGAGGGAGTCCCCTGCAGCCGACAGCAGGGGTTGCAGATGTTCTTAAAAATGGCAGGTCCTGATGTGCCTGATGTGTTCTCCTCTGATTCAGTTCCTCTTCCTCTTTCAGGGCACGATGGAGTATGTCTTCGAGCTGGATGTTTCAGGGAAAGTAGAAGATGTTGTGGAGACACTGCTTCAGGTAAGTCAGCGCTCTTCTCAGATACTCACTGGCAAACTTTTTTGAAAAGAATTTCATATTCGTACATCTCGCCGAAACCATAACCCCTTCTATGAATCTGAATGAGATTTACTTGAATGTGTTGAACTTAAACTCTACATTAGGAATAAGTCATAGGTGTTTTAGAATGGCTCTTAACTGTTACTGAGTAACAGAATGGTGGTTGTGTTTCATTGCTTCTAAGGAACTATCTTCTTATCATCAGAGAGAGAAATAAATCCATGTCTATTTCTGTACTTGTAGCTTCACAGAGCATCCTGTCTGGACAAACTGGGGGACCAAACTGCCATGGTGAGTTTCTAAAGACCTGTGTCTTTATTGTGAATGAGCCTGCGTTGATGTGTCATTTACAGATACATACAGCCTTATTTTTAAAATGATTTTGTCTTAACAGATAACAGCTATCTTGCAGTCCCGTTTGGCTAGGACGTCATTTGACAAAAACAGGTAAGTTTTCCATGATTTTGATTCCTGGTGGTGAAAGCAGCGGCGTTGTCATCTCAGGCCTCATTCAATGTGTCTGCCATTGATGATGGGTGCTGGCGTCTGCCTCGCCCCAAAGCTGCTGACCTGGGGCAATGGCCCCGGCCTCAATGCCAGCGCGAAGTCTGGGGGCTCCTGGCCTCTTGAAGGCCTGGGGAATGGTGCCCCCGCAGAGCCTCCCAGTCTGTGAGCTTCTGTCCTTTCACACGTTACCCCTTCCGTTCAGGCCACCAGCCCCCATTGCTCAGGTTGCTGTGACAGCATTTAGCTCATCACCCCTACACTCCCGCGCCTTTCCTTCTGCAGTCCCCTTTCTCTACTCTTCTGAATGCGCTTTTAAAATACTTTCTTTCTAAAGAACTTACTTGTTTATATCACTTGTCTGTTTGATACTCCTCCAGAGGGTAAAGTATTCACTTTTCTAAGTATCCAATATATTTTCTGCAAGTAACTATACTTTCGTATTAACCTGTTCTCTGATTTCTTTCTCCCCATATTTTAAGTAGATTTCCTTCTGTTAAGTAGATTTGGGCTGTTTGTCTGTGTCTCTGTCTGCAGTACCACTGTGTTAATCACTGTGTCTTAGTATCTGCCCCAGCATTTCCTTTCTAATTTATGTCTTCAGTGTTTTGGTCTTACACATTCTGCGTAAAGTTAGAATCAGCTTGTCAAGTTCCATAGAAGAAAAGCCTACTGGGATTTTGACTCTGATTGCAGTGAAACTCTGTTTAAGTCTTCCTTAGTGTCTTTTTTGCCTGGAGAATCCCAGGGACGGTGGAGCCTGGTGGGCTGCTGTCTATGGGGTCGCCCAGAGTCAGACACGACTAAAGTGACTTAGCAGCAGCAGTAGTGTCTTTTTTACAGTTTTCTTTGTAAAAGTCTTTCTTCTCTTATGCTAGATTTATTCCAAGTATTTCATATTTTAGTGGTGTTTTAAATGGTATCCTAAAATATGTCATTTTCTCTTTATTGTTGACAAGTAGAATGAAGTATATTTTTGTGTATTCATTTTGTTTTTAGCAACCCTGCTAAACTTTGTGCAATTCCATTTACTTAATATATATGTACAGATTGTCTAATGTGTATAAAATCTTAGGTATGGATTATTGCAGTCTCTAGTCATGAGATGTCATTTTTACTTTAGATTTTTGTGTTTTGCGGTATCTTTGCAGCTTAGGACAAAGCAGAACATATTGGTTGAATAGATTATTACGTGTCGGCTTTGGCTGAAAGCTTATGTGTATACTTGAGAGTAGTTGGTAATATTCTGTTTTAGTGCTACCTTTATGAGGTTTGTGAGCCTTAAACTGTGTTTGAAAATGTTAGAGAGTTTGCTGGTAAAGTCATCTTGCCAAGAATGTCTTTTCTATGGTTATGTTTGTTCTTTCTCTGTTTCACCTACATAGCATTACTTTTCATTTTTGTATTTGTAGGATGTACCAGTTAAATATGTTGCAGAGGGGCAAGTATAGCATTCATTTTAGGAAGGAAAAGAATAAGAATTATATAATGAGAATTAGCTTCTTTTGACCTACTTAGAATGGATAAATTTTCTAATTAGCAATTTAGACTTTAATCCTGGGCTTCAGCGTGACATTAATTTTTAAAATGGTTCACCATGAAAGTTTTAACTTATCCAGTCTCCAGAGTGTTAGGCTAAAGAATTTGGGGGAGAAATATTTACAACATAAAGTGAAATGTTGCAAGATTATATAATTCCTCTAAACAAAAGAAAATAAACTTTTGCTAAATAAGTACAATTTTCATCATACTTCCAAGGAAATACTTTTTTTTAATTGAAGTATATTTTTTTTCCCTACTGTTCATTCTGAAAAATTTCAAATCCTCACAAGTCGAAAAGGTAATAGTGAACACAGATTCCGTGTGAGTCACGAGGTATTAATTTGTCAACATTTTGCTCCATTTGCTTTGGTCCTTGCATGCTCATGCTGTTGCTTGCTGTGTGTGTACATAAGTAACACATGTATGTCTATATGTTATATACATAGGTATACATGCATAGCTGATGTGCATATGTATGCTTGTATGATATATTTAAAATATGAGTATTTTTCCTGAGCAATTTGAAATGACACTGCAAGACTCCCTCACACTTCACCCGCGACTGCTTCAACATTTCTCTGTTACAGGAAGATCTCTGCCGCCCTCCATACTGTTATGATAACTCACGCAGCAATAGTCTGCATGCCAGGCAGCTCATAACTCCAGTCAGGTTTCCCCATTTATACCCCGAAATGTCGTCATTAAAATACTTGGTATTAATTTTAGATTGAAAGATGTAAGGACAGGACAAAGAGTTCTATCTCCTCATCCAGTTCCCCGCACTGTTATATGTTTATATATAACATGTTTTGTACATATACAAGTTATATGTTTATATATAATATGTCTATATTATGCTGCTGTCTTTTGAGCACAATCCTAGATTTTTTTTGATGCTATCAAAATTTTATTTTCCAATTATTTCTTATGGTATGTAGAAAATAGGGTGGTTGGTTGGTTTTTTTTTTTTTTTTTCATTTTTTTTAAACAATGACCTTGTATCCTATGGCTTTTCCAAATTCAAAATTCACTCATTAGTTGGTTTTGGCTAGAAGCTTCTGTGTATAAATGAAATTAGTTTGTAATATTCTGTTTTATTGCTACCTTTTGTGAGATGTGTGTCTTATACTACCTTTTAAAATGTTACAGAATTTGCTGGTAAAGCCATCTGTGCTTTGGGGTTTTTTTGTAGATTCTATAGTGTTTTATCTGTCCATTATTATTTAATCTGTGAATAATGACAGTTTCACAAAAATTCTTAACGCTTTTATTTCTGCTTCTTGCCTCATTGCACAGTTTGATTAATAGATGCGGTGAGAGCAGACATTCTTGCCTTGTTCTTGGTATTACAGGAAAGAGGTTTAATGTTTCACCACGAAAGAATGATGTCAGCATGCCAGCTGTCCTTAGGATTTTCACAGCTGTCCTTTAATCAGGATGAGGAAGTTTCTTATTATTCGTGGTTTGCTGAGAGTATTCTCAAAAATGAATGTAGAATTTTGTGAAGTGCTTCTTGTGCATTTATAGAGATCATCTTTTTTCTTTCATTCTGTTGATACTATGAATTATGTTGATTGATTGGTTTTTCATTGTTAAAACAACCTTGTATTTGTGGGGTAAATCCAACTTGCTTATGATGTATTGCTTTTTTTGTTTACATATTACTGGATTTTCTTTGCTAGAAGAAGAAGTCCTTTTTCTTCATAAAGGACTTTTTAAAGTTCCTTTTCATGTGTGGCTGTGCCAGGTCTCTGTTGCTGTGCTCAGGCTTTGTCTGGTTGTGGCGAGCGGAGTCACTCTTCATATCAGTGCACGGCTTCTCGTTGCGGTGGCTTCCCTGGTTGGGAAGCCTGTGCTGGCTCTAGTAGGGTACACGAGCTTCAGTAGTTGCGGCTATAAAGGATTTTACATCTCTGTTCATGGATATTGCTCTGTAAATCTTAGTGTATTTGTGAGGTTTTGCTATCAGGGTTATACTCGCTATATAACATGAGTTTAGAAATGCCCCTTTAGTCTGTTTGCCAAGAACGTGTGCAGAATTGTATTTCTTCCTTAAATTTTTAATAGAATTTATTGGTAAAGCCATACAGGCCTGAAGTGTTCTTATTCAATTTATTTACTCGGAAATGTTCTGATTCAATTTATTCACACGACGTATGACTACTTGGGTTGTCTGTTTCTTCTTGTGCCTGTTTGACAAGTTTTTTACTTGTCTGCCTTCTCTTCTGTGATACATAACCTCATCTGCTTTTTCGAAACGAAGTACTCATTGTGCACATTAAAAAAAAAGGCAGTTTTATTTAGGTGACTAGCTTATATCACCGCTTTTCTTATATTAAGTGTTGTGTTTAGATACCTGTTCTGCAGAGTCACCCTGGAGCTCCCTCAGATAAAGTTGAGCCGAGAAAGTAGATTGATTTCTGATTTTTCTTGCTTTTGTTGGAAAACGTATTTTCAGATTCCAAAGTGTTTCTGAAAAGCTGCACATGGAATGCAAAGCAGAAATGGTGACACCTCTGGTGACGAACCCTGGCCACGCCTGCGTCACTGACACCACCCTCTATTTCCAGCCTCTCAACGGGTACCCGGTAAGCAGACTGCAGGCCAGGGAGAGCTCCTTTGCATTGCAGTTTTCGTCTTCAGTGAACTTTTCATTCCGTGAGCTTGACCTTACTGTGTTCGCACATTTCGGTGAGAGTCAGAATGGCCGCCCCCTGCTCACCCAGCATCTGGTATTTAACAGGCTCCCCGTGTGACCTTGACATTTGAGCTCCCCTAACTTGTTTTCTGTGACTTTGGGATCACTTGCTCTCAGCGATGCGAGAAGAAACCCCGCTTCTCCCAATTTTAGTAAAGGGTCCTTAGAGATTTATACCTTTCTACCTGGAAGCACTTCTGCAAGCGAGCAGTGAAATCTACTAAGGTTAAGGAAAATGAATGTTTCCTGTGTACCTGCTTATCTGTACACCTGAGTCGTATTTCTCGTTATTCCTTAATTATAAACACAATCAGTAGGTCTGAGTCTTGCCCAGAGAAGTGGTAGAAAGTGGTCCTCTCCAGCCTGGGGCAGAGGTGCATGTTGAGATGCTGTCACTGGGCAGTTGCAGGGGTGGTGCTGGAAGCAGGCTTCTTTTCCACGATGCCTTTAGACTCATTTGGCCAGACAGTAGAGACTCAGATTTCTACACTAAGACTTGTTAAGGTTAGAGGCTTTATCTAGATCTGGCCCCTTTTCAGAGCGGTTCATTGAAAAAGCAGAAATCCCAGTACTCTGCTCGTACAGTTGGTCCTTTTGGCCGGTAGCTTTAAGAACAGAAATGTTTTCTGCCGTGGAAGAAGTTCTCCCAGTTGGTCCGTCATTGTATGTGCTTCCCTGGTGTTGCTAGAGGTAAAGAATCCACCTGCTAATGCAGGAGATGTGATAGACACGGGTTCCATCCCTGAGTCGGGAAGATCCCCTGGAGAAGGAAATGGCAACCCACTCTAGTATTCTTGCCTGGAGAATTCCCATGGACAGAGGAGCCTGGTGGGCTACAGTCCATGGGGTCGCAAAGAGTCAGATGCAACTGAGCATGACACACGCACGCGCACGCGCACGCGGACACGCACACACACACACCCGCACACACACACCCCCGCACACACCGCACACACCCCCGCACACACCGCACACACCCCCGCACACACCGCACACAGTGTCACTGAAACACAAATATATCCTTTTCTGTGCTGTGCTTAGTCACGTCCGACTCTTTCCAACCCCATGGACTGTAGCCCACCATGAGGATTCTCCAGGCAAGAATACTGGAGTGGGTTGCCATGCCCTCCTCCAGGGGATCTTCTCAACCCAGGGATTGAACCCAGGTCTCCCACATTGCAGGCAGATCCTTTACCATCTGAGACCCCAGGGAAGCCCTTTTCTACCTGATGCTATAATGAGTCCGTCCACCAGGTGGTGCAGCACACCTACCGGGCCCTTCAGTGGACCCAGTGCATATCACTGCTGGCCTTCTGTGTGGTGTGATAAATTGTGTGGGCCACGACAGTTGCTGTGGCTTGAGTCAGTACTTCTGCGAAAATATCTGAGTATGTGCCATAGCTTCAGGGTCCCAGGTGTCTGGGCTGGGGGCCTTGGCTGGTCTTCTGGCAGCTTCTACCGCTGCATACCCTGCCTCTGTGGGCTCCTCCTCCCTCTCATGTGGAGAGGAGGGTGGACCTGTAGCCTTTTGTAACCTTGTTCCTCTCTTACTAGCATTTCAAGGCTCCAGAGAAGCAAGAAAATTTCTCTCCTCATAAAGTTTAGAGGCTCTAGTTTATACTATAGTTTATGAGCTTCATTACACTGAGGTTTGGGCTTCCCTGGTGTCTCAGTTGTAAACAACCCGCCCTGCTAGTGCAGGAGATGCGGGTTCAATCCCTGGGTCAGTCAGAGCCTCTGGAGGAAGAAATGGCAACCCCCTCCAGTGTTCTTGCCTGGGAAATCCCATGGACATAGATGCTTGGCAGGCTGCAGTCCATAGGGTCGCAAAGAGTCGGACGAACAACAACACTGTAGTTTAAGGTGATAAAAGACAAGACTCTAAAAAAGATGCATATTAGTTTCTGAGCAAACTATAGGTCTATAAAAAGCAAAATTCCTGTGAGGTTGTATACACCAATCCTTTAATGCTCTTTATCACTCAACAACTTTCCAAAAACCTGAAAGATAGATGCCTAGGGATCCCCTGGTGGTCCAGGGGTTGAGACTTCAGCTTCCAGTGCAGGGAGTACGGGTTCACTCTCTGGTAGGGGAGCTATAAGATCCCATATGCCTTGCGGCCAAAAAACTGAAATGTAAAACTGCTTCTGCAGTGTCGTTACAAATTCAATAAAGACTTTAAAAATGGCCCACATAAAAAAAAAAAAATCTTAAAGATGGGTGCACTGTCATTCTGAGAAGTTGAGTACCAAAGCGGAGTGAGTAGGGGGACATGTCCACGGTCACAGAGCTAGTGGAAAGGGCAGGCTGGCACATAGAGCGGGGTGTGCCCTGTCCTAAGAGCCCCCTTTCTAGCTGTTCACTTGTGACCTGTTGGGAAGTTAAGGTGGGCTCATCTTTCCCTTTCTGATACCGAAGGGCAGCTTCTAGCTGCGTCAGAATGTTGCAGTTTGAGATCTCTCTTTTGTTGTTCAGTCGTGTCCAACTCTTTGCAACCCCATGGACTGCAGCATGCCAGGCTTCCCTGTCCTTCACCATCTCCCAGAGTTTGCTCAGACTCATGTCCATTGAGTCGGTGATGCCATCCAACCAGCTCATCCTGTCTCTCTCTACTTTTAAAGAAACCCGTGGTCCAGATAATGCTCCAGGACATCCGCCGCATATACAAGAGGAGACATGGCCTCATGCCTCTGGTGAGTTCCCCTGGAGGATGGGCGTCTCGTCTTCGGGTTGGTCAGTGGTTCATTGACTTAAAGCGCCCGGGGCCACTGTGGAAGGAGCCGGCGTGTTGTGTTGTAAGCAGGTGGGCTCTGAATCCCACAGCTCCTTCTTCTGGGTGAGCTGGCAGTTTTTAAAGGAGCAGCTGTTTTGGTAGGTGGGAGGGCTGCTGGGAACATGTTCTTGGCTCTCAGAGCGAGAGGGCTCGAACACCCTCTGTTTCTCCCTCCCAGGTGCTCAGGGCTCTGGGTTTGCGCCTGCAGAACCGGCCCAGGGCTCCTTGCCGCCACCCTGTTACAGCCCAGCAAGGTCTCCAGGCAGAGCTTAGAAGCTCTTACAGAGCCAGCCCTCAGTGGAACTGTAGCATAGTCACTGTGGACTTAGATTACTTCTGCCCCCAGGCCTGGGGAGAGGGAGAAATGGATAAGGTAACCATTTCAGCCACCAGGGCTGTCCTGCCTGCCGTGCCTCTTATCTCAGGGATAAACCCAAGTCCACCCTCCTGCGAGTCACACGCTTATAATCTAGAAACCAGTCCCCACAAAGGGTGTGACTCCAAGGGCTTGTCATTTGATGTCAATATCAATGTATTTGTTCTCCTTTGAAGACTAACCAGTGAGCTGGTGGCGTTACAAAAGCATTGTGGATATTGAAGCAGCTTGTTTTGTTAGAAATTGGCATTGATTAAGTATTTTGTGTGTACTGGGCAGTTTATGTAGAAGGTCCATTCACCAGCACAGCCTCTCTGAGATTTCAAGATACCTCATTTTACAAAGAAATTAAGGCTCCAGGAGTTAACTAGTAGCGTGAAAGTCTGTGTTTGAACTGAGGAAAATGCTCTGCTTTCATCCTTTCTGTTCCTGTCCCTTCTTGGCCTCACCAACACGTCATCTATACAGCTCAATAGTTTTCTTAAGAATAATTGCAAGCTCCTATTTGAATGAGTTCAATTATCAATTTGTTAAATTGACATAGTTATGGTTGAATTAGTTTTTCATCAATAAGAGGATCACTCAAGTAATTTATCAGTTTCCCATATGGCGCTTGTGGTAAAGCATCTGTCTGCCAATGCAGGAGATGCAGGAGAGACAGGTTGATCCCTGGGTCGGAAAGATCTCCTGGAGAAGGAAATGGCAACCCATTCCAGTATTCTTGCCTGGAAAATTCCATTAACAGAGGAGCCTGGTGGGCTACAGTCCATGAGAACACACAGAATCAGATATGACAGCACACAAAGTGAATTATATTCATTCAGTGAAATATTACACTGTCATTAAAATATAAACCAACCATGTATAAATCAACATACACAAATCACAAAAACCTAATCAGAAAAGTATGTATTTTTTAATAAACAAAAATGCTACATATATTTAGAGGCACATAAAAATGTACTTAAAAGTATAAAAAGTATGCATGAGAGTTCTAAATATAAAAATCAGAATTATGATTGAATTTATAAAGGAAAGCTAAACATTTGTGTTTGAAAAACATGTGAAGACACAAATTGCCAATTTTGATTTGGCACAAATTCACAAATGAGATTACCAATAAAAATACTCAGCACTAAAAGGGATTTTATAAAGTTTAGCTGAAATACATGTCTTGTTCTCATGTTTATAAATTAAATGAATAGCTGGGGAATATGCATACAAGACCTACAAATAAAAAAATGCAGGTGTTGAATTGAAAGGCTTTTGTACTTGAGTCACTCACATTGAGGTGCCATTTGTTCTATCCTCCCTGTATCTGTAGGGCTTGGAAGTGTTTTGCACAGAAGATGACCTGTGTTCCGACATCTACCTGAAGTTCTATGAACGTCAGGACCGAGACGACCTCTATTTTTACATCGCTACATATCTAGGTTTGGTGCTCACCCGTCCTGTATGCTCACGTGGAGGTGGCTCAGCAGTGGAACAGTTGCCGTGTCCACTGTCGCCTCTCCGGGGTCCCCTTTATCTGTTCTCATCGGTAACCATCATTAGCAGAGTGGCATTTTAGAAACAAAGGGAAATATAAATGAAATTTGGTAGTAGTTCACTCAAATTCTGTATTTTAAAAACTCTTGGTGAATGCATCTGTATGTTTTTCTGTATCTTAACGACACCCCAGTTGAAAGGGTTATAAAGAATACACATGGTCATTTTTTATGTCCAATCCTGTCTTATGTTAGTTTATGAATGCCAGGACTGGGCTTCCTCATGTGAGACAGTGGGGTATGCAGTCATGTGTTTGTGATCATTAATTGTGGTCCTAATCACAAAACTGGGAGATGGTGCAAAAGGGACGCGTGGACCTTCTATGCTCTTATGGTACCGTGGAGCGTAGTTTGCCTCTAACTACTACTTCCTCAGTCTTCCATGGGAAATGCGAGTTTTCCCACTTTTTTCAGAGAGGACACCTGTATTTTCCTTTCTGAGCACAAACATATTGAGTTGTATGGTTGAGTTAAGTTTTTCATGTTTTCAGAGTTGTCAATGACTGGAATGGGATGGGTTTAAGTACATGTGAGAATTGTGTTAATACCATCTCAGTTTTGTTTGCTGTTCCAGTGTGCAGTGAACCCATTTAGGAAGTAGTGAGTTAATTCCCTTAGAAAAGAAATTTTCTCTCAAGGAGGAATAGTTTGTTTTCACATGAAGAACTTTATATTTTAAAGTTTATAAGTGAACTTTACTGAAGTTCATATTTGTTTATTCTCACATTAAGCTATTCAGTTTAACTCAGTCCATAACTATAGCTTCGCTACAGGTTTACTGTTATCTCCTGCCTCCCAATTTAATTTCTTCATTTAATTTTTCTAACTGTAACAAGATTGCAACAAAAAACTCAACTCTCATAGTGAGTCCTAAAATCTTAATCCTGCCATGGTCTAGAAGGTCGCTTCTGTGAAGTGTCCTTTCTGAGTTTATTCCTGAGATTGTTCAGACTTCCTCTGTGATGTTCTAAGAATGGAAAATCAGGGGATAAGTGTTCTGATCTTTTTTTTTTTTTTTAAGCCCTTTCCGGGTAGCCAGTTAGAGAAGAAGCTTGGCAAATTACTTAAGAATAAATATTGAATCAGCAAATGAGGAAAGTTGTTTCATGCTGCCAATAAAAAGTTAAAAGCAGAATTTTCTAAACATAATAGAAAAGTGGACTCATTTCGCAGGAAGGTTTTCACTGGTGTCAATCTGTGTGTTCCTTCTTTTCTGAGGTTATTTCCGGGTGGTCTCTCTGGGCCTTCTAGTTGAGAAATCACATCCTCCTGACAGACACCTGATTTCTCCTTCTGCAGTTTCTGTTCTTTTCTGTATTCCTCACTTGCATAAATAATACACAGTCATTGACAAATCAGCCGTGTGCCTGTCTTCCAGATCTAAAAGAGAAAGAAAAGATGGTTTTGTTTTGATTTCGTAGGAAATGGAGGAAATGAGCTTTTTCAAATGGTAATGGCTTCTTAAAGGCATTGAAATTCAAGCACATTGGGAACGATTCTTTGTTAGTAAATACATATTGTGGACTACAGATAAATATAGTAAACATTATATATTGCCATGTAATATTGATGTATTTGCTTTATATTTTCATGTTTATGTCATATCTATTTAAGATGTGATGTTTAATATCCTATATTTTATAGATGTGATATGTCTATGTCATATCTCACAGATATGATGTTTTATGTATTTAATAGATACAGTATGTTTTCTGTCATATATCTCATAGATATGATGTTTCATATCACATATTTGATCATTTTCCCTCCTGGATCTTAGGGATGCTCATCCTTGACCAGACAACTCTTTTGTGAAAACAGATTAGCCTACTTTTCTTTTTTTGAAATGTGCTTTTCAACAGTGGGTTGAAGGGTCTACACTGCAAGCCCCTGTAGGACCGTCACGTGCTGAGAGGCCGTGGCCCACGTGCGCTGAGCATGGTGTGACCCGGGCCTGTCCCCTGTCCCCGCAGAGCACCACGTGCCTGAGCGCACGGCCGAGGGCTACACGCTGCAGTGGCAGCGCGGCCTCCTGTCCAACTACCAGTACCTGCTGCACCTCAACTCGCTGGCCGACCGCAGCTGCAGCGACCTCTCGCAGTACCCCGTGTTCCCCTGGGTCATCGGCGACTACAGCAGCTCCGAGCTGGGTGCGTGCGTGGGCCGGGCTTTCAGAGCAAAGAGCTCGCTCCGTTCTAGGACCACATTGTGATTCGTGAGCAGAATAAAACCCGCTCCACCTCGTGACTCTAGGTGGCCAGTTTCTGCGCCATGATGCTGGATAACACATGTCACGTGAATTACGTGTGTTCTCTCTACTGTCTGTGAATTTTTTTTAATCCTAAAGAAACTACTCGCATACGTCTTAAAAGCCATACCCAGAAAACATGCATGTGATCTTTAGCCAGTGTTACCGTAATTACCAACAAGTATTGTCTTCAAATACTGAAGAGTTCACTTGGAAAATCGCACCTCAGGTTATCATATTAACTGTCAATTCATATTCAAAAATGTGATTATCAAAAGTAATAACTATTAATTATAGAGCACTTAGTTCAGTTCAGTCGCTCAGTCGTGTCCCCTTTGCGAACCCATGGACTGCAGCACGCCAGGCCTCCGTGCATCACCAGCTCCGAGTTTACTCAGACTCATGTAGAGCACTTAGAAACTACTGAAATACTCAAGGAAATAAGAATCATCAATGATCACATTACTGAGAGAGTATATTTCTTTCTCTCAAATTATTTTACCAAAATTATTGTGATTGCATTGTAATTTTATAATGGCTTAAAATTAGATATTATGAAGATTAAATTACTTTTGACAGTTCACTGATTGCTCCCTTTTACTTGAAACAGGTGACAGATTTTCTAGGAATATTATTTATCTGATAATTTTAAGGTCCCCAGTTCTCCAGTTATGCTACTATCATTGATAATATTCACAGTAACTCAAACCTAAAAAGTAAATTTTGATAGAATAATGGGTTTTGAAATTTGTTTACTTTTTTCTGTCATTTTACTTGGAATACAATTTTTCTTAATCAGTAGGTCTTTTTTAAAAAATATTCTGAACATTTTCAAATTAGATTTTATTCTTAAGTGGCTGTAGCTAACTAAACACTCAAAAGTTCTAACCTTTACAGCTGTATAAACACACACCAGAAATATTGTAATTCTAATGGAGCTGTCCTAACTTTTAGAAAGCTGTTTATTATTTGGAAATAAATATGTGCATGTCAATCAGTTCGGGGGTAATGTTATTAAATATAAGCTTGCCGGCTTTCTTTATTCTTTTTTCTTGAATTGTCATTGGCTCACAGTGCTGTGCCAGTCTCTGTTGAATTATCATTGGTTCACAGTGTTGTACCAAATCTCTGCTGTACAGCAAAGTGACTCAGTTTACACATATAGACAGTATTTTTTTATATTGTTTTCCATTATGGTTTATCACAGGACTTTGAATATAGCTCCCTGCATTATGCAATAGGACCTTGTTGTTTTTCCATTCTAAACATGACAGTTGGCATCTGCTAACCCCCAACAGTCGCTCATCCCTCTCGCCTCCGCCATCCCCTTGGCAACCACGAGCCTGTTCTCTGTGCCCGTGAGTCTGTTTCTATCTTGTAGAGGGGCTCATTTGTGCCACATTTTAGATTCCACATATGAGTGATCTGATAGACGGTATCTGTCTTTTTCTTCCTGACTTACTTCATTTAGTATGATCATCTCTAGTTGCGTCCTTCATTTTAATTAGTTTTTGACAGTCTGTTTCTTTTGCAGATCTGTCAAATCCAGAGACCTTCCGGGATCTCAGTAAGCCAGTAGGGGCCCTCAACCAGGAGCGTCTGGAGAGGCTGCTGGTACGTGGACCTGGGGATTCCTGGTTTCTGAGCAACCCAGGAGCCGTGGCCTGTGTTTTTATAGCTCCTGACACTCGTTTCCCCAAAACTTGGTGGAGGTGTATCTGAAGAGACCAAAGGTTCTGAGCATATTCTTTACCCTCCCTCTGCCTTCTGCCTTCCTTCCCCCAGGAATTTAGCTGCTTAGCATTTGCTTACAGTTCAGTGGGTAGGAGCTGAGCTCATCACAGGTTTGCCAATTTATTTTCACGACGAAATTACCCTTTGGCGAATGGCACAAAAGATAGGTAACATTTCTTCTTCTCAATCCCACCCCAGCAGACATTGTTACCACTGAGCCAAGAAAACCAAGATGCTTGTTGCAAGAATGCTGTGTTTCTTCAGTTTCCCCCTCTTTTTATCTGCTCCTTTCCCTATTTGAGAGAGAAACTGGGGGCTAGGATGTGACCAGGCCATGGTTTCCCTCGGCTTTGCTCCCGGATCGGTTACTGTCTCCAGCCGGCCCTCACAGGCCTCCTCTCCCTCCTGCAGACCCGCTACCAGGAGATGCCGGAGCCCAGGTTCATGTACGGCAGCCACTACTCCTCCCCGGGCTACGTGCTCTTCTACCTGGTCCGGATCGGTGAGCGTCGTCATCACTCCCGGGGACACGCATGTGCACGTGGGCTCTGCAGTGGTTCCGTGAGCTTATGAACTCTGGTTTCCCCCCCTCCAGCACCGGAGTACATGCTGTGCCTGCAGAATGGAAGGTTCGACAACGCAGACAGAATGTTTAACAGGTAGACATCTGTGCCTCACATTCTACTTTTTAAACTTTCTCATTTATACATGCACAATGTGTTTACCTGGAAAAACTAGATATAAACAAAAATGGAAGGACATGTAAGAAAACATATATAGTGTAAGTTTAAAAACACTTCCATTTATCCCATAAACTTTTATCCAGTATGTAAAAGATTTTCGTTTTCTATATATACATTTATGGTTGGACTTCCCAGGTAGCTCAGGCAGTAAAGAATCTGTCCACAGACAGGGAGACTTGGGTTTGATCCGTGGCTTGGGAAGATCCCTGGAGAAGGAAATGGCAACCCACTCCAGTATTCTTCCTTGGAGAATTCAGTGGACAGAGGAAGCTGATAAGTTACAGTCCAAGGGATCACAAAGAGCAACTGACATACACATGCAGTAATGTTGTATCTATACCTCTTAGGCTTTGTGTAGTTGTGTGTGTGTATGTAAATATGAGAACATATCTGAAACAGTGTTTTGTCCTGCCCTTTGCAGCCTTGTATTAGATCTTAAAATTTTCCCCATATTGTTAGATGTTCTGCAAAACGGTGATTGTTTTTTTTTTAACTGCGTGTATCTCTTCCTAATGTATGACATAATTTATTTTAACTGTTTCTTTGTTGGACATTTAGGCTGTTTCCAACATTTCATGATTCTAAATAAGCCTGCTGTGAATTGAATACAATTCCCTCTGAATGTCTAAATATTTTTTAGTTACAAAAGTAATATTTTCTTACCATGAAAAGCAGAGTATAAAGAAGAAAATAACTTCACTTGGCATCCGACCACACTGAGATAGAGCTCATCGTTCATCTTTTGGTCTGTGTCTTTTCCAGTCTTTTTCTGAGCTCTGCACATGTCTATTTATGATCCCTTTTTGAAATGAGCTATTAAAAGCTCATTTTTTGTGTGCTCGTTTTTCATGTTTAAGCACCTGCCCCGAGTGGCCCTTCAATGAGGCCATGTGTGGGGGAGGCTCCTGTCTTAGACTTGCAGATGTCCCCATCCCAGGTCCATGTCCTGACCCTGTGCTCACACTCTGTGGACCCAGAGTTTTCTTGTCTGTAAAAGGGGAGGGGGGGGGACTCATGTGAATGTTGGGAATTATGAATTAATAAGAGAAATGATCTGACTTAGGTAAAGTGTAGAAGAGCGCCCTGGCACCTAGAAGTGCTGCTCTTGCTATTTCCATACCCTCGATTTAAAATCAGTTGAATTTTTTTTTCATATTTAGTATTGCAGAAACTTGGAAAAACTGTTTGGATGGTGCAACCGATTTTAAAGAGGTAAGCAGTTACCAAGCTAATGATTCACTGGGCTTGTGGCTTCTAACTGCTTTAAAAATGTTTGCTGCTGTTCTGTTCTTTCTTCCACAAAACTTTCAGCTGATCCCAGAATTCTATGGTGATGATGTCAGCTTTTTAGTCAACAGTCTGAAGTTGGATTTGGGGAAGAGACAAGGAGGGCAGCTGGTTAACGACGTAGAGCTCCCCCCTTGGGCACGGAGTGAGTACCACCTGGGAAGTGTTGAATCTCAGAAACCTTCCACTTAGTCATGCAGTTTCAGCATTGTTATTTAGTTGCTTAGATTTTTTAAAACAGTAGAATTCTCTGTCTAGAGGAGATGGTAAAAATCTTACTCCAAATTGTAAGTATTCTGTGAGACTCATGTAAAAACATTATTATGTACTTGAGAGAGCTAAACATAAAAAGAATTTTTGCCTCTTCCTCCACCTCAGATTTATATTTTATATGATGGAGGGGGTGGGTGAGCCTCATTAAGGAACACGTCCCTCTGGCCTGTCCCAGAAGCCCTGCCTGCATGTCTGCGTGCGTGCTTAGTTGCTTAGTTAGCGACCCCATGGGCTGTAGCCCGCCAGGCTCCTCTGTCCATGGAATTCTCCAGGCAAGAATACTGGAGTGCGTTGCCATTTCCTCCTCCAGGGGATCTTCCTGACCCAGGGATCAAACCTGCGTCTCCTGCATTGCAGGCGGGTTCATTACTGCCAGTGTGCCTGGGAAGCCCCAGTGTCTGTCGACATGTGGATAGACAGAAGGAATGGGAGAGGTGTCCCTGTGGTCCAGTGGTTAAGACTGCACACTCCCAAGGCAGGGGTCAGGGTTCAGTTCTGCTTGGGGAACTAGATCCCACAAGCCCTGCAGCCTGGCCGAAAGGAAAAAACAAAGGCATGGGAGGAAGTCAGGTGGCACCCCCGGGTGTTCTGACGGTGGCTTCCTCCTAGGTCCCGAGGACTTTCTCCAGAAGAGCAGAGCCGCGCTGGAGAGTGAGCACGTGTCCGAGCACCTGCATGAGTGGATCGACCTGGTGTTTGGCTACAAGCAGCAGGGCCGGGATGCCGTCGGAGCCCATAATGGTGTGTAGCAGCCCTGGAGAAGGCAATGGCACCCCACTCTAGCACTCTTGCCTGGAGAGTCCCATGGACGGAGGAGCCTGGTGGGCCACAGTCCATGGGGTCGCTAAGAGTTGGACACGACTGAGCGACTTCACTTTCACTTTTCACTTTCATGCATTGGAGAAGGAAATGGCAACCCACTCCAGTGTTCTTGCCTGGAGAATCCCAGGGGCGGGGGAGCCTCGTGGGCTGCCATCTGTGGGGTTGCACAGAGTCGGACACGACTGAATCGACTTAGCAGCAGCAGCCATGGAAACTCCATTCGGCATTTGATGGAAGCAAAAGCAAACCCCCCACAACGGGCTCAGCACAGCCCAGCTTGTTTCCTTGGCCAAAGCATCTGGTCTCAGCATATGGGGTCTCCTGGCTCAGAGGCCCCGGATTCGATCCTGAGTGAAGGAGGAGGAAGTGCTTTTGTCTAAAAACACCCACTTCTCTGTGACCCGAGGGGTCTATGCCAAAGACTCCTACCTTCAGCATGTCCGCGCCATCCCAGCCAGTAATTTCTGCTGCAACTCAATCAGGATAGGATTGCACAGCTCCTACAAGGGCCCTGGGCCGTCTCTGTTACTGAGCAGACAGGAGCCAGCTGCAGCTCTCCTCTTCACGGTCAGCTCTCGTCTCCTCCAGGCTCCTCGGCACCGGTGGCGGGAGGTGGTCTGACCCCTTGCTTGTCCTCCACACATGGCGCTCTGTGCTCAGCCCAGAAGAAGGCGCCGACCGAGACACACACCCAGATAGAGTGTCTCACCGCCAGTTAGACTGAAGCTCAGAAAACCAACAGTCCTCTTTGATGTTGGCCCAGGCTGGGTAGTATGAGGCTATTTTGCAAAGTGAAAATCAGTTTCTTTGAATACAAGTTAAAATTTGTTGTTTTAAAATTCTGAGCATTGTGAATTGGAAGAAAACAACACAGCTTTCAATAGTGTTTTTGTGTCTCTTTTTCCAGTGTTTCATCCGCTGACCTATGAAGGAGGTGTGGACTTGAACAGGTATTTATTTACGTGTCTGTAAGGAATTTTCTTGGGCTTCCCTGGTGGCTCAGATAGTAAAGTGTCTGCCTGCAATGCAGGAGACCCAGGTTCAGTCCCTGGGTTGGGAAGATCCTCTGGAGAAGGAAGTGGCAGCCCACTTTAGTACTCTTGCCTGGAAAATTCCATGGACGGAGGAGCCTGGTAGGCTACAGCCCATGGGGTCGCAAAGAGTCGGACATGACTGAGCGACTTCACTTAAGGAATTTTCTACTTGAGCCACAAATGAGCTCTGTGTCTAAATGATGAATGCAGTTCTCTGAGGATATAAAGGCATGGGAATGTTACAGTGAATTATATAGCCCGCTTTTACCATTATATAAAATACTGAGCCTCAGAAATTAAAGATATGTAATATGGTCTGGGGGCCTTCCCTGGTGGCTCAGTGGTAAAGAACCCACCTACCAGTGCAGGAGATGCAGGTTCCGTCTCTGGATTGGGAAAATCCCCTGGAGGGGAGGGGATGGCTACCCACTCCAGTATTCTTGCCTGGAGAATTCCATGGACAGAGGATCCTGGTGGGCTACAGTCATGGGGTCACAGAGAGTCAGACACGGCTTAGCAACTAAACAACAAATAAACAATACAGTCTAGACAGTTCTAGCATATAGTTGCTGTTACTATTTGAGGGTTAATCTCTCTCCTGTTGATCTGAATTATTTGAAATGCATGCACTCAGGGAGCTTGACCCCAGTGGTCACCACAGGGTTTGTGTTCT
This sequence comes from Capra hircus, assembly GCF_001704415.2. Classification (NCBI taxonomy): domain Eukaryota; kingdom Metazoa; phylum Chordata; class Mammalia; order Artiodactyla; family Bovidae; genus Capra; species Capra hircus. Next base: position 57,304,646 of record NC_030821.1, read on the forward strand.
GTCCTAAAGCATCGAGGATCCTGACGAGAAGGTCGCCATGCTCACCCAGATCTTAGAGTTTGGACAGACACCCAGACAGCTCTTTGTGACACCCCATCCTCGAAGGATCACCCCAAAGTTTAAAAGCTTGTCCCAGCCCTCCAGTTACAATGCCTCCACGGCAGATTCTCCAGGTAAATCTTGTAAAGAGAAGAAACAACATGAGCACCTTCTACTTCTCTTTCTTGATTAAGCCGTTTTCTGCAGGTTCTAGAGAAGAGACGAGTTAAGAACCCTGAACAGCTTAGAGATGATTCTGTTTTACTGTCTCACTGAGTTGCTCCTACAAACAGACCTCTTTGTGTTGTTTTGTGTACCTGTGTAAAGGAAATTAACTCACTTGTAGTTTCTGGTCATTTAATGCAGCCTGGGAGCATTTGTTGCTGTTACGTTCTTTCTTTTCTGTTGTTTTCCAAGTTGGTCTCTGATTCCTAGCCATTCACGTTTTCATGTTGATCCGTCCTGGCTGTGGCTGTTGTTAACAGTGTCACCTAGCCCTGTCCCAGGAATGACTTCCAACATCCCTGTTTTTCCTCCCCCACATACAGATCTTCAGTGCAGGGTGCTCTGTTTATTCGATTCTGGTTTTTTATTCAGTTATTTGACAGACATTTACAGAGCATCTGTGCCAGGTGGTAAAATGAACTTGACCCTGTTCTCACGGCTGGTATTTAGAAAGGGAAGAAAGAATGAGCTCCTTCATCCAGTTATCCACGTTGTACATTTCACATAAAGCGGCCTCAGACCCCCAGGTTCCCAGGAATCCGACCCTGTGTGGACCTTGGAAGCAGAGTGGTGGGACTGCTTGTCATCTCCCAGTTCCACATTCTGGCACAGCCTGGCACAGTTCTACAGCCTGGCACGTCCAGGCTTCTCAGGCCATACACTTGGGACCTGCTCAGCTCGGTGGTCCAGCTGCCCGCAGTCTTGTGACCCGAGAGAGAAAGCTCCACGGGCTGAGTCATGAAGACCATGGGATTATCTCGTGATGCCCTTGAACCCATGCTCAGCTTAATCACCAGACCCATCCACGGGGATTTTCTCAAAAGCGAAATTGTTCCAGCCCTTCTCAAAACAGAAGCAAAGCGATGGCTTAGCTAGTCCAGCCCAGGAGAGTGGTAGTAGCTGGTTTCATCTATTCTTTCTCCTGCTCAAAACCAAAACCAAAACCCTGCAGTGTTGTTAGGGAACTGGCAGGTTTTTGAAAAGATTGCTGACAAGGAAATGGTTATTCAGTGCCATGTTTCCTGAAGTTCCCAGCTTCAGGGTTGAGTGAAAACTCTGCAGACATTGCTAAAAGTGCACAAAGACTGTAGTAGTCAAAGACACTTCGTAATCTTCAAATGATGTTTTATTTAGATTATACTCCTTATTCTTTTTCCCTTGACTAACATGGAGCTATCTAACAAGTGCATTTCAAAGTAGTTCGTTTTCAGTGGGTGTTTCGCTCTTTTAGTTGTTTGATTTTAATGGAAATTTTTAAGACTCTGACGCTTGTCTCCAGTGCTGGTTAGAAGCTTAGTTGACTGAGTTGCAATTTAATGTAGTCTCTCCAGGTGAAGAGTCTTTTGAAGACCTGACAGAAGAGAGCAGAACCCTGGCTTGGAGTAACATCGCCCGACTAGAGCCCCAGGAGCAACACAGAATCCACAAGGAGTAAGAGCATCTCTGCACTGGCCGTGCGCATGGTGGGGTCTCAGCCTGGGGTGAAGCCGGGTTAAGCTGAGTCATGGGGGGCCGTCGTCATTCAAAGCTGTCTTGGTTGGGTCTTATCCCCCTACACCATCCACAGGGACCAGCCACCCGGGGTCAGTGTGGCACAGAAGGTGGGTGTGTGTCATTTCGGCCGTCGATTGTTCTAGAGCACAGGTGGATCTGCTGATGGCAGGTGGCTGGGCGCTCCTCAGACAGGCTCACGGCCCTCGAGTCTGATGGTGTGAAGTTCTTGAGAAACAGGATTATCTCCCCCATGTGTCACATTTACTGTTATCATCTGGGAAAATGTGTCCTTTTTAAAAAATGAAAAACGTGTGTGCATTTGTGGAGAGAGAGAGCGTTGCAAAGTTCATAAGAATTTTTTTTTAATGCCCTCCCTCAAATCAGGCTTGCTTTGGCCCCAGAGGGGTCATGAGTATCCGAGGCCCCTGTCTGCAGGGGTGGTGATGGACTCGGTGGGAAAGTTGGGAAGCAGTGACCTCGCTGACCCGTCCTGCTCCCGAGAAGAAAACTCAGGCTTGGAGGAGGCCCCACGTCTTGCTCCAGGGCCCCCGATGCCCTGTCTCACGTTTGATGCCATGTACACCTGGTTGGGGTGGAACGGAACAGGCCTGTCCCCGTCCGATCCACAGCCCCGAGTCAGAGCACGGCCTCCTGCAAAGAAACCTGTGTTTCCCCTTATTCCTTGTAACACTGGCTGTCCCTCACCACCCTCTCTAAACAGCAGGTAGAAAGGGGCCTCGACACCTGAGGCCATGAAGAGGGAACCTTGAAGAGGACCTGCTGGCACTGATACTGACCTGGCTTCTTGACCCCCTTGATCTGTAGACGTTGACCAGAGGCCAGACAGGAGATTCTGGCGAGGCTTTGTTGGGGCTCCGGCTGCAGCAGAGGGAGCAGGAACAAACAGCACGTTCCCTTGCCCGCTCCACGAGGAGGGGCGAGCTGGTTCCTTGAGTGGGGTGAGGGTAGGGGTGGATCCAGGGGTCGGGCCAGAGGGGTGGCACATGTGGTTGGCCCAGCCCTTGGCTGCTGTGTGCAGGGCACATGCGCAGTCCCCTGCTTTTGCTCCCAGCTCTTCAGAACTAGCATCACATTTTTTAAAAATCTTTTTCTATCTTCTTGTCCATAATTTGCCCCAGCTGCCCAGGCACGCAGTTATTTTCAGTCCTTTATAGTTTCTTTGCATTTTGATGTTGGAGGAGACGTTTGTCCAGGTGCGGGCATTGCAGCCGAGGGTCCCGGGTCCCAGCCCTTCTCAGGACCAGACAACAGCATCATCATGGGACAGATGCTAAGTGACCAAGCAAGTGAAGTGACTGCACGGAAGCGTTTCCGTGGTGGTCAGCGAGCGTCACTGGTTGTCTAGTGGGCAGACGTGGGGCAGCCTTCGCGCAGGGTGGCCTGGGAGCTATGAGTGGGGGTGTTTTCCAGCCATAGGCGTTGCCAGAACAGAATTAGGAATTGCCGAGCCATGACTTGCTAATGCTTTGTGGAAGGTGGGATGGGTCCAGCAGACATCCTGTGAAAAGTCACAGGAATGTGGACTCACATCAGGGCCTTTTGTAGGACACCGGCATCCAAGCACATGGTTGATGGTAATTCACGACACTTTGTTTTCCGACAGGGCAGTCACTGGGATAGCCGTGTCCCGCAACGGGTCGTGCATCTTCACAACCTCACAAGGTGTGTTTTCCTACCTGAGAGGTGGGTTGTCTCGAGTCATCAAGCACCCCATTGTCCCGTCGTCTCCCAGTCCAGGGCTGTGCCTGCTTGTGTCACCTGCATGTAAAGGGCAGTTAGCTTGTGGTATAATGCATAAAATTCCATTGTTAATTTGCCAAAAACAACAGTGGAAAATGCCTTTCTATTGCTGATAAGGTTCCTAGAATTTTCAGGGGCAGGGCAGCAAGAGCGTGTGTGGTGGGCCTGTCCTTCCCTGGGGGGCAAGGGCTTGACCAGAGGCAGCACAGCAGCACTTGGGAAGGCAAACGTGCGATTATGTTCTCCACTCGGTCACTCGGGGTGTAGTGTATGAATTCGATTTTTTGATTAGGTGTTGATTGTAGGGTTGAGTTCAGAAATCTAATTCAAACACTGTTAATGTGCTTGTACACTGTCAAAATCCTGCAGAAGCCCTGCACTGGCTGGTTGATAGTCTTGTAACTACATCTTAATGACACACTAGAACGTCACTGTTTTCATCCTAAAAAGGGGCTCAGCCTTGGGCTTTTCCTGCTAGCCACAGCATTGCTTTTCTTGGCAGTCTACACGACATGCCATTAACTGACACGTCTCGTCCGCGTCCCATTTGAAGTGTGGCAGGTGCTCAGGAGGGATAGGAGATGAGAGGGGAAGAGCTTAGCTGCCCTGCATGGACTTTGAGACGCCTGGTTTGGACAGAGCTCGTGGTTGTAAGTGACCGCCTACCTGTGCTTCATTCTTCATCATAGGAAATTCTGTTTTTCATCCATTAAGCTGAGGCCAGATGCTGCGCTCCAGTAGGTCAGAGCTGCTGGTCTGAGATCCTGGGACCATGGCTCTCATTCCTTGGCGTGTCATTCCTTTCTCTGTCAAATACGACCTTGGATTTCATAAAACAGGATTTCCACAAAGCCCGGAACAGGACCCTACGGTGGACCAGAGGGAGTGCGCCTGCAGTGTGCACGGGCCGCCCTGGGGGCAGCCAGACGGCGATACTCATGGGAGGGAGCCGGCACGCCCGGCCAGGGTTCCCGTGCCCCATGTCCGCCGTCATCACACCAGACAAAAACCCTTATCTCTTAGCAAAGCCTGCATTCTTAGCTGGGTTGGTTTGTTAAATCCTTCAGTTACTTGTACGTGTCTGACCTTGTAAACCATGAGTTTTACAGGCCTCAAGGCTTTAAACCTCTGAGGCTTATGAAGCCTATGGCTTCTTTGTGAACCTGCCAACATTCTTTCTAATCAAAAGCTTTTATTATTTTCTGTTTGTTTCTTCACTGTTAATAGCTCATATTGCTGATCTGTGTGCATTTATATTTCCACGTGTATTACTGACTTACATGTACCCTGATGGTCACCCCGTAGTTGCAGCTCTTCCTCAGAGGTGTAGTGTGTGTGCATGTGGGTGACCCCACAGGCGATCCCATTATCTGGGAGACCCACTTGCAGCAGCTTCTGGTGTGGTCACCCCCAGTACAAGGGGGATCCTCTGATGTTGAGAAAGCATCTTTACGTGCCAGGCTAGCTGACAATTTTCTGTCTGATATCCCAGCACACTTCTGCATGTTGGTGTTGGCAAAAAGTAGGTTGAAATATTAGATTGTGCTATAAAGAAGAAATGATTTAAAGCTCATCTCACCTTTTATTTATCCTGTTGTATGTTTTCAAGTTAGAAAACATATTGTTGCATATTTCAAATAAGGGTGTTTGGAGCACGTTGCAATTTGCAATCTTATTTAAGAGGTCATCTTGATGCACTCCTAAAGCTTCTGTTAAGCAAGAAAATTAAAAAGCTTGGGCATTTTAATCCCCAGTTTATCATTTAGAAAGTTAGTGTTTCTGGGGATGACCCACAGAGATGTTATGGGGAGGGAGGTGGGAGGGGGGTTCATGTTTGGGAACACCTGTAAGAATTAAAGATTTTAAAATTAAAAAAATAAAAAACTAAAAAAAAAAAAAAAAAGAATCTAAAAAAAAAGAAAGTTAGTGTTTCTCCTCCGTAAATGTTAATGCAGCACTAGGCTTGCTGTTTAGTCGGTCGGTCGTGTCTGACTCCTTGTGACCCCCATGGACTATAGCCCGCCAGACCCTTCTGTCCATGAAATTCTCCAGACAAGGATACTGGAGTGGGTTGCCATTTCCTCCTCCAGAGGATCTTCCCAACCCAGGGATTAAACTGGGGTCTCCTGCATTGGCAGGCAGGTTCTTTACCACTGAGCCACCTGGGAAGCCTGCAGTACAAGTATATCACTCTATAAGGTGGCTACTTTAAAAAAAAACACAAAAAACCTTACATTGCCAAGATCGTTTGGTTTTCTTTAATATTTTCCTCTTTTCCTCATGTGTAACTTTAGAGTCTTATCAGTTATTAGGTTTAACTCTGCCTTTGGTCGTGGCTCTGAGTTGACCTCCTTGTCATGGCGCCATAGGTCATAGAACTTCACAGACTAAAGAGTCCTCGTGGGGGACCCAGCCCTCAGTCCTTGCCCATTACCTCGGCGTGTGCTGGTCCTGTCTAAGGGTCAGGAAACCTTTCTGATGCATTTGTTTTGTTGCTGTTAAATTAGATTCCACCTTGAAGATGTTTTCCAAAGAATCCAGGATGCTACAGAGAAGCATATCATTCTCAAATATGGTGAGTTGAGTTCATTTCCATTTTGCATCAGTGTTATGGTGGAAATTCATGGAGCAGTTTGCTATACACACACACACACGTGACATTTGTTTCTTCCCAGATAATTGGGTTTATTTCTGTGTGGTAGCTACAGAATGCCTTAGGTAGATGCCTTGTAAATTAGAAATTTTTTCAGGTTACCTCTTTCTCGTGTTATTGTGGTTTTATTTGTAGCCTAGAAAGCTTACATTGCTATCCAGTAGAATTCTCAACAGATCATGCCTTTTTTGGAACTGTCAGACTAAATGTATATGTGCCACTTCTAATGCATTTCTAAGTTGATATTTAATACTAGAAAGTCAGTTCTTCTGAAAAACACACACACACACACTTTTTATTGTTGATGTAAAGCATCCAAAAGATTTTGAAATTCCCTAAAGATTATGGAAGTTTTCCTTCCCCACCTGAGTCTGTAACTCAGAGTGGGTGTTGGGATTCTTGAAGACAGTCCCTACCTGCACCCCACCGACTCTGATGTAAGTAGGGGTCCCTCAGCCCAGGGCAGTGAGGGCGCCTGGACCCCCTGAGAACCATCACGCTAGGTCCTTGCACACTCGACACACTTTCACTTTTCTACATTTGGGAGGAAACGAGGCATCTGGAATTAGCCAAATGAAGAGAAACTTCATGAATATGAGGAAGGCCAACATAACCAGAATTGGGGATTAATTTTGGGGGGAACTTGTCAGATAGTTTTATCACATTAAGGAGTCATTTAATTTTTGTAAATTATTAATGGTGAGTCGCTTGTATTTCAGGCTTTATCATCCTGTTTACTTTTACCAGGAGACGCCACTGTCATAAGCTCTTCCTGGGATAATAACATGTATGTATCTGCGGGCCCCTCCCTAACTCCTCACGCCGCGTAGCTCCCTCTGGAGGGGAGCGCGGACTCCCTCACTGTTTTCAAAAGGGAACGGATGAGGATGGTTGGATTTGAATGCGATTATTTGGCAGCTCAGTGGCAAAGAATCCACCTGCAATGCAGGAGATGTGAGTTCAATCCCTGGTCCAGGAGGATCCCCTGGAGAAGGAAATGGCAACCCACCCCAGTATTCTTGCCTGGAGAATCCCATGGACAGAGGAGTCTGGTGGGATAGTCTAAGGGGTCACAAAAGAGTGAGACATTGTTTGACTCTAATAATTCCTCCAGTTGGAGTCAATCTTTAAGTTTTTAAATTGAGGTGAAAACACAGATGAGCCAGACCTAGAAATTTCTAGTTTTAAATTTCCTTTTTAAGTATTTGGTTTGATAACATGAGAACAAATGATTTGTAATTCCAGTGGGCCTTAGTGAGTGTAGAATTAAACAATCTAATGCTTCTTGAAAATGTATTTAAGAATCTTAACATTGAGCTGGAATGCTGTCTTAATAATTCTCATTATCTTTTAGCTATTTTTATTCCATAGCATTTGGAAGACGCCAGGACACATTAATGGGACATGACGATGCTGTTAGTAAGATCTGTTGGCATGACAACAGGCTGTATTCTGCATCGTGGGACTCTACTGTGAAGGTTTATATATAATTTCTAGATTAAAATGTTTGGATCATATAAATAGTATAAGCCATTCACCTCCCTGCTGTTGATGTGTTCAGTCACTTTTTCACTGCTTTTCATAAAGTGAGAGTGATATGGAAGGGTACGGGAGTTTATTACCTTCGTGTGTTTAGTGTGCAGTGTGGGAAGATGTTTTCCTGAGCTTGCCTTATGTGCTCCACTGGGGGTCGAGTGGTTCATTAGAGAAACACTCAGTGGCCCATCTGAGCTTATGCAGCTGTGGAACTAGCAGTTGACCAGTGAATCAGAAAATATCAAAATAAGTGGAGAATCGTTGAAAAATACAGACACACTGTTCATCATTACTGAGGCAGGACCACGCTTGGCCTTTTCTCTGAAATCTTGCACAACTTTGCTGCATGAACCACAACACATTCATCATCCTTGGTTTCCAGTCTGCTTTTATGTAAACAGAAAGCAAGAACCTCAAGCCATTAGAATTCCTTCAAGTTTTTCATCATTTCTGCTTCCCCCAGAGGGGGCACTTTTGTTGGTAAATTTTCTTGCCTACATGTAACGTCAGTAAATTTTTTTGGCAACTTGCCTTTTTAAATTTTGTCAAAACCTTAATGGAGCTTCCTAGGTGGCGCTAGTGGTAAAGAATACACCTGCCAATGCAGGAGACATGAGACGTGGGTTTGATCCCTGGGTCGAGAAGATCCCCTGGAGAAGGGCATGGCAACCCACTCCAGCATTCTTGCCTGGAGAATCCCATGGACAGAGGAGCCTGGCAGGCTGCAGTCCACGGGGTTGCAAAGAGTCAGACACGACTGAGAACTCGAAACCTTAATAGACATGACTGCACTTCTGCACTTCAGTTTTAGTTCACAGAGAACTTAAGTCACAACAGTAAGTGCAAGGGGTGGAGCAGACCTGGGCACAGTGGACCCTTAGGAAGCACGGGTGGCAGAATTAAGAGTGCAGGCATAGGGCAGAGAAACAGCCTTAAGACGCTTCGTTCTGCTGGGAGCTGTTAAGTGGGAGTTGGTCAGTCAGGAGAGTGTTTGCTGCACGTGTTAGCAGTGCTCTTAAAGGAAGTGCTCTGCAATGCGTCCCATCCCAGGTGTGGTCCGGGGTCCCCGCGGAGATGCCGTGTGCCAGGAAACAGCACTTTGAGCTGCTGGCTGAGCTGGAGCACGATGTCAGCGTGAGTACCTGGGCCCAGCGGAAACCACCGGGGGAAGCGGGTTCTTGGCTTGCTCATCTTTTAGTTTGCTCATTGCAGGAGAGCATGGGGGCTGTCAGTTCTTCAAGTTGACCCTTTGGGTTTCCTAGTCCACTGTGCCTTTTTCCCTGTTTTGCTGTTTGAGAATTGGCTGCCCTCCAGCCAGATTTCCACAAGACCAATTTCCAAGCGTGACATTGAATATATGGGTACCCTCAAACTATTTGGGCAGCTGGATGTGTTTTCTGACACCTTAAGTGGAAGGAGCACTCTGTCTAGTGTGAGGACACTGACGTGTCTACACGGCCCGGTGCTCGCAGCAGGGGCAGAACTCAGCTGGCACCATGTCCTCTTCACTCAGTCTGTCTCCTCGCGGGCACGGCTGCATCTGGCACTGTGCCTGTGGTATTGTCTTCCCTCTAGGCTGTGAAAACTGTTGCCTGATCTTCACAGTCAGCAGAATAACCAGGGTTGAGGAATATTTATACAGGATGTAGTTTAGCCAACCTTGAGATCCCCCAGTCCCCCCAAACCCCCCCCATCCTCACAGAGCCCCTGTGCTTCAGGCAGCCTGGCACGCCCTGCCACTTGTCGCACATGGAGTCACTATTCTGAGTCCGTCAATTTTAGGCTCTTTGTCAAACAGCGTTTTCCAGTAACACTTCATTGTAGTCACTGGCCTATGAAGATTTCACTTGTAAATGAACCATCGCGCGATAGGTGGTGCTGAAAGAATGGGCTGAGAAACACAGCTTCATGACCGTGGTTCTGACAGAATACCGCATGTGCTTCCTTCTCCAGGTGGATACGATCAGTTTGAACGCTGCCGGCACACTGCTGGCCTCAGGCACCAAGGAAGGCACAGTGACCATCTGGGACCTCACCACCGCCACCCTGTTACACCAGATTCCATGTCATGAGGGGACTGTAGGCGACAGTGCTTTCAGCCCAGGTAGCATCCTTTTTTAATACAGATACCAGGGGAACTGGAATTACTACTTTGAAATAAATAAGAATGTAAAAACAGTTTTCCAGGAGGCTCAGTGGTAAAGAATCAGCCTGCCAATGCAGGAGATGCAGGTTTGATCCCTGGGTCAGGAAGATTCCACTGGAGAAGGAAATGGCAACCCACTCCAGTATTCTTGCCTGGAGAATCCCATGGACAGAGGAGCCTGGCTGGCTACAGTCCATGGGGTCACAAATAGTTAGAAGTGACTGAGCAACTGAACGACAAAAATGCTATTTGCTGATAAAAGGGGTTTTGCCTGTGGGTTAAGGCTGCTTCATGGGAGAACACAGTGCATATGGCATGTGTTCCTATTAGAAAAGCTGTATCAGATATTCTTGTTAATTGCTCAAATCACTGGAGAAATTAATTTATGAATTCACACCAAAGGGTCATCAGGCCAGTGCCTTAAACACAGCTTTTCACAGAGAGGATGGTCCTTATTGGTTAATACAAGTAACTCATGTGAACATTGGGCTCCTGGACTCAGAAATGAAATCTCAGATGATCTAAAGCTGTAACCTGCACCCTGTCCCGCCCCATGTTGCAGACAGTCGCCACGTCCTGAGCACAGGAGCCGACAGCCATCTGAACGTCATCGACGTGCAGACAGGGATGCTCATTTCATCTCTGACTGCGGACGAGCCCCAGAGGTACTCGGGTTACTCACGATGAAGACTTTACAGACAGGCTGTCAGTCACCACACTGGGCCTGCTCTAGTCCTTCCTTCCTGACGAGGGATGACTTCCAAATCCTTCTTGCAGGTGCTTTCTCTGGGATGGAAACTCCGTCGTATCTGGCAGTCAGTCTGGGGAGCTGCTCGTCTGGGACCTCCTCGGAGGAAGGGTCAGCAAGAGGATCCAGGGCCACGCGGGTAAGCTGTCTGCTGCTGACCTGCCTCTTCTCCCTACATGCTCCAGCACCTCCTTTCCCACCAGTGGCCATGCTTTTCTCAGGTTACAAGCCCCCGGGGCCTCTGTGCTGTGAACATTCCCCTCCAGATCCTGGCCAGCCTGGCCACCTGAATCTCTTGGTTCTTTCAGGATTTAGATCTGTGTTGGCAGACATTTGACTCCAAAATGGAAAGTTTTTACATTAACTTCTACATAGAGGACAAAAAAGTAAAAGGTGTAGATTTTAACACATGCATAGAGTTTTTATTGTATTATATATATATAAAAGCAACTTTCTTAGTGGTTCGGTGGCTAAGAGAACACAGAGGGCCCAGGTTCGATTCCTGGTCAGGGAATGAGAGCCCACATGCTGCAACTAAGACCCAAAAGTTTTTAAAAAACAAGCAACTTCCCTGGCGTCCAGTGGTTAGGACTCGGTGGTTCTGCCACATAGGGGCACAGGTTCAATGTCTGGTCTAGGAACCAAGATCCTGCATGCCTTGTCACCAAGAAAAAGAAAGTAACAAATTACAGAGAAAACAGTCTTGCTCCCAGTGGCTTCCACCTCCCAGGTCCCCTCCTTGGAGGACTTCTCCAGCTGGTGACCTGGTGCCTGTTATCCAAGGACGTGTTCTTGTGTATGTCTGTCCTTCTGCCTGTTGGCTGCTTAGTTTTCTTACATTTCCATGTTTTCCCTTTGAGCATTTGGAGGACAGTGAATTGTTGTGTCGATGGTTACAAGTAACTGTTGACAGCCCACCTCCATCCTCTTCCCATTGTCACTGTTGTGTGTGGTTATTTCAACATTGTACATTCAAGTGAGGTCTATGCCTGCCTTCCTCCGCTCACCTGATAGAAACGGAAATCAGCACTCTCACACCAGTTCCCCACTTGTCCCTCTCATCTGATTCCTAACTTGCTGTAGGTGTAGTATTTGTACGGTTACACATCTGTGATTCCCAGCTGTTCTGGCTGTAGCATTACATCTACATGGTTTCCTAGTCTTCCCAAGTTCCTTGTCCTAAGCACTTGAGGTCAGGCAAAGATTGCTTCATAGGACAAGACGACGTGGTGCCAGCTGGGCAGCTCACCCCTAACCCCGTGTCTCTCCTCACAGGTGCCGTGACATGTATGTGGATGAACGAACAGTGCAGCAACGTCATCACAGGAGGGGAAGACAGACAAATTATGTTCTGGAAGTTGCAGTATTAAGTGCCTTTTCCTTGAATGTTTTTGAACTCTATTTAATGTACTTTTAAACCAAACTTTTAAAGGAATTGGTGAATGTGCAATTATAGTAATTACAAGTTTCACCACATGAGAAATTTGTGGTTTTAGACTTTATAAATCATGGTGACTTCATTGAAAGCTGTTAGTTGTCATCCTCTAAGGCGGATGAAGACGTGGGAGATTTGGGGAAGGAACATCTGTGAGGCAGGCGGTTGTCCCAGGGTGCTGACGATCAGAAAGCAAGTCTGGGTGAGAGCGAGCAGCTGAAAGATAACTAAACCAGCTGGGGGAGACCTCCCGAAAGCACTGAACAGTTTAAGGACTTTGCAAGAAAACCTGAGTATTCTCCGCTGTTGCCAAGTCACCCTATCTAATTGACACACTTGCGGCATGCCTGCTGGATTGGGGATGTGTGTTTTCACGGAGTGGTCACTTTCTATAACCTGCTGGCCCCAGATTCTGAGAACCTGGGCAAGGATTAGCAGTTCTTATAACAGTTTACTGTGTATAGGAACGGTTTATTTCATTATGGCTGTTAAATGCTCATCTTTTCTATGACATTAAAAATATTTTTCTGTAATGAAATTCTCATTTTATTTAAATGACTTAGCACAAACTACTAGGTACTTCAAATGTCGATCCTTCTAGAAAACCATCCTTAGTACTATGTAACCCTGTACTTCTGGAACTACCTTCAGAGCCAATAACGAGGAAGAACATTGCTGAAAAAGCTGAGTTGGTTGGCTTTTCTGAATTCCACACAAGATAAGCCATGAATCAGTAGCGCTAATTATTTTGTATTCAACCTCTGAACCACAGAAAGCATGCGAGGTAAGATTTCTCTGTTATTTAAAAACCACTGGTGTATCCTGAATGTTAAACATGGCTTGGGTGTCGCCAGGAGAATCGATAGGCTCGTTGAGGCCCTGCTGCTCGGCCTCCAGTGTGTCTGGGCTTCCAGGCTGAAGGTGCTTCTCTGGACACGCAGGGCGTCTCAGCATAGAAGGCTTGCCCCAGGCTCCTGGGTGTTGGCCACTCTGGGAGAGGACCCTCCTACAAGCCTGACATTTTCAAATGATGCAATGACAGACAGACTAGAACTTAACTTTATTTATACATTTTTAATTAAAATAGAATAGGCATAAGCCAAAGAGATGGAAAAAAAATCAGGATAATGTGTCATTCTGTGAGCAGGGAGGAGGCAGGAAATGGAACATATGACCAGGACAGTGTCCTAAGACCGTCCTGGGGCAGCTAGGTTACATACTGTGTAAATGCCACAATCAGGGCTTAGCCCACAATCTACACATGAAAAGAGGAGTCAAGGTTCATTCTATTTAGTACAAGAATTTTTACATTAAATATATAGTGCTTCATTTCTCAAAAAGTGATATCAGTTACTTTTAGAAGAAAGAAGTTCCCATTACACAAGGAAAGACTAGAAAATCTCAAATGCAAGTCAGCAGCTGTGCTAGCTTGGGATGTACTGTCAAGACTGCGCAGGGCTAGTGTACATCTCAGGTGAGTGCAGAACTGCGTCTGGGTTTAGGAAGGCAGCAATCATTACATTTTGGCTTTTATTCTAGATGCTTAACTTAGTTAAGGCGACAGTTTAAGCATATTAAGTGAAGGTAGATAAAATGTAATGACAATCGGTAAGTCTCTTGCAGCTACACACTGTCTAATAATGCTTACATGGAATGAAACCAGCGTTACTTAGCTGGTGTTACAGAACTGAAGGAAAATAATTCTAAATGCACTATGGTGACACAGTAAAAATGCAAACACAGCACAGAACTAAGCACTGCTCTCTATCAAGGTGATGCTTCTAACAGAGCTGAGCCTGTCGCAGTCATCCTACTCACAAGGCTTGTGAAAGCATCAGGTTTCCAGTAAAGAAGCTAGTCTGTAAAAGTCTTTTCAACTGTAAAACCAGGGTAAGGCTACAACTATCTTGATGTCTGAACAAGATACACTGGATCGAACAGTAAGATCCCCAGCCCTACTGTAAGACAGGAAGTCCTCATGCAGCATATGCTCGCTGGCTCCTAGAAAGCTTCATGTGCATAATAGAAAGGTCAGTTGCCCAAGACGTAAACGGAAGAACTTCCGGGAAGTTTCCACTGTGCCGTGACTTCTAAACCTCAGGAATGGTGTGATCCATCAAGCTTTTCATAATGCTTGGCGCCATCCTACAAGACAGTTACTTTTATTAGATACTGAGGGTTGGGTTTCTTTTTTCAAAACTGCTACAATGATTCAAGAAAACTCTAATTCAAACTCAGTACTGTTAGCATCAAGTGGGAATAGAGCAGGTTTTTAATGAGTTCAGCTCTAAGGGTCTCAGGTAATCTAGCTGATTGCAAATAAGCTATCTATCCTGGCCAGTAAGACACAGGTAAGTCCTTCAATCCTTGTATGTTAAGGCTGAATGGTTAAAAAAGACAATGCTGTTAATGCTATGAACTAGAGGGAAATATGTGTGGGTTTTTTTTTTTTTGGCGGGGGTGGGATGGGGTGGGGAGGCTATCATTGATTTAAGACAAGTGAGCTCTTCATGGATTAGTCCTGACAATTCTCCCCACAACCACCCTCAAAAGGAGCTAGCTGCATTCTATTCCAGCTTCTGGGTAAACAAACATTACATTACAGGAGTTACATCTTTTAATGTTTTAAATATCATTTATCTTTCATGTAGATACTGAAAGGACTGTGCTGGCTGAGCCAGGACAGAATGTAAGATGCTACCGGGCAGACAGCCCCAGCCACCCCTGTTTTTTTCTTTCTCCTCAGCTTCCAGCCCTCACTCCTGAGGACTTCCAAAATGTAAATAATTTAAATACTTCAAATTTCTAAATAATGCCAATGTCATCCACTAAAAAACCAAAGGTTTGAGAAGCTTGAGAATTCAAGAAGTACAGAGCCTCTATGAAATCACATGAGCACAGAATGAAGTCAAAGAATTCTCTACTTACCGTTTAATAATGTGTTCAAAGATAAAAGCAGGCATGATTGTAATAGTCACTATATTTCCAGCTGTGGACAATATGTCTGCAATTTGAGAGTCCTGTGGAAAACAATGAAAATTCTGAGAGGCTCTATTAAATATAAAACTAAGTTATTCTTGGTAAAGAAATATATATGTTCTGAGGTTTTGCTAATGTCTCTAAAATCCTGACTCCTGCTATTTAAATTTTTTCCAGTTTCTTTACCAAGTTTTAATTCATTAGAATCACAACTTCATCAGTGGCAACAAAACTAAGTAAACTACGTTGAATATATTAGCCAACATAGCATTCTTTTTCTAGAGATTAAATAATTGCCCCCATATACAATATTACCACATCCCCTCTGCTAACATTAATTCTTAAATGAAAACCTTTAGACCTCAAAATAGTTCTATTTAGGAATTTGTAGAGGGCATAAACCATAAAAATGAAGTACTAATTTGGCCATAAACTATTACTCATATTTTTCCTACAACCCCTGGACTGAAAAAAGCAATTGGACAAAAAAGCAACCATTCATTCAGGATCTCATCAACATCTTCACTGCCCAGGTATTCACAGAATTCTAGTTCAAGGGACTTCAGAGATCTCACCCTGACCCCTGGTACAGAGGCCACAATTCTAGATGTAACATGAGGGCACAGCCAGCGCGACAAAGAATGCCTCCATTTTGGTCACTAACAGCACCACCCCAACAGACAAATGAAAGAGACTTCCAAAACTAAACAACACGACGTAAGTTCTGCTCTGACCTTCAGTCCGATGACATTCTGTCCGTTGACCTCACAGATGTTATGTTCCGTGAGAAGACCGTTTCTAGCTGCAGAACTGTCTTTCACAATGGATGTGATTTTTCCATTTTTAAAAACAAAGCCAACGTGTCCAGTACTGTCCTTATGCATGGTAATTGTCCGTTCAAAGGGCCTGTGAGCATAACAGTTTCAATTAAAATTGTAATTCCAAGGTAAACATGTCAATGGATTTCCATTATGGTGTACTGGATACTTTGTTACCATAAATTATTTCAAAACTATTTGCCTTGGTATGTACATCTTGTGTAAAAGTTTAAAAATTCTCTCCATTATGGCTGGACTAATCAAGATTTCCTTCTTTTAAGAATCAAAGAATTAACACAACGCTTCATGCAGTTTATCAATGTGCTTTTTCCTTTACATTAACATTACGTTTGAACAAAAATCAGTGTTAAAAATGAATTAACTTTTTAGTATTTCCTGGAGCTTAATTTTTCTTAGGAAATACTTAGAACCTTTGTAATATTTCTCACATCTTGATTCTGAAAACTTTACAAAGGTATTTTTGCTGCTGCAGCAGTAAGATGGAAGCTCCCAGTCCCTTAGAAAGGGAGGAGCTTCAGAAAGATGGCATCCACTCTGAGCACTGACAACCTGTTACTGCACGTTTCATGTGCAAAATAAATACGAATTTTACATTATAAAGTTCACAGCAGTCATGTCTTCCTGGTGATCCAAGTTACTTTTTGAAACTTTGCTCACATAAGAGCAAAAGTGCCATTTGTCTGCAAAATGTTTACTTAATACCTACCATGTATTATTCAAAGCGAAAACACAAAGGTAGATAAAAGCCAGTTGAACCAATATGAACAAAAATGCCAAAGCTAAAAATGTGTTACAAGGTCTGCCCCTCAACCCCTGCGTGGCCAAGAAGGTGGTGGTGTCCGTAGCATAGGTACCGCAAGTTCCATTATAAACAAGCTAAAGATGATGCTCCCACCAAGGACTCGAGCCTCAGCCACCCAGAAGGCCAGGCTGGGTTTTGGGAACTGCTAGGCCCCCATGTATCCACTCTGAGCAGGAAACCAGGGGCAAAGTCCAGACACTTGTTGCTGTTACCTTTCATTTTCCAGAGAAACTGATTAAGACAGGAAAGGAACTTCTCAAAGGACAAATTTCTGTAAGCTCTGAAATAAGGTGTATGCAAAACCAGAATACTGTTTTTAAAAAGTCAAACTATGTAAGAAAGTGAAAGCAACACAGAACTACAAGAGTATAAATATAAAACTAATCAATAACATTTGATTATTTTCTGCAACAAAATGCTGTATTTCCAGAATCTTAAAATCCTAAGAAAGTGGAAAACTAGTCCTGAATGTCCACATGTGGCGTTTAGTTGGCTCACCTGTCCCGAATGGTCATGGTGATCTTCTCTCCGAAAGCCTGTTTGAGCACCTTGTGCGCCCGGTCCGAGCTCCAGCCAGCACAGTTCTCGCCGTTTATCTGCAGTACCTGGTCCCCAAACCGCAGGCCCACCAGGGAGGACGGAGAATTGGCCTGGACAAGCTGAACAAATATACCCTGGAGGATGGAAATCACTAAGTAAGTGCTGGAAAATCAGGAACCAACTGTTTAGGCAGCTACTCTAGTAATTTTTTTTTTAAAAAGGGAAAACTACACAAGAGTGTTTCATTACTCCCAAGAAGGAAACTGGAAATGCTATCAAGGCAACAGAAGATCTGAGTGGTAATTTCTAGCTCACATCATGACTCACCTGACCAACTTCCATCACCCCCTCCACCTTGGAATAAAAAAACTAAGGAAAATAAAGTCAGATTACTATAAGAAACGTAAGGTTCCATGAGTCTGATAGAATACCAAACAGGTATTACTGCACCTGGTCATTATTTAGGGGGAAAGACAGTAAAGTGTTGGAAGTTTCATTTAAGAAAAGTGATAGGTTAAGGTCAGAAGTTTACCTTTTGAGCTGAAGAATTCCTTTACCCGCTTGCTAAATTACGCATAATCACTACCATTAAACAGCCTAAAAAGGTGGGTACACGGAATACAATCCCCGTTCTTAAAAATCTACGAGGTAAATACAGAGAACTCAAGTACAGGTAACTGAGAACTAAACCCACAGGCTATTTTTACTCATGTAAACTAAATTTCAGATGCTGAACACTATAAACAAGCCAAGTATAAAAGGCATGTGCCAGGTAAGAGATGAAAGCAACCACAGGTTGCACCCCTTCTCCATCCTGAGCTGCCTCAGATTTGGTGCTGCGTATCTTGTACTTGAGGGTGGCACCCAGCAGAGTGGCCACACCTACAAGCTTCAGCCACTGGACAAACCACTGCAAGGATAACTGCTGCAAGGGTGGAGCTGGGGAGAGTGTGGTCTCTCTCTAGGATGAAGAGAGGGCAGTGAAGTGCGAGCTTCCCAGAGCAGCACACTCAATGAGGGTCTCACACAAGCCACAAGTGTGCAAAGACACAATGCCCTCAGCCTCTGGGGAGGCAGGTGGGGCCCGGGACTGGCCTCAAACATCTTCCGCCAGGCGCCACATCTTCTACATGCAAAGGCTGGCTGCGCTGAGCTATGAGACCGAAGACTGAAAAGAAGCCCAATAAATAACTTGGAAACCCACAAATCAGGGTAAAGACTCAGCACCTCCTTAGTGATCCTAAGTGCTTCCCCACAGAGTAACCAGGTTTCATTTCTTCCATCTGGTAAGGTGAGAGGTAAAGTAATGTACTTTAGAAAGTCACTGTTGCCTGGAAAATGCCCCATGAAAGTCAAATTCAAGGATGGAAATAACAAACCCAAAACCACATTACAAGTCACATGATCCTCTTTTAGTTTAAAAATACACAAGACCACTGACCCTCACCTATCAGTCTTAACTTCCACACGTTACCCTATTTCAATGCCAGCATTCTCCTTGTATGAACTATGTTATAATACACTCAGACTAGTGAACTTTATTCCAGAAAAAGGACTCAAAAAAAATTCATCTTGGGTAATGCTCAAGTCCCAGCTCTGCCTCTTCAGAACAGGGTAGCATCTCACGTGGAAAAGCAGATTAAAAGTAGTCTTGATCAGAGAGCACCATTACACTTCATTAAAGGATTTACATTTTAAATTGTAACTGGGTCACATAACAGCTAATCAGACAAGAGTACTGAAAGCGCTTACATTGTCTATGGATTTCAGCCGGAGCCCGATCTTCCCGTCTTGATCCTTACACAAGATGACTTCTCGGATCCCTTGCTTGATCTCCGCTCTGCGGATCCCAGTGTCGCCACCAGTGACAGGGGCCACCATGTGGTCCATGCTGGAAGGCCGTGCCACCAACTGCTGACAAAGACACATGCAACACGTCAGTATTCGCAAACACGCGCCCTGAGAAAATCCAAAATTGAACATATTCTGTTGTGGTTTCCTAAAATGTAATCTGCCAATTATTTCCTCCAGATATGAGTTTTGCAAAAATGACCCTATTTTGTTTTTTAAAACTAATTCTGCAGGTAACTACCCCCCCAGACACCATCTCCAGCAGACTCAATGACTCTGTTGCCCGATGAATTCACTGGCATTTGTTTTATGTGTACCCTGGCTTGTTTTCAACTCAAATATATTATCCTTGAACTTTATAAAGGCTGTACTTTACTTTTAAATTCACACAGCATCTTCCTGAGGGTTCTTTTATATGGCCTTCAACAATGTACTTACCCTTTCAGAGTTTTTATTACAGAGGGAAACTTCTCACCTCACAGCTCCACTACGAGGACTAAAAGCACCTATTATTCAAGTGCTGACACACACAAGACAAACGTTATTTTTCGGCCCTTTAGTAAACATCTGTGGATTAACCAACTGTATGGAGAATAGCTGTACTAGGGACTCCGTTAGGTACCAAGCCTCACATTCCTAATTTTTTCTTCTTGACCAAAATGAGTTTAGTGTTTTAAGTGGACCCTTTCCTCTACCAAAGAAAATGAGGGAAGAGCATATTTGTTACCAGGGCGTCTTAACCGGAACCTGTCATGAAAAGCTCTGGTCTGACACCGTGATGCTCAGAGCAGCCATGATGGGGGAGAGAAACCTCAGCCGCACACACACAGGCTGCGAATGTCTCCGTTCAGAATCATAGTCACCAGGACACCACACACACACAAAGAGCCATACCACAAATCAAGCACAATACCAGAAAATACAACTTTTGAAGAATTACAAAAATTCAATGATTACAGCTATAAAAGCATAAAAATCAGGCAATGGGATAGAAAAAATTAAGCAAATGAATTTAGTTTAGCTGAAACATAGGACAAAAGGGAGGAGCTTTGGAGTATAACTTTTGGAAAAGAATTTTTTTCCAGCAAGTACAGTTAAGTGCTTACTCGGTGTTCTTACCATGATCCATATGACCAACACATGACCACTGCTCCCTCCTGCTAAGGCTACTATGACCACCATCTACTCTTGCCCTTCTATTTGCCCTCCACACAGCAAGCACTGAAACCCTTTTGTTAATCCCACAACTCAGACCCCCAACCCCTTACCCTGTCCACAAGGCCGCAGACTACCTGGCCTGACAGCCCTTCCAATGTCACCCCCCAGTGCATCTGCCGCCACATTCTGTCTCATCTGCCCTCACCGAGGTCCTGTCTCTCAGGCCTCTCAAGCTCATTTCTGCCCGAAAGCCTCTCAAGGTCTCTGTATATACTGGCTAGTAAAGCTGGAAGTACTTACTATGGTTCCCTTACCAGAAAATATTTGTTGCGCGTCAACAAATGTGAAGAAATATGAAGAAAGAAGCCTGTGGACACACTGAAGAGAAGAGAGGCCAGCAAGCGTCACAGACTGTCCATGCCTTCCAAGCCCACCCTCTGTGGTGAGCCCTCTTCTGCCATGGCTTTCCGGTCAGGACCCCTCGCGAGAAGGAGGTGCCAGGGCCTGCCCCTTCCTGTCTGCTTCCTGCTCCTGCCAGTACTGCCTGGGGCCAGCCCTTCATGCTGCTGGCAGCAGGTGACTCCAGTCTCCAGATTCCAGACACTCGCAGAACAGCCTCCCTGCAGCCCCCAGAGGTACCAGCACCCATCACAGGGGCCCCTCCCCTGAGGACCAGCTCACGGGGCACCTCCACCAACACTGTCAGCTCTGCGAACTGTAACCCCCATCCTGTATGCCCCAGTTCTAGGAGAAGCAGCTTTCTGGGTTCCGCTTTTGCTTTTTTCAATTCTTCAACCTCTCTGATTTCTTGTTATCTCTGTTAAAATTCTTGTGTGATTTCTGTTGTTCCACCTGGACCCTGACTGATGTAAGCAAGTTTTCAATAAATATTTGGTGAATAAATTGAAAGCCAGGTACTGTACTAAGCATAGGAGTCATGGCAACAACAGAGACATAAAGGCTGTCTTCATGAAGTTATGCATTTACCTATGACAAGTACTGTAAGGTATTACAGTCTTATAGCAACAAGCTTAACAAAAGACTGAGACACACTATATTTAAGCCAAGAATTTGGGGTCAAACTGCAAGAAGCTTTAAACTTAAAAAGATTATGAGCAAAAAAAAACCGATAACAGACCTGAATTAAAGTTAGCAGTAGCTCAGCATTCATTGATGTAACAAGTTACTAGAGGAGTTACTGGAAGAAGAGCCAAGTGTGACATCTAGGTGAGAGGTATAAATCATGGACAGGGCTACAGCAAGCCTACAATGCATAACATGAATACAAGAAACACACCAGAAGCAGAGTCACTAGGTCTATAACTAAATGCAGAAGACAAAGGAGAATGTACCAGTTAAAGGCACCTGAATCTTTAACTCCTAATAAATCAGAAAAGTGGTAACAGCACAGAAGGAAGTAGACTGTATAAAAAGCAATACCTAGAAGGCAATCCTGAGAAAAGATCAATGCTAAGGCTATAAATTTGTGAGTTTGCCACAAAGACGAGTTAGCTTATATCTCTGTGTAAAGTATGATTTTATATAATTCAGAACGAATTACATTATACATACCCCATGACTTGGTGCTCCAGGGACCAAGGCCATATTTGCACGTATTTCTTCTTCATTTAAACTCAGGCCCATGTACTGAGAGAGCTCAGGATATAGCTTAGGATAGAGATCTAATAACAAATGAATGAGTAGAGAAAAAAAATTAGTAGAATATTTTTAAAAACCATTGTTATTATGGACTTTTACTTGTATTTTTAAAAATCACATTGATTTTATAAAATCTAGGGTGAATTTAAATTAGTAATCTGGAAAACCCCTTTCTCTGTAATGACAATTAGAAATGGAAAACAGAAAAATAAAAGTGAAAGTATGAAGACATTTTAACTGAAACCTCAGACTTCTAAATACTCAAGACTAGAAATAATTTTTCCAAGTTATCTTGCCTTTTCTTTCTCTTAAACCTATTAGGAGTTTTCTACACATACCACTGATTCTCCACTTAAGAACAACTGACCAAAATGTACACTTCAAATCAGCTACATTTTAATTCATTCAGTAAACACAGCTATAAAATGTAGCCAAAAAAATGAACTGTGAGAAAAAAAAAAAAAAGCTTGTAAATTTATTATCATATCAGTTTAAGAATACACAGCAATGAAATCTTTGCAACAGGACATTTAAATATTAACAGTATTTAACTGAACAGTAGAGTTAGATACTATTTCCAAAAGCTCTTTATGTGAGTTATGGATTTTCTAAAGGAAATAGTGTTATAAGATGACAGGCCATAAAAACCTATTTAACACTCCTCTTGTATTTAAAAAAAACATTTTTTTTTCACTTTATACTGGAGTAGAGCTGATTAACAATGTTGTAGTGGTTGCAGTGGACAGCAAAGGGACTCAGCCATACACATAACATGCATCCATTCTCTCCCAACTCCCCTCCCATTGAGACTGCCACACCTTTTGTATCTGAAGTCATATTATTTAAGAGTTCTGTCCTGAATTCCTATGAATTGAGAAGGAAAAGGAACAAAGGAGAAGGGTATGGAGTCAGAGTAGAGACTCCAGGATTTGGAAAGTTCCCCTAAAGGAGAACGCTATCAGCCCCACAGCCCTAAGACGGGGGACAGTTCAGTGGGTCAAGGACTTGCAAAGGGTGAAATTTAAGTAACAATTTTCATAAAGTCATAAACATACTTTCATAGTCACAGTTCACTTTCTTGATTAAAAGGTTGTTTTGAAATAAACTTACTACTAGAGCTTTAACAGCCAATTTCATGCTGTATATGTTAGAATATATATATATTCTGGATTCTCTATTATAGTAAAAGAAGGCTTAACAGGTATCTCTGTTCAAGGAGAAGGAACCCAAAGAATAAACCTACTTCCATCTTGAGAGACGGGGGCAGAGGCTTCAGATAAAATCGCTGGGTTGGCAGGGTTTGCAGAAAAGGCAGTCTGAGCCTAAAAAAAAAAAAAAAAAAAAAAAAAATTCTGACAACACTCTATAGAGACTCACTTAAAAAGACTTCTCATATAACTTAAATCCAGTAATTTAAAAAAACCCAAAAACCCTTTACTTTTATTTAGGAAACTCTAATTTCAAACACTTTAGCAATATATTTTGAAAGAAAAATAAAAAATATAAATATTTAACACTATTTAAAAAACTAAACACCATTCTACATATAACTAATATTTCATAGTGCTTCTGCAAATATTTTCACAATGCATTAAGAAATGATAGTTACACTTTAGTCTAAGTAAGAGTACCTTCTTTACATAAAGAAAAAAGCTTAACCATATTTACCTAAGTATATATCAGGAGAACACTTAAAAATTTAAATACCTAAGTTGCTAATATTTATTTTGCCATTTCAGCATATCCCAATGAAATGTTTATCTACGTTTTACGAAGTATAAGGTGTTCAGTCAGTCAATTCAGTTGCTCAGTTGTGTCCGACTCTTTGTGACCCCATGGACTGCAGCACACCAGGCTTCCCTGTCCATCACCAATTCCAGGAGCTTTCTCAAACTCATGTCCATTGAGTCAGTAATGCCATCCAACCATCTCATCCTGTCGTCCCCTTCTCCTCCCACCTTTAATCTTTCCTAACACCAGGGTCTTTTCCAATGAGTAAGTTCTTCGCATCAAGTGGCCAAAGTATTGGAGTTTCAGCTTCAGCATCAGTCCTTCCAATGAATATTCAGGACTAATTTCCTTTAGGATGGACTTGTTTGATCTCCTTGCAGTCCAAGGGACTCTCAAGAGTCTTCTCCAACACCACAGTTCAAAAGCTTCAATTCTTCGGTGCTCAGCTTTCTTTATATTACAACTCTCACATCCATAACTGACTACTGGAAAAACCATAGCTTTGACTAGACGGACTTTTGCTGGCAAAGTAATTTCTCTGCTTTTTAATATGCTATATAGGTTGGTCATAGGTTTTTTTCCCAGGAGCAAGTGTCTTTTAATTTCAAGGCTACAGTCACCATCTGCAGTGATTTTGGAGCCCCTCAAAATAAAGTCTGTTATGGTTTCCATTGTTTCCCCATCTATTTGCCATGAAGTGATGGGACCAGATGCCATGATCTTAGTTTTCTGAATGTTGACTTTAAGCCAACTTTCACACTCTCCTCTTTCACTTTCATCAAGAGGCTCTTTAGCTCGTCTTCACTTTCTGCCATAATGGTGGTGTCATCTGCACATCTGAGGTTATTGGTATTTCTCCCAGCAATCTTGATTCCAGCTTGTGCTTCATCCAGTCCAGTATTTCTCATGATGTACTCTGCATAGAAGTTCAATAAGCAGGGTGACAATATACAGTTTTGCTGTACTCCTTTCTCAATTTGGAACCAGTCTGTTATTCCATGTCCAGTTCTAACTGTTGCCTCTTGACTTGCACAGAGATTTCTCAGGAGGCAGGTCAGGTGGTCTGTTATTCTTATCTCTTTAAGAATTTTCCAGTTTGTTGTGATTCACACAGTCAAAGGCTTTGGCATAGTCAATAAAGCAGGAAGAAACATTTTTCTGGAATTCTGTTGCTTATTCGATGATCCAACAGGTGTTGGAAATTTGATCCCTGGTTCCTCTGTCTTTTCTAAATCCAGCTTGAACATCTGAAGTTCATGATTCACATACTGTGGAAGCCTGGCTTGGAGAATTTTGAACATTACATTGCTAGCATTAGTGCAACTGTGTGGTAGTTTGAGCATTCTTTGGCATGGCCTTTCTTTGGGATTGGAATGAAAACTGACCTTTTCCAGTCCTGTGGCCACTGCTCAGTTTTCCAAATTTGCTGGCTTATTGAGGGCAGCACTTTCACAGCATCACCTTTTAGGATTTGAAATAGCTCACCTGGAATTCCACCATCTCTACTAGCTTTGTTCATAACGATGCTTCCTAAGGCTCACTTGACTTCGCATTGCAGGATATCTGGCTCTGAGTGAGTGATCACACCATCCTGGTTATCTGGGTCATGGGGATCTTTTTTATGTAGTTCTTCTGTGTATTCTTGCCACCTTTTCTTAATATTTTCTGTTTCTGTTAGGTCCATACCATTTCTGTCATTTATTGTGCCCATCTTTGCATGAAATGTTCCCTTAGTAACTCAAATTTTCTTGAAGAGGTCCCTAGTCTTTCCCATTCTATTGTTTTCCTCCATTTCTTTGCACTGATCACTGAGGAAGGCTTTCTTATCTCTCAGTGCTATTCTTTGGAACTCTGCGGTCCAATGGGTGTATCATTCCTTTTCTTCTGTGCCTTTAGCTTCATTTCTTTTCTCAGCTATTTGTAAGGTCTCCTCAGACAACCATCTTGCCTTTCTGCACTTTTTCCCTTGGGGATGCTCTTGATCACTGGCTCCTATACAATGTCACGAACCTCCATCCATAGTTCTTCAGGCACTCTATTAGATCTAATCCCTTGAATCTGTTTGTCGCTTCCACTGTATAAACATAAGGGATTTGATTTAGGTGATACCTGAATGGTCTCATGGTTTTCCCTACTTTCTTCAATTTAAGTCTGAATGTGGCAATAAACAGTTCATGATCTGAGCCACAGTCAGCTCCCAGTCTTGTTTCTGCTGACTGTAATAGAGCTTCTCCATCTTTGGCTGCAAAGAATATAATCAATCTGATTTCAGTTGACCATCTGGTGATGCCCATGTGTAGAGTCTTCTCCTGCGTTGTTGGATGAGGGTGTTACGTTATACTAAGTACAAAAATATTACAAAGTATGCAAAATGCATACTTAATCACTGACGTAACAATCATGGTGTTAAAACTTGCCAAAACTTTCAAAACATATATACTTAATACTAGTCAGGGGCAGGTATGCCAGGAGCTCCCCTCAGGGCTGCCTTCACAGCCCATGTAGTATGGAGTGTTCCTTTTTCCCTTACAGATACATCTGAGCTCCTCAAGCAGACATATGTTTCTGTTGGCAGTTAAGCTGTAAGATCCAGATATAAGATTTTTTAATCAAAAATATACTGATTAAGTGATAGGAGTTTACACCTATATTCTTTATCATCAAGCTCTGAAATTGATGCTAAGAGCAGTCCCAAAGATGCCTGGAGAGATGGAAGATTAATTACATAAGGAAGTCCACATAAGCACTGCAAGTACATCACTCATTTGGACTCCAAATGTTCTGATATGACTGTTATTGAGTCATTCTTTATTACTGTTTCATAATGTCACAATCTAAATTCAAATAAAATGCTACACGCAAATCTTTATCATTTTAAATATATCCACAAACTCAAAATATGCTGAATTTTGAAAATTCTCTCACCAACTATCAACTAAAGGACAGTGGATTGCTTCCTGGATAAACTCTGAGGAAAAAAAAAAAAATGCTGTCCCTCACTAAAAAGAAAGGAGCTATCAAAGCCATGGAAAGACATGGAGGAATCTAAAATGCACGTTACTAAGAGAGCGAGGGCAATCTGAAAAGGCAAATTACGGTATGAGTCCACCCCTGAGATTCTAGAGGAGGAGGGAGGCCTGGACAGAGCGTGAGGACTGTGAGGGAGTGAGAGTGCTCTGCATGACACCAAATGGTGGCTCCCCATCACCACACACTCGTCCAAGCCCACAGAGCGAACACAAGTGCAGCTGTGGACGGACGCGGGGCAGCAGCAGCGTGTCCGCGCAGCTCAGTGACTGTCCCAGGTGTACCGCTCTGGCGAAGATGCTGCTGGTGTCGGGCGAGAGGTGTGTGGTGTGCAGGTCAGGTGGGGGAGGGCGCACAGGGAAGGGCCACTGCGATGGAAACTGCCCTGCATCACTTCTGCTGTGAACCTAAAACCGCTCTGAAAAACAGGATTTACTAACTTTAAAAAATGTATCCTTTTAATACCGGTCTATTATTTCTATTCTTTCATTCATTGCTCTTGTTCTTATCCAAGGAATACTCAAGTAAGCTCTCTGAACACAAAGTTACATATTTAATTACTATATAATTTGTAGTAAAAATAAAAGAAAGATGGTACAACAAAGGCTTAAGGACTATAAGCCATTTAAATGCAGCAAAATATTCCACACTCACTTGAAATCTCAAACTAGTAAAAAGAAAGGTGGGGGGGGTGTTGTTTCTACCATTACAGAAAGCATGAGAAGACACCGTACTCGTGGAGCCAGCAGAGTCAATCTCTGCTCACTGTGTCGGGACGCTGCCGACTGTTTCTCTGTCTACTATGCACAGGTGTGGCTCCTGTCTGAAACTCACGGTGGACAGAGAGGCGCAGGGGCTGCACGATGCTCAAAGCCACAGCCTAATGGTTCCTGTGAAGCAGTTTACAGAATATGAGCTGCGAGTCACTGCTGCGGTGTGAAAGGTGAGATTAGACAATGACTACCTTTACAGAGGCGCCTCAAAAACAAACACCCAAGTAACACCACCACAGAAAATGAACAAAAAATAAAACAGAAGCAGTCCAAGATGTTAGTGGCTAGGCTGGGAATCTTCTTAAATCCAGTGAGAATTTAAAATCCGTGTTCCCCCCTCCTTACTCTCTGTCACATCTCCAGGCAGCTAGCTTTGTGCTCAGAACATAAAAGGCTTTGAAATGGAAATATCCATACGAAGAGTTGCTCCTTGAAGAGCTCAGCCTGCGGTGGACTGCAGCCTTCTTCATTTTCTGATCCAACATTTGCCAATATCAACTCTTTCCTTCTTTTTATGCTGCTTTCAAGATGAAAAAACCTCTGTCTACGGTGGTTTAGGTTCAATTTCATAAAAACTAACAAAAAAGGCCAAAAAGGAAATGAGTCATTCTCTCAGACCCATCTGCAGATCCTATCACTTAGTGCTCTGATGTCATAGTAATGGCTTAGCTGTTATACTTCAAGGTAAATATTTCAAATGAAAGCTTTTTAAAAAAAGTATACTTGTTCAGATGACCTCTGTGGAAATAAAAACCACATGAGAAAAATAATGACACAATAGCAAAGAAAAAACAGATTTGAGATGACTGAATAAACCACTTAAAACTGTCAGGCATCAAAGCCTAGGCAACTGAACAGACTGCAGAGATTTTACAAACCACCCATGAATAGCCACAGAGAAAGGATGAGAAATACTCGCTCATGATCTCCCCCACATTCAGCCAATCACTGCCACGAGGCTAACAACTTCAGCCACACATTTGCCACTATTTTTGCTGACTTTTTTTCCTACCCTTGAACATTTTGTCTAAAAAACACTTGTATTCCTGTGTTCTTCTCACAAGTTTGTAATAAACATTTTATGCTAATTAATTTGGAAGTCAATCTCATGTAGAGTAAACTGAGACCAAGACCTCTAACAAAATGATCTTTAGGGTAAGAAGCTTTGAAGTACTTTAGCAACTTGTAACAGAAAAGAATTTCATCACATTTATCATATCAAAAAGATTTCTGGAATAAAGTGTAACAGGGAGTTTATCTTGTCAAGTTAGAAAAACAAATAACAGCTGAAGAAGTTCAGAAATAAAAACAGTTTATAAAAGACCAAGTTGAAAGTAAACTGGAAACAGGATGGCTCACTAAACACTACAATTATCTCCAGTTAAAACCAATAACAAAAATTTACAAAACAGCAAGACTTGATCCCATTCCCAAACTTTCTTAAGCAGAAGCAACTATCTTCAAAGCTAATACTCAAAGGAGTACAAAAATGCCTGACTTAATCAAAGTGTTAGAATCACTTGTCTTACACAGCCACTTGGAGCAGGACTCTGTTGCTGTAGCAGAGACTGTCTGCTGCTTACGTTTAAAAGAAGACACACTGCTCAGCTTTCACTGAGCTCTTCTTACACTCCTCCTCCTCCTAAAGCAGTTTGCGCCCCCCTGTTTCAATAATGTTTAACTTTGGAGAAGACAATTACTTCAAAGACTGGTCATCCCTGAAAACCCAACAGCACACAGGAATTTTAAGACAATGAACATCTAAGAATTTGGAGTATATATTACCAACTTTAAAATGTACTTAAATTAAAACCAGTCATGAAACCAAGTTATTTCCGAAGTGTGTTAAAGTCCCATTTCAAAGAAAAAATATCTCGCGCCCATTAATTCACAGTGAAATGAAGAAATCTCTAGTTTTCTAATGTTCTAGTTAGAAAAACTGAGTTTATACAGTGTAAAGTTGAACAAATACATCTGCTATTTAAGTTTATCGCTTCACTTCACCTATAAGCAGAATGTATGGCAGAGGACATGGAAGGAAAAAAGTGTTTAAAACATACCTTAATCACCTTGTCTACCTTCAGGTCTTCAAGAGATGGGTACAGAGACATTTTTGCAGGATTTTTCTAAAGAAAAACAACAACAACAACAAATGTCTATGATTAAGTTCATTGAAATTTAAAGAGTACATGGAGCCAGCAGCATACACATAAACGTATGTAAGTCGTTTAACACAAGATTTAAATTGCAAAACAATAAATATGACCATCTAGCTATACTAAAAATTGCTGACTGATGGTTGCCAACTACCTTTCTCTCAAGCTACATCCATTACAAATGTTAAAACTTCCCTGAATAAAAAATCCCTTCATTTCTATAGTTTAGAAAATCAAAGAACAATTATGTGGCTCATCTAGTTTACACAAACAAGGGCTTAGCAACTGAGCGAGAATTATATCCTTCTAACAAAAATCTGCAACAGCTGATACATGTTGTCTATGTACAAAACCTCATTATTACAAAAAATATATAAATACACACACATTATGTAAGTATAAAATAATACACACCATAGGAGACGTGAATGAAATAGAGGAGGAATAAAAGGGAAAGGAATTTTTATAAACATATTGTTCAATGACTTTTAGTGACCATGAACTGCTTTTTGTAGTGATTTAAAACAAAAGTCTCAAAGTATTACAGGCATATATACTCCAAAACTTTGTTTAAGTATTTTGAGATGAATACTTCCTTGAAGCCCAACAAAACAGAACATATTCTAAATTGGTATAGGGGTTGATACTCTTACTGCCTCCCAATGAAAACCCACCCACAATTGGCTGCTCTGTGAAGATGGAGACAGGCCCTTTAAATGCTGCTCTTCTCCAGCTGGGAAGATGCTAAGCTTTGTCAACGGGGAAGCTGGAGGTACAGTGAGAAGAAAGGGTGCTTTCTCCCAGCTTCCAGTGTCCTCCTCCAGCCAGGCCACTGAAGGGAGCAGCAGCGACAGTCCCCAGCACTGCTGAGCAGGCTCCCAGTACAGGGGCACCAACAGCACTCCCCATGCCCTTCCCCATTCACTTCTGGGATCCACTCAGTCGATGTTTTGGGTGACTGTTCACTTTCTAACTTATGAATAATGCTGCTAATAATGCTAACAAGCATTTACACCCCAGTTTTTATATAAACACATAATGTTCAACTGTCTTCATACACAGCTAAGAGTAGAACTGCTAGATTATACGGTGACTCTGTATTTAACTTTTTGAGGAACTGGTTTCTGAAGTGACTGCACTATTTTACATTCCCACCAACACGTGTGAGGGTTCCAATTTTTCCCTAACTTGGCCAATACAATACCGTTGTCCCTCAGTTTCTGCAGGGCACTGGTTCTAAGAGTCTCCCCTGCATACACAGAACTCTTTGGATGCTCAAGTCCCTTTATATAAAAGGGCTCATACACACTTGCTATTGTCGTTCTTTCCAATTACAGCCATCTGGGTGGATGTGCAGCAGCACTTCATTGTAGATTTGATTCCTAATTCCTTAATTAATAACTAAGGATACTGAGCATCTTTCATAAACCTAGATGGCCAATCTGTATATCTTCTCTGAAGAAACATCTATTTAAATCCTTTGCCTATGTATTCCTTTTTCTTGCCTAGCCGCCCTGGAATAGAACCTCTAATAAAACGCTGAAGAGAAGTAGCATGATACAGTTTTGAAGAGGAGAATAGGGCCTCGGTTTGTGAATAAAATGCAAATTCTTGAAAAAGCACAATCAAATATGTCTTAACTCTATTAATCCAGGAAAACAAAACAGTTATCTTTTGTGTCTCCAAAGATCAGTTCTCTAGAAGTTTTCTCCTTAATCACATTTTATTGACACTTTCCACCATTGTATCAACATCATAAATAAAATCATTCTAAATTTACTGAAGCTAATGCTAACTAGCAATCCAGGCGTTAGCTCTATTCTTGGTTCTGCCACTGGTCACCTACAAGATCCCTTTTTTTTTTTTTCCCCCATGAAAAATGAACTGGATGAATGGTTTAAAACTCAAGAGTAGTTTTCTAAAATTTTTTTCCCCATTTGAAGAATATTTTCTTCAACTATTAACTGACGTTGTTTGAACAGCTCGGAGGTCACTCGTTACTCCCCCTCCCATCAACACACACACAGTCAAGCCTAGAAAAGATACAGCATCTTTAAAAAAAGCAGCAAGTATCACCCCAACTTACACTCTTTAAGTAGTCAGTTTAAGTAAGCTGACCTTAAATCTCACTATTCTGATAAAATACAAAGGATTCCTCAATCATTTTACCTGAAACGATTTTTGTGGTCTCATCTCATCCAATTTCATTCCAAGCATTATAATGTTCCAGTCCCACACTATGCTCCATTTCCCACCCTGGACACGTGCTTCTGTGCCTCGGTATCTTTGTAAAAGCTTTGTCTTCTCCCTGGAATGTCCTTCCAGGGCTTTTCCATCACAGTCTTATCCAAGAGCCTCTTCTGTGAGGTCACCTTTGATGACCTAAGTCTGACATTTCTCTCAGTTCAGCAGTTTCCCTCTGCCTTTCAGTATAGCTATTTTTATGTTTAACTCTGGCTACTTGAGATCAAGGACCACATTTGTCTAACACAATGCCTTCTTCTGACAAAAAACAAATGTTTATTAAATATTTTAGACAATATCATCAAAATAAGGGAGAGCAAAATAATTGTCTTATAAGTCTACTCCTTCATTGGGTTTTGTTTTGTTTTGTTTTGTTTTTTGCTATGCAGCTTATAGGATCTCAGTTCCCCAACCAGGGACTGCATCTGGGCCACGGCCATGAAAATCCAGGATCCCAACCACCAGGCCAGCAGGGAATTCCCAACAAGTCCACTATTTTGAACAACACTATTAACAGCTTTCCATGAGAACAATAAATTCTTGCACTATTTCTCTGAATCACTTGTATGACGTATTTAGACCTTTGACCTAATGCGAAGTGTGAAAAACACTCAGACCTCTGTGAAGAACCACAAAGCTACTGTATATCCTTTCAATTATGGTTGGAATTTCAGAATGACCACTAATGAGATTTAAGAGGATTCTGAAAATACCTGCATTACATCAGTGTCAAAATTCTCACTTCACTCTCACTTAGGACTCTATCAGATAAACACTACACTGTACCAAGTGAAGAAAGGAGTCTGGGTCCAGGCCTTCCCTTCAGCTGCCTGGGGAACGAGGAGGACGGGAGCTAAGCTCTCACTGCTCCAGGCATCAGCAGGCACATCCCTCTGCATCGACTCCAGCCATCACAACATTCCTCGCTGTGACAACATGGCTTCACTAGTCTAACTCCTGGAAGAACTGGTGCTCCTCACTGACCCCAGCCCAGATCTGGCCCACCCTGTGCTTTCTGCAGCCGCTTTGAATCTCTCCGTGCCGTGTTCAAGGCCTCTGTACCCCTGTGCATCCCACTGTCGTAGTTCGTCATGTCCAACTCTTTGCGACCCCATGGACTGCAGCACCCCAGGCTTCCCTGTCCTTCACCATCTCCCAGAGCTTGCTCAAACTCATGTCGATTGAATCGGTGATGCCATCCAACCATCTCATCTTCTGTCGTCCCCTTCTCCTGCCTTCAATCTTTCCCAGCATCAAGGTCTTTTCCAATGAGCTGGCTCTTCACATCAGGTGGCCAAAGTACTGGAGCTTCAGCATCAGCCCTTCCAATGAATACTGAGTGTTGATTTCCTTTAGGATTGACTGGTTTGATCTTCTTGCTGTCCAAGGGACTCTCAAGACAGTCTTCTAAAGCACTGGCCCCCAATTTGGATTCTAACACTGGTTCCAAATAGGAAAAGGAGTACGTCAAGGCTGTATACTGTCACTCTGCTTATTTAACTTATATGCAGAGTACATCATGAGAAACGCTGGACTGGAAGAAACACAAGCTGGAATCAAGATTGCTGGGAGAAATATCAATAACTTCAGATACGCAGATGACACCACCTTTATGGCAGAAAGTGAAAAGGAACTAAAAAGCCTCTTGATGAGAGTGAAAAAGTTGGCTTACACCTCAACATTCAGAAAACGAAGACCATGGCATCCGGTCCCATCACTTCATGGCAAATAGATGGGGAGACAGTGGAAACAGTGTCAGACTTTATTTTGGGGGGCTCCAAAATCACTGCAGATGGTGACTGCAGCCATGAAATTAAAAGACGCTTACTCCTTGGAAGGAAAGCTATGATCAACCTAGATAGCATATTCAAAAGCAGAGACATTACTTTGCCAACAAAGGTCCGTCTAGTCAAGGCTATAGTTTTTCCAGTAGTCATGTATGGATGTGAGAGTTGGACTGTGAAGAAAGCTGAGCGCCGAAGAATTGAAGCTTTTGAACTGTGGTGTTGGAGAAGACTCTTGAGAGTCCCTTGGACTGCAAGGAGATCCAACCAGTCCATTCTGAAGGAGATCAGCTCTGGGATTTTTTCTGAAGGAATGATGCTAAAGCTGAAACTCCAATACTTTGGCCACCTCATGCGAAGAGTTGACTCATTGGAAAAGAATTTGATGCTGGGAGGGATTGGGGGCAGGAGGAGAAGGGGACGACAGAGGATGAGATGGCTGGATGGCATCACTGATTCAGTGGATATGAGTCTGAGTGAACTCCGGGAGTTGGTGATGGACAGGGAGGTCTGGGGTGCTGCGATTCATGGGGTCGCCAAGAGTCGGACACGACTGAGCAACTGAACTGAAGAACCTTCTCAATGCTTGGAATAGTCTCAGGGTTTTTCCAGAACATCTAAAGACAAAAAATACTTGACGATTCTGCCTCAGCATTAAGATTTCTGACCTCTACCTCCTCAGGGCAATGTTGTAGTAACTTCCTTTAAATATGCACACAGACCAAACACCTCAAGGTTTATCTGTGATCATCTTTCTAGCTGTGATGCTTTGATTCTTGAAGTAGGAAACATGCTGGTAAAGTCATCTATTTGGCATCGCCTAAAATGGCAGTACTCATCATTTTCTGAGTTACTGACTCACTCCTTCCCTCAAATCACCCACTATAACTGGTCTCCCCTTTGACTTCCCATGCAGGCAGTCTGGGTTCAATGCCTGGTCAGGACACTAGATTCCACAAGCAGCAACTAAAACATTCTGAGTGCTGCAACTAAGACCCAGCACAGCCAAATAAATAAAAATAAAATTTTTTAAACTTTGCGATCATTTAAAAGTTAAAACAATACTTGTCTACTTGTTTAGTCTTAAGTTGTTTTTCAAGAAATCTTAGGATGATGAAATTTCAGGACTGCAGAACACTTATCTTAAAAAAAAAAAAAAACAGCACAACACATCAGGTGTCCCGGTTTTTGTAGCTGCCACCAGGGACATCCTGAGAGCCAGGCTCTGGTGGCAAGACGTCCGTTCACGGGTCCCACAGGACTGCAAGTGCTCCTACGGACGAGGAGCAGGCAACCGGGCTGGAGAGCGGCTGTCATGATGGACACCCGGAAGGGACGGAACCCACACGACACACTCACCCCAAAGGCAGCTTCAGGTATCCAGGGAGACCCTAACTGAGTGCCCCATCACTGACAAGCCAAGAGTGGGCTGTGTCTATGAGGAGGACAACAGGGCTTTCAGTTGGTCCTGGCTGCACCCAGGTGCAACCCCGTGATGCTCTAACTGTGAAACCCATTTCAAGTTGGTGCTCCATCAGCTGGCCTCCTGAGAAAACAGTTCTTCACAGGCTCTCTCCAGGGCACAGTGTAAAGACAGCAGACTGAACACACCCCAGACTCTCCAGAAGAGATCTATTACCTGATCTTCATAGCTGTGGCCTGAAGAGGAAGCAGGCTGCTAATTAAATATACACCCAGGGGCTATAATTCTCTCCAAAGACTGGAAGGGCCAGCAGGCCCCATCTCTGCATCTCCCTCTGCCCCATCCGAGGTAGCCAGTGTCTCTGATAAAGGACCCAGTGCCAAGGCAGTTGTCTGCCACCCACAGGGAACATCCCTGGACAGCCTTGCTCTGGAAGTCAGCAGGGCTTGTCTTCCTCAGCTCAACAGGACTGCAGCAAACAAAGACACAGCTAACGGGCTCTCCTGCCAGGCTCAGTGCAGAGGGAACATTTGTATACTTTAAAAGCTACTGCCTGAGAGCCTGGGTCTGGCTTCGCACCAACCTGAATTTAGGTGCTGACTGGGATCCTCCCATTTGGGCCAGTGACAGACCCTGGCACAGCCTCAGCTACTGAGAGCCAAAAGCAATAAAGTAGGCTGCTTGGAAAATTAAAAGGGTATGAGATACAACAAGGTATAAGTGCAGGGCTAAATGAGAAAGTTCATCTCCTCTATGAGACTAGTCATTCAAGATCAGATGGGCTGCCTGTTTTATGTAAACAAAGGGTGTCAAGAAAAATGAAGAAACAAAATAACAGAATCCAAACAAAAGACCAAGATAAAGCCTCAATAAAAAAATTGGGCTTCCCAGATGACACTACTGGTAAAGAACCTGCCTGCCAATGCAGGACACATAAGAAACCCGGGTTTGATCCCTGGGTCAGGAAGATCCCCTGGAGGAGGGATTGGCAATCCACTCCAGTATTCTTGCCTGGAGAATCCCATGGACAGAGGTCACAAAGAGTCAGACATGACTGAAGGGACTTAGTACACACAAGTGATTTACCCGATACAGTTTTAAGTTACAATAGAGGCTAAGTTCAGGAGAACAATACATGAACAAAGAATTTCAAAAGATACAGAAAATGTAAGCAAGCAGAAATCTTAAAACTAAAAAATATGAAAACTGAAAAAATATGACAGAGGGTTCACCAGCAGACTAGAGGAAGCAGAACGCAGGAAGAAATGAGCCTGAAGAAGAGAAGAAACAAACCAGTGGACAGGGCAGTGCAGGTCGGAGCAGCAGAAAGAAGAAAGGATGAAAACAGCTGAGAGGACTTACGAGACACCACCATGCCACCAACATTCGCAGCGTAAGGGTTTTGGAAGGAAAAGAGGTAAAAAATTTGAAGAAATAATGGCTGAAAGTTTTCCTAACTTGAGGAAGGAAACAGACATTCAGATCCAGAAGCTCAGAAGTTCCAAAAAGAGATGAAGACACCCACACCATGACATGTTATAACTCAAACGTCAAGACGAGGAAAGAATCTTAGAAACTAACAAGAGAACAACTTGTTATGCACAGGAGAACCCCCAAAAGACTCTAAGCAGTTCATCAGCAGAAACTCCAGGACAGGGGACTAACAGCTGAAAGAACACTCCACCCAGAAAAGTCCTTCAGATCTGGAGGTGAGGTAAAGAATTTCCCAGACAAGCAAATAAGGGAGTTTATCACCACTAGACCAGCCTCAAGAGAAATTTTAAAGAGATTTAAGTTGAAACAAAAAGATGCTAATTAGTAACAGGAAAACAAAGTTTAAATCCCAATGGTAAAAGTAAATATAGAAAATTCACAATAGCCTAAAGTTATAAAGATAGTGGACTAATTACTTATAAAGCTAGAATAACCACTGAAGACACACACACAAAAAACACCTATAACTACACTCATTTGTTAAGGGCAACACAGATAAAAGGATGTAAACTGTGACATCAAAAGCATAAACGGGGGAGGGGGGGGCGCTGTAAAATGCAGTGAGAAGAATCCCACCTTGCCACTTTTACTCAATACACTACTAGATGTCCTAGCCAGAACAACTAGGCAAGCAAAAGTTAGAAAAGACACCCTTCCAAAAGGAAGGGAAGAAGTAAAACTGTTACTATTTATATTATGAATATGAAGAAAACCTAAGATTCACCAAAAAACTATTAGAACTAATAAAATCAGTAAAGCTGCAAGATACAAAATCAATACACAAAACTGTTGGCATTTCTATACACTGAAAATACACTATCAGAAAGAGAAATTGAGAAAACAATTCCACTTACAATTGCATCAAACAGAGGTATCAATTTAAATAAGGAGCTGAAAGACCTGTACACTGAATCCAATTAAAAACTGGGCAGAGGGGCTGGACAGACATTTTCACAAAGACAGCCAACAGATATATGAAAAGGTGTTCAACACCATCAGGGAAATGCAAATCAAAACCACAACGAGGTATCACCTCACAGCACAGGAAACAATTGAAATGCTCTATAGAAAAGTAGCCCAAAGTACTACCATAGTAAAAAACCTGCTTAAGGTCCTCAAACATCTTGTCTGCTTTAAGGCGAGTGCAGAGAAAAAGAGCAAGCCAAGCAGTTAGGCAATAAAAGGGAAATTAATTAGAGAAAAAAGAGAGGGTGACTGGCTCTTAAGGAGAACCAGCGTCCTCCCTTTCTGACGGGGTCCTTCTTATACCCCACCAATGAAAAATTCTCTGAAGGGATGGTTAATTGTTAGCCTGTAGTTGAGTCCTGTGGTCACGCAGCTGAAGGTCTGGAATCTGGTGGTCTCACAGCTTTGAGAAGATAGGTGCCAGCGAGAAAACAGATGCCATTTGGGCAATTTGGTCAGTCTCATGGATCACTGTGATTTTATTCTTTGTTTGCGAGGTAGCCATAATGAGCCATCTCATCAATGAGACCCCATGTAAGCCCTATCATCTTCAATTTCTAAGTCCATAAAGATAATCTGGAAATCTTGTTAAGAACAGAGATTTGAGTCCTAGACCCAGAAACTGAAACAGTAAGCCTGAAACAGAGTCCAGAAATCTGCCCTTTAACCCTCTTGTGCTGCTGCTAAGGCGCTTCAGTCGTGTCTGACTCTGTGCGACCCCACAGACGGCAGCCCACCAGGCTCCCCCGTCCCTAGGATTCTCCAGGGAAGAACACTGGAGTGAGTTGCCATTTCCTTCTCCAATGGATGAAAGTGGAAAGTGAAAGTGAAGTCACTCAGTCATGTCTGACTCTTTGTGACCCGATGGACCGCAGCCCACCAGGCTCCTCCATCCATGGGATTTTCCAGGCAAGAGTACTGGAGTGGGGTGCCATTGCCTTCTCCGTTAACCCTCTGTATCAGGGTCCAATGGATACAATTTAAAATTAAGATTTTTTTCCTCAAAAGTTCTACTTCAAGATTTTTATTCTTTCTTAAGAATAAGGGAAGGAGAAAGGAATTGGCACCTACCTATTCAAGGCTATAAGACCACTGGATTCCAGACCTCCAGCTACATGATCACAGGACTCAGCTACAGGCTAAAAATTAACCATCCCTTCAGAGAATTTTTCATTGGCAGGGTATAAGAAAGACCCCATTAGAAAGGGAGGACACTGGACTTCTTTAAAGGCCAGTCACCCTCTTGTTTTCCCTCTAATAAATTTCCTTCTCTTGCCTGACTGCCCGGCTCACTTTTTCTCCACATGCGCATTACAACAGCAAGGCAGAGAAATTTTTAAAACTTTGTTGCACTGACTATTTTAATTGGTGTTTATAAAAGTATAAGTGAAAATTCTCTGATAATACAGAAATAGACGGTCATCCCCACAAAATTCCACAAACAAAAATTCTCTGCAAATATAAATTGTCATCCCCACAAAAAATATTGCTTTTTGACAACGCAGGTACAAAAGTTACCAGACAGTAATGTTAGAACCTATTAGAAATGGATATGAAATCTAAAACCAGTAATGTGTTTTGATAACCAACTGCAGGAAGAACTAAACGCACTAACAAGCTGTATTAGAAATGTGACTGAAATCTGGAAGAGTATTTATAAAATGTGTTCTCTCTCAACTTTATGGAAGACATCTGATGAGCAATTAGTTGTCCTCAAAGACAATGCCATTTCATCTACATATACCTTTAAATGCTACAAAAATTTAGAATAAGATTTTGGGGTTCTTATGTTCAAGTTGATTCATACACTGAATCATACAATCATACATTCCAGATGACTCCAGATGGTGTCAAGGAACACAGTTTGATGCAAAGTCTTCCACAGCTATGTTTCTAAACCTGGCAAATCACCAAATCAGAAGTATTTGAGCACTAGTTAAAAATACAGACACAGATTTCATGAAAGGGCTTAGGAATTTAGGAATTCTTTCAATAAATATCCAGGGAGATTGTTATGATAAGCCACTGAGACATATGGTCATATGACATCTCTTCTAAATAGAATAACTTTTTACCCATTTCCCACCCACTGAACAGACAAAAATACAAAGTCTGACAATGCTCTCTGGTAATGAGGCTTTGAGAAACACATATATTACTGGTAAAAGTATAAAGTAGTACAATTTCCATAAAGAGTGAGTTTGCAGTATCTACCAAAACTGTAAATGCAGATACTCTCCAACCCACAAATACCACTTCAGGTTTTAGTCTACAAATATATCTACATACAAAAAGCAACATATGTAGAATTTTAATCCCTGAAGCACCAACTGTAATAGCAAAATTCTTGAAACAAAGGAGGAAGTACTAAACAGATAAGGTAGTAAAAGAGATCCAAAATATTATCACTAACTGGAAAAAATACAGCCCTATTTAGGCCAGTATGTAAAGCACGCTCAAATTTGTGATAAAATAAGGGGGAATAAACAACCAGAAAAGAAAACACAAACTAAAACCAAAGCTAGCAGAAGTAA
Source organism: Capra hircus (assembly GCF_001704415.2). NCBI lineage: Eukaryota > Metazoa > Chordata > Mammalia > Artiodactyla > Bovidae > Capra > Capra hircus. Next base: position 57,344,643 of record NC_030821.1, read on the forward strand.
GCAGCAGAGATGAGAACAGAGATAAATGAAATAGAGAACAGAAAAAATAAATTAAAATTACTGAAACCTAAATTTGGTTCTACAAAAAGATCAACAAAATTGACAAACCTTTAGCTAAATGGACTAAGAGAAAAAATATATATATGTTAAAATGAACTGTTTCTACAGAAATAAAACAGACTATATAAAGAGTGCACTATGAACAAACGGACACTAAAAAACTGAATAACCTAGACGAAATGGACAAATTCTTAGAAACACAAAACCTACTAAGAATCACAAGGAAGCAGAAAATCTGAATAGGCCCAGTAACTAGTGAAGAGACTGAATCAGTAGTCAAGTCTCTCAACAAAAACCCTGGATCTGATGGCGTCTTTGGTGAACTCTACTAAATACATAAAAGAGGATTGGTATAAATCCTCAAAATTTTGCTAACCGTTGAAGAAGGAACACTTTCATTCTATGAGGACAGGATTACTCTGATACCAAAGCCAGACAACTACAAACCAATATGAACACTGATGCAATCCTCAACAAAATACTAACAAACAGAACTTAACAGCATATTAAACCGATTAGACACTTCTTAACAAATGGGATTCATTATCGGGAGAGAAAGTTCAACATATAAGAACTGTTCAAAGCAATACATCATATCAAGATAATGAAGCGGAAAAAAAACACAATCATCTCATTGATACATAAAAAGCACTTGGCAAAATTCAGCACTTTTTATGATAAAGACACAACAGGCATAGAAGAAAGCAAGGGCCACATAATAAAAGCCATATAATGCAAAACCCTCAGCAAATGTTATACTCAAAGGTGAAAGATTAATTATTTTTCCTCTGGGATCATGAACAAGGCAAGAATGCCCACTTTCAACACTACTCTTCCACACTACTCTTCTAGCCAGAGCAATTAGGTTAAGAAAAAGAAATAAAAGATATCCAGATTAGAAAAGAAGTAAGTATTAAGTGTTAGTCGGTCAGTTGTGCCCGACTCTTTGTGACTCCATGGACTGCAGCCCACCAGGCTCCTGTGTCCATGAGACTTTCCAGGCAAGGATACTGGAGTGGGTTCCCATTTCCTTCTCTGAAAAGAAGTAAAATTATCTACATTTTCAGATATGACCTTATATGCTTAGAGTTTAGCAAACCTTAACAACTCCATAAAAAAGCATTAGAACTAATAAATTCACCAATGAAACAGGATAGTCAGGGTACAAAAATCAATTGCAATTCTACACATAAATAGTGAACAATCAGGAAAAAACAGAGACAATTCCATTTTCAAGAGCATCAAAAATAATAAACTACTTAGGAATTTATTTAATCAAGGAAGTAAAAAACTTGTACAATGGAAACCACAAAATACTGCTGAAAGAAATTAAAACCAATTGTAGAAATAAAACTGGAGAACTTGCATGTCCTGATTTCAAAACTTACTATAAAGCTATGGTATTCAAAATGGTATAGTATTGGCAGAAAGACAAACACAGACCAATGGAAGAGATAGCCTAAAATAAACCCTCATATACATGGTCAAATGATCTCTGACAAGGGTCTAAAGACCATCCAATGGAAAAAAACAATCTTTACAACAAATGGCACTGGGAAAACTGGAAAGCCACACACAGAAGAATGATGATGGACCCTTATCTAACACCATATAAATATATATGTGTGTGCATACATATATATAAAAACTCAAAATGGATGAAAGATCTACACCTAAGACCTAAAACAATAAAACTCTTACAAGAAAACAAGGGACAGAACATTCCTGACATTCAATTTGAAAATGATTTCTTGGACGTGACACCAAAGGAACAGGTCACAAAAGAAAAAACTGACATACTGGACTTCATGAAAACTAAAAAACTTTTTGTGTCAAAGAATGTTATCAATAGCATAAAAAGGTAACTCATCGAATGGGTAAAAATATTTGTAAATCATATCTGATAAGGGACTAATACCCAGAATATTTAGAGAAGTCCTAAAACAACAAAAACAAAATTGGCAAAGAACATGAATAATCATTCCTCCAAAGAATATAGAGGAAAAGGCAACAATCACAAGAAAGGATGCTCAACATCACTAATCATTCAGCTCAGTTCAGTTCAGTCGCTCAGTCGTGTCCGACTCTTTGCAACCCCATGAATCACAGCACACCAGGCCTCCCTGTCCATCACCAACTCCCGGAGTTCACTCAGACTCACGTCCACCGAGTCAGTGATGCCATCCAGCCATCTCATCCTCTGTCGTCCCCTTCTCCTCCTGCCCCCAATCCCTCCCAGCATCAAAGTCTTTTCCAACGAGTCAACTCTCCGCATGAGGTGGCCAAAGCACTGGAGTTTCAGCTTTAGCATCATTCCTTCAAAAGAAATCCCAGAGCTGATCTCCTTCAGAATGGACTGGTTGGATCTCCTTGCAGTCCAAGGGACTCTCAAGAGTCTTCTCCAACACCACAGTTCAAAAGCTTCAATTCTTCGGCGCTCAGCTTTCTTCACAGTCCAACTCTCACATCCATCCATGACTGCTGGAAAAACCACAGCCTTGACTAGACGGACCTTAGTCCGCAAAGTAATGTCTCTGCTTTTGAATATGCTATCTAGGTTGGTCCTAACGTTTCTTCCAAGGAGTAAGCGTCTTTTAACTTCATGGCTGCAATCACCATCCGCAGTGATTTTTGGAGCCCCCAAAATAAAGTCTGACACTGTTTCCATTGTTTCTCCATCTATTTCCCATGGACTAATCATTACAGAAATGCAAATCAAAACTATGAGATACACCTCACATCCACAAGAGTGACAACTACCCAAAAAAACCAAACAAGTTTTGGTGAGGATGTGGAAAATTTAGAACTCTTAATTTGCTGTTTGTGGGAATGTAAAATGGTGCGTGTTCACATGTGCGTGTTCAGCTGCTCAGTCGTGTCTGACTCTTTGCAACCCATGGACTGTAGCCCACCAGGCTCCTCCGTCCATGGGATCCTCCAGGCCAGAATACTGGAGTGGGCTGCCCTTCCTTACTCCAGGGGATCTTCCGACCCAGGGATGGAACCCAGGTCTCCTGCACTGGCAGGCAGACTCTTTACTACTGCACCCCCTGGGCACAGGTGCTATAAAAGCAGTATAGAAGACCCCCCAAATTAGCTCGACCTTGGAGGCAACCCAAGTGTCCATCAACAGATGAATGGATAGCAGAATGTGGTATAACTGTGTGTATAAATGTATGCCCGCGCACACATACACAACGGAATCTTACCCTGCCTTAAAATGGAAAGAGATTCTGCAATATATAACATGAATGAACTTTGAAAACATTACACTAAGTGAAATAAACCAAATATAAAAAAGACAAACACCCTGATCCCACTTACATGAGGTTGCTGCACTAGTCAAAATCATAAGAGACACAAAGTACCAAAATGGTTGCCAGGGGCTGAGAGGAGGAGAGAATGGGGCATTACTGTTTAATGAGAACAAGATGAAAAGAGCTGAGGGAATGGACAGCGGTGATGGTTGCATGACAACGTCAGTATATTTAATACCTCTGAACTGTACACTTTAAAATGGTTAAGATGGTAATGTTACATGCACTTGTGATGCCTGCTGTTTAGTCACCAAGTTGTGTCCTTTACCGCAATTAAAAAAAGAGAAGTAACAGAAGGGGGAAAATATATATTTGTAAGGTATAAAATATCCCTATAAAGATACCTAAGAAATGCAAAACAGCTGTTTCCTACAGTAAGAGAATTTGGCTGGCTAGAGGACCTTGAAGGAAGGGAACAGTACACACTACGGACCCTGTTTTTCTTTACTTAAATGTTGAGTCACGTTAACTGATTACTTCCTCAAAGACTAAATACACAAAAAAAAACCTTGGCAGCACTTGGAAACATTAATAATTGTGAATGTATCTATTACTACATATAACAGTTGCAGGGGTGGGAATCTTTTTAGAGACTTTTGGCATTTGCTATCTAAAAGCGACTTTTGGCATTTGCTATCTAAAAGTACCTAAATCCGGCAAAAACAGGAAAAAATATAGTTGAGTCATGCTCAATTTAGGGAACTGTTTATTGAAAAGTAGGTTCAACCGCCGACTATTAGTAAATGCTTCCTCTTTTAGTCACGATTTTCACATCCTTTCTTAAAATGCCCAAACATAACGAAAAATTAATGCTGCCAAAGTTAAATATGTACTGTAACAGGATGACTATTTCCTGAACCTATTAAAAGACATTCCCTTATTTTAATTCTGTAGCACAATCTGATTTATAATGTTTACACACCATTTAAAGAACAAAAGTTTGTAGAATTAAGTTGGTAACACAGCAAATGAAAACACACATTTTTACTGTTTGCCCTCAACCTAAAACAGAAAAACTTAAAGGAAAAGACAAACTTAAAACTGACCATTTATATACATTTGAGATACAGCTAACCAGCCTGTGGCTCTTCTTCCCTGTAATTTTCCTTTTTAGCCAGGACTTTTTTTCCTCGAAACACTGGATGTTACGAGTTTGGTAAACCAAACCTACTTCCTAGGAAGTGCACATGATATTTAAAGTAACAGTAAATGTACATGATATTAAAAATAACAGTAAATGGGTGTGCGGACCACATACACAACACAGACTAGATAAACCTAGACATTTCTTTTTAAAATCGGCATCATACAAGACTCCACGATGAAATAAGCCCGTTTTGGGGAAAGGGGAAACTTTCCGTAGCTGTAAGTTTCCGCCTTCCCGTGATTATAGGGAAATCCTGCAAGGAAAGCTCGGAAGGCTCTGAAAGGCGAGCCCTCTAGGAACATTTCCTGCCGCGCTCACCCAGCCGGGAGCTCTTCTCCCTTTCCTCCAACTTCTCCACAAACTAGCGCCGCGAGCAGCCTCCCCACCCCCTTCCAGAAAGTCAAGGCTGCGCCGGCCGAACACCTCCCTCCAACTCCGGACGTTCGGACGCGGCCGCCGCCGCCGCCGCCGCCGAGGGCGACTCCGCACACAGGGATCGCGGCCCCGGGACCAGAGCCGGAGGGTGCCCCCGCACCGGCCGCGGGCCCACCCAACACGAACAAAAAGAGTCGCGGCGGACGGGGGGCTGCCTGCATCGTCCCCGGCCGGGCCTCAGGCTCCCTCCCTGCCCCTCTCTCCGGACGGGGACCCCGAATCCCGCAAGGCCGCGGGCGGGCAGAGGGGCGCCGTCGCGCAAACTTACGCCCCCGGGCCGGCTGGGCGCCGCGAGGGGCGCGGAGCGGAGCCCACTGAGGAAAGGCCGCCGCCGAAATGCCCTCCGCCCAGCGGCCCCGAGTCCCCCAGGTTTCCCGCTCCTCGTCCCCGCGCCCGGGACGCCGCGTGAGCGTCCCCCGGTGTCCCCCAGGGCTGCTCACCGAGACCGCTGAGACCCGCTCTCCGCCGCCGGTCACTGGCTCGGACTTCTGAAACCCAAAGGGAGGGCGGCGCGCTCCCGAGGACCGCCCGCGCCGCGCGTCACCGCGCCGCCCCCGCCTTCCGCCCGCGCAGGCGCGCGGCGCCCGGTCAGGTGACCCGGTCCCCATGGTAACAGGGCGGGGGGCGGCTCTCACCTCCTGCCGCTCTAGCCCACCTGCTCTTCACTCCCCACAGCTCCTGCACTTCGGCCCTGTGCCACCTGCCTGCTGTTGTTCACCTCCGCACATGCGGGCGGGCAGAGGGACGCACTTGGTTCCCATCACCTCCAACACAGAGTCCTGAGAACCTGTCGTTCGGCGATTTCCTGGCCAGCCTTAGACTTCCACCACACTCACAGATTGTTAAACATACCTCCCACTAACCCTTCTGGACTCCTGCCTTCTTGGCGCTACAACATTTCTCTTTGGTTTTTATTACTGTTTGTCTGTCTGATCTAAGTTTGCTGGTTGTTGAAGGTTATGTGTCGTAGTGCACAAAAGTAACACCTGTTATGGGGAGGGAGGTGGGGGGGGGTTCATGTTTGGGAACGCATGTAAGAATTAAAGATTTTAAAATTTAAAAAATAAAAAACTAAAAAAAAAAAAAAGTAACACCTGTATCCTAATCAAAAACTGAAAAACTATTAGGAACTGTCCTAAGAACATAAGGTATGCTGCTGCTGCCAAGTCGCGTCAGTCATGTCCGACTCTGTGCGACCCCATAGACGGCAGCCCACCAGGCTCCTCTGTCCTTGGGATTCTCCAGGCAAGAACACTGGAGTGAGTTGCCATTTCCTTCTCCAGTGCATGAAAGTGAAAGGTGAAAGTGAAGTCGCTCAGTCGTGTCCGACTCTTAGCGACCCCATGGACTGTAATCTACCAGGCTCCTCCGTTCATGGGATTTCCCAGGCAAGAGTACTGGAGTGGGGTGTCATTGCTGCAGTCTTAATTTGGTGCTTACATCAAAGGTAGATACACCATCTTCTTTAGGGGGCAAAGACACCGAGGCACATTTTACCTATGTTTCCCATACTTACCATGGAGTAGCAGTACTTGAAAAAAGAGCATTAACTTAGAAGCAGTTTATTTCTAGCTAAATTATTTAGTGCAATGATAATTTAACCTATGGTTAAATAAAAATCTGAGCATAAAAGAAATGACAATGAGATGAAAACTTAAGACTTCAGAGAGTAATAGACATGTAAAAACAACTGCAACAGAAAGAAAGAAAGAAAATTGCTTTTGTTCAGAGGTGACATAGTTACTTAGAAACTCCCAAAGAACTGACCCCCACACACAAAAATAACCTAAAACTCATAAGCAATTACAGCAGGGTTGCAGGATTCAAGGTTAACATACAAGAGCCAATTGTTCTCCTATATGACAGCAATAAACAACTGGAATTTGAAATTAAAGACACAATATCACTCAACACAAAGAATGAAACAATACTTAGATATAACTAACAAAATGTGTAAAAAATCCATACGGAAAAAGCTAAAATTCTAATGAAGAATCCCTAGTGTCAAGACATCAGTTTTCCCCAACTGGATAGATTTGACAAAATCTCAGTCAAAATCCAAACAAGGTATTTCTTGAATGTCAAGAAAATGATCTAGAAGTTTCTTTGGGAAGGCAAAAGTCTCAGAAGAACCAACCCAAAATGGAAAAACAACAAAGTCATAGGTTTGTGTGTGCCAACATCAAAATGTTTTATAAAGCTATAGTAATCATGTAGTCAGGTATGGATGTGAGAGGTGGACCATAAAGAAGGCTGAGCACCAAAAAATTGATGCTTTAATATTGCGGTGCTGGAGAAGACTCTTGAGAGTCCCTTGGACAACAAGGAGACCAAACCAGTCAATCCTAAAGGAAATCAACCCCAAATATTCACTGAAAGGACTGATGCTGAAGCGCCAATACTTTCTCCACCTGATGCAAAGAGATGACTCACTGGAAAAGTTCCTGATCTGGGGAAGATTGAGGGCAGGAGAAGTAGGGGACGACAGAGGAAGAGATGGTTAGATGGCATCACTGACTCAATGGTCATGAATTTGAGCAAACTCTGGGAGATCATGAAGGACAGAGAAGCCTGGCATGCTGCCATCCACAGTGTCACAAAAAGTTGGACTTGACTTAGCAACTGAACAACAACAACAGTAATCAAGGCAGTGACTTCCCTGGTGGCTCAGAGGGTAAAGCCTACAATGGAGACCTGGGTTCGATCCCTGGGTCGGGAAGATCCCCTGGAGAAGGAAATGGCAACCCACTCCAGTACTCTTGCCTGGAAAATCCCATGGACAGAGGACCCTGGTAGGCTACAGTCCATGGGGTGGAAAAGAGTCAGACACGACTGAGTGACTTCACTCATTCACTCACTCAATCAAGGCAGTATGGTAACAGCAAAAGACTAAAAATGTAGATCAATGGAACAGAATACAGAACCCAGAAACAGACTCACACAAGTACATTCAATGGATCTTTAACAAAGGAGCAAAGGTATTCAACAGACAAAGGGTAGTCTTTTCAACAGATGGTACTGGGGCAACTGGACCTCCACATACAAAAAATTAATCTAGACGAGAGTTTACACCATTCACAAAAATTAACTTGAAGTAGACCATAGATCTACATTTATGACTCAAAACAATAAAACTTCTGTAAGGTAACATAAGAGAAAATCTAGGTGACATTTGGTTTGGTCATAAATTTTTAGATACAACACCAAAAGGACAATCCATGACAGAACAAATTAATAAGTTAGACTTCATTAAAACTTAAAAATTCTTCTTTGTGATAGACAGTGTTTAGAGAATTAAAAGACACCAACTCTATGCTATCCCATGGACTGTAGCCTGCCAGGCTCCTCTGTCCATGGAATTCTCCAGACAAGAATACTGGGGTGGATATCTACCTAAAGAAACTAAAGACCTATATATAGAAAACTATAAAACACTGATGAAAGAAATCAAAGAGGACACTAATAGATGGAGAAATATACCATGTTCATGGATCGGAAGAATCAATATAGTGAAAATGACTATACTACCCAAAGCAATTTACAAATTCAATGCAATCCCTATCAAGCTACCAGCCATATTTTTCACAGAACTAGAACAAATAATTTCAAGATTTGTATGGAAATACAAAAAAACCTCGAATTGCCAAAGCAATCTTGAGAAATAAGAATGGAACTGGAGGAATCAACTTGCCTGACTTCAGGCTCTACTACAAAGCCACAGTCATCAAAACAGTATGGTACTGGCACAAAGACAGACATATAGATCAATGGAACAAAATAGAAAGCCCAGAGATAAATCCACACACATATGGACACCTTATCTTTGACAAAGGAGGCAAGAATATACAATGGAGTAAAGACAATCTCTTTAACAAGTGGTGCTGGGAAAACTGGTTAACCACTTGTAAAAGAATGAAACTAGATCACTTTCTAACACTGCACACAAAAATAAACTCAAAATAGATTAAAGATCTAAATGTAAGACCAGAAACTATAAAACTCCTAGAGGAGAACATAGGCAAAACACTCTCAGACATAAATCACAGTAGGATCCTCTATGATCCACCTCCCAGAATTCTGGAAATAAAAGCAAAAATAAACAAATGGGATCTAATTAAAATTAAAAGCTTCTGCACAACAAAGGAAACTATAAGCAAGGTGAAAAGACAGCCTTCTGAATGGGAGAAAATAATAGCAAATGAAGCAACTGACAAACAACTAATCTCAAAAATATACAAGCAACTTATGCAGCTCAATTCCAGAAAAATAAACGACCCAATCAAAAAATGGACCAAAGAACTAAATAGACATTTCTCCAAAGAAGACATACGGATGGCTAACAAACACATGAAAAGATGCTCAACATCACTCATTATCAGAGAAATGCAAATCAAAACCACAATGAGGTACCACTTCACACCAGTCAGAATGGCTGCGATCCAAAAATCTGCAAGCAGTAAATGCTGGAGAGGGTGTGGAGAAAAGGGAACCCTCCTACACTGTTGGTGGGAATGAAAACTAGTACAGCCACTTTGGAGAACAGTGTGGAGATTCCTTAAAAACTTGCAAATAGAACTACCTTATGACCCAGCAATCCCACTGCTGGGCATACACACCGAGGAAACCAGAATTGAAAAAGACACATGCACCCCAATGTTCATCCCAGCACTGTTTATAATAGCCAGGACATGGAAACAACCTAGATGTCCATCAGCAGATGAATGGATAAGAAAGCTGTGGTATATGTACTCCATGAATGGAGTATTACTCAGCCATTAAAAAGAATACATTTGAATCAGTTCTGATGAGATGGATGAAACTGGAGCCGATTATACAGAGTGAAGTAAGCCAGAAAGAAAAACACCAATACAGTACACTAACACATATATATGGAATTTAGAAAGATAGCAATGACGACCCTATATGCAAGACAGCAAAAAAGACACAGATGTGTATAACGGACTTTTGGACTCAGAGGGAGAGGGAGAGGGTGGGATGAATTGGGAGAATGGCATTCTAACATGTATACTATCATGTAAGAATCAAATCGCCAGTCTATGTCTGACGCAGGATACAGCATGCTTGGGGCTGGTGCATGGGGATGACCCAGAGAGATGTTATGGGGAGGGAGGTGGGAGGGGGGTTCATGTTTGGGAATGCATGTAAGAATTAAAGATTTTAAAATGAAAAAAAAAAAAAGAATACTGGGGTGGGTTGCCATTTCCTTCTCCAGGGAATCTTCTTGACCCAGGGATTGAACCCAGGTCTTCTGCATTGCAGGCAGATTTTTTACCATCTGAATCACCAAGGAAGCTCTTATAGAGAATGAAAAGACAAACCACAAACAGAGAAGATATTTGCAAATTAAAAATCTGATTACACATCTAATCAAAGACTTGCACCTAAAATATTTAAAGAACACCTAAACTTCAACAATAAGAGCCCAGTTTAAAACTGGGCAAAAGAGCTGAGCAGACACTTCACCATAGATGACACACAGATAGCAACTGAGTGTATGAAAAGAGGGTCCACAGCATGACATTAGGGAATTGCAAATTAAAGCAACACTTTGAAATACACTACTGCACACCTTTTTAGAATGGCTACAATCCACAACACTGACAACACCAAAACCCAAGGAGGATGTGGAGCAACAGGACCTCTCATCAATTGCTGATGGAAATACAAAATGGTACAACCACGTTGGAAGGCAATTTGGAAGTTCTCACAAAGCTCAACATATTCTCAACATATCAGCCAATTATCATGCTCATGGATATTTGCTCAAATGAGCTTAAAACCATGCAAAACTCTGCACAGGAATATTCATAGCAGCTTTATTCATAATCATCCAAAATTAGAAGCATGTGTGATATCCTTCAATAGGTAAAGGAATACATAAACCATGCTACATCCATAAATGAAATATTATTCAGCAACAAAATGAAAATGAACTACCAAGCCATGGAGAACAGGAAGGAATCTTAAATGCATGTTGCCATTTCCTTCTCCAGGGGATCTTCCTGATCCAGGGATCAAACCCAGGTCTCCTGCATTGGCAGGCAGGTTCTTTACCTCTGAGCCACCTGGGAAGCACTTAAACGCACATTGTATGTGCAAGAAGATAGTCTAAAATGGTTACATCCTATATGATTCCAACTATACGATGTTGCGGAAAAAACTAGAATGATAAAGGCAGTAAAAATATCAGCAATTGCCAGTGGTTTGGAAAATAAGGAGAAGGATGAGGTATGTGAAGCAGAGGGAAATTTTTTTTTAGGATGATGAGGCTATCCTGTATGCTACTATAATGGTAGATCCATGACATTCTGGACAGCAGGTAGTATAATTATGTATGTATATATATTAAGTCTTCATTCCCAGTTCCGTGACTGGAGCATTAAGAACCCTTGGAGTTTCATGCATGACCAATGTGTCATTGTTATGCTAATAAGGTGGCTCCTGATTGGAGCAGGGCTCCGGTGAAAAGGGGCCCTGGAAAACTTCATGGTGGAAGCTGATCACCAGAAAGACCAAGCCTGAGATAGAGGGTTGGTGCTTTCAGCACCACTCCCCAACCTTTGGCAAGGGGAGGGTGCTGAAGAGTGAGTTCATCTATGGGCCAGTAACATTATCCATCCTACCTATGTAACGAAACCCCAAATAAAAAACCTAAATACCAGGGCTTGATGGAGCTTCCTGGTTAGTGAACATATCAAAGTACCAGGAGAATGAAGCACCTCCAAGTCTACAGCTAGAGCCTCCAGCCCTGGGGACTCTTCCAGACCTTGCTCTATGTATCTCTCTACCTGGCAATTTATTTGTGTACTTTATAATAAAACCACAATCCAAAGTACAGTGCTTCCAGTGACTAGTAGCTAAGTATCAAACTTGAAGGTGCACTGCGGGAATTTGAATGTGCAACCAGCTGGACGTAAGTGCCGACCTCCTGAGGATGCTATTTGGGCTCTTGTGTGATGTGAATGCACTTGTTAGAGATCTTGTCCTTTGACTTGTAGGATCTAACAATAACTCTGGGTAGTTAGTGTCAGGTCGGATGAAACCACAGGACACCCAGTTGGTGTCAAATAATTGTTGATGGAATGGAGCTTGCTGTACAATGGCCAAGAACCCTGATGTGCAGTGATGTATCAGTACCGGCCCATCATTTGTGGCAGATGTACAATACTCATACTCAGTTCAGTTCAGTTCAGTTGCATCCAATTCTTTGTGATCCCATGGACTGTAGCATGCCAGGCTTCCCTGTCCATCACCAATTCCTAGAGCTTATGCAAACTCATGTCCATTGAGTCAGTGATGCCATCCAACTATCTCATCCTCTGTTGTCCCCTTCTCCTCCCGCCTTCAGTCTTTCCCAGCATCAGAGTCTTTTCCAGTGAGTCAGTTTTTCTCATCAGGTGGCCAAAGTATTGGAGTTTCAGCTTCAACATCAGTCCTTCCAATGAACACTCAGGACTGATTCCCTTTAGGATAGACTGGTAGGATCTCCTTGCAGTCCAAGGGACTCTCAAGAGTCTTCTCCAACACCACAGTTCAAAAGTATCAATTCTTCAGTGCTCAGCTTTCTTTATAGTCCAACTCTCACATCCATACATGACTACTGGAAAAACCAAAGCTTTGACTAGACAGGACTTTGTCGACAAAATTCTGTCTCTGCTTTTTAATATGCTGTCTAGGTTGGTCATAGCTTTTCTTCCAAGGAGCAAGCGTCTTTTAATTTCATGGCTGCAGTCACCACTAATTCTATAGGTTAGGAAGAGGGTAAATTGTGATTAGGGAGATGGAAGTACATGAAAACAATCTGTGCTATTTGCTCAATTTTTCCACAAACCTAAAACTGTTGTAAAAAATTAAAATATAATAATTACACAAATAGAATGGTGATGAGTGTTTAAGAAAAAGCTCAAGGGTTTATACAGAATGATAAATAACAAGGTCCTACTGTATAGCATAGGCAAGTATATTCAATATCCTATGATAAAGGCAAAGAATATGAAAAATATATTTATGTACAACTGAATCACTTTGCTCAGTTTTCTTTATAGTCCAACTGTCACATCCATCCATGACTACTGGAAAAACCGCAGCTTTGACTAGACGAACCTTTATTGGCAAAGTGATGTCTCTGCATTTTAGTATGCTGTCTAGGTTGGTCATAGTTTTTCTTCCAAGGAGCAAGCGTCTTTAATTTAATGGCTGCAGTCACCATTGGCAGTGATTTTGAAGCCCACCAAAATAAAGTCTCTCACTGTTCCCATTGTTTCTTCATCTATTTGCCATGAAGTGATGGGACTGCATGCCATGATCTTTGTTTTCTGAATGTTGAGTTTTAAGCCAACTTTTTCATCTCCTCTCTCACTTTTATCAAGAGGCTCTTTTGTTCCTCTTCACTTTCTGCCATAAGGGTGGTATCATCTGCATATCTGAGGTTATTGGGTGTTTCTCCTGGCAATCTTGATTCCAGCTTGTGCTTCATCCAGCCTGGTATTTTGCATGATGTACTCTGCATATAAGTTAAATAAGCAGGGTGACAATGTACAGCCTTGACGTACCCCTTTCTCGATTTGGAACCAGCCAAAGAATTGATGCTTTTGAACTGTGGTGTTGGAGAAGACTCTTGAGAGTCCCTTGGACTGCAAGGAGATAAAACTAGTCCATCCTAAAGGAAATCAGTCCTGAATATTCATTGGAAGGACTGATGATGAAGCTGAAACTCCAATACTTTGGCCACTTGATGCCAAAAACTGACTCATTGGAAAAGACCCTGATGTTGGGAAATATTGCAGGAAGGAGGAGAAGGGGATAAGGATGAGATGGTTGGATGGCATCACCGACTTGATGGACATGAGTTTGAGTAAGCTCAGGGAGTTGGTGATGGACAGGGAGGCCTGGCGTGTTGCAGTCCATGAGGTCACAAAGAGTCAGACATGACTGAGCGACTGAACTGAACTGAACTGAATCACTTTGCTGTAGGTTCGAAATTAATGCATCATTGTAAATCATCTATACATCAATAAATTTTGAAAAGAAAAAGGTCAAGGAAATATATTATAAGGGAACAAAAATTAGTCTTAAGAGTTCAAAGAAGCCATCTTTGAAGATGTGTCTTAAGCTGAAGAGTAAGAGTATGCCAAGTGACAAATGGAGGGAGTGTTTCAGGCAAAGAGAAGATCAATCAAAAAAGCACTTTGGTTAAAATGAAGCTTGATGCATTTCAGGAGCTGAAAGGCCATTTTGGCCATCACACAACAGGAAGAGAAGGATGGCTTATGATGAAGCTGGAGAAGGAGGCAGGGATGTTCAGAAGCTCCGGAAAAAGAGGTGATTAGATTTGCATTTAAATGATTTTGTTGTTGTTGTTTGTTGTTGTTGTTCAGATGTTCAGTCGTGTCCATGCCAGACTCTTTGCAACCCCATGGATTTCATCACACCATGCCTCCCTGTCCTTCACTATCTCCTGGAGTTTGCTAAAACTCATGTCTAATGAGTTGGTTATGCCATCCAACCATCTCGTCCTCTGTCATCCCCTTCTCCAGCCTTCAATCTTTCCCAGCATCAGGGTCTTTGGTCTTTTAAATGACTACTACTCTGCTTACTGCTTGAGGATGGACAGGATGTGTGGATAAGTCTGGAATGTGCAGAGTCACACTAGGACACTATTGCAGTAGTCCTGATGTCAACTATAGAAGAGATGGAGAAAATCAGAGAAATCCCAAAAAATGTTAGGATAAAGAAATTCAGGAAGACTTAGTTGTTGGTGGGATGAGCAAATATGTGCTGAGGTGGCACAGTAAGATGAGCAGACTCAGAAGGTGGGAAGATGGGAGGACTGTTTTTGCCCTTATTAAAGTTGAAGTGACATGAGCTCCCAGTGGTGGTAGGCTGAATAATGACCCCTCCCAAAAGATGCCCATGTCCTAACCCCCCACCTGTAAATATGCTACCTTATAAAGTAAAGGGACTTTGCTGATTAGGTTAAGCATTTTGAGATAGGGAGATCTTTCTCTATTATCCACTTGGGTCTCTTATAATCACAAGGGTCCTTTGGTGGGGTGAGGGAGTGGCTAGAGGATCAAAGTTGGCAGTAGATGATACAAGGAAGAGAGTAAAGATTGAAACTATGTGGTTGTGGGTCAGAGGACTCATGTGGGTAGCCTCTAGACTCCAGAAAAGATAAAGAACACATTCTCCCCTGGAGGCTCCACAAGGAATCAGCCCTGTCAACATCTTATTACACAGATCTTGATGTGTCCACTACCTGAGTCTGGAGAAACTGAAGACCTGCTCTCTAGTGAATGAGGGGAGAGGGAATGGAAATCTATATACCAACTAGTGAAACCCCCAGGCCCCCTGTCCATCTGCCCATTGGCTTCAAGAACACCCACAGTCAGACTTGAAGCCATCCCTGTCCTCCAGTATGCAGTTGATTGAGAGATTCCTCTCAGGAGAAACTCAGGAGGAAAGACCTAAAAATACCCACAGTTGACCTAATTACTCTGTAATGTAGGCCCTCAGTTAACAAGCCCCATCTTTGTTTTGGGGCTTCCTGAAGGCGATGGCACCCCACTCCAGTACTCTTTCCTGGAAAATCCCATGGACAGAGGAGCCTGGTGGGCTACAGTCCATGGGGTCGTGAAGAGTTGGACACGACTAAGCAACTTCACTTTCACTTTTCACTTTCATGCATTGGAGGAGGAAATGGAAACCCACTCCAGTGTTCCTGCCTGGAGAATCCCAGGGATGGGGGAGCCTGGTGGGCTGCTGTCTATGGGGTCGCACAGAGTCGGACATGACTGAAGTGACTTAGCAGCAGCAGCAGCTGATGGCTCAGTGGTAAAGAATCCACCTGCCAAGGCAGAAGACACGAGTCTGATCCCTGGGTTGGGAAAGTCCCCTGGAGGAGGGCATGGCAACCCACTCCAGTATTCTTTCCAGAAGAATTCCACAGACAGAGGAGCCTGGCAGGCTACAGTCCACGGGGTTGTGAAGAGTTGGACACAACTTAGCAACTAAACCACCACCAGCACCACTAGGAACCCAGAACAATTCATCATCAGAAAGACACCACAATGCAATATTTTGAAACGTTAAAGATAAGATCCTATAAATTCCCAGGAAGAAGAAACAGGTCATATACCCATGATTGAGAATCAGAAGAGACTGGACTTCTCAACAGAAATGCCTGAAGCTAGAAAGCAATGGAACAATGCCTTCAAAATGATAAAGGAAAGTGATATCTTACTGGGCCAAACTAGATCATTCCTGTATGACAGAATGAAGACATTCTGACACCAGCAAGAATCCACAAGCTTCTCTCCCAAGCTGCCTTTGTCATGAAGTAAATGACAAATGTGCTGTGTGCTTAGTCACTCAGTTGTGTCCCACACTTTGTGACCCCTTGGGCTATAGCCTGCCAGGCTCCTCTGTCCATGGGGATTCTCCAGGCAAGAATACTGGAGTGGGTTGCCATGCCCTCCTCCAGGGATCTTCCCAACCCAGGGATTGAAACCAGGTCTCCAGCATTGCAGGCTGATTCTTTACCATCTGAGCCCCCAGGGAAGCCCTGTAAATGACAGAGGACAGGCGCACTGTGCTGCACTTAACAGGAATACAAGAAGAAAGGAAAATGGGATGAGAAGGTTCCCATGACAAAGAGGCTTCAGCACCGCAGAGAGTCCCAAAGAGCTGACAGATGATGTTGACAGGAGACGCTGGGATGTGGTGTATGCGGTCCCAGAGAAAACTGGGTGACAGACACTCTAGGATGAATATCTCCACAAAAAGTCGTAGTTAACTGTGGAGTTTTGCCTTGCTTTATTTTCATATCTTTTTTTTTTTTTTTTGGCTGAGCCATGTGGCTTACAGGATCTCAGTTCCCTGACCAAGGACTGAACCCATGCCTTCAGCAGTGAAAGCATGGAATCTTAGCCACTGGCCCTCACAGGGAATTCCTCAAAAGGTAGTAATTTGAACATAGTGAAGAATTCTTGCTTCTCGAGGTGGGGAGGTGAAAATGATAAGAAATTAGAGTATAAATCACTGCAAAAGAAGTGAGGGAAATTAACCAAGAAATGTAATCACATTACTCTACATGATTTATCTTTTTGAATGATATTTATAAAAACATAGTAAGATCAAAATATCATTGGTTTAAGATTAAACCATGATCATACGTTAGCTATAACATGAATGTATTGATAGCTATTTTCCAGAACATGTTACTTTTTTTTAGAACTTTCAGTTGTCTGATGTAAAAACAGATTCACAAATACGAGTATATGCTTTTGGTAGGGTATGACCCAAAGATATTCAGTTCAGTTCAGTTCAGTCTCTCAGTCGTGTCCAACTCTTTGCAACCTCATGAATAGCAGCACACCAGGCCTCCCTGTCCATCACCAACTCCCAGAGTTTACTCAAACTCGTGTCCATCGAGTCAGTGATGCCATCCAGCCATCTCATCCTCTGTCATCCCCTTCTCCTCCTGCCCACAATCCCTCCCAACATCAGGGTCTTTTCCAGTGAGTCAACTCTTCACATGAGGTGGCCTAAGTATTGGAGTTTCAGCTTTAGGATGGACTGGTTGGATCTCCTTGCAGTCCAAGGGACTCTCAAGAGTCTTCTCCAACACCACAGTTCAAAAGCAGCAATTCTTTGGCGCTCAGCTTTCTTCACAGTCCAACTCTCACATCCATACATGACCATTGGAAAAACCATAGCCTTGACTAGACGGACCTTTGTTGGCAAAGTAATGCCTCTGTTTTCTAATGTTGTCTCTGAAACTGTCCTGGAACACTATGTGGCCAATTGAGTACTCTACCCAAAGATATTACCGTACATTAAAATCTCTTTAGTATTCCATGTACAGTGGAAACCTAAAGTACAGTGAGTACTCTGACTTAAAAGGATGCCTCTTAGATATCTTTCTGGTTGATAATGTTGCTCATAGGAAGAAGTAAGGAAGCAAATAATTACTATGCATTTTTATTCAATTTTCAGCATTGAGAATTTTGTCTTTTTAAACGTCCCTGAAATATGAATAGTACTATCATAATTAGTATTGTTATTTCTAAAGATTTAACCTCACCCTGAAGACCAAAAATAGTCAAACCCTTGCAGGCCACTTGCTCTACTGAATTATGTAACTTCCTCTTCCTTTTAAAAATCCCAGCCACATGACAGACCAGACTGTTCTAAACTCGTGACATTAGCCTTCATTCCGGATACGCTTCCCTTTGCAGGGTTTTATATTATATCAACAAGGTTATGAACAATGCTTTGTTGAGGAGTGAAACTGCCACTCAGCACACTCCCCAGCTGACTTTCCTGGGACAAATTTGTCTGTATACCTTCTAGACGATCTCACTTTAAAAGGGAATATGTCCTTGCAAAAAAAAAAAAAAAAAAAGTAAATGATTACTTTGTCAACTTGATCACTTTTTAAATGCCTATGGGGGGCTTCATATATAAAAAGAACATTGAAAGAAATCATTTAATTAAGCCTAAACATTGGTGAAATGTGAATAATTATTCCTTGGTAAATATTACTCTTCACATTTGCATTTAGTGAAAGTGGTTATCTGATAATAGAACATTCCTGTGTAAATGATGCTAAATTACCTTCCCCTAGGTGTTTACCATTTTTACAAAGCTATTTTTACAGTTCTTTCATCAGAGGTTCTTTTGCCCACAGTTAAGTGATTATCTGTAACAAAAATTCCATCACAGTCACGAGCCATGTCTCTTAACATTTGATAAAAACATAGTTGGTTGACATGCCACTGAGTTAAATATAACTTGCAAATGTAAGTTAAATTAACTTACAGTATGGCATTCGGCCCCCCTTTCAAAGGTGTATGTTGAGTTCTGCTTTCCTAAAAATTAAAACACATTTTACGATGTTTAGAGATTTCTTTCCTCCACAAAATAATTTGTGGGGCTGCTAAAAAACTTTAAAACAAAGGTAAAATCACATGTGACTTTAAAAATAGGGAGTTTCAATTGTCCATTGGGTTATTTTCAAGGTTCTATTTTCTACCTTCTTACACTGACCATGATGATATTATTAATAACTACAAGGCAAGAAATTTAAATGTATCTTACCCCCATTGATACAGGATTTTTATAACAGAAAATATTAAAAAGTGATCAATAATACATAAAACTTAAAGAGATTTGAAAGAATCATCCTGATGAAAGGATGCAGCTCTTTGCACATCAGTATTCAAAACTAGTATATGAACACTACCATATTTTGTGGCCACTTCTATTCAGCTTAATTTTTAATAGTATCTGGAGTACTTAGGTACCTCAGGTTGCGTTAAGAACATGAAATCACTGAAGTCTCTGAATACACCCACATTCCACAGGAGATGTGCCACGTGGACATTTGGGTTGCCCTGGGTTCCACTGATCACTGGCTGTTTCTCTTCCACACAGGACAGCACTTTTTCAGTTTGCTAAAAGATGTATTAGATTGTAACTGTGGAATTCTATTTGAGATTCCTCACCAAGCTGTGAATACACACACCCTTAGAAAGGATGCCAAATGCTCTGTTCCAAGTTACACGTGGCCAAAAGTGTTCCAGATGATCCGAATCAACCCAATTAGCTGTGTTTACGTAGCCAGGAAAATGGATAACTTCTGAAGCCTGGTCCTATGGAAAATTACCAGAGTTTCTATCACTCCTTTAGCTTCCGGAGTGTGTGAATAATAGGCAATTGTATTCATCTGACCTTTGGACAGGCACCTTACTGTATTTTATAGAAGAGGGCTTTGCTTTTCTTCCCTGTGGTTTCTTCTGTGTTAATCATTACTTCCTAAGGGCTGGAGCTATGCTTTAAATGGTCTCTGATGCCTGGCACAATGCCCGAGGAACAGAAAAGTATTATGAAACTCTAGAATGTACCGTAGTTTCCTATTTCTAGAAGCCAAGTTGTTGTCCACATTTTAACAACTCAGAACTAAAGATTTCTATAATAATCGGTCTTGGTAGAATATTTCAGCTGTCAGGAGAAGAGGAAGTTGAGACAGTCTTCTTTGCAGGCTCAGTGTTCCTTTCAGCTCCCCAGCAACCTCATGAACAGAGGTCACCTAGCTGGTTTATTTGCACTCCAACTGTTACACTTTCATCTTAAGCTTGCATTCCTTGTTGTTACTGAAAACTGCTTTCAGAAAGTTATGCAATGAACTCAAAACCACGAGGGAGGAAACAAATGGCTTGTGCAATGAAAGGCAAAATCACAAGGCCAGGGAGAGACAGAATTTCTTATCATTGCCCTGCCTGGTTTTCAAGAGTTCTCCTTTCCTCCCTGAGAACTAGCCTCTTCTCCAGAGACTGACTCTAAGCAGGCCACCCTCTCGGGCCGGTGGAGTGAGGGGGAGGTAGGTACATGATTGTAGACTTAGCATCTGTAAGAGAGGTAGATCAAATCAGCAGGGGACTCTGAGGTGTCAGACCTGACATAGGAAACTGGGAGAAACAGGTGCTCTGCTGTTGTGTGTGTTTGCACAGTCGTGTCCAACTCTTTAGGACCTCATGGACTATAGCGCACCAGGTTTCTCTGTCCATGGGATTCTCCAGGCAAGAATACTGGAGTGGGTTGCCATTCCCTTCTCCGGGGATCTTCCAGACCCAGGGACTGAACCTGAGTCTCCTGAATTGCAGGCAGATTCTTTACCACTGAGCCACCAGGGAAGCCCCTGTTGTTATCTGAAGCCAAAGGTTTGGATAAGGATACTGAGATGAGCAACATGAACGATTGGAATTTTACGCCCATAGGAAGGTACAATGATGAGGCTCTCCGACCAGGATTTTGGGAGGTCTAGCGGCCCTCTGTGCTTGGTCACCAACAAAAAAGCAGGAAGAATTTCATGTGCTTACTGCAGGTAAAAAAATCTACCCCTGTTTCATCCTCTACGCCAAACCCTTTGACTCTGTGGATCATAATAAACTGTGGGAAGCTCTTAAAGAGATGGGAATACCAGACCATCTCACCTGTCTCCTGAGAAACCTGTATGCGGGTCAAGAAGCAACAGTTAGAATCCCATATGGAATAACTGGTTGGTTCAAGATTGAGAAAGAACAGCTGTCTGCTGTCATCTGTTTAATCTATACACTGAGCACATCATCAGAGATGCTACACTGGATGAGTTACAAGCTAGAATCAAGATAGGCGGGAGAAACAACCACCTCAGATATGTGGATGATACCATGCTAATGGCAGAAAGGGAAGAGGAACTAAAGAGCCTCCTAATGAGGGTGAAGAAGGAGAGTGAAAGAGCTGGCTTAAAACTAAGTAGTAAAAAAACTAAGATCATGGCAAATAGAGGTGGAAAAGGTGGCAATAGTGACAGATTTTCCCTTTTTGACCTCTAACATCACTGTGGATGGTGACTGCAGCCATGGAATCAGATGTTTGCTTCTTGGCAGGAACACTATGACAAAGCAGGACACTACTCTGCCAACAAAGGTCCATACAGTCAAGTCTTCCCAGTGGTCACGTACGGTTGTGAGAGTTGGACCGTAAAGAAGGCAGAGTGCCAAAGAATTGATGCCTTCAAACTATGGTGCTGGAGAAGACTTCTGAGAGTCCCTTGGACAGCAAGGAGATCAAAGCAGTCAATCCTAAGGGAAATTCAGTATCCTGAATACTCATTGGAAGGACTGATGCTGGAGTTGAAACTCCAGTATTTTGGTCATCTGATGCAAACAGCAGACTCACTGGACAAGCCCCTGATGCTGGGAAAGACTGACAGCAGAAGGAGAAGAGGGCATCAGAGGATGAGATGGGTGGATGGCATCACCAATTCAATGGACATGAACTTGGGCACACTCCAAGAGATGGTGAGGGACAGAGAGGCCTGACATGCTGCAGTCCATGGGGTCTCAAAGAGTCGGACATGACTGGGTGACTGAACAACAATAACGCCGCAGGTAAATCTATTTGAAGTTCAGGGTTGTTACTAGAACTCTTGAAAAGTAAGAGGATGACATCCTGTTTTCTTATTCTTTTATTATTAATCTAGTATTTTATTGGAGCATAGTTGCTTTACAATGTTGTGTTAGTTTGTAGAATTGCAAATCGAAACTACAGTAAGGCATCACTTCACACTGGTCAGAATGGCCATCATCGAAAAAATCTACAAACAATAAATGCTGGAGAGAGTGTGGAGAAAGTGGAACCCTCTTGCTGTTGTTCAGTTTGGTTCAGTTGTGGGAATGTAAATTGATACAGTCATTATGGAGAGCAGTATGGAGGTTCCTTAAGAAAAAAAAAAATGAAAACCACAGCCTACCATATGATCAAGTAGTACCACTCCTGGCTGTAAACCTGGAGAAAACTACAATTCGAAAAGACATATGCACCCCAGTGTTCATTGCAGTGCTATTGATGATAGCCAAACAACCTAGATGTCCATCAGCAGAGGTATGGATAAAGAGGATGTGTTACATATACACGATGGAATATTACTCAGCTGTTTTCTTATTCTTAAATAACACGAGCTGATGCAGGATAGGTGACCTGCTCTGCCTTGTGGGAGGTGCAAGAACTGTCTTGTTTCTTGTTTCTGAATCAAGTTAGAACTGGCTTTGCATGGTCTTACGGCTAATTCTTCCTGGTTTCCCCAACAGAGCTGCAACAGACCTACTGACGTCACTTTTCCACATGCATCATATCCTCTCCACCCCATTTCCCCTGGAACCTCCCTTCCTGAGCTCCATCTGACTAATCTGCTCCTCTGCCAGCCTGGGGACTCTCCATCCCCATCATCTAGTCCTCACCTGCTTGGTCTCCTGTACCCCCAACTCCTGTATCCCCTCAGGCTCCTCTTTGGAAGAGCTACATGAGAAGCTTCCTGATAAGAAGAGCATGAAAGGAAAAACATTTAAAGCTTTCCATTTTTCAAGATTTTATTCTCAATGACAAAAGAAAATAAAATTATGCAAAGAGGCAGTTTGGAAAGCCAACCCTTACTGAAGCATTGGTGTTAAGATGTGAAAAAGGAGTGTATTTTTGCTTCTAGTTTGCCCTGATGCTATTCTTACTGTTTCCTTTAAACAACCAGCTCTTTATAAAGTCATATATGCATTCACTTAAAGCTTTTCATTCTCCAAATCCATACACTAAAAATAACAGGGCACATGGAATAAATAGATTTAGGGCAGAACACACCACCCAATTTTGTAACAGGAGCAACAAGAAAAACAATAAACATCTATTTAAAAAAAAAATGCTCAGTCAACCTCCACTAGAGCCTGCCCTATGTAGCGTTCCCGCCCCTCCTTAGTAGTTTTTTATTTTTGGCCACACCAATGCAGCATCCCTATCTCCAGGTCTTCTGGGAGTTTCACTTAGGCACCTGGCCCCAAGTTGTAGCAACATGCTTGTCACAGAGATAAGAGATATCTTATTTCTCCTTTGGATAAAAGCAATTAGCTAACACAGATGTTACCAGTTATCCAATTACAGGTGAATTTTGGGTGAACTATGTATGACACAGGAGGAGGGCATGGAAACCCACTCCAGTATTCTTGCCTGGAGAATCCCCATGGACAGAGGAGCCTGGCAGGCTACAGTCCATGGGGTTGCAAAGAGTCGGACACAGCTGAGCGACTAACCACAGCATGCAGCATCAGGATCTTACTTACTCAATTGGAGGAAGGAGGACCCCTTCCAGGGCCCGAAGCTGGGCTCTTGTCTAACACTCGGAAATGAATTGTCCAAGGAGACACATGTGCTGACAAAGCAAGAGATTTTATTGGGAAAGGGCACCCGGGTGCCCTTTGATGAGGGCAGTAGGGTGAGGGAACCCAGGAGAACTGCTCTGCTGCATGGCTTGCAGTCTTGGGTTTTTTGGTGATGGGATTAATTTCCAGGTGGTCTTTGGCTAATCATTCTAATTCAGAGACTTTCCTGGTGGTGCACACATCGCTCAGCCAAGATGGATGCTAGCAAGAGGGATTCTGGGAAGTGGACGGACACGCAGTGTCTCCTTTCGACCTTTCCTGAACTCTTCCCGTTGGTGGTGGCTTATTAGTTCTGTATTCCTTATCAGGATCTCGTGTCATAAAACAACTCATGCAAATGGTTACTATGGTGGCTGGCCAGGGTGGGCGGTTTCAGTCAGTGTGCTTCCCCTAACACAATCAGGGACCAAAGCTGTGCCTCCTGTATTGGCAGCATGGAGTCTTAACCACTCGAGCACCACGAAGTCCCCTTAGGCAGCCTTTGAACTTGGGGGCTTGCATTTTCCACTTTGAGATATAGAGGCATGTGTTTCTAAGAGATGAGTTTCTCAAAATCGGAAATCTGATCTAGGAGTCTCTATCTTTTTTTTCCCCCCAACACAAAGGAAAATTCTTTTGCAACTTCCTTGTTTGTCTTCATGGTTTTACCAGATAGCTTAATATTGGGAAATGTAGAGCAGTTCTTGAAGCCGCTAACCCAGTCCTCGCTTTCACTAAGGAAAGGTACTGCAGTAGGATTTCTTTATATTATAAGGATTCTGTATACTGCTATGGCTTGCTTTCCAGCTATGGAGAGAGTTTGCTCCTAATCTCTTGGAAATCCCATATCAGCATCATTACACTGACATCACTCCCATTTATCAACTGTGCATGGCCTAACTCCCATTCACAAAACACATGTGATGGCACAACATTTTGTTCTTTGAAAGACTTTATGGAAAACATCACCCCTAAAAGCCTAAGATTGTTTTGCTTTTTTCATCCCTGTTTCCTCAATCCTCCATGTTTTTCTTCTTTGTTCTAACAAGCAAGAAAAAATGGGCTTGATTTAGTAGTGTTGTGTTTAGCTGTAAAAAGAAATCTAAAATAAAGTAGCTTAAATAAGACAGACATAAATTTTTTCTCACATAAAAGAAATCCAGAATCCACAAACAACAAATGCTGGAGAGGGCGTGAGGAAAGGGGAACCCTCCTGCACTGTTGGTGGGAATGTAAACTGGTACAGCCACTATAGAGAAAAGTATAGAGGCTCCTTAAAAAAAAAAAAAACAAAAAACTAAAAATAGAGCTACCATATAACCCTGCAATCCCATTCCTGGGCATATATCCAGAGAAAAACTTGGCCTGAAAAGATGCATGCACCCCAATGTTCATTGCAGACTGTTTACAGCAGCCAAGACATGGAAGCAACCTGAACATCTATCAACAGGGGAATGGATAAAGATGTGATACATGTACACCATGGAATATTACTCAGTCATTAAAAAGAAGGAAATCATGCCACTTGCAACAATATGGATGGACCTGGAGAACGTCATACTGAACGAAGTAAGTCAGACAGAGAAGGAGAAGTATCATTTGACATCCCTTATATGTGGAATCTAAAAAGAAATGATACAAATGAACTTACAAAACAGAAAGAGACTCACAGACTTTTAGAAAATGAACTTATGGTTGCCAGGGGGAAGGGATAGTTAGGGACTAACTATCAATAGATAGTTATGGATAGAAGGGATAGCTGGGTAGGTTGTATACACACTCCTGTATTTAAAATGGATAACCAACAAAGACCTACTGTATAGCCCATGAAACTCTGCTCAGTGTTATATGCCAGCCTGGATGGGAGGGAGGTTGGGGCAAGAATGAATACATACATATGTATGGCTGAGTCCCTTCACTGTTCACCTGAAACTACCACAACATTGTTAATTTGCTTTACCCCAAAACAAAATGTTTTTGTTGTAAAAAAATATGTTAAAAAAAGAAAGAAATTCAGAAGAGTGTCTCATACCATAAAATTCCTACTGCACTCTAGCCATCACACCCCATCCCAGACAGCAAGAAGAGGACCAGCCTATGCGCCGAAAAGCTCCCCTTTTTTTAATGAAGTGTTGGGGAGGGGATATTTCCCCTTCTTTCCCTTTCAAGCTCTTGTGGCTGGAACTTGGCACAATAATGACATTGGTACAAGACAGATTAATGGGAGAAAAAGAAAGATATTTTAATCATCTGCACAGAGGCCTCCTAGAAATAGGACCTAAGAAGTCATCAAAGCAGGCAGCTTTTGTACTTTTTAGACAAAGAAACAAATCTGTGAAGAGTTGACAGGACAAAAAAACTTGATTCGGGGTGCCCAATTTGTGAAGACTGTAAACCTGGTCTAGGCTTCGAGTAGTGAATTGAAGAAGTAAAGAGGTTTGTTCACATAGGCTTCTTGGCCCCAACTTCCCAGTCTCTGGGGACAAGGGTATCCTTCGATCTCCAGATGTAGGGAGAGGATCTTTCACAGGAGAGATCTATTTCTTGCTTTTGGGGAGACAGAAGGGAGGGTCAGAGTGTTCCTCTTGTGTTGGCCATTTCTTAAATAATTTTAATTCAAAATGGTCAGTATGCCATTGAGGCACATTTACCCAGCAGAGACCTTGTGAGAAGCTTCAGAGATCACTTACATTGTATCTCATTGGCTACATCTAGTTGAAGAAAGGTCTAAGAAATAGCATCCTTTAGCTATGCACAATTCCTGGGGTTTCAATATTAAAGAAGAAGGAAGAATGCATACTGACAGGCAATTAGCATTCTTCACAGTACTATTTCAAAATATTTAAAATGTATTGAGAATTTTTAGTACTCCAGAAACTGTCAAAGGTAAGTAAAGCTTGATTTCTGTCAGTAGAGATAGTAAGAATGATGTGTAAGGTTAGTGATATAAATTCACAGTAAGTCACAGGACAAGGATTCAAGCCCAAATATGGGTACACCACCAAAAGCCATATTTGTTTAAGTTTTGGCTCAGATGGTAAAAAATCTGTGAGGTCACAAAGAGTCAGACTGAACGACTACACATACAGACATTGCCACTTGCTTTACAGTCACAGCCAGGGATGTAAAAGTCATCTTGAAGAAGCAGATTTTTCTTACACAAGGAGGAGGAAGAACCAGTTCTGGTTAAAGAAGTCAGATTTCTTGGAAGAGAGGACTCTATAGTCTAGTTCTCGAAGATTTGAAGTTATGGAGATCTTCCAGAATCAAAAAGGATGATGTAGATAAAATTTCAGGGCTAGCTATGTAAAATGGGGCTACCCAAATAGTTAGGGCTTCCCTGGTGGCTCAGACAGTAAAGAATCCTCCTGTAACACAAAAGACCCAGATTCGATTCTTGGGTTGGGAAGATCCCCTGGAGGTAGGCATGGCAACCCACTTCAGTATTTTTGCTTAGAGAATTCATTGGACAGAAGAGCCTGGTGGGCTATAGTCTATGGGGTTGCAAAGAGTCGGGCATGACTGAGCGACTAACACACACAGAGAGAGTCACTATAAAGTTAGAGCGGGGACCAGCTGGGATACAGAGTCAGAGAGAGACGCGAAGGGACAGTGTATCTGGGGCTGGTGAGGTTTGAGTCCTGAGACTGAATTCACCCAGTCTCCAGCCAACAACTTGTGCTTGGGAGGTACTCAAACATCTGAAAGAGCATGTTGCTTCTAGATGTAAGAGCTGGGGTGCAGAACTGTAGTATCATAATCCTAGAGATGTCCTTCCCCTGAGAGCCACAGCCAAGAGTCTCGAGGGGAGCAGCTGGAGCAGAGGGGTGAGGCGTAGAGCCACGCCTTCCTCCTGGCTCGCAGGCGCAGTTCCATCAGGGTAGAGGACCCTTCTTTTCCTTGCTGTGTTTCCGCCATGTTTCTGAACAATATATATTTCACTTTTCACCAGTCTCCATTCCACGCCTGGACCATTTTGCCTTCCCAGAAGCCAACAAAACACAATAGCATTGTGCCACAGAAGTGCAAACCTCCCCCCCCCCCCACCCACTCCCTACCCACTCCCTGCTGGTGCCTGTCCCTTCTCTTGAGTCTGGGCAGGGAAGCAAGAGGCAGACTTAGGGAATTTTGGCGGGCTTGGCTGGGACGGCCCTTCACTGAAGATAGCTTGGAGAAAAGGAAACCCACACCTGACAGTCACTATTGCTGGGGAAAGACATCACCTGCCTTTGTTCCCCCACTACTGCTATAGCAAAGTAGAACAGCCTTAGTGACTGTTATTGTTACTGTTCAGGCACTAAGTTGTGTCTGACTGAGACCCCATGGACTGTAGCCCACTAGGCTCCTCTGTCCATGGGATTCTCCAGGCAAGAATACTGGAATGGGTTGCCATTTCCTCTTCCAGGGGATCTTTCCAACCCCAGGATCAAACCCATGTCTCCTGCATTGGCAGGTGGATTCGTTATCACTGAGCCAGGGGAGCCCTTAGTGACTTTACCCAGGACAAATATATCATCTTGCTGTTCTGGAGATCAGCAGTCACAAGTGGGTTTTATGGGCTGAAGTCAAGGTGTTGGCAAAGTTGCGGCCCTCCTAGAGGTTCTAGGGGCGAGTTCATTTCCTCCTCTTGGCCCAGGGACCCTTTATCTCCAAAGTGCATCCCTCTAAACTCTGCATCCAGGACCACATCTACTTTTCCCCTCCCTCTTCCAAGGACTCTGGGATTATGGGACAGCCTTCGCATCTCATGATCAATGTTAATTGCACCTGCCAAGTCCCTTTTGCCATGTAAGTCAACATGTTTTCAAGTTCTGGGAACTAGAACATGGACATCTTTGGGAGGTCATTATTCTGTCTACTGCGCCACCCTAGCACACGTGGCCTCAAGAAACAAGAGATTGTTTAGCTTCCTGCCTTGGACACCACACTCCCCACGGCCTCATGGGATTCAGCTTGCAACTCTGCTGCTGGGAGCTCACTGAGGCGGGTCCTAGGGGAACAGCTCCCTCCACTGAGAAGCACTTAGACAATGTGCACAGGTGCTGAGGTGGGTTTTTGCTCCACCAGAAAAAAAGCCCTGAAGGAGATGTTAGCCCTGAAGACAGGCAGATGAGGAGGCAAGTTCATTTTCACAGCAACTCCAAGCCCAAATAAGTGAATACAAGAAGCAAAAGAGCACACTGACACTGAAGCATTAATCGCTAACAGTTAATATATATTAGCTGTTGGAATGTAACTGATTATCTGAGAGAACAGGTTATTTCTAGGTATAAGAATTGGACTACAGAACTATTAGGACATAGAAGATTTGCTTCTATGTATATATTCTCCTTATATATAATTTGAATAATATATACATTATTTCAAATATATGTAATTTCAAATACATATATGTGCACATATACATGTGTATCTTCTATGCCACAAGAGAATGAAAATAAAATATAGAGAGAAAGAAACCTCAAGCCAACAGAAGTATGAAGGAAATGAGAAATAAGAAAATGATAACTGGAAAACAAAAAGTAGGATGGACAGATATAAGAAAGCAAAATAAACATGAAAAGGATAGTTTCATTCCATAAAAAAAACATGTTCATACTGAAATAAAAAAAAAAAAACAAAACTTCAGCTCTTTGGTATTTAAAAACTACACACTAAAAATTTTTAAATTACAAGAATGGAAAAGATATTCAAGACAGATACTAACATATAGAAGACAACAACATAAATATAAAACTAATTAGACTGCACAGCAGAAGGCTTTATTAATGAGAGAGTCATTCCTTAATCATGAAGCTCTTCATTTATCCCTCTAGGTTCCAAGATCCCTCATAAATGCCCAAATCCGCGGATACTCAAGTCCCATATAAAATGACATGTGGTGTTTTAGTTGCTCAGTCGTGTCTGACTCTTTGCAACCCCATGGACAGTAGCCCACCAGGCTCTTCTGTCCATGCAAGAATACTGGAGTCCAGGCAAGAGTACTGGAGTGGGTTGCCATTTCCTTCTCCAGAGGATACTCCTCACCCAGGGATTGAACCCGGATCTCCTGCATTGGAGGTAGATTCCATATAAAATGACGAGTCCCATATAAATGACATAGTATTTGCATATAACCTACATACCTCCTCTAATATACTTTGTGTGTGCTCAGTTGCTCAGCTGTATCTGACTTTTTGGCGAGACCATGGACTGTAGTCTGCCAGGCTCCACTGTCCATGGGATTTACCAGGCAAGAATGCTGGAGTGGATTGCCCATTCCTTCTCCAGGGAGGAGGGACCCCCAACCCAGGTATCAAACCCTCATCTCCTGCATTGGCAGGTGGACTCCTTTACCACTGTGCCACCTGGAAGACCCCTTATATACTATCGAAAGTGGAAAGAAAGTGAAGTCGCTTAGTCGTGTCCGACTCTCTGCAACCCCATGGACTGTAGCCTACCAGGCTCCTCGGTCCGTGGGATTTTCCAGGCAAGAGTACTAGAGTGGGTTGTCATAATCACCTCTAAATTACTTATAATACCTGATACAACATAAATGCTATGTTCAGTTCAGTTCAGTTCAGTTCAGCTGCTCAATCGTGTCCAACTCTTTGCGACCGCATGAATCACAGCATGCCAGGCCTCCCTGTCCATCACCAACTCCCGGAGTTCACTCAGACTCACGGCCATCGAGTCAGTCATGCCATCCAGCCATCTCATCCTCTGTCGTCCCCTTCTCCTTCTGCCCCCAATCCCTCCCAGCATCAAAGTCTTTTCCAATGAGTCAACTCTTCGCATGAGGTGGCCAAAGTACTGGAGTTTCAGCTTTAGCATCATTCCTTCAAAAGAAATCCCAGGGTTGATCTCCTTCAGAATGGACTGGTTGCATCTCCTTGCAGTCCAAGGGACTCTCAAGAGTCTTCTCCAACACCACAGTTCAAAACCATCAATTCTTTGGCGCTCAGATTTCTTCACAGTCCAACTCTCACATCCATACATGACCACAGGAAAAACCATAGCCTTGACTAGAGGGACCTTAGTTGGCAAAGTAATGTCCCTGCTTTTGAATATGCTATAAAGGTTGGTCATAACTTTCCTTCCAAGAAGTAAGCGTCTTTTAATTTCATGGCTGCAGTCACCATCTGCAGGGATTTTGGAGCCCAAAAAAAAAAGTCTGACACTGTTTCAACTGTTTCCCCGTCTATTTCCCATGAAGTGATGGGACTGGATGCCATGATCTTCGTTTTCTGAATGTTGAGCTTTAAGCCAACTTTTTCACTCTCCACTTTCACTTCCATCAAGAGGCTTTTTAGTTCCTCTTCACTTTCTGCCATAAGGGTGGTGTCATCTGCATATGTAAATAGTTGCAAATACAATCTAAGTGATATGAGGCATGCAAACTCAAGTTTTGCTTTTTGGAACTTTTCTGGAAATTTTTTTTTTCAAATATTTTTTATTCCAGGCTAGTTGGTTCTACAGTATCTGCAAATCCCGCAGACACTGAGGGCTAACTGTGTATGCCTATCATCACAACCTCAAACATACAGTGAACAACAAAGAAAAGGAAAAAACTGACAGAATCATGAGCAGAAACTGACAAATCCTCAACCATAGTGGGAAAGTTTATTATAACTCAGAAATGAAAATATCAAACTAAGAACAGAAAGGATATTAAAAAATTTTGTATAGGTAATAATTCTTCCTTAAAAAGGTATACAGAAATTATTTTTTATAAATTTATTTATTTTTAATTGAAGGATAATTGCTTTACAGAATTTTGTGTTTTTCTGTCAAACCAAAACCTACTCTTAATATGTAAAAATATGTAGTACTTAATTGTGAAATCCACATGAGGTACTCACCAAAAACTGATAATATATTATTAGGTCACACTGAAAATTTCAGAAAGAGCCCTAAAAGCAGAGTTCATAGACGATCACATTTTCTGACCAGAATGCAAAAATGTGGAAATTCACAACAGAATAATAATAAAAACAAACACACTTCCTTCATTTGAAACTTTACAATCACCCTTATAAATACAGTTGACCTTCTGAACAATGTTGGGGGGGTCCTCATTGAGTTAAAAAAATCTGCATATAACTTTTGACACCCCCAAAACTTAACAACTAATAGCCTGCTATTGACAGGGAGCCTTGCTGCTGCTGCTAAGTCGCTTCAGTTGTGTCTGACTCTATGCGACCCCATAGACGGCAGCCCACCAGGCTCCACCATCCCTGGGATCCTCCAGGCAAGAACACAGGAGTGGGTTGCCATTTTCTTCTCCAATGCATGAAAGTGAAAAGTGAAAGTGAAGTCGTTCAGTCATATCCAACTCTTCACGACTCCATGGACTGCAGCCTACCAGGCTTTTCTGTCCATGGGATTTTCCAGGCAAGAGTACTGGAGTGGGGTGCTATTGCCTTCTCCGGACAGGGAGCCTTACCAGTAATATAAACAGTAGATGAACATGTTTTATATTCTGTATGTGTTACATATTGATATATTGTACTCTTACAATAAAGCTAGAGACAATGCTAAGAAAATCATAAGGAAGGAAAAACACACTTATAGTGCTGTACTGTATTTTTCTGGGCTCCAAAATCACTGCAGATGGGGACTGCAGCCATGAAATTAAAAGACGCTTACTCCTTGGAAGGAAAGCTATGACCAACCTAGACAGCATATTAAAAAGCAGAGACATCACTTTGCCAACAAAGGTCCATCTCGTCAAGGCTGTGGTTTTTCCAGTAATCACGTATGGATGTGAGAGTTGGACTATAAAGAAAGCTAAGTGCAGAAGAATTGATGCTTTTGAACTGTGGTGTTGGAGAAGACTCTTGAGAGTCCCTTGGACTGCAAGGAGATCCAACCAGTCCATCGTAAAGGAGATCAGACCTGAGTGTTCATTGGAAGGACTGATGTTGAAGCTAAAACTCCAATATTTTGGTCACCTGATGTGAAGAGCTGACTCATTTGAAAAGACCCTGGTGCTAGGAAAGATTGAAGGCAGGAGGAGAAGGGGACGACAGAGGATGATGGTTGGATGGCATCACCGACTCGATGGAGATGAGTCTGAGTAAACTCCAGGAGTTGGTGATAGACAGAGAGGTCCATGGGGTTGCAAAGAGTTGGACATGACTGAGCAACTGAACTGAACTGTACTTTTTTAACATTTATTTTTTTAATATTTTTTGTTTGTGCCTCGAGGCATTCAAGATCTTAGTTCTCTGACCAGAGATTGAACCAGCCCTCCCTGTAGTGGAAGTGCAGAGTCTTAACCACTGGACCACCAGGGAAGTACCCTGCACTCTATTTATCAGTACAGTAAGTTTACGTCCTATGCTTAGGAAATGAATCAACTGCCAGTATCTATATCAACACTGTCTTATATGATAGAAAACACTGTATGTTATATGTATCACTAACACTAGACGTCACAAATAAAAGATAAATGTTTCTTTGTCACATTTTTGACAAGCATAATGATTCAAGGAAGAAGCACCAATATGACTGCTTCAATAGGAAAGCTTCACAGTAGCTCAGCTTGTACACTAATGAATGAATCATTATAAAAATTTCATGTCTCCCAGTATTACAGTCATATTTCATAATATAGCACTGGAAATGTTACACTTTAAAAAACACTTGTGATGGTAGGCTGAAATGCAGTTCTTCCAATTATAAGAGAGAGGCATACTGCATAGTAATGGAATTCTTTGAAAACAAAGTTATAAAACAGTAATAAAATATTAACCATCACTTACCTTATGCCTCTGTAAGGATGGGCCATCCACTTCAAGTCTTGCACACTGTTTTTGTTGTTTAGTCGATAAGCTGTGTCTGACTTTTTTTCTTCAATGTTTTTATTGTAGTAAGATATGTATAACACGGAATTACCATTTTAACCATTTTTTAGTGTATACAATTCAGAGGGATTAAGTGCATTCCCAGTGTTGTGCAAGCAGCATCATCCATCTTCAGAACTTTCTCATCAGCCCAACTGAACAATAAGTATATATAATCTCTGTTCTTCAGTCTCTAGGAACTACTGCTCTACTTTGTCTCTATGAATTTGCCTAAACTATGCATGTCCTATAAATAGAATAACATAATTTTTAACCCCTTGTATCATGTCCGACTCTTTTGGGACCCCACAAACTGTAGCCCACCAGGCTCCTCTCTCCATGGGATTCTCCAGGCAAGAATACTGGAGTATGTTGCCATTTCCTCCTCCAGGGCATCTTCCTGACCCAGGGATCAAACTCACGTCTTCTGCATTGGTAAGTAGATTCTTCACCACTGAGGCACCTGGGAAGTATCTCCATGTATATTTCCGTATAGTTATTGAGAAGAATCTACATATGAGTGAACCCACGCTGTTCAAACTCTGGTTATTCAATGGTCAACTGAAACACTTGGGTAAAAAAATAGAAATAAGCATTTTAAATTACCTTAGTGTGTTATTTTTTTCTATATCAATTGAATATAGAAACAAAACACATTCCAAACATTGACAGATACTATTTTTAACAAAGCTGATGGACTTGATTTTTACTATTCATTATCTGGATTAAAATCACTTGTTTAGTCCTTATGCATTTTTGTTTACATAAACCAGGGAAACAATTTGATAGCAATTGACTGAATAAACCAAAATATAAGTTCACAACTTACTATGTACCAAAAAGATTTAGGTAAAAAGGGAAACTTACCTTTGTCCAAATGAATTATCTAGGAACTATGCCCCAAAGTGCAAAATTAATGGTCAAGAATCCCAGGGATGGGGGAGCCTGGTGGGCTGCCGTCTATGGGGCCACACAGAGTTGGACACAACTGAAGTGACTTAGCAGCAGCAGCAGCAATACTGAATAAGAAGAAGAAAGCCTGCATGGTGAACATATCTTAAGATTTGGCAATTAAAAATTTTTTTTTGCCACATAGAGTAGCCTGCAGGATTTTCATGCCCCAGCAAAGAATGGAACCCACACCCTCTGCAGTGGAATTGTAGAGCACCAACCACTGGACTGCCACAGAATCCCCAAGAGCTGGCAATCTTTTAAGTTGATCCTTTAATATTACTTTCTTTTTTCAGTATGTTTTCCTAATCTTCTTGCATTTGATAATAGCAACTCCTCTTCAAGCCTGGGCTTCCATGTGTTACATCTAGAAGAGACTCTTTGCTTTACTGATAAGTTATAGTATAACTATCTGATTAAATCCTTATGTTTAAAAAAGACTGGGTTTCTACCAGGCTTCCCAGGAGGCACTACTGTTTAAAGAACCTGCCTGTCAATGCAGGAGACACCTGCCAAGAGGCATGGGTTTGTACCCGTCTTCCCTCGTTGGGGGGCCTCTACGTGGAGAAGCAACCAAGGACTCTCAATTATGTACTAAAAATGCCTGGAAATACGTTTAGGAGGTTCCCGGTGGGAAGAGGCTGAGCTTCTTCTGTATGGTAGCAAACCCACCTACAGAGAAGTGATCAAAGTAACTGATAAGAGGAATCAATGAACTGAAACAAGTAACATTGGTAATTGGTGTCTACACATTCAGCTTTAAAGTGAGGTCTAGATGACTGGTGTGTGAACAGAGTGAGAAAGTATACCAGAATATACCCGGCAATATTTGACTATAAATAAATTTCTCCCAGCAAGGCAAACTATTTGCTAAATGTTTACCAATACAACTCAGAGTAATAGAATCTGTAAAGAGATTAGTTTTCAACTTTAAACTAGTGCTGTATAACAGGGATACCACCAGTTCAGTTCAGTTCAGTTGCTCAGTTGTATCTGACTCTTTGCAACCCCATGAATCGCAGCACGCCAGACCTCCCTGTCCATCACCAACTCCCGGAGTTCACTGAGACTCGCATCCATCGAGTCAGTGATGCCATCCAGCCATCTCATCCTCTGTCATCCCCTTCTCCTCCTGCCCCCAATCCCTCCCAGCATCAGAGTCTTTTCCAATGAGTCAACTCGTTGCATGAGGTGGCCAAAGTACTGGAGTTTCAGCTTTAGCATCATTCCTTCCAAAGAAATCCCAGGGCTGATCTCCTTCAGAATGGACTGGTTGGATCTTCTTGCAGTCCAAGGGACTCTCAAAAGTCTTCTCCAACACCACAGTTCAAAACCATCAATTCTTCGGCACTCAACTTTCTTCACAGTCCAACTCACATCCATACATGACTACTGGAAAAACCATAGCCTTGACTAGATGGACCTTTGTTGGCAAAGTAATGTCTCTGCTTTTCAACATGCTATCTAGGTTGGTCATAACTTTCCTTCCAAGGAGTAAGTGTCTTTTAATTTCATGGCTCAGTCACCATCTGCAGTGATTTTGGAGCCCCAAAAAATAAAGTCTGACACTGTTTCCACTGTTTCCCCATCTATTTGCCATGAAGTGATGGGACCAGATGCCATGATATTCGCTTTCTGAATGTTGAGCTTTAAGCCAACTTTTTCACTCTCCACTTTCACTTTCATGTGGAGAGGTAAATTCATTGCAGTCAATCCTTTAAAAAGATATCATTTTCATCATAGGGGACTGGAATGGAAAAGTAGGAAGTCGAGAAACACCTGGGGTAACAGGCAAATTTGGCCTTGGAGTACAAAATGAAGCCGGGCAAGGCTAACAGAGTTTTGTCAAAATAATGTACTGGTCATAGCAAACACCCTCTTCCAACAATACAAGAGAAGACTCCACATATGGACATCATCAGATGGTCAATATCAAAATCAGATTGATTATATTCTTTGCAGCCAAAGATGGAGAAGCTCTATACAGTCAGCAAAAACAAGATCGGAGGCTGACTGTGGCTCAGATCATGAACTCCTTATTGCCAAATTCACACTGAAATTGAAGAAAGTACAGAAAGCCACTAGACCACTCAGGTATGAACTAAATCAAATCTCTTACAATTATACAGTGGAAGTGAGAATAGAGTCAAGGGATTAGATCTGATAGAGTGCCTGAAGAACTATGGACAGAGGTTCATGACATTGTACAGGAGGCAGGAATCAAGACCATCCCCAAGAAAAAGAAATGCAAAAAAGCAAAATGGTTGTCTGAGGAAGCCTTACAAATAACTGAGAAAAGAAAAGAAGTGAAAGGCAAAAGAGAAAAAGAAAGATATACCCATTTTAATTAGGAGTTTCAAAGAAGAGCAAGTGCCGGGAGCCACTACAGGAGATCCCACCCATGACAAGGTCATGTGGAAGAGAACTGTTAAGCAAGGCTTCAGAACTCGACAGGCTCCCTAGGCTTTCTAGAACATCTACCCCAAAACCAGAATCTGTCTGTTTTACTATTTCATGACTTTCACCAACTCCTCTGACATTAACAGGGGGCTATTCCTGACCACCTTTCTCTGGAGAAAATCAACTTAGGGCTATAGCTAATAAGTCTCCTGGACATGAGAAGAATATTTCCAATCAAAACCCTTCTGTTAGCATTTTAGCTTGCTTGGCAGATATATCCAGACTCTTGCAGCTGCGCGTGTGATTATTTACAGCCTCCTAACTGTGAGAGGCACAGAAAGCCTAAAACATAGAGCCTTTCAAAGAGTTAAAAGTTATTAGAGTAGTGCTAATGTAGGGTTTCATTATTGGGCCAATGCTTGTTGCTAAGTTCCCATATCTCTTATCCACTGTGCACCTGGGAGTGCATTAGTTAACATAGTTGGAAAGTAAGAAAAACAAGTGTAGCCTTGAAATTAACCACATCACACTTTTGAGCTAATTGGTTCTTTCTTGTCACTCACTGCACCTTTGCTTCCTGAGAATGTAACTCTATTTAATACTTTTTGAGGCTGACATAGATTAGAAATATAAGAAAAAACATTTCAAGGGAAAATAAGTTTTCTGGTTGAGAAGCCTTTATCAAAAGAGGGTCATAAAATGTTCACAGGCCTCCAAGGCCAGAAGATAATGTACACAATATTGTTTACGGGAAAGGTTTGCAGAAAAAATCCTGGTTTCGATAAAGACAAAACAGATATAATGTTTGGGCTGACTCTGTATGATTTTGCATCTTTCATTTCCCTCTATGTACAAGTAAAGTTATAAAAGACCCTTTTGAAAATAAAAACAATGGGCCCCGCTTGAAGAAGCTTGGTAACCCTGTGTTTTTCTTTTTTCTCTTTTTTTTTTTCTCTCTCTTACTTTCTTTTTCAGGCTGATCTCTTGGAGCATAGAGGCTCCCTGCGTTCACTTATCTGCCGGGATTTCTAAGACCTGAATGGGAAGACGTTTTGCGTCTTCACTCCCTTGGGAGAGCGGGAAGGCATCTGTGGCCTCCGTGAACAGGGCAAACTTCTTGTCTCGAAGTTTTATTGGCTTTCTGTGTAAACCAAGGAATATCAGCCTCTTTCTCTCCTCTATTTTCTTATCTACAATAGTCTTTCCTTATCTCTCTCTAAGTCATCCGCCGACGCCGTTTTTCCTTCAGGTTCCCCTGGATCCTGCGGGGGCTGGACCCCGGCAAGCAAGGAGAGATAAGAAAGCCTTCCTCAGTGATCAATGCAAATAGAGGAAAACAATAAAATGCAAAAGACTACAGACCTCTTCAAGAAAATCAGAGATACCAAGGGAACATTTCATGCAAAGATGGGCACAATAAATGACAGAAATGGTATGGACCTAACAGAAGCAGAAGATATTAAGAAGAGGTGGCAAGAATACACAGAAGAACTGTACAAAAAAGATCTCTATAATCCAGATAATCATGATGGTGTGATCACGAACCTAGAGCCAGA
Organism: Capra hircus; assembly: GCF_001704415.2. Lineage (NCBI taxonomy): Eukaryota > Metazoa > Chordata > Mammalia > Artiodactyla > Bovidae > Capra > Capra hircus. The sequence goes on from NC_030821.1 coordinate 57,383,085, forward strand.
CATCCTAGAATGCAAAGTCAAGTGGGCCTTAGGAAGCATCACTATGAACAAAGCCAGTGGAGGTGGTGGAATTCCAGTTGAGCTACTTCAAATCCTAGATGATGCTGTGAAAGTGCTGCACTCAATATGCCAGCAAATTTGGAAAACTCAGCAGTGGCCACAGGACTGGAAAAGGTCAGTTTTCATTCCAGTCCCAAAGAAAGGCAATGCCAAGGAGTGTTCAAACTTCCACACAATTGTATTCCTGTCACATGCTAGCGAAGTAATGCTCAAAATTCTCCAAGCCAGGCTTCAACAGTATGTGAACCATGAACTTCCAGATGTTCAAGCTGGATTTAGAAAAGCCAGAGGAACCAGAGACCAAATTGCTTACATCTGTTGGATCATTAAAAAAACAAGAGAATTCCAGAAAAACATTTACTTCTGCTTCATTGATTACACCAAAGCCTTTGACTGTGTGGATCACAACAAACTGTGGAAAATTCTTAAAGAGATGGGAATAGCAGACCACCTTACCTACCTCCTGAGAAATCTGTATGCAGGTCAAGAAGCAACAGTTAGAAATGGACATGGAATAACAGACTGGTTCCAAATTGGGAAAGGAGTACATCAAGGCTGTATATTGTCACCCTGCTTTTTAACTTATATGTACAGTACATCATGAGAAATACCAGGTTGGATGAAGCACAAGCTGGAATCAAGACTGCCAGGAGAAATACCAATAATCTCAGATACACAGGTGACACCACCCTTATGGCAGAAAGTGAAGAAGAACTAATGAGCCTCTTGATAAAAGTGAAAGAGAGTGAAAAAACTAGCTTAAAACTCAACGTTCAAAAAATGAAGATCATGGCATCTGGTCCCATCACTTCATAGCAAATAGATGGGGAAACAATAGAAACAATGACAGACTTTATTTTTGGGGGGCTTCAAATCACTGCAGATGGTGACTGAAGCCATGAAATTAGAAGACGCTTGCTCCTTGGAAGAAAAGCTATGACCAACCTAGACAGCATACTAAAAAGTAGAGACATTATTTTACCAACAAAGGTCCATCTAGTCAAAGCTATCATTTTTCCAGTAGTCATGTATGGATGTGAGAGTTGGACTATAAAGAAAGTTGAGTGCCGAAGAATTGATGTTTTTGAACTGTGGTGTTGGAGAAGACTCTTGAGAGTCCCTTGGACTGCAAGGAGATCCAACCAGTCCATTCTGAAGGAGATTAGTCCTGGGTGTTCATTGGAAGGACTGATGCTGAAGCTGAAACTCCAATATTTTGGCCCCCTGATGCGAAGAACTGACTCAGTGGAAAAGACCCCAATGCTGAGAAAGACTGAAAGCAGAAGAAGGGGATGACAGAGCATGAGATGGCCAGATGGCATCATCAACTCAATGGACATGAGTTTGAGCAAGCTCTGGGAGTTGGTGATAGACAGGGAAGCCTGGTGTTCTGCAGTCCATGGAGTAGCAAAGAGTTGGACACGGCTGAGTGACTGAACTGAACTGAATCCTTAAAAATTCTGTGAGCCAAGGAAACATGCAAAATTGGAACCAGGGGATGCCCATGGTGGTGTAGTAGATAGAAATCCATCTGCGAATGCAGGAGACGCAGGTTCAGATCCCTGATCTGGGAAGACTCCACACGTCATGGAGCAACTAAGTCCATGTACCACAGCTACTGAGCCTGTGCTCTAGAGCCCAGGAGCCACTACTACCGAGCCCATGGGCTGCAACTATTGAAGCCTCCTCACCTAAAGGCTGTGCCCCGAAACGAGAGGAGCCACCAGAATGAGCAAACTGTGCACCACAACTGGAGAGGGGCCCCTGCTTGCTGCAACTAGAGAAAAGTCGGAGCAGCAACGAAGACCCAGCACAGTAAAACAAACAAGCAAACAAACAACAGAATAAGAATGTGTGACCGTGAAAGTCGCTCAGCCATGTCCTTCACGATCCCATGGACTATACCGCCCATGGAATCTCCAGCCTAGAGTGTGGAGTGGGGAGCCTTTTCCTTCTCCAGGGATCTTCCCAACCCAGGGACTGAACCCAGGTCTCCCGCATAGCCGGCGGATTCTTTACCAGCTGAGCCATGAGGGAAGCCTAAGGAATAAACTCTGACTTGGCTGCGGGAATGGATGCAGGGCTGGCGAAGGGCTGGGGTAAGGGGAGTAGGGGTAGGGAGGGCACTGTGGAAATCTCTGGGCAGGGCTGCAGCTGTGCACAAGGTCACAATGCAGTGAGTCAGAGTTTTCAGTATTTAGTTATCCGTGTGGGTTAAGTTGTCCAGCATAACACCTGTGCCCAATCAATACCTGTGGTGGACCAGGTACAAAGAACCTCTGAAGTGATGAACTAGACAGTGGTGTGTCATAGTGAGTCACAGCACGCTAAATATGCATGTCACAAGGAAGCAGAGCTGATAAAAGCCAGATAATCAAGAGCAGGACTTCCCAGGTGGCTCAGTGGTAAGAATCCGCCTGCCAATGCAGGAGACACGTGTTCGATCCCTGGTCAGGAAGATCCCTTGAAGAAGGAAACGGCAACCCACTCCAGTATTCTTGCCTGGGAAATCCTATGGACAGAGGAGCCTTGGCAAGGTTGCAAAAAGTCAGACATGACTTAATAACTAAACAACAATTAAAAGACGAAAACTATCTCAGTTCTAGGGTCTGATATCAGAGACCCATTGTATATAATGATCGGAGATCTGCCCATGAATTTTCCACACTCTTAGAAGTATCAGTCCTTTGTTTTTCTTCTAACCAGAGTGTGACTGAGGCCAAGCTCGCTCTGTTAGCCCCATGATAGGCCAATGAATCTGAGAGATGAGGTGTTGAGGCAAGGAAGAGACTTTAACCTGGGAACCAGCAGACCAAGAAGATGACAGCCTATTGCCTCAAAATAACTATTTTATCAGGGTCTGAATACCATGTTCTTTTATATATTAGAGATGATGGGAGGTGAGGAAGCAAAGGAAAAGCCTATTAATCTTGCAAATATCTCCTAGAATGGCAAGCCTCAGGCAGGGGATGTGTTAATTCTTCCTTCCTGCCATCCACAGGTGGACAAAGTTCTGAAGAAAGGCACTTTAACAGTCAGGCAGAGGGGCAGGATTCTGAGGCAAACCGTTCTGTATGATTATAATAACAAAAGCAATGAAAAGCAAGTCAAAGAAACAGTTCCAACATGGAGTCAGAACTGGCTTCCTCCCTGCAATAAGAAGTCTTCGATTTTTGACTTTTGCTGGTGATTCACAGCTAATCCTACAGGAGATCTGACTGGCTCAGTTTGGGAACCCTGTCATTCTATCAATGCAACTTCTGAAAAATATCTGCCTTGCTGAAAGCCTAAGGGGCAGTGGGGGCCACATCATACCACTACTGGGCAGGTCTTACAATTGATCCAAAGAACAAGGAATGATGACTTGATGAAAACAATTAATATCATTATCAAAATTGCTTTGAAGATCATAGCCTGAGAAGCTATGGAAAATACCCCCTTAATAGCTGAAGGAAAATCAGACACCTAGAAAGGAGAATTCGATATGTGGATCAACACTATTAGAGCCAGAAATAATATCACTGGGCTCATTGGCTTAAAATGTAGACCATCTTTATCAGTTTAAACCAAAATAAAATAACGTCATCTACTGCTGTATAAAAAGTCAATACAATATAGAGAGTCCATAAAGTTATTCATTAAACAAACCTAAAGACAGGGTGGACACATTGCCTTATTAGTAACCAGTTTTTAAAACTCAAATGGTAATATTTAAGCAGCAGGGTAAACCACCCATGCATGACAGCCCTGCCCTTGCATATAATTATTTCACTGTTGCAGCTGAACCAGATAATGGCTGTCTTTCACTTCGTCTTGCCTAATGGCTAAATACAAGGATTTATCATGGCTAATGGCTAAATACAAGGATTTATCATGCCCCCAAGACACCCGACAATTTCCAATCAATAAATGCTGAAAAGTAGACTAAGATAAGGAATATTTAGAAACCGCTTCACCAGCTAAGGTTTCTTGATGATCTGCCAAGTCACAGCACTTCCTTCATTTGGGGAAGAGAGGTAGAACACATAAACTGTCACTGAGGAGGGCAGTGCGTGTGTGAGTTGCTGCTCAGCTGTGTCCGACTCTTTGTGACCCCGTGGACTGTAGCCCACCAGGCTCCTCTGTCCATGGACTTCTCCAGGCAAGAATACTGGAGTGGGTAGTCATTTTCTTCTCCAGAGGATCTTCCTGACCCAGGAATCGAACCCAGGTCTACCACATCGCAGGCAGATTATTTACCATCTGAATTCCACACAATCTGAGACTATTCCCTTCCTGAGAGGAAGTTCATGTAAATTATAGCAAAGGAGGAAAAAAAATACGAGTTGTGTTGCTGAGTCATTATAGCATGCTCTAAGTCATGAAAATTCACACTTGCTTGATGATTCGGACCACATCTTTTAGAAAATTGAAGAAATCTGTCTTCTAGTAGGGCTTCCTAGGTGCCACTAGTGATAAAGAACCTGCCTGCCAGCGCAGAAGACTAAAGAGACATGGGTTCAGTTCCTGGGTCGGGAAGATCCCCTGGAGAAGGGCATGGCAACCCGTTCCAGTATTCTTGCCCTTGGACAGAGGAGCCTGGTGGGGTTGAGTCCATGGGTTTGCAAAGCATGCAACACACCTGAGCGAGTAAGCACACATATTAGGAGTGGCAGTTTAAAACAGCTCACTTTTTGTTCCTGAATAGCGGACATCTGCCAGTAGACCCACAGTTCCTCTCTTAGTTGTAGATTCCAGTTTGACGTTTTTGTGTGCAATTTAAGCCTCTCCCCTTCCATCTGAAAATGTCTGACCTGAGTTTGGAAACCTGCAGTGGAAAAGAGGGGTGCAGTGGCAGTCTTCTTTCTCCTCCCTGACCCCCACCCCCCTCACTGGATATTCGCTGCTAGTTCAGCCCCCACCCCACCCCTGCCCCACCCCTGACCAGGCAGGGTGAGTTGTGGGTGGACTTTATAGACTGGAATGGTGGTTATCTGGTGTCCCAACCTCCTGAAGTCCATTTCTGTGCCTCCACACCCCTCATTTCCATGCCTCCACACGAAATGGCAACCAACTCCAGTATTCTTGCCTGGAGAATCCCAAGGACAGAGGAGGCTGGCAGGCTACAGTCCAGGGGGTTGCAAAGAATTGGACACAACTGAGTGACTTTCACTTTACTTCTGATGATGTGCTTTGTCTAATCTCAGGGCCCCTGTTCCTGGGGGGATCTCCTACCAGGAAGCCCCTATTTGTAACCACCTTCAGCTCCCGTTTCTGAATTCTCAACCCACTTGCACCCTTCCTCTGGAGTCCCTCTCCTCTCTTCGAGGCCATCCTTCTGGGCGTGTCCTTGTCAAGGTGACTTAGCCGGAGACTTTCTCTGCCCAATGCTGGAGGTGTAGGCTGCTTGCTGTGAGGCTGTCTTCTCTGTCAGCCCCCTGGCTCCAGCAAGTCTCTTAGCTGTGTCCCCCAATGCCAGGGGGCACATGAAGTTTCCTGGAGCAGTTCTTTGAAACCCTCTTGTTTAGTTTGAGGTGAGGGAAGAAAATGTCCCCCTCGTTCTTCCATTATCTGGGGAGCACTTGGTAAAATATCAGAGAAACTGTACCGCTGATCTCTTAAAGAATTTCTCATTTTCACTAAAACCCCTAAAATACTAGACAAAATAAAAAAATTTTTTAATGTGCAACTACGCAATTCTTTGTTAGTCCTTTCTCTTGGGATGCGGCTTTCTGAGGGTCAATTACTAATGTACATGTAATTGGATGCCTAGGAAAAAGGCAGGAAAACAATGGTCCTGGGCATACATGCTTTGGCTGCATGGTCCAGCTTGCAGAGAGAAATTCTGGTTCCTCCTCACCATTCTAATTTTCCATTTTCTGCCTCAGCCACAAATTCAAGCAGAGTCAGCTCTTGACCAGAAACATCCAAACCTTCCTACTGAAGCCCAATCCGCAGTACAGATTCTCTCTTTTCTCACAGTGAGTTTTTAGTTCCTGCTATCTAGCATGGATGAATTTAAATCTCATCATAAATAGATTCTACAAAAAGGAAAAAAAAAATCAACCATCTTCAAGAAATAAAGCGTTCAAAAGACCCAGACTCAGAGATGACCAAGATGTTGGAGCTGATAGGGAATTTAAAATAACCACGCTAAGGGGCCCCTATAGACCTAAAGCCATTTTGTCTATAGCTCTTCTAACAATCAATTATTTTAATTTGCCTCAATCAATTATTTTAATTTGTCTTTACACAGTCAGGAAACAGGAACAGAGCGACATTTTTCTGATTCACCCTCGCGTATGCCTGAACAAACTGCTGTTTGCGTTAAATGTCTTAATCAATGGTGGCCAGGAACACTTAAGTTCCTAGGCAAGGGATATTATCTTGTTATTTTAGATGATGGAACCGAGCAGTGGGTCCCACTCAAAAGAGTCAGAAGATGGACAGACCTTGCTCCACACCCCCTGACCGGTCACAGCACTAAAACAGAAATTGCAACAGGTGCCTTCTGAGCCTCCTATGACAACGTATCCTGAAAGAAAAATCATCTGTGCCAGGGATGGACTGGTCCACCTGTAGAGGAAGGTTTAAAAAAGTTTCTGTTCACGCCAACATGACTTTGTTGATTGGGGGCCTCATGGACTCTTTGTGAATTGCTCAGAATCACAAGAAAATAATAACTTCCGCCAATGGTATAATGTTTCAGCACCACATTTTAACAGAGCACAAACAGGACTCTAGCATCAACGCGATGAACTTTTGAACTGGTACATCGGAAGTCTTTCACCTCCCAGACCCCGGATAATCAGTCCAGTCCTGGGGCCTGAACACTGGCATCTTTGGAAAATTCCTGCTGGCTTATCCCGGTTTAGCGACTCGTATGCTTACGCACGTTTCCATTCCACATGATTATACTATTGAGTATAATCATACCGGTTATGTTCATGCTTGTGTAAATGTGCCCTATCTTTTTGCTATTGGACAATTTAGGAGTAATGGCTCAATTCTGTCCTGTGCTGTCGTCTGTATACTTGTTTAAATCTTAATGTGCCAATTAATGTTACTAAAGACAGTGTTTTTTAGTCCGGCAAAGAACTGGTTTGTGGGTTCCAGTTAAGATTTCTGAACCTTGGTCAGATTCCATGTTGTTGTCTTTTGTTCTGAGAGAATCCCTGAAAAGAAGCAAACGTTTTATTGGCTGGATTATAGCTACCATAGTGGGTATTATTTCAATTGTAACTGTTGGTACAGTTTCTGGAATGGCATTATATAATTCTATTCAAAATCATGATTTCATTACTGCTTGGAAAAAGGATTCTCATGATCTCTGGGCCCAAGAAGCTCAGATAGATCAACAAATACAAATCACGTCTACCTTTAGCAGCATTCCCCCTGTGTTATATAACACTGACTTCTATAATACACTATCTGCTAGTACTTCCTTTTTTAAATCCAAAAAATTGGGTACCCCATACGATGGCTTCTTATGTGCTGATCTGTTTGTTTGTTATTGTTCTTATAGGATTCTGAACTTTATGTGCTCGAGCCACCGCCGCCCAAAAAGCGGGAGTCACCATTGCTGCAGCAGTCCCTGCTCTTGAGAAAGAAAGGGAGGAAATGTGGAGGAGCTGGAAGGCTTTAAGCAAATACTGAAAATGTATTTGCTCCACTCATGACGAAGGTTGGAAGCTGGGACGAGCATAACAAAGGGTTATGAGCGTTCACTGAGTGCCCAAAGCTGGGAACGGATGATGAAGGGTCAATACGCCTGGCCTTGAGGCGTTCGAAGGCTTCCTTCTGACCACCTGTTTCTGGGAGCAAGGACTGTTGTTTCATGATAAGACTCCCTTTAGAGTTTCACCAAAGCTATGTTATGGCTTGGGTGGTAGGAACTGTATTTTATGCTTGAATGCTTTAATGTTTATCTGGAATGGCTACGTGCAAGTCAGCCTTGTGCTCTATTCCCTGAAAATTATAAAACTACACAATTGGATAATAAACTTTGTCAGTCCCCTAGAGGCTGTCCCTGAGTGTCCTTTTCAGAGTGCGGTTCTCTGAGCCTTACAAACCACGAAAGAAATGTTAACAGATCTAGAGGCATAAAAGGACAGCAGACATGAACAGATGGGGAATTTCATTAGAAAAGGGGGAATTTCATTAGAAAAAGGGAACTTTCATTAGAAAGATGGAAACCATAAAACAGTCAAGTGGAGATGCTAGAAACAAACATGAGGTCAGAGATGAAGAATTTCTTCGATAATCTTACTGGCAGCCTGAAAACTAGAGAAGAAGGAAATCAATGGACTTGAAAATAAGTCAGTAGGGATCATACAGACATAAGGAGAAAAAAATAAGGAACAACTATGGGTTAACAATAAAATGTTCTTGTTATGGTAACGTTATTGTTAACTATGGGTTAACAATAAAAAGTCCCTTGAATTGCAAGGAGATCAAATCAGTCAGTCCTAAAGGAAATCAACCCTGAATATTTATTGGAAGGACTGATGCCAAAGCTCCAATACTTTGGCCACCTGATGCAAGGAGCCAACTCATTAGCAAAGACTCTGACGTTGGGAAAGATTGAAGGCAGGAGGAGAAGGGGACAACAGAAGACAAGATGGTTGGATGCCATCACCGACTCGACGGACATTAATTTGAGCAAGCTCTGGGAGATCGTGAAGGACGGGGAAGCCTGGCGTGCTGCAGTCCATGGGGTCAAAAAGAGCTGGATAGGACTGAAGTGACTTAGCATGCACGCATAGAAGAATAGTGACTATCTTCAGTGGAATCTTTCCACAGCCCTACAAATACATACAGGCCAACAGTGATGTCATCCACAACACAACCAGGGCAGCACGGAGCCTCCCTCTCCTGTCAGGAGAGAAAGCTCTCCCTCCTCTTCCCTTCTCCCTTTTCCACCTTCCAGGGCTGCATCACTGACTCAATGGACATAAGTTTGAGCAAGCTCTGGGAGATGGTGAAGGACAGGGAAGCCTGGTGTGCTTCAGTCCATGGGGTTGGAAAGAGTCAGACATGACTGAGTGAATGAACAACAAATGGGTTAACAAGCTAACATACATGTAACTGCAATTCCAGAGAAAGAGTGAGAGAGGGCAGAAGACTACTTGAAGATATAACGGCCAAGAGTTTTCCAAAAATCAGTGAAATAACAGAAGCCACAAACTCAAGGAAGGAAAAAAACCCTAAAAACATGTTGAGAACCAAAGTTTCAAAGGGAAAATCTTGAGTCAGAGGGGAAAGCACATTGCACAGAGATCCAGGACCACAGGCTGATCAGCGTGAGTGACTGGCAGGCTGACACACTGCTGGATTTCTCATCTCTGTCTACAGGCTACAGAGACAGAGAAGCTCATGAGGACTAGTCCTGGCGTCTCTGGGTTTGGAGCTTCTCCAGAGTCCTGCACCTTCACGGTCTTACCACCTTGTTTTTGAGAATACCAGTGCCTTGGCTTACAACAACAGAATGGAGGATCTCCAAGCCTAGGTTTTGCCGGCTCCAAAATGTGGGGTGTGAGACTGGGCTCTCTTTCTGTAAATCGGGTTTATGTGGTGCTTTCTACAATTCTAGTTCAGAGTTCTCTCAGGTGAGAGCTAGTGTTGCTTCTGGTTTCCTTAACTACAGAGGACGTGTCAGTGCACATAGCTCTCCACTAGAGGGCAATATAAGCATTAGGTTTTTAAAACACGAGGCCACAGATTTCTAGCGCAAGCATACATTACTGAAAAAATTAATGAACTCCTAAATAATACGAATTTAATTTTTCATATTACCTTTCGGTTTGTGCTATGGTTGGAACACGTCTAACATTTCTTAAAAATACACATTAATAGAGGAAAAATCAAGCACATGTAAGGTAAATGGTATTGCTAGGATGATAAAAGGGTTAATCCACCTAGAAAAAACAGTTGTAAGTATAAATCCACCTAAAAGTTACAAAACACATGAATCAAAACTGACAGAATCTGAGAGAGAAATAGGTGATTCAACAATTATAGAGCCTTTGATACCTAATTTTCAATAATAGAACAGTGAGATAGGAGGCCAACAAGGACAGAAGACTTCAGCAGCGGTGTAAGCAAACTAGACTTGATAGATGTACAAAGGGCAGGTCACACGGCAGCAACAGAATACAAAGTGCCCTCAAGTACGTGTGCAACATTCTCTAGGATAGATATATGTTAGGCCAGAAAATAAGTCTTAAGAAATTAGAAGTAGATTCCCCCCACTTCTCCCAGGGAAAGCGATTTGAGTTCTTCCCATGTGGACAGGAACTCCAAAATATCTGTGGAGCCAAGGAGGCTGGACCCTGGCCAGCTGAAAGATGAGACCACACGTTTCTCATTCTCAAAATCAAGGAAAACTTCCTGACTAGAAAACTCCTTGGAGGTCAGAAGTGGCGTGGTGCTAAGTCTACCCATAGGCCTCTTCATACGAATACATCTTGGCTGAGAGATTTGCACGCATACAAGGGAGGATCCTGAGATGTTTGAAATATGGACTCAGTACCAGGCAAATAAAAATGGTTGGCCAAAGGAAACCCAGAACAGATGCCCCATAAACCTGACTGACACCACCACGAGGGCAGACTCTCCCTCTGAGCCCGCCCATGTGTCTACCCACATGTACTCTTTTTCCTTCTAACGAACGCTTCTTCTGTTTCATTCTGTCTTTGTGGGAATTCTTTTCTGCAAAGCCAAAAGGTCAGGGCCTTGTCACTGATCACTGGTCTAGTGGCTAGGACTTGGTGCCCTCACCGCCTCGACCCGACCTTAATCTCTGGCTGGGAACTGAACCCTCCAGCTTCAAGCGGCAGTGGGCTGAGTTCACCTGAGGTCATTACCACTCAGCATCCCACTGGAAGCTACGTACAGAGCAGCTGGGCGAGAAAGAGAAAGGAAAGACACACACATCTGCGCAGAAAACTCTCTCTTTTCAAAAGACATAATCTTGTACACATTTCCCTGGTGACTCAGTGGTAAAAAAAAACTTGCCTGTAATGTAGGAGACACAGGTTTGATCCCTAGGTCGGGAAGATCAACTGGAGAAGTAAATGGCAACCCACTCCAGTATTCTTGCCTAGGAAATCTCAAGGACAGAGGAGCCTGGCAGGCTATAGCCCATGGGGTTGCAAAAGAGTTGGACATGACTTATCGACTAAAATAACAATACCCTTGTATACACTGAAAAGCCTAAAGAATCCACGAAAAAAACCTCTGAGTGCTAATAAACAAGTTCAGAAGATGTGACACCAACACCACTAAATCAGCTTTTTATATATATTAACAATGAACAATTTATAAATGAAACTGAGAAAAAAATTCCTTGTAAATTGCATCAATAAGAATAAAATAACTTCAGTTCAGTCACTCAGTTCTGTCTGACTCTTTGGACCCCATGGACTGCAGCACGCCAGGCCTCCCTGTCCATCACCAACTCCCAGAGTTTACTTAAACTCATGTTTATTGACTCAGTGATGTCATCCAACCATCTCATCCTCTGTCATCCCCTTCTCCTCCTGCCTTCAATCTTTCCCAGCATCAGGGTCTTTTCCAATGAGTTAGTTCTTCGCATCAGGTGGTCACATCAGCTGGAGTTTCAGCTTCAACATCAGTCTTTCCAATGAATATTTAGGACTGATTTCCTTTAGGACTGACTGGTTGGATCTCCTTGCTGTCCAATAGACTCTCAAGAGTCTTCTCCAACACCACAGTTCAAAAGCATCAATTCTTTGGCACTCAACTTTCTTTATGCTCCAACTCTCACATCCATACATGACCACTGGAAAAACCATAGCTTTGACTAGATGGACATTTGTCGGCAAAGTAATGTCTCTACTTTTTAATATGCTGTCTAGGCTGGTCATGGCTTTTCTTCCAAGGAGCAAGCGTCTTTTAATTTCATGGCTTTAGTCACCATATGCAGTGATTTTGGAGCCCAAGAAAATAGTCTGTCATTGTTTCCATTGTTTCCCCATCTATTTGCCGTGAAGTGATGGGACCGGATGCCATGATCTTCGTTATTTGAATGTTGAGTTTTAAGCTAGCTTTTCCACTCTCCTCTTTCACTTTCATCAGGAGGCTCTTTAGTTCCTCTTCACTTTCTGCCATAAGGGTGGTGTCATTTGCATATCTGAGATTATTGATATTTCTCCCGGCAATCTTGATTCCAGCTTGTGCTTCATTCAGCCTGGCATTTTGCATGATGTACTCTTAGGAATAAATTTAACAAAAGAGTGCAAGATTTGTAAACTGAAAGCTGCAAAACATCATTGAAAGAAATTTAAAGATGGAAATAAATGGGAAGATAACCCATTTAATGGGTCAGAAGATTAATTTTGGTAAGATAACAATACTTTTTAACTTGATAGAGTGAATGCATTCCCTACCAAAATCCCAGGATTTTTTCTTTTTTTTTTTTTTTGAAGAAATTTACAACTTCATTCTAAAATTCATATACGAATTTAAAAGACACAGAATAGGCAAAACATCTTTAAAAAGAACAAAGTGGAAGAAGTCAACATTTCCTGATTTCAAAACTGAGTACAGCCTACAGTAATCAAGATTGTGCTTGGGACTCCCCTGGTGGTCCAGTGGCTGAGACTCAGCACTCCCAATGCAGGAGTACGATCCCTGGTCAGGGAACTAGATCCCGCATGCTGCAACTAAAGATCCTGCATGCTACATAAAGACCCACCATAGCTAACCAACTAAATAAAAGACTTTGATCCTGGCATAGGGATAGACCTATGTATAGGCCCATGCTCAGTCATGTCCGGCTCTTTTCGACCCCATGGGCTGTAAACCCACCAGGCTCCTGTGTCCACAGGATCTCCTAGGCAAGAATACTGGAGTGGGTAGCTGTTCCCTTCTCCAAGGGATCTGCCCAACCCAGGGATAGAACCCTTGTCTCTTGCGCTCCTGCATTGGCAGGTGGATTCTTTACCATTAGCTCCACCTGGGAAGCCCAGGGATAAACATACAGATCAAGGGAAAAAAGGAGTTCAGAAATAAACACTTAACTGTATGGTCAATTGGTTTTCAAAAAGGAAGCCAAGAGATTCACTTCCCCAAATGGTGGTGGACACTGAATATCCACATACAAGAGAGTGAAGTTGGATCCCCAGTTCAGTTGCTCAGTCATGCCGGACTCTTTGCAATCCCATGGGCTGCAGCATGCCACACTTCCTCAACCTCATAGTAAGTGTTAAGTAAGTGTTAGTCGCTCAGTCATGCCCGACTCTTTGTGAAGTCATGGACTGCAGCCCACCAGGTTCCTCTGTCCATGAGATTTTCCCCAACCTCATACCATATTGAAAAAATAACACAGAATGGATCAAAAACTGTCTTGCTGTATCTTACTGGTTCGATGAATTCAGGGTAGGCAAGGCATGAGCTAGAAAGTGGATAGGAAGAAGCTGGAAGATGATGGGAGGAGCCGTATGAACTGCAGACTTGTTTATTCTCTAATGGCTGGTACAGCAGCCATAGCAGCAGACATGCTGTATATCCTCATGGTTGATCCAGTGGATGCAGCCATAACGCAGCCTCAAGGGCTTTTCAGGTGGAGCTCATATATGCTGACAGAACAAAAGTGGCCCATGGCCAAGCGGGTACATTGTGACAAGCATGTGCAATGCTGTCAGTGACCTCAGCTGTTACATAATCATATATTTACAGACTGTGGGGTGGGAGGCTGCAGCACGAGAGAGAGTGACCACTGCCAACTTGGCTGATTTGCTCTTTCCCTACAAGTGCCTATGTATAAGAGCTAAAACCACATAACTCTTAGGAGAAAACACAGCCTTAAGTCTAGGATTTGGCAATGCTTCTCAGATATGACACCCAAAGTGACCAAAAAAAAGACAGGTACAGCTTCCCTGTTGGTCCAGTCGCTAAGATTCCGCACTCCCAGTGCAGGTGTCTGGGTTCAAACCCTGGTCAGGAAGCTAGATCCCACGTGCTGCACCTAAGACCCAGAAAAGCCGAATAAATATTTTTTTAAAAGATAGGTAAATGGGACTTCAACAAAATTAAACACCTTTGTCCATCCAAAGATATTACCAAGAAAGTGAAACGACAATCAGCAGAATGGGAGGAAATGTTTGAAAATCATGTCTGATAAGGGTATAGCATCCAGAATATGAAAAGAACTCTTAGAAGTGAACAAGGAAAAGACGAATACTGAGTAAAAAAAATGAGCAAACGGTTTGAGTAAACATGTTCCAAAGATTTACAAAGGGCCAATAATCACATAAAAACATTTTTACTCATTAGGGAAACGAAATCAAACCCAGAATGAGGTATTATTTCACACCAACCAGGGTGGCTGTACTTAATAATATGGAGACAAAAGTAACTGTTGACAAGGACACAAATAAATTGGAACCCTCTTACCTTGCTGGTGGGAATGTACAGTGGTGCAGCCACTTTGGAAAATAGTTTGTCCGAAAAAGTTAAAAACACAGTATTACCGAACCAGGTTTGTTCGCCCAGCTCGCAGCAAGCCAAATGCTGAGACGCTGAGGTTTGCCCTCAGAGAAAGCACTTATTCAAGTGCTTTCTGCAAGAAAGCACTGCAAGACAGCCATGCAGGAAACCTCAGTCCCACCTGCCCAGAGGGGAGGGGCTTGGGCTATTTATGGAATAACCCTTGGGGTGGGGGGTGTGGAGGGTGGGGAAAGGTGACTGAGGATAAGAAAAAGGTGAAGTTGTCCTGGTTGTGCAGGTACAACTGAGCTGCTTGCTTCTCCGTGGGATGCTCTGATGTTTTGGGCCATCTCAGGTCACAAGGTCATGATCAGACATTTGAGCCTGTGCAGTTAGAGGGTCTGTGGTCCCAACAAGAGTTTTATAGGCTCCAACTCAAATTGGATACACGTTCCTGAAAAAAAAACTCCCACAAGCCTCTTGTTTAGGCTACCGTGAAACTTCAGTTCATCACCAACTCCTGGAGTTTACTCAAACTCATCTCCATTGAGTTGGTGATGCCATCCAACCATCTGATCCTCTGTTGTCCTCTTCTCCTCCTGCCTTCAATCTTTCCCAGCATCAGGGTCTTTTCCAGTGAGTCAGTTCTTCGTATCAGGTGGCCACAGTACTGGAGTTTCAGCTTTCGAATCAGTCCTTCCAATGAATATTCAGGACTGATTTCTTTTAGGATGGATTGGTTGGATCTCCTTGCAGTCCAAGGGACTCTCGAGAGTCTCTTCCAACACCACAGTTCAAACGCATCAATTCTTTGGTGCTCAGTTTTCTTTATAGTCCAACTCTCACATCCACACATGACTACTGGAAAAACCATAGCTGTGACTAGACGGACCTTAGTCGGCAAAGTAATGTTTTGGCTTTTTAATATGCTGTCTAGGTTGGTCATAACTTTTCTTCCAAGCAGCAAGCGTCTTTTAATTTCATGGCTGCAGTCACCATATACAGTGATTTTGGAGCCCTCCAAAATAAAGTCTGCCACTGTTTCCATTGTTTCCCTGTCTATTTGCCACGAAGTGATGGGACCGGATGCCATGATCTTAGTTTTCTGAATGTTGAGTTTTAAGCCAGCTTTTTCACTCTCCTCTTTCACTTTCATCAAGAGGCTCTTTAGTTCCTTCTCACTCTCTGCCATAAGAGTGGTGTCATCTGCATATCTGAGGTTATTGATATTTCTCCTGGCAATCTTGATTCCAGCTTGTGCTTCATCCAGCCCAGCATTTCTCATGATGTACTTTGCATATAAGTTAAATAAGCAGGGTGACAATATACAGCCTTGACATACTCCTTTCCCAATTTGGAACCAGCCTGTTATTCCAAGTCCAGTTCTGTTGCTTCCTGACCTGCATACAGATTTCTCAGGAGGCAGGTCAGGTGGTCTGGTATTCCCATCTCTTTAAGAATTTTCCACAGTTTGTTGTGATCTACACAGTCAAAGGCTTTGGCATAGTCAATAAAGCAGAAGTAGATGTTTTTCTGGAACTCTCTTGCTTTTTCGATGATCCAACAAATGTTGGCAATTCAGTCTCTGGTTCATCTGCCTTTTCTAAATCCAGCTTGAACATCTGGAAGTTCACAGTTCACGTACTGTTGAAGACTGGCTTGAAGAATTTTGAGCATTACTTAGCTAGCGTGTGAGATAAGTGCAATTGTGAGATAGTTTGAGCATTCTTTGGCATTGCCTTTCTTTGGGATTGGAATGAAAACTGACCTTTTCCAGTCCTGTGGCCACTGCTGAGTTTTCAGTTTGCTGGCATATTGAGTGCAGCACTTTCACAGCATCTTTAAGGGTCTGAAATAGCTCAACTGGAATTCCATCACTTCCACTAGCTTTGTTCATAGTGATGCTTCCTAAGGCCCACTTGACTTTGCATTCCAGGATGTCTGGCTCTAGGTGAGTGATCACACCATCGTGATTATCTGGGTCATGGAGATAGTTTTGTGTATTCTTGCCACCTCTTCTTAATACCTTCTACTTCTGTTAGGTCCATATCATTTCTGTCATTTATTGTGCCCATCTTTGCATGAAATGTTCCCTCGGCATCTCTAATTTTCTTGAAGAAATCTGTAGTCTTTCCCATTCTATCGTTTTCCTCCATTGCTTTGCACTGATCACTGAGGGAGGCTTTCTTATCTCTCCTTGCTATTCTTTGGAACTCTGCATTCAAATGGGTATATCTTTCTTTTCCTCTTTTGCCCTTCTCTTCTTTTTCACAGCTATTTGTAAGGCCGCCTAAGACAACCATTTTGCCTTTTTGCACTTCTTTTTCTTGGGGATGATCTTGATCCCTGCCTCCTGTACAATGTCATGAACCTCTGTCTGTAGGTCTTCAGGCACTCTATCAGATCTAATCCCTCAGATCTATTTCTCACTTCCATTGTATAGTTGTAAGGGTTTTGATTTAGGTCATACCTGAGTTGTCTAGTTTTTTTTCCCTACTTTCTTCAATTTAAGTTGAATTTGGCACTGTTTTTCCTACTTCCTTCAATTTAAGTTGAATTCGGCTATAAGGAATTGGCAATCTGAGCCACAGTGAGCTCCTGGTCTTGGTTTTGCTGACTGTATAGAGCTTCTCCATCTTTGGCTGCAAAGAATGTAATCAGTCTGATTTCAGACTGATTTCATCTGGTGATGCCCATGTGTAGAGTCTTCTCTTGTATTGTTGGAAGAGGGTGTTTGCTATGACCAGTGTGTTCTCTTGGCAATCTTGAACCTTGAACCATGAACCTTGGCAGAAAAATCAAGCTTGATCAGTGAAGGCAGGTATCAGGACAATTAAATCAAACTTGCTGTGAAGTTTATTATTTCTTTAGCAAGTTACAGTTTAATGTAGCTAACTGATGAGTACCCTCACGTTCAATACTCACCATATGATCCAGTGAATCCACTCTTAGCTCCATGTTGTTGTTCAGTTGCTAAGTCATCTCTGACTCTTTGTGACCCCAAGAACAGCCAGGCTCCCCTGTCCTTCACCATCTCCCAGAGTTTGCTCAAACTCACATCCACTGAGTTGGTGATGCCATCCAACCATCTCATCCTCTGCCACCCCCTGCTCCTCCTGCCCTCCATCTTCCCCAGGGTCTTTTCCAGTGAGTTAGCTCTTCCCATCAGGTGGCCAAAGAATTGGAGCTTCAGCTTCAGCATCAGTCCTTGCAATGAATATTCAGGGTTGATTTCCTTTAGGATTGACTAGTTTGATCTCCTTGCAGCCCAAGGGACCCTCAAGAATCTTCTCCAACACCACAGTTTGAAAGCATCAATTCTTCAGTGCTCAGCCTCATATAGGACCTTTACAACCTATATTCATGCAAAACATTGGATATGAATGTTTGCAGCAGCACAATTCATTACAAGTAAAAAGTAGGAAAAGGCTCAGCCCTCCTTACCTTCCTCCCTCTTTCTCTCTCTCTCTGTCTCATTCCCCTGCTGCTTTCTCCTTTCTCTCTCTACCCAAGTTCCCTTACTCTCCGGGGAGGTTGGTTGGGCCCAGCGGGTCCAAGGGACCATGGTTCTCACTTCTTATCTCTGTCCAGTTGAGCTTCATGGATAAGCTCCAGAGGCTCAGCTTAAGGTGAAACTGAAAAGCGAAGCCAACTACTTCTCTAATTCTAGCCCTCAGACCTGTCTTTCCCTTGGGCAACAGGAGTTCCCCTGTGACAGGCCTGGCAGGGGCTGCGCTGGGACTGGAACCAGGACATTACAGCATGAAGCCACCCATAAATGGGGCAACTGTGTCTGATTCCATGTACTAGTGTCAATTACATGAGCAAGCACGCGAGGATCTTGGCACAACATGCTGATGCATTGCCTGACCTTTTCTGATCATACAAATGATGCTTTCTTTATCAGAAACCAAATAGTGGGTTTGTTCTCCTGTCAATTGCTTGTGTCCCCTTGAGCCTGCCTGTCTTACCTATCTCTGTATCTCCAGCACCTAAAAAGCGCTTTACAGCAAGTGGGTGCTAAGTTAACATGAATGAATGAAACGTTTGTTAAATCATCTATCCAGCTTTCCCTCATTCCCTAACAGGGCCTTCCACACACTTGGTGTTCAGAACATGTTTGATGAATCAACTTTACATTTGAATGTGCAGGTGGAGTGCTTATTCTTCCTTAATCTGGAGTCAGGCGCCCATAGGTTCTGAGCTATAAACGAGGAATGTGTGTGTACTCAGTCACTCAGTTGTGTCTGCCTCTTTGTGACCCAATGAACTGTAGCCCACCAGGCCCCTCTATCCATGGGATTTTCCAGGCTTCTTGCCAGTATTCTTTACTGGAGTGAGTTGTTATTTCCTACTCCACAGGATCTTCCAGACCCAGGATCAAACCCTATTCTCTTGCACCTCCTACACTGGCAGGTGAATTCTTTACCACTAGCACCACCTGGGAAGCCCATCAAAGAGGAATGCTTAAATTCTGTTCAGAAGATCTGAGGTTGTGCCCTGGATTTGCCACTTCCCTGGTGGCTCATATTGTAAAGAATCTGCCTACAATGCAGGAGACCCAGGTTCGATCCCTGGGTTGGGAAGATCTCCTGGAGGTGGAAATGGCTACTCACTCTAGTAGTCTTGCCTGAAGAATTCCATGGACAGAGAAGCCTGTCAGGCTACAGTCCAAGGGGTCACAAAGAGTTTGACATGACTGAGCGTGCAAGCTCACACACATACACACATATTCCACTGTTGAATTAGTCTTAGTTGTGAATTCAGCAAAACGACTGGTTTGACTCAACTGTTTAACCATATTGACAGCTTATTTCATTTCGAACAATCACATATATGTAAACTGTGTTTACAGCACTTCTCAATAGAAGGAACCAGTTAGGCCATCAGCTTACATAAGCAGATAGCTTGAGCAGTTCTCTCTACTTTCTCTTCCTCTAGTTTGAGTTCCCAAGTTTTGTATGTCCCTGTTCATGGGATGGGGTGTTGGACTCGGGCTCTGTGTTCTCTGAGGCTCAGAATCAGCTCTTCCTCTGAACATCAGCGTGGACCCTTCCCTACCCTATAAATACAGAGGAAATTGATAGACTACAGAGGGATTAGAGTGTTTATATAAGCTTGGTTCATGCTAGGCCTTCTGGCAGCTCAAACATCCTCCTTTCTGCATCAGAGCACTTACTTTTTGTCTTGTTGCTGTGGAAACCCCATAAGTCAGAGCCCATGCGGGACACACATGCTCAGCGTGTGTGTGTGTGTGTGTGTGTGTGTGTTTGTAATAAAAACTCACAGTTTGAAACATAGCAGAGAATAAAAAAGTAAGTAAATGACTTTCCAATTCAGCTGGCATTTGCTTATTTTCTGATACTCTGATCACTGTGCTAGTCGCACTGAGATGCCATGGCACCCAAGCCTGAAACTTAATATGCTTGACTCCTCAGGAGACCTTGCAGGTATTTACCTGCAACCCGTGAATAGTTGTGATGACATAAGGAGCATCTCAGTCCCCACTCGGCAGATTAGAGATAGCATGTTAGGGGTGTGACAGATCCTTGTGTGGACAGGACAGTAGAAAGAAGTGACATCCTAGAGGGAAGATGTAAACCACAAAGAAAAATACGAACATGGACATCTGTGTCTCTGCTTTTCCTCAGCCCACTGAAGAAAAGGGGGATTGTGTGTCCTGGGCTTTTTTCGTCTAGAAGAGGGACAGTGGGAGAAGAAGTAGGAAGAATAGATGAGGCTAAAGGGAATCCAGGTTATATGTGAATGGAGTTTCGCAGTGTGCTGAGAGGGGATGGGGAAGACAAGGCGTAAGAACATTTTCTTGGAGTTGGGAATGTACTTCTCCCTTAGCATGTTGAAAACATTCTAATTTTGACAAAATTATAAATGCACTGGAAACTTCAGATAATTTCTAGAGGCCCCAAGTGCCATTTTTTCCACATTTGTCATTTGTTTGCTTGAGAGGTAACTCCCAAGGGTTAAACTGGTTGGCTCTTAGGTTGGTGTTGACTCTGATTGTGACATTCTGTTGTGACAGGCCAGCTAATGTAAAGGTTTCACCTTTAATGAGTCATATAGAAAACAGACACAGGAATTCAAAAAGGCACACCAGTCTAAATGTATTTAATGGGTGCAATGCTCTAAAAATATCTAAATGGACTGAGAAGCCTATGTATGGCCACAGAATGGTGGACATTCATAACTATGATCACAAATCCCCCATGAGAAAATATTTGTAGTTTCTGTTCAAGGAGGCAAAAAAGCATGAAATGAATCTATGGATTCTGTAGCCAAGAACTGGAAACCAAGTACCCACCAGTAGAGAATCAGTTAACTAAATAATAGTACATTTAGTCAATGGAAGACTACACACACAGAACAAAAATGAAGAGATCTTACAGATGCAGATGTAATACATACAGATGTGTGTCGTCATGGGAAACATTCAAGATATTCATTTTTTGGTGCTATATAAAGTCTTTAATGAAATCCCATCTTTGCATGTGTGTCTATGTGTGACTCACCAACTATCTCCTCGTTGTCAAATCCAGTGGTCCTTTCTCTGTCCTCTTCCTTGACCTTAGAGTAGCCTGTGATGTACTCATCTTTCTTCAAGGGCATCTTCCTCTTCCTGTGACACTGTATTCTCTCGGTTTTATTCCTACTGTTTCTTCCTCATCTCCTCTTCGTCGCTCTCTGACTGATCCCAAGAAATGGACTGCTCTGGGGTCTGGTGTTGGATTCTATTCTTTTCTTGGGCTTAATTGTCTCCCTGGACTTTCCTGTGGCTCAGATGATAAAGAATCTGCCTGCAGTGTAGGGGACCTGGGTTTGAACCCTGGGTCAGGAGGATCCCTTGGAGGAGGGAATGGCAGCCCACTCCAGTATTGTTGCCTGGAAAATTCCAAGAATAGGGGAACCTGGCAGGCTACAGTCCACAGGGTTGCTAAGAGTCTGTCATGACTGAGCGACTCACAACTTTCAATTTCACATTGTCTCCCAAGGTGATATGATATAGTTTCTGGGCTCTAAACACCATTCAAACTGATGACTTGTGATTCCTATTTCCACCTTTAACTGTTCTCCCTTGTTTCAAACTCAAGTTCAGTTGTTAACCTGACAACACAGCAGTCTGTGTAGCTGAAGACACTGTTTTGATCTGCCGCCCTCCAAACTCTCTTTCGCTTCTCTCAAGCGTCCTGTATGTGACTGAGCTCTTGACTGTCTTTTGTCTTACATCTTAACCAAGCTTCCCCTCATTCACTCTGCTCCAATGTATCCTACACCCTTTCTGGTTCTTAGATAGACCAAATTCATCCTTAACTCAGGACTACTGCATTTGCTCTTTCTTCTTGGATTTCTCGTCTTTCTAGTTTTGTCTTGGCTAATCCCTTGATCTCAGAGAAGCAAGTCACCACGCCTACAGTTGCTCTCATGCCCTGGTAGCTCTCTGCACTTTGCCTTATTTTATGTCTTATATTTTATTATCTGTCTCTCGACTAAAATAATGCTTTCATTAAAGCAGGGAATCAGCTCATCTTCTTAATACCTATAGTCAGAATACCTTTAAAGAGTTCTTAGTACAAAATAGACATTCAATTACTACATAAGTGTGCAAAGAAATAAAGTTTGGGAGGATATACACACCAAACAGTTAACAGTTCTGAGTGGGGAGATGTGGCAGAGGTAAATTATGAATTGACTTTCTCTTTCTACTAAGATACGTTTCAGTTAGTCTTGAATTATTTGAAATTAAGCTAAACTCCTTTAACAATCAGAAAAATTAACAAACCTATTTTCAATTAGAAAAAAGTGGTTGATAAAGTTTTGATGCTTTAAGATAAACTGTGTTGTGGGGAACTTGCCTGCTGGTCCAGTGGTTGAGACTTCGCCTTCCAGTGTAAGGGAGTGTGGATTCAGTCCCTGGTCGGGGAGATAAGATCCCACATGCCAAAAAGCTAGAACATAAAACAGAAGGAATATTGTCATAAATTTAATAAAGACTTGAAACACTAGACTGTGTTTAGCTGGAGGATGAATTTTTGTGGGATACTTTCTTTCTTGAGGGTGATAGGTAAGCAACATGTTACTATATATAGTAAAATACCCATGCTTTTGTAAAAGCACTGAAACGTGAAGCAGCAGAAACATTTCACTCAGTTCTCTTTCCTTTGAACTTTACAGCTCTCTCTCTTGTAAATCATTTAAATTGATTTCTTTTTAAAGGTAGCAAGATCAAATCATTAGCTTAGTGATAACTTGTACTTACTTTTCTTTGCCTTATTATATTTTACATCTCTATTTGATATGTTCATCTTGAACAGGTTTATTTGTTCTTTTCATAAGCGTACTAAATTTGTAATACTGGCTGTCATTCCCAGGTCTGAATGTTAAGTCAACATATGTTTGAGTGACCTTCAACTTATCAAGTATGGCAGGCCTCTGATTGTTTTGGAACCTCTTCTGATACTTGTGGACTTAGTTCAAGGCCAGTTATTTTATTTTATTTTTTTACCTAATAGGGATGGTTGTTTGCTTTGATCACTCAAGTGAAGCATCTTACTGTGTATAAAAAGTCTAGCTGGAGTCTGTTGTTACATCCTTACCTTTCTTATCGCAGACGCTCCTCCTCTGAGGTTTCACATTAGATTTGCAAAATGATGAGCCTCTCTTTGATCTGGGGGATTGTTATAGCAGTGTGCTGTTGTTTATACCTACTTCTTGGAATGAGAAGAAGGTAAGTTTTATCTTTAAATTGCATTTTTGTTCATTCATTTAAAGTTATTTAACTTTCATTGCTATACCATACAGTTGGTTTTCTGTACTTACAAATGCTGGCATTTTCTTCCTTAATATTTTTAAATTAAAAAAAATTTTAAGTATCTTTTTTATTATATCTCACAAGAGATATAATGGCAATGTTTCCTTTTTAGTATTGAAATATATTAGTCTTAATGTAAAAATGGACAAACTTGTTAAACATCACTGACAGAAACTTTGTAAGATCTGTGTGTGTGCGTATGTCTGTGTGCCCATGTGTGCGTATAAAGTGCGGATGAGTAAGGACAGATGTGGTAAGTGGGATCTGTAGTTGCTATCTTGTAGGTTAAATAGATGCTCTGACTAAACAAACGTTCTCTTTTCAGCTAGTTCTTGTGCACTGCATACACACTCGGGCTAAGTTGGACAACAGCATAGAGCCTGCAGTGAGCATCCTGTTCTTTCTTTAAGCTTCCTTGTATTTACTCATTCAGTTTTAGCTTCACTTGGTCTTTGCTTCTGCGAGGGCTTTCCCTGGCTGTGCTGAGCGGGGGCTACTCTTTGTTGCAGTGCCCAGGCTTCTCATGGCAGTGGTTGTTGTGGAGCACGGGCTTTGGTGCTCAAACTGCATGGGCTTCAGGAGTTGTGACGTGTGGACTCAGGGGTTGTGACTCGCTGGTGCCAGAGCACAGGCTCAGCAGTTGTGGCACATGGACTTAGTCGCTCCGCGGTAGGTGGGATCTTCCCAGACCGGGGATCAAACCCATGTCCCCTTAACATCAGGGTTAAGACTCTATTACTATTACTAATGATAATCAATCATGGTGAATTGGGAAACTGCCAAATACATGAGACATTACTTATTTGTGTGCATCATTTACAACTGGTTGAAGAAATACAATAAAGTCAGATACATCCACCATAATTATTTAACTTCTGATTGGTTCAAAGAGCATTTGGGGGAGGGCATATAAATATTCTTGACTATGTCAGTCTCCAAAACAGAATTACCCACTGCATATCTTCAGCTATGTAGGCTGCTATGGGTTGTCCACCTTTTAACAGGGTTTTTTTTTTTTCCTTTTCAGTATTTTAATTCAGGCTTGGTAATTTCTATTTTTAATTAAACTACTTACCTGCAAACTATGAAAATAAAAATCATTATTTTATGCTATATTATTCTACAAAGAGGGAGAGTGGTTTCTGTTGGAAAATAAATGTTTATTTTATTAAATGAAAACATTTAAAATAGCATGAGCATTAATATAATGCTAGATTATAAGAAAGAGCACTAAATTATAATCAACAACCATGTCAATACCTATCTTATTCAATTTCACTCTATAATGTGCTAATTTCTCAGATTCCCTCTTCAACTATCATTACAGAATAATAAAATGTTTAAACTATGAAGATTTTTAAAAACTTCAATTCTGCAATCCTTTCTGTCATTCACTATGCTATATACCTTTAGAGAAGACAATAAAATAAAACATTTTGAGATACTCAGGCAAACAATGCTTAGAAACAAATATAAACACTACAATGTAATTTCATTTCTACATTGAGAGCAAAATTCTTGTTGGCCTTGGTTGACCCTTTTATCCTCATGATTGGAAAGAATGAGCAGCATATATTAGACATTCAGTAAGGGCTTCTCAGGTGGTGCAGGGATAAAGAATCCCCCTGCCAATGCAGGAGATGCAAGAGATGCCGGTTTGATTCCCTGGGTCAGGAAGATTCTCCTGGAGATGGAAATGGCAACCCACTCTAGCGTTCTTGCTTGGGAAACTTCATGGACAGAGGAGCCAGGTGGACTACAGTCCATGGAGTTGCAAAAGAGTCGGACATGATTGAGCATACCGTACACAAACACACGTGTGCACACATACACATATGTGTTTGCTGAATGGATGCATGGATGGATGGATGGATGGATGGATTTATCTATCATTTTAACCAACATATCATGTTACTAAGTTAAGATGACTCATTATTTTAGTAAAGAAGCAGGGCCTCACCAACCAAAAAAGTATCAATAAACTATAGAGTTTGAAATTTGACATCAGTGGTAGTAAACTTAATATAAATAAACATAAACAAAGAACTATGTACAGTTTTCCATATTTACCATCTCTGTTTCTCACAGGCAGATGGGCGAACCACCTCTGGAGAATGGGCTGATTCCATATCTGGGTTGTGCTCTGCAGTTTGGTGCCAATCCTCTCGAGTTCCTCAGAGCGAATCAAAGGAAACACGGTCATGTTTTCACCTGCAGACTGATGGGAAACTATGTCCACTTCATCACAAATCCCTTGTCATATCATAAAGTACTGTGCCATGGAAAATACTTTGATTGGAAAAAATTTCACTTTACTGCTTCTGCAAAGGTAACCAGATTTGCATTTACATAACATCAGACTTGTTTATTTTCTACCTTTTCTATGTCAATCTATTTAATCATTCTGATGTACTCCAATTTAAAGACAAATATGTTGAAGAGAGCTACCCTCACATGAAGATTCTTAGAAACACAATAAACCAAATTGGACATAATCTCTTGGTACTAACCATTTAAAAAGTTGAAATAGGTATAGATTTGTCATTTTCTAACCAGTTTAGGAGGGTGAAATAAAAACTAAATGTTTTACTGGACTAGATGGTACTGTATAAGACAGTTTAAAAACTCACTCATGTCAATAATTTCTACACAACACCCAGAGCACATGCGGGAACTTAACATTCAATAGTTGTTTTACCACACTCATGCCACACAATTGTTTAATTTTGTTAAGGAATTGTCCAGATATTTTGGCATCACTTTAAAAGGCTCTTTTACAGAGCAAAATAAATCAATATTAACTGAGTTTCTGCAAAGAAATATTACACCTGGTCTCTGCCCCTAAGTAACTTAAAATCTGGTTAAGATATATCTACAAGGAATATGAAAGAGAACCAATGATTAAAAAAAAATTCTTCGGAATTCCCTGGTGGTCCAGTGACTAAGACTCTGCACTCCCAATGCAGAGGGCCTGGGTTTGATCCCTAGTCAGGGAACTAGGTCACAGACACCTCAACTAAGAGTTCCCAAGTACTCTAACCAAATAAATAAGACCCAGTGCAACCAAATAAATAAATAAACATTTTAAAGAAACACTCTTGATTAACACCAAATTAACGTGCAAATAAATGCAGAAGCATAGGAAAATAAGAAAGAGAAGAGCAGAGTGGTTGTGAAGGAAATTTCACTGATAATCTGGGACTTGAAGTTGGCCTTGAAGGATGTGATTTGGCCATTTATTTGAAGTGGTATTTCAAATACAACTGCTATGAAATTTCAGGTGGGAAGGCTGGTTCCCTTCTCCTCCCCTTTTTTAACAAGTAGAGAATCATGAAAGAATCACGCTGTTTACTAGTCCTGCTGCTAAGTCATTTCAGTCGCGTGAACCTATGGACCGTAGCCTGCCAGGCTCCTCTGTCTACGGGATTCTCCAGGCAAGAGTACTGGAGTGGGTTGCCATGCCATCCTCATTTACTAGTCCTGGGTCAGGCTTAATTTCTTTTTCCCCACATTTCATTTCCCATCAGGCATTTGGACACAGAAGCATTGACCCAAGTGATGGAAACACCACTGATAACATAAGCAAAACTATCATCAAGACCCTGCAGGGTGACGCCTTGAGCTCCCTCACAGAAGCCATGATGGGAAACCTCCAGCTTGTCCTGAGACCCCAGGGGTCACCACAGACCCCCACGCCTGCCTGGGTGACCGAGGGGATGTACTCCTTCTGCTACCGGGTCATGTTCGAAGCTGGCTACTTGACGCTCTTTGGCCGCGATCTCGCAGGGCAAGATGCCCAAAAGGCACTCATTCAAAACAGCCTGGACAACTTCAAGCAATTTGACAAAATCTTTCCCGCCCTGGTGGCTGGCTTCCCCATCCATGTGTTCAAGACAGGACACTACGCCCGGGAGAAGCTGACGGAGGGCTTGAGGCTCCAGAAGCTCAGAGAAAGAGACCACATCTCAGAGCTGGTCAGGTTTCTGAATGACACATTCGCCACCTTGGATGACACAGAGAGAGCCAAGTCACTCCTCGCAGTCCTCTGGGCATCACAAGCAAACACCATTCCAGCCACTTTCTGGAGCTTGTTTCAAATGATTAGGTAATCAGCAGATTATCCATTTATTTCTTTATTTTAGTTGAAAGCAGAAATTCAACCATTGTAACTAAAAAAAAAAAAAAAGACTCATGGTACCTTCTCATGCTGTCAATCATGAATGTGGCATTTACCCTTGTAAATGTTCAATAGTTACATCAGCTTATCCGATCCTCTAAAAACAGCTATGACCGCTAAACACATCTTATAGAAGCAGAGACTGATCGTCCTGGGGAAAGGAACATACTGGTACGGGGTCAATGAGGCTGTCTGCACCCAGAGCCCTTCTCCTTAAGGCCAGGTTGTTCTTCACGACGCCTCTTTAAGTGCATGAATTTGGTCTTTATAATCATAAAAATATCCTTATGTGATTGCTGATGTACTGTCAGCAAAAAGGACAGTGCGTGCATGCTTGCTAAGCCACTTCAGCCTGCCTACATTAGCTGCTTTTTCACTCAGTTAGCGGTTGCTGTAATACTATTTGACCAACTCTAATACCTATGAATCAATCATAACATACTGTTATTGATGGAATTTAGCTAGATTTTGCCTTTTAAACACTGTATATAAAAAAAACCTTGGATGCAGCATAAACTTTGCATAACGTGATTTCTTTCCCAAAGGTTAGTCTTTGAGGAATTTGACATTCAAATGTTTTATTGAATTATTCCAGTTACACTGGATGTTTCACAGACACAAAATTACTATTCAATTGGATTGGGAATGCCAAAGTTCTGTTGAGGGCTGCCAATTCTTTGTCTTTAAAATATTTTTTTTAAATTTCAGATAAAAAACTCATCTGTCTCAAAGGTTAAATGTCTTCTAAAATGTTTACTTCGGAAAGCTCTGTCTGGAGTAAATTCACATATTAACAGCAAGGTTACAACAGCAATTTTATATCCTATAGTAATAGTAGCCATTTCCTGATAGTCATGCAAAGACATCAATCAGATGTTTCTGAGACTTAGTTAACTGCGATCCTGTTCCATGGACACCTCACCATGTGCTGAGGATCCAGTGAATGGTCAGTGCCCTAAAATGAAGTCGCATTCATTTCAGAGGTCCAAGTGTCAGAGGAATAAATTACCATACAAGTGGATTTTAAGAGTAAATTTAAATTTCCTTTGGCAGTTTAGCTAGTACTTTAGAATCGTTATCTTGGAGGCAACTTTCTCTCTCACTTGCCATGTAATGACTGCTTTGATCATTTAATCCTTATTAGAATCACTTATTTAAAAGTCTGGCCAAAGTTTTACTTTTACGTAGTGAGACCCTTTCATCAGTTCTTGCTGATATCCAAGGACTTAAAAAACTACAGGGATTTCCCTGGTGGTCCATGGCTAAGACTCCATACTCCTCCGGGGAAGGGGGCCCAGATTCGATCCCTGGTCAGGTCCTAAGAGTTCACAACTAAGAGTTCACATGCCCCAACTAAGACCTGGAGTAACTATAAAAATATTGAAAAAGCACAACTATAAAACAGAGTAAAAAATAAATGGGAATGTCCCTTTATCACCGTCTCTGTATCTTGACCTGTATCTGATTAAAAGAAGGAGGAAATGCCTTTTTGCAGACTTTTTAGTAGAGAAAAAGCTTATGCTCTGTACATCTTTTCTTTTCTCTTAACTTTTCATAGAAACCCAGAGGCAATGAAAGCGGCCACTGAAGAAGTAAATAAAACACTAGAGAACGCTGGTCAGAAAGTTAGCTTTGACGGCAGTCCTGTTCACCTGAATCAGATACAGCTGGACAACATGCCCGTGCTAGGTGTGCTTGTGTGCGTGTTTCATGTTAATTTCTGTGTCCTCCTACCAGCGGTCGTCAGCTCACATCACACACTTACTTGTTGCAGGCGTTATGTCCCATCTGACCCTCCAGCAACCCTATGCCTGGAGACTAGTACTGTTTCTATATAACAAGTGAGGAGACAGGCATTTAGAGGTTACGTCACAGCCTGGGATGGGATGGAGGAACCAGTGACAGCCTGACATGGAGCTCTTGACCCTATACTCTCAACCTCTTCTCTGCACTTCCTCGCTTGTTACTGCTTTTACCACTCTTCTTATAGTTAGTACATTATTCGTGTGCATGAAACGAAAGGAGAAAAGGTACCACCATGAAACCACAATTAGCTGCATGGGTTGGAAGATTGGGTGGACAGTTATTTCACTGAAAAATGTTTGATTCTCTGGATTTTATAGAAATACAGAAGTACTATGTTTTTAAGTAAGAAAAAAGTTTTCTCTTGCTTTTGTTATGTTTCTTTAGAGGCAAGAAACCAGTGTATGCTTTCAGGGGCAGTGTGTCCTAGCAGAAGAGACAGGGAGGGAAGAAGCACAGGCCCCATGGGAGGGCTCTGATTTGCTGTGGAGACCTCGGACATCTCGTTTCACTTTCAGTTCAGTTCAGTCGCTCAGTCATGTCCGACTCTTTGGGGGCCTTATTTTCTCATTTGTGAAATCAAGTGCTAACATGCTATGATTTTATGCACAATTGTGTGATGAGCACTTAAAGCATGACAGTTAAAAGGACAGAGACTGGAAGGTCTCATCATATTTAAGCTATTCTCAGCATGTTCTTTGTGTCCCTTTATGTCCCTACGAGAATGCAGGGTGTACTCACACAACCCCAGGCAGTGTAATGATAAGTACAGGTTCTTATAAACACCGAATCCCAGGGATGGAGGAGCCTGGTAGGCTGCCGTCTCTGGGGTCACACAGAATCGGACATGACTGAAGCGACTTAGCAGCAGCAACAGCAACATAAACACCAAAGTGAAGCTGCATCTTGAACAAATATTTCCATATAAAAGTGTTAGTATATTAAATACCAAAAGTGATAAACTTTGAATAATTCACATAAAAGTTATTTACTGATTTTTTGCAATTATTAGATGTCTAGTATCATGTAGAAATAAGATTATTTTTCTGTAAAATTATGAAAGTCTAGTTTCCATTGATGATCAAGATTATATCAAGAGATTATAACTCAGATTATCGGATTAAAAATACACTAGGCACAACTGAATCATTGATCACAGCACATTAAAAAAGTTTGAGAAATTTGGATCTGGCCAGCTTCCCCTAGTCTGTTTAGGTTTGTGTTACTGGCTGCTAGTGGTATATCAGACTCTAGATTACATGGCCTTTATAAATACTTTGTTCTTTCTTCTTCCTTTTCTCTCCTCCTTTATTCCTCTTAAAATCTTTAGACAGTATCATCAAGGAGTCTCTGAGACTTTCCAGTGCTTCCCTCAACATCCGTACGGCTAAAGAGGACTTCACTTTGCACCTCCAGGATGGTTCCTATAATATCCGCAAAGATGACATCATAGCTCTTTATCCACAGTTAATGCATTTAGATCCAGAAATCTACCCAGACCCTTTGGTAAGTGACTGTTCATCAAAGTTCAGTGTCCCGGTGATGTGTACCCAGACTGAAATAAAAAGGAAATTTACCACTGCAGAATTCATTTGATCATTGAAATCACAGGGATTGTCTCTTTTATTAATGTCAAATATTCATATTATATTTTGGAGAATTTGGATGATGGCTGAAATTTTAATTTTTATTCTTGGTATTTGCCATCATATCTCTACTAGAGGCTTCCCTGGTGGCTCAGCAGTAAAGAATCCACCTCCCAATGCAGGAGAGGCAGGTTCAGTCCCTGGATCAGGAAGATCCCCTGGAGGAGGAAATGGCAACCCACTCCAGTATTCATGCCTGGGAAATCCCATGGGCAGGGGAGTCTTTTGGGCTACAATCCATGGTGTTGCAGAAGAGTGAGACATGACTTAGTGACTAAATATCAACAACAACAATCTCTAATAGATTATATCTGCAGTTGCAATAATAAAGCTGCCTCCTTCCTTCCTTAAAAAGTGCCTCTTCCCAAGTCTAGGAAATTAGAGGCTAATATACTGACTCCTCTAATTTCTGATCTAAATCCTTCTTTCTCGTTCTGCCTAAGGGAGGGAGGAACTAGTCATCCAGGTGGGATGGGAGGTATAAAGCTCTTCCATTCCCCTCAGTTCTCTTTAAATTCCTATTTCTTATTACTTTCTGATTCAAGGTGGGGTATTTGCTATGTTACTCATAGATTGGATTAAAAAAGAAAATTACTCTTTGGAACTTCCAGATTCAGAAAAAGATTCTTTTTAAACTAGCTTATGCATTTGTTTCCTTTGTATCTTTATTGCAGACTTTTAAATATGATCGCTATCTTGATGAAAATGGGAAGACAAAGACCACCTTCTACAGTAATGGACTCAAGTTAAAGTATTACTACATGCCCTTTGGGTCAGGAGTCACTATATGTCCTGGAAGATTATTTGCTGTCCAGGAAATCAAGCAGTTTTTGATCCTGATGCTTTCCTATTTCGAACTAGAGCTTGTGGAGAGCTGTGTCAAATGTCCACCTTTAGACCAATCCCGGGCAGGCTTGGGCATTTTACCACCATTACATGATATTGAGTTTAGATATAAATTCAAACATTCATGAACATATGCTTGGAGAAAGAGGCCCCCTGATGCTGTTACAAGGCTGCGGCGCGCTGTCCCTCACCAGTGCCCTGTGGACAGACGTGTTTAGTGGCAGTGGAACGGTGCAGCAGGTTCGTTCTGCTCACCAGTGCTTGCTTGTGAATCTTAACATTTTGGTGACAGTTTCCAGATGCTGATTCAGACTCTGCAAGTGAAAAACAAAACAAACTAGTTTCTAGAAACACAATAATTTGTTTTCATTTGAATAAGTCTGTGGAGTGTTCACATTGCCAGGGACTGAACTTTATTATTTTCAGAGGAAAAAGTCTTTTTTGCTTGTTTGTTTGCTGGTTTTTTTCCCAGAATATTTGGCAAAAGTTCCTCTTTTTTTGTTTTCCTAAGGAAACTGCTTTATTTTTATATAAACCTCCCATGGTTATGCAAAAGGTACACATTCACGTTTTAGTGAAAATGCATGACTTTCTGATCAGATATGGGGCTCTTTGGGTATAGATGTATATTACAGAGGGTATTTTAAAGGATTATATCATGCCTTTTAATAAAAATTTTTTTCAGCTTTCCTTATATCTAGTATTCATGGCTTTTAAAATGACTGTCTTAATATCTTGAGAACATTAAAGATGGTTTTACTATATTCTCTTTATACTTAATTTATTTTTGCTGGAAACTGTAATATCTGTGTCAGGTTTCAATCA
This sequence comes from Capra hircus, assembly GCF_001704415.2. Classification (NCBI taxonomy): domain Eukaryota; kingdom Metazoa; phylum Chordata; class Mammalia; order Artiodactyla; family Bovidae; genus Capra; species Capra hircus. The sequence continues at coordinate 57,415,696 of NC_030821.1, forward strand.
TTTTACCTACACTTTTATTAGATTTCATATTAATTGGAATATTTTTTTTCCAGGAAAGGCAGGTTTTGTTCTGATATTATTAACATGCACCTATGAAAAGAATGCAGCTCTCATGTGATATATTTTAAAATTAAAATTGGATGATAATGGCCATCTGAAAGTTTTGGATATGAAACTGCAAAGAATTCATTAAATTGGCATAGTGTTTTATTTGAAAACTTTTTATCTTTAAACAAGTTGTAATTGAAGGAAATATAGTTTAGGCTATAGCATAGTGTTCAGCTACTGTGTACAACAGTGCTTTAGTGAAATATTTTAAGTATTGGAGTTATGAACTGTAATACTTCACTGATATTTCTCTATGTATATATTATAAATTATATTTAACTTTTTCCTTGCACTACAAATACTAAGATATATTGTAATCTTTGCTAATGTTGAAATGATTCACTTTTCAGAAATAAAAGTGTGAATTTTTGTTTTAAATTAAGTATTCCAAATGTTTCAAGCGATCACCTACTAAGTTACAACAATTTTGCTCATTTTTCATCTCATAGAAAAAGCAAAATAATTATTCATTCAAAAATCTCCTCCATACTTTATAAAATTCATTAAAGATTTTAAATCTTTCTATTTGTTTAATTTATTAGTAATTGAATTTATTAATAATATAACCATGGGATTATCTCCAGTGTAAGTTATTTTTCATATCAAGAAAATTAAACTCATTTACATGTGGACCAAGATTAACAAAATCCCCTTTTACAAAAAATTTGTTTCAGACTTAGTTTCTAATATGATTCCCTAATATATTCATATAGACACATCCTGGAGATATAATGGGTTTGGTTCCAGTTCAGTTCAGTTCAGTCGCTCAGTCGTGTCCGACTCTTTGCGACCCCATGAATCGCAGCACGCCAGGCCTCCCTGTCCATCACCAACTCCCGGAGTTCACTCAGACTCACGTCCATCGAGTCGGTGATGCCATCCAGCCATCTCATCCTCTGTCGTCCCCTTCTTCTCCTGCCCCCAATCCCTGCCAGCATCAGAGTCTTTTCCAATGAGTCAACTCTTCCCATGAGGTGGCCAGAGTACTGGAGTTTCATCATTCCTTCCCAAGAACACCCAGGACCGATCTCCTTTAGAATGGACTGGTTGGATCTCCTTTGGTTCCAGACCAACCCAATAATGCAAGTCACATGAATTTTTTGGTTTCTGCTGCTACTGCTAAGTCACTTCAGTCGTGTCCGACTCTGTGCGACCCCATAGATGGCAGCCCACCAAGCTCCCCCATCCCTGGGATTCTCCAAGCAATAACACTGGAGTGGGTTGCCGTTTCCTTCTCCAATGCATGAAAGTGAAAAGTCAAAATGAAGTTGCTCAGTCGTGTCCGACCCTCAGCGACCCCAGGGACTGCAGCCTTCTAGGCTCCTCCATCCATGGGATTTTCCAGGCAAGAGTACTGGTTTCTGAGTGTATATAAAAGTTATGTTTTTACAGTATATTTTAGTCTATTAAATGTGCAATAGCATTATATCTGAACAAACAACGTACATACCTTAATTAAAATACTTAATTGCTAAAAAGTGCTAATCATCGTCTGATGGTTTGAACTTCTTTCGGAATTGGAGGGAGGCCTCTCAAACCCTGTCACTCACTGCCTTAGCAACTAAGTTTACATATTCTCAGTTCTTCGTTGTCACTTCAGCTACTTTCACGGCATCTCCACCAGGAGTAGATTCCATCTCCAGATACCACTTTCTTCCCTTATCAGAAGAACTCATCATGTTAAAGTTTTATCCTGAGGAGGCAGCAACTCACTCACATCTCTAGACCCCATTTCTAGTCCCCCCCCCCCACTATTTCCACCACATCTGCAGTTATTTCCTCCACTGAAGTCTTGAACTTCTCAAAGTTATCTATTAGGGTTTGGAATCAACTTTCTCCAAACTCCTGTTAATATTGATATTTTTGACCTCTTCTCATGAAATATGAATGTTCTTAATGGCATCTTGAGTAATGAATCCTTTCCCTAAGATTTTCAAATCACTTTACCTGGGTCTAGCAGAGGGATCACTGTCTATGGCAATATATATTTCTTATGAAATACATATTTCTTAAAGAATAACACTTGAAAGTCAAAATTACTACTTGATCCATGGGTGGCAAAATAGATGTTATGTTAGCAGGCATGGGAAGAGCAATTAACCTAGTAGCTCATCTCCAGCAGAGCTCTTGGGTGACCAGGTGCATTGTCAAAGAGCAGTAATATTTTGAAAGAGCTCTTTTTTTCAGCGTGGTAGGTCTCAACAGTGGGCTTAGGATAGTCAGTAAACCATGTTGTAAACATACGTGTTGTCATCCAGGCTTTTCTGTCCCATCTATGGAGCTCAGTCAGAGTATGTTGAGCATAATTCTTACGTGCCCTGGGATTTTCAAAATGGTAAAGGAGCATTGGCTTCAACTTAAAGTCACCAGCTGCATTAGCCCCTAATAAGAGAGTCAGGCTGTCCTTCAAAGTTTTGAAGTCATGCATTGACTTCTCCCCTCTAACCAGGAAACCCTGAGATGGCATCTTCTTCCAACACAAGGATGTTTCTTCTACACAGAAAACCTGTTGCTTAGTGTAGCCACCTTTATGATTATTATGATTAGCTAGATCTTCTGGGTAACTTGCTGCAGTTTCTACATCAGCACTTGCTGCTTCATTTTGCACTTCGATGCTATGCAGATGACGTCTTTCCTTAAATCTTATGAACCAACATCTGCTGGCTTCAAACTTTTCTTCTGTAGCTTCCACACCTCTCTCAGCCTTCACAGAACTGAAGAGAGTTAGGACCTTGCTCTGGATTAGGCTCTGATTAAGGTGAGCTGCCGTCTATGGGGTCGCACAGAGTCAGACACAACTGAAGCGACTTAGCAGCAGCAAGGGGATGTTGTGGCTGGTTTGACCCTCTATCCAGGCCACTTCTCCATATCAGCAAGAAGGCTGTTTCACTCCCTTACTGTTCCTGTGTTCACTGGAACAGCACTTTTCATTTCCTTCAAGAACTTCCCCTTTGCATTTACATCTTGACTAACTGGTATAAATCTGTATGCAGGTCAGGAAGCAGCAGTTAGAACTGGAGATGGAACAACAGGCTTGTTTCAAATAGGAAAAGGAGTACATCAAAGCTTTATATTGTCACCCTGATTACTTAACTTCTATGCAGGGTACATCATGAGAAACGCTGGTCTGGAAGAAGCACAAGCTGGAATCAAGATTGCCGGGAGAAATATCAATAACCTCAGATGTGCAGATGACACCACCCTTATGGCAGAAAGTGAAGAACTAAAGAGCCTCTTGATGAAAGTGAAAGTGGGAGAGTGAAAAAGTTGGCTTAAAGCTCAACATTCAGAAAACTGAGATCATGGCATCTGGTCCTATCACTTCATGGCAAATAGATGGGGAAACAGTGGATATAGTGACAGACTTTATTTTGGGGGGCTCCAAAATTACTGCAGATGGTGACTGCAGCCATGAAATTAAAAGATGTTTACTCCTTGGAAGAAACCTAGACAGCATATTAAAAAGCAGAGATATTACTTTGCAAACGAAGGTTCGTCTAGCCAAAGCCATAGTTTTTCCAGTAGTCATGTATGAATGTGAGCTGGATTATAAAGAAAGTTGAGTGCCAAAGAATTGATGCTTTTGAACTGTGGTATTGGAGAAGACTCTTGAGAGTCCCTTGGACTGCAAGGAGATCCAACCAGTCAATCCTAAAGGAAATCAGTCCCGAATATTCATTGGAAGGACTGATGTTGAAGGTAAAACTCCAGCTGATGTGCCACCTGATGCGAAGAACTAACTCACTGGAAAAGATCCTGATGCTGGGAAAGATTGAAGGCAGGAGGAGATGGGGACGACAGAGGATGAGATGGTTGGATGGCATCACCGAGTCAATAAACATGAGTTTGAGGAAACTCTAGGAGTTGGTGATGGACAGGGAGGCCTGGCGTGTTGCAGTCCATCAGGTCCAAAGAGACACGACTGAGTGACTGAACTGAACTGGTATAAGAGCCCTAGCTTTCAGTCTATCTCAGCTTGGACATGCCTTCCTCACCAAATATCATCATTTCTAGCTTTTGATTTATGAGAGACATGGGACTCTTCCTTTCACTTGAACACTTAGAGGCCATTGTAGGGTTACTAATTGGCCTAATTGCAATACTGTGGTGTCTCAGGAGATAGAGAACAGCCAGCAGATGGAGCAATTAGAACACACACAGCATTGATTAAGTTCATCCTCTTACATGAACATGGTTCACGGTGCCTTCAAATGGTTACAATAGTAACATCCAAGATCACAGATCACACCATAGCAAATATAAAAATAATGAAAATGTTTGAAATATTTTAAGACTTACCGAAATGTGACACAGAGACCAGAGTGAGCAAATGCTGTTGGAAAATGGGGCTAGCACACTTGCTTGATGCAGGGTTGCCACAAACCTTCATTTTTTTTTTTTTTAAAGTAGCCTCTGTGGAGCAGAAGAAAGGGAAGTGCAACAGAATGAGGCATGCCTGTCTCTTGCTGAATGTGTCCACACATCTTTCCACCTCTTTATTCTTGTTTAATAGGGGTTGCCAGTCCATAGCACTGTGGGCCAAAGGTGTCCTGTTTGTGTATAGATTGAAACCTGAGTGGTTTTTACGTTTTTTATTGGTTGGACAAAATCAAGAGAATAATAATATTTTATGACATATGGAAATTATACAAAGCTCAGATTTCCATGTTCATAAGAAAACTTTTTTAAAAAAATTTATTTTTGGCTACGCTGGGTCTTTGTTGCTACGCAGGGTTTTTCTCTGGTTGCAGCGAGCAGGGACTGCTCTCTAGTTGCAGTGTTCAGGTGTCCCGTGGTGGCTTTTCTTGTTGTGGAGCATGTGCTCTAGGGCACGCGGACATCAATAGTTGCAGCGCGCAGGACCTATAGCGCGGACTCAGCAGTTGTGGTGCATGGGCTTAACTGCTCTGCAGCATGGAACCTTTGAGGACAACGGATTGAACCCATGTCCCCTGCACTGGCAGGCAAATTCTTAACCTCTGGACCACCACGGAAGCCCCCAAAGTGAAGTTTTATTGCCCATTTATTAGCGCTCTTGTCTAGGCCTGCTCTTATAATGCAATCACAAAGTTGTGTAGTTGCAACAGAGACCACATGGTTGCAGAACCAACAATATTTACTATCTGGGCCTTTATGGGAAATGATTGCCAATTCCTGCTGTAGAGCAATCCCAAAGGTTATTTTGTTCTATAATTTTTATTAAACTTCTAAAAAGTGTACTAGTATATGAGATTTTTGTTTTTTCATTTGAAAAAAGAAAGTATGTGAGAGGGCTACATTAAAATAAAAACCAGGTATAATTTTCTTGTAAATGATCTTATTTTAGAACTTTCTTAAAGGCTAAATTTTCCCATTTAGCCAAGAGACTTTTATTATGACTCTAACCATGACCCCATATAGTATTGCAATGTTAAACTATGCCCCACCTCTCCACACAGGAAGGCCTTCCCCCAACTCACCAGCAGTTTGGACTTGTTGACTGTGGAATCTCACATTGCTCTCAGGATTAGTCTGAGTCATTTTTGCAGTTAGGATTAAAGCCTTGGTCTCATTAATAGAAGATGAAATGCCAACACCATAGTCACCAGCCCCCTTCTCCATCTGCCTGGCCTGATACCAAGTCAGAGGCTCAAACCTAGAAAGTGACACCAAGACAGGGACACTGATGTTTCAAAGAGAATTGCAGATTCAAAGTCACCTGTCCAAGCTCTCGTTTTAGTCAGAAACTGACATCTGGTGAAGGAGAAGTGATTTTGTGAAGAAGCCTGCTCAGCAAGTTATAGAGGCAGGCTTGGGCCTGAAACCTCCTGTTTGCCAGCAAATACCACATCCATGAAATTAACTTGTCTACATTTAATATTAAAGATTTCATGCTATGCATGCTAAGTCACTTCAGTCATGTCTGACTCTTTGTGACCCTATGGAACATAGCCCACTAGGCTCCTCTGTCCATGGGATTCTCCAGGCAAGAATACTAGAGTGGGTTTCCATTCCTTTCTCCAGGATATCTTCCCCACCCAGGGATCAAACCTGTATCTCTTATATCTCTTGCACTGGTGGGTGGGTTCTTTATCACCTGTGCCACCTGGGAAGCCTAATATTAAGGAACCCACCCTCTAAATCAAAATAAGAGAGACCACAGAGTCAGAGACCCCAGCGTCAGAGACCATGGAGTCAGTGACTTTTATAGGTCAGCTCACGGGTCAGCCTATCATTTCACACTTAGGTTCTTACTCTGTACTAGGATATCTCCTATCTTTCCCTCCAGCAGGCCTGTCATGTTCCTGCCCTGACTTCACACAGAACCCAATTCTCCAAACTAACATAGTTGATGTCCGTGTTGACAGTCTAACCATTCTTGTTGACTGCTTATTTAACTCAATCTCTCCATTGTTGTTGTTACTGTTCAGTTGCTAAGTCATGTCTGACTCTGCAACTCCACAGACTGCAGCACACCAGGCTTCCCTGTTCTTCCCTATCTCCCGGAATTTGCTCAAACTCATGTCCGTTGAGTCAGTGAAGCTATCTAACCATCTCATCCTCTGCTGCACTCTTCTTCTTTGGCCCTCAATCTTTCCCAAGGTCTTTTCCAGTGAGTTGACTCTGCATCAGGTGGCCAAAGTATTGGAGCTTCAGCTTCAACAACAATCCTTCCAATGAAAACTCAGGGTTGGTTTTCTTTAGGATGGACTGGTTTGATCTCCTTGCAGTCCAAGGGATTCTCAAGAGTCTTCTCTAACATCACAGTTCAAAAGGATCAATTCTCCGGCACTCAGACTTCTTTATGGTCCAACTCTCACATCTGTACATGCCTACTGGAAAAAGCATAGCTTTGATTGTATGGACCTTTGTTAGCAAAGTGATGTCTCTGATTTTATGTGATGTCTTGGTTTGTCATAGCTTTCCTTCCAAGGAGCAAGCGTCTTCTAATTTCATGGTTGCAGTCACTGTCTGCAATGATTTTGGAGCCCAAGAAAATAAAACCTGTTGTTGTTTCCACTTTTCCCCCATCTATTTGCCATGAAGTGATGGGATTGGATGCCATGATTTTAGTTTTCTGAATGATGAGTTTTAAACCAACTTTTTCACTCTTTTTCACCTTCATCAAGAAGCTGTTTAGTTCCTCCTGTCTTTCTGCCCTTACAGTGGAGATTATCAATCTCTCCATAATTAGTAACAAAACTAGGAAAGTGAAAGTGAAAGTCAATCAGTCGTGTCTGACTTTGCGACCCCATGGACTCAGCTGATGGAATTCTCCAAGCCAGAATACTGGAGTGGGTAGCCTTTCCCTTCTCTAGGGGATCTTCCCAACCCAGGGATGGAACCCAGTTCTCCCACATTGCAGGTGGATTCTTTACCAGCTGAGCCACACCATAGCAATATCCTAACTTCCTCCTTTTGCTTTGTAAACCAACAGAGGTTCCTAGAGGTTCTGACACTCCCAAGATCATTGCCACAGTTAAGTGATGGCAGAGCTGTAACTAGATCTGGTCTCTCCTTTCCCCAAATTGGGTAAATTCAAGATGACTGTCATTAGCTCAAAGTGGGAATCTGGTAAATAAGCTCACATAGCACTCAGTTATCATTGTACCATTGTTTTCTAATAAATGGTTTCTATAGTTCAAAAAATATATATATATATGGACATCTATACAGGGAACAGCTTTTCTCCAGAGATTTTCTTCGCCTCTGGGGAGAATGTGGTTAGGGAGGAGGTGCAGGGAACTTGGTGATGGTGTCCCCTAGAGTATTCAGTGCTCAGGTAACATGGCCTGCTGTCAAGGGTTGTCCCTGGGGCTGTCCCTGCCCCGAGGAGTGAGCACAGGTGTCCCTGAGAGCACTCTGGCCCCAGAAACTTGACTGTCAAGCAGAGTTAGCAGTTTCTCAGAAACTTGGCCATAAGGGCCTTTGCTTCATCACTTTTGGGGAGTGATTCCAGGAATGCCAGCCCCACATGAAGAGCAGTTCTCTATTGTACTCAGGTCTACAGCTCAGGGAAGCATCTAGCTGGCACCTTACGCTTAGCAGAAGCACCCACGTTTGAAAACAGCGACGAAGGGAAGGAATGACTTTTGTGAGGAGGCAGAGGGCACCCTGAGGTCTCTGTTTTTTGAGCCCAAGAGCCAAAAAGTTGCAAAAAATTTACTTGGCTGCTTTGTGGGCAGACCTTTCTGCTCCTCTCTATTGATCTCCCATCTAATGAAATATTGGGAAAGAGTTACACACCGAACTGAGAACATAGCTGTCGCGTACTCAGGCCTACGCTGCATGATAAGGCAGGTTTGTTCTCTGCCAAAATCAGGTGGATGGTCTTGGAGGCAGAAGTGGAGCAGAGGCTGGCAGGAATCACAGAGAACTTCACAGGCTCCTATTCAGTCATTAGTTTACCGAATACCCCATGTTTATACTCTGTTTTGTTACTCAGTGAAGTTGCAGAAATGTGCGGCCTGCAGAGCAGCTGGGCCTATTTTTGGTTTTAATCAGGCCTTTGCTCTTGGCCTGGTGAGGGAACCCACTCACTGTACAGTTTTCTAGACTGGAGAATGAAGCTATAATGCCAGTCACCTCTTAGATGACTGTTCTTATAATTAGGTCAAGCTAATTGTTTCATCATGATAAAAGTGTACTGCCAAAAAAGAAAAGAAGTCAAGATTTATACTTCTTTCATTCAACTATGTTTAGACAGTCCCAATGTATAAAGGGAGAGGGCAGTGGCACCCCACTCCAGCACTCTTGCCTGGAAAATCCCATGGATGGAGGAGCCTGGTGGGCTGCGTCCATGGGGTCACAAAGAGTTGGACATGACTGAGTGACTTCACTTTCACTTTTCACTTTCATGCACTGGAGAAGGAAATGGCAACCCACTCCAGTGTTCTTGCTTGGAGAATCCCAGGGATGGGGGAGGCTGGTGAGCTCTGTGGGGTCGCACAGAGTCAGACATGACTGAAGTGACTTAGCAGCAGCAATGTATAAGGAGTGGGCTTCCCTGGTCACTCAGACAGTTAAGAATCTGCCTGCAATGCGGGAGACCTGGGTTCGATCCCTGGGTTGGGACTATCCCCTGGAGGAGCACATGGCAACCCACTCCAGTATCCTTGCCTGGGGAATCCCCATGGACAGAGGAGCCTGGTGGGCTACATTCCATGGGGTCATGAAGAGTCAGACACACCTGAGCGACTAAGCACAATACAGCACAATGTATAAAGAGTATGTTCCAAAGATTCACTTGTGACTAGAAGGTTTGGAACTCTGAGCATATTTTGTGGAAGAAACTATGTTAGAAAAGGGACTTAAATTTCCAGAGAAATGCAAAAACCTAATTCAGTCTGTCACATCCTGCCGGTCATTCTGTTCTGAATGATTCTGCAATGCAAGGAAAAACAGGAGAAAATGCTCAAATCAAGTAAGAAATAGTATTAATTTACCCTGAAAACAGAGGTCTCAAAAGAGGACTGGAGATGGGACACGACGTCTCTAAAGGGGTTACCTGGGTACTTCTATAGCAGGTGGTCAACATCATGGCGTCTCCAGGTTATGGACACTCACTTTGTAGCTGAGGGAAACAAGAGGCAGAAGGTTACTTATCTTACTGTGAAGCTTAACCATTTTCTTTTCTTTCTGCTTAGCTGTGTCAGAAGTGGGGGACACAGCTAACAGGACATGAGGAAGAATGTGAGAAAATGGGAGGGACCAGGCTGGGTGGCTTCAACAGTTCTGGAGGCTGGACATCCCAGACCCAGGTACAGGCAGGTCTGGCTCCCCTCAGCCCTCTCCTTGGCCTGCAGACCTCATGGTCTTTTCTCTGTGCAGTCACATCCCTGCTATCTCCTCCTCTTCCTACAAGGAACCAGTGATGTTGGATTAGGTCCCCCTCCACCTCTTACGGCCTCATTTAACCTTAATCACATCTTTAAAGTCTGTTTTTCCAAATACAGTCGCAATCTGAGGTGCTGGGCGTTAGGGCCTCCGTGTATGAATTTTGGGAGGACACGGTTCAGCTCATATGAGCAGAGAAAGGAGAGGAAGCAAGAAGAAACTCAGGGGGGCCGTAGGGCTGCCCGTGGTCAAAGGGATGGGGCAGGGCCCACAGAGCTGTGCTGGGACAGACAGAGAAGGGTCTGTCACAGGGGTGGAGGAGGGTGGGGGAGTGAACATGAGGGCTGGGCTCCTCGGTCAGCCTCCACCACCCTTCCTTCTGTGTGTGTTTGTGTGTATATGGGTATATATGGGGCGGTTGACTAAGAAGCCTTGAGTCTTATCACCTTGAATTTTACTTTTGCCTTTGGGGCCCTAAATGCCAATGCCATCACACACAGCCTCCATCAAGGGCACTCTCATCCCATGTTCAAGGTCTTGAATGGGAGGCTGGCTGAGATGACTGTGTAGCTCCCAAGGAGGATCTCCTTCCCAGCTCCCATTTCAGATATGCAGATAGCCAAGAAGCCCCCACCTGGTGCTGGAAGATCTTCACTGCGTCTCACGGGAGTTTCAGGATGTCCCCAGGGCATCTGGGAACCGCTGTCTGCATCCCACTCTTCCCCAAGCTGAACAGAACTGGTTCGTTCCTTGCACTTATCTAGCTCTGCTCCAGCCTGGTTCCTAAATTCTCCAGGCAAGAATACTGGAGTGGGTAGCCATTCCCCTCTTCAGGGGATCTTCCAGACCTAGAGATCAAACCCGGGTCTCCTGCATTGCAGGCAGATTCTTTTCTGTCTGGGCCACCAGGGAAGCCCCGTTTTAGCTCAAGAAAGGAGCTGCTCTGAACTGATCAGAAAGGTGGATAATTGCGGATAATGACATGGGCTCATCAGTTTCTGTTCATCGTCCTCTTAACCATCAACTCCTGCCTCGCACACAGTTAGGCTGGGGCCACTCGTCTGGTTCTGGCTAACAGAACAAGGCCCCAGCACTGCGGACACTCCCAACCTGGCCTTGAAAGACGCCCTCCAAGATCCGCAGCTGCTCTCACCTCTGCCATGGTGACCTCAGGTGATGGTGAGAGACGAGCACATGATGGGAAGAAGCCACCTGGAGGCTGCATCGATGAGAAGGAAATCGGCATCGTGATCAATTACTGGAATACTGCTGCTGCTACTACTGCTAAGTTGCGTCAGTCGTGTCCAACTCTGTGCGACCCCATAAACGGCAGCCCGCCAGGCTCCCCCATCCCTGGGATTCTCCAGGCAAGAACACTGGAGTGGGTTGCCATTTCCTTCTCCAGTGCGTGAAAGTGAAAAGTGAAAGTGAAGTCGCTCAGTCATGTCCAACTCTTAGCGACCCCATGGATTGCAGCCTACCAGCTCCCAGCCTTTCTGACACCAAGGCTGCCTCACTGTTTCCTTGTTTCTTCCCTTGTTTACTTCCCTTAAGATCTTCTTCAGTATTTACTTTCACAGACATTTTGCGTTTGAAATTCTAGCCCATCACATGCGCTATAACTCACTTCTCACAATTCCCCCCACAGCTTGCTCTCCAAAGCCTCGAACAACTTCTGAGGCAGCAGATCCGAGGTTCACTTCCCAGACCTCAAGCCCGCTCTCCTGTGTGCATCTAGCATCAGAATCAAAGTCAGACCAGTGGCGGCTTGGCTGAGCAGCTGACCCCCGAGGGTCACAATGAACCAAGTATTTGCCAAAACTGCTCTCCGGAAGGCACTGATGAGCCGCTGTGATGCGGGTGGGGTGGAACCATCGAGGAGGGGCACATTCCAGAACTGGCTGGCACCTGCTCTGTTGCTTTCTAGGAAAAGGAACTCAGAATCTTGAAACCCAGCTGATCCGTTCAGGATGAAGAAGGAGAGGCTGAGAATCCCTTTCTCCCCTTTGGAGCTTAGGGCTTTGATGGGAACATGGATTTGGTCTGATCCTGATCCTTGTTGGGGCTTTCTTGGTGGCTCAGATGGTAAAGAATCTGCCTGCAGTGCAGGAGACCTGGGTCCTCTCCATGGGTTGGGAAGATTCCCCTGGAGGAGGGCATGGCAACCCACTCCAGTATTCCTGCCTGGAGAAACCCTAAGGCAGAGGAGTCTGGTGGGCTAAAGTCCAGGGTGTTACAAAGAGTCAGACACGACTGAGCAACTAATACACACAGATCCTTGTTACTGTGTGATCAACTTACCGCTCATTCACCACAACCCAAGGGTCAGAAACAAAGCATAAACATCTATGCATGCGGAAGCCTCTCCCCGCTCAGGTTCTCCTGGGTAGGCAGGTGATGGCAGGACTACAGGGACTACAGAGCAAGCCTCAGCCTCACCTGTACCTTGTATTACCCACAGGCAGTGGGTCCCTTAGGAGCTAGCAGATAACCCATACTGCAACTACCCGAGCCTACAGCATTCATGTAACTGGAACTGTGGAGCTCTAGACCAGGGTCACAGGTGCAAGGCCTTCAACCAAGGCCACAGATGCAGAGCCCTACACCAAGGTCATCTCAGAAATGATTGAGTCCCATAGCAACTGTTGCCATAAGCCCCTGTGATCTAAATCAGGAAGCAACCTGACCCCATATTAGGTAAAAATACCCACCCTGACCAATCACCTCATGCCACCCTTCCAGCAGGAATTTTGGTTTGAGGCTATAAAAATTGGCTGATAATCCCTTAAAGGTGATCAGCTCTCCCTGGTCTGTCAGGAGGTTGGCCCACTGTGCTTGCAATGCCCTCAGTACCTTTGCTTTTCGTTCTTAATAGACTCACTTCTTTCTGAAATATTCCGTGTCTGGAAATTCCTTTCCAAACTGCACTTAGACCATGGCAAGAATGACCTCCACTGAACTTCTGGATGAACCCAGTGTTATTTGAGTCTGATGCCTGAAAACAAGGCAAAGAGAAAGTATAGAGTGAGGTGTATCTTTGGTGACCCTTTCTCACCTCATGGCGTCCATCTTTCATGCATGAGAGACTGAAGAGCTGCTGGGGTCAGGAATGGTGATTTATAGGAAGGAAAAGACTCAGTTCCTGCTCGAAAGGAGTTTAGTCTAATCATGTCAGAAGCCCTAGTGGGTCTAATTCCAACACCCACAAACCTAAGGGTGGATTTTTTTAAATGACATGATCCTTTTAAATTTGGAAAACTCAGCAATGGCCACAGGACTGGAAAAGGTCAGTTTTCATTCCAATCCCAAAGAAAGGAAATGCCAAAGAATGCACTCATCTCACATGCTAGTAAAGTAACGCTCAAAATTCTCCAAGTCAGGCTTCAGCAATTCATGAACCATGAACTTCCAGATGTTCAAGCTGGTTTTAGAAAAGGCAGCGGAACCAGAGATCAAATTGCCAACATCTGCTGGATCATCGCAAAAGCAAGAGAGTTCCAGAAAAACATCATTTCTGCTTTATTGACTATGCCAAAGCCTTTGACTGGGTGGATCACAATAAACTGTGGAAAATTCTGAAAGAGATGGGAATAGCAGACCACCTGACCTGCCTCTTGAGAAACCTATATGCAGGTTAGGAAGCAACAGTTAGAACTGGACATGGAACAACAGACTGATTCCAAATAGGAAAAGAAGTACGTTAAGGCTGTATATTATTACCCAGCTTATTTAACTTCTATGCAGAGCACTTCATGAGAAATGCTGGGCTGGAGGAAGCACAAGCTGGAATCAAGATTGCCGGGAGAAAATCAATAACCTCAGATATGCAGATGACACCACCCTTATGGCAGAAACTGAAGAACTAAAGAGCCTCTTGATGAAAGTGACAGTGGAGAGTGAAAAAGCTGCCTTAAAGCTCAACATTCAGAAAACGAAGATCATGGCATCTGGTCCTATCACTTCCTGGCAAATAGATGGGGAAACAGTGGAAACAGTGAGAGATTTTCTTTTTGGGGGCTCCAAAATCACTGCAGATGGTGATTGCAGCCATGAAATTAAAAGACACTTACTCCTTGAAAGTAAAGTCATGACCAACCTAGACAGCATATTAAAAAGCAGACATTACTTTGCTGACAAAGGTCCATCTAGTCAAAGCTATGGTTTTTCCAGCAGTTGTGTATGGATATGAGGGTTGAACTATAAAGAAAGCTGAGCACCAAAGAATTGATGCTTTTGAACTGTGGTGTGGGAGAAGACTCTTGAGAGTCCCTTGGACTGCAAGGAGATCCAACCAGTCCATTCTAAAGGAGATCAGTCCTGTCGAAGCTGAAACTCCAATACTTTGGCCACCTGATGCGAAGAGTTGACTCATTGGAAAAGAATTTGATGCTGGGAGGGATTGGGGGCAGGAGGAGAAGGGGATGACAGAGGATGAGATGGTTGGATGGCATCACCGACTCAATGGACATGAGTTTGGGTGGCCTCTGGGTGTTGGTATTGGACAGGGAGGCCTGGCGTGCTGCAGCTCATGGGGTTGCAAAAAGTCAGACAGGACTGAGCGACTGAATTGAACTGAACTGATCCTTTTTTTTTCCAGGGCAGGGAGGTATTTAGAGTGTCACCTCTACTTGCAGAGTGAACAGACTCCATTCTAGGCGAGAGGACCTGCAGGCACAGATGGGCAAGACTGTTCTAGAAGGGTGCTGTCAGGTCTGGAAACAAACCCTCTTTGATACTGGCCCAGTCTCAGGGACAAGATGGCTGCTTCTTCTCTCTGATTGCTCACTTACAAAACACCAAGGGTTGTTTTCTGGGAAGCTGTTTTCTTTATTCATCAGAATTCTTGCACCCTTAACAACACTTGTATGATGTATAAATCCTGCAAAAGAACTTTGGGGCTCAGTGCTCCAAACTGAGAACTCTCACTGGCTCTCTTCCAATGCTGTCTCATTGTGTTTGAAATTTTGGCAAGGGACTGAGGTCAGTAGTTGTTTGCAAAGTACTTGCTTTGGTTACCTCTGGTGAAATGATGTAAACATTGCTATATCTTTGGTAAATCAGGTATCCTTTAACTCTAAAGTCATTTAAGGGCAGTGGCAGGGCTGATGGGTAAATGTAGAAACCCAACTCTTGCCCAAATATGGCCTGGTTGGAAAGAACACACACACAGACTCACACATGTACACACACTCACACATGTACACACACACACATGCTATTAACTAATGCTTTGCATCCATATAAAATACGGCTAGGAAAAAATACTTTTAAATAATGAAATATCTTGAAATTAGATAGTAAACTGAAAATGATGCAAGGCAAGGAACTCTGAGAAGAAAGAATAACAATAAACATATTAAGTGCTTCCTTGGCACTTACAGATGTACTTTTAAGACGACTTAAACTTAACAAATTTACAAAACCAGGCTTCCCTGGTATCTCAGACAGTAAAGAATCTGCCTGCAATGCACCAGACTTGGGTTCAGTCCCTGGGTTGGGAAGATATCCTGCAGAAGGGAATAGCAACCCACTCCAGTATTCTTGCCGAGGAAATCCCATAGACAGAGGAGCCTGGCAGGTTACAGTTCATGGGGGTCACAAAGAGTTGGACACAAATGAGAAATTAACATTTTCACTAATACTTTCTTTCAAATTTACAAGTACCATTGTGACATATAATTCCTCCATAAAACACCTTCCACAAAGAATTAAGCTAAGATGGTGATGCTGGTTTGATGACCAGGTGTCTACTTGTGAGGTAAGTGCCTCACTCCTGTACATAAATATCAGCTGGCAAAACCACAAGTTACTAAATGACATAAGGTCTTACCCGATGGCTCAGATGGTAAAGAATCTGCCTTCAAGGCAGAAGACACAGTTTTGATCCCTGGGTCAGGAAGATCCCCTGGAAAAGGGAATAGGGGAAACAATGAAAACAGTGATAGACTTTATTTTCTTGGGCTCCAAAATCACTGAGGATGGTGACTCCAGCCATGAAATTAAAGGATGCTTGCTCCTTGAAACAAAAGCTATGACAAACCTAGATAGCATATTAAAAAGCAGAGACATTACTTTGCTGACAAATGTTTGTATAGTCAACGCTATGGTTTTTCCAATAGACATGTATGGACGTGAGAGTTGGACCATAAAGAAGGTTGGGTGCTGAAGAATTGATGCTTTTGAGCTGCGGTGTTGGAGAAGACTATTGAGAGTCCCGGGGACTGCAAGGAGATCCAACCAGTCCATCCTAAAGGAGATCAGTCCTGAATATTCATTGGAAGGACTGATGGTGAAGGTCCAATTCTTTGGCCACCTGATGCGAAGAACTGACTCACTGGAAAAGACCCTGATGCTGGGAAAGATTGAGGGCAGGAGGAGAAGGGGGCGACAGAGGACGAGATGGTTGGATGGCATCACTGACTCAATGGACTCAAGTTTGACCAAGCTCCAGGTGATTTGAAGGACCAGGAAGCCTGGTGTGCTGCAGTTACAAAGAGTTAGACACACCTGAGCAACTGAGCAGAAACAACTAAATGATATGGACCTTCCTGAATGTTCCAAACCATGAAAAGTGAAGGTGAAAGTGGTAGTTGCTCTGTCGTGTCTGACACTGCTTCTCCATGGACTGTAGCCCACCGGGCTCCTCTGTCTATGGAATTACTTTAAAAAGGTGACTATCAAGCACCAGCCCCATAGAGATGTTATGAGGAATAAATGAGTGCCTAAAACACCGCATGGCACTCAGGAAGCCTTACAGAAGTTCTAGTTATAATTACAGAGGTTTGCTTACTGCCCTTGGTTTCAGAATGTTCTGGGGAGTAAAAACGAGAACTTTCTGTATTAGTTTACATAGTAGGCAATACATTTAAGTGCATGAAATGTATTGAGATGAGGGATGAGATGGGACTGAGGGAAAGGTAATATAGTTCAACGTCAGGAATGACAGAGAATAGGCCCCCTTCTTGTGGGAAGGGCCTCAGATGAAAGGCAGTGCTGGACTGGAGAAGCTGACATCTCATCGTGAAAAGTCCTAGAATGCAGAACCCGAACAGCGGCATCTTTGAGCTGCTTCTGATGGTCCCTTTTAGCTCTATTCCTGGAGAAATGAGGAGATGGGGGAACCTCTTGAGTTTGCCCTGCAGAAAAGATATACTTGAGAACTGTCCATTTGAGCCCAAGATTATAGGATTTCAATTAAACTAAATTCAAAGTAAACATATCTCTGCCAGTTGCTTCTGACCTTTGAGCAAGGCTATGCCTCCCCACCAGGCCTGAAAAATGCCACTGCCAGTGTAGAAAATGCGAAGGGCACTCAGGAGGCACCTGGCATTGAAACATGGATACTATCATGTAAGAAACGAATCGCTAGTCTAGGCTTGATACAGGATACAGGATGCTTGGGGCTGGTGCACTGGGATGACCCAGAGAGATGATATGGGGAGGGTGGTGGGAGGGGGGTTCAGGGTTGGGAACTCATATACACCTGTGGCAGATTCATGTCAATGTACGGCAAAACCAATAACAGTATTGTAAAGTAAAAAATAAAATAAAAATAAGGAGGCACCTGCCAGGCTGGAGGGGGCAGGGAGATGGCAGGTCAGAGGTCAGCCTTCAGCCCCTGTTAAGGGTCACACATAAGGCACAGGGGCCTTTTCCCAAAACATGTCTTCTTCAGGTCACGGCAGGGTGGGAATTCTAGATTTTTATGATCCTTCTCCATGCCCCAATCCATCACGATAAAGGATATGTAAATCATGTTAGTGCTGTGCTGTGCTTAGTCGCTCGGTTGTGTCTGATTCTTTTCAGCTCCGTGGACTGACAGTAGCCTGTCAGGCTCCTCTGTCCATGGGATTTTCAAGGCAAGAATATTGGAGTGGGTTACCATTTCCTGCTCCTGGGATCTTCCCGACCCAGGGATTGAACCCATGTCTCCTGCATTGGCAGGCAGATTCTTTACCAGTGGGCCACCTGGGGAGCCCACATTTAACTAAGAGGGATGTAAATGAAAATGGACCATGAGTGGCTTCTAGATACCCTGATCTTGCTCCAGAAGGTCAAGTAAGTTTGTATCAACCTTAAAAACATCTAGAATCATCAATAGGTTAAACAAAGTGTGGTAAGGGAACCCAGTAGGATGTTAGTCAGGTTTGTTTCGAGATTTTTTTTTTTTTTTTGGATGTGGACCATTTTTTGTCTTTACTGAATTTGTTACAATATTGCTTCTGTTTTATGTTTTGGTGTTTTGGTCATGAGGCAGGTGAGGTCTGAGCTCCCTGACCAGAGATCAAACCTGTTCCCTCTGTGTTGGAAGGGGAAATTTAAACCACTGGAGCAACAGGAAATTCCCCTGTTCAGTCTTGAGAAGAAGGAAACTCTGACGTCTGCCACAGCACACGTGCACCTTAAGGACACTGCTAAGAGAATGAGCCCGCCACAAGAAGACAAATACGCATGACCCCACTTACGTGGGGTACTTGCGCTTCCCAGGCAGAGCTAGTGGTGAAGAACCTGTCTGCCAATGCAGGAGACATAAGAGACATGGGTTTGATCCCTAGGTCAGGAAGATCCCCTGGAGAAGGAAATGGCAACCCACTCCAGTATTCTTGTCTGGAGAATCCCATGGACAGAGGAGACAGGTGGGCTACAGTCCATGGGGTGGCAAAGAGTTGGACAGAACTGAAGCAACCTAGCAGGCACACACATGAGGTACTCAGAGTAATCAAATTTGTAGAGATAGAAAGGAGACTGGTGGTTGCCAGGGACTTGGGACAGGAGGTTGGGAAGTTGTTGTTTAAAGAGTACAGAAGTTCAGTTTTGTCACATGAAGAGTGCTGGAGATTGACTGCACAACACGAATGTACTTAATACCACTGACCTGTGCACATAAAAATGGTTAGGATGGTAAATTTTTTATGTATTTGCCACCATCATAACAAAAAAAAATCAACTGGTAAAATGAATGCTATGGAACCTTGTTGTTAGAAAACAAATCTAATTATTGATAAGTTAGATGTTACACTAGATGACCTTTCACCCAAGATGCTTAAAAATTTGAGAATAGCTATTATCCACTATTTTTCTCCCATTCATGGTACACATGGAAAATCATTCTATTTTGGCATATGGGGGTGGGCTTCCCAGGTGTCACAGTGGTAAAGAATCTACCTGCCAATGCAAGATACTCCCATTCAATCCCTGGGTCAGGAAGATCTCCTGGAGAAGGAAATGGCAACCCACTCCAGTATTCTTGCCTCAAAGATCCCATGGACAGAGGAGCCTGGGGGTGGCTACAGTCAATGGGGTCGCAGAGTCAGACATAACAGGGTGAGTGAGCACAGTACACGTGAGGGTAACTGGAAGGGCCTGCTGGTAGCTGAGGGTGGTCTGGGGCTTCCCAGGGTCCCAGAACCCAACCAGCTCACCAGGTGCTGGCCCTCTCTGCCCTCCAGTCACCCTTTCACACACACATACTGGGGAGCCCATACCCACTAGGTCTGTTCACATGGTTGCTCACACTATTGTCTGTTCACATGTTTGGAATCAGTGGCTTGATTCCAAAGCTGACAAAGCATGTGGCGTAACCTGCAGTCTGAAAAGATGGAGCAGTTTTGCTTGGGTGGTTGTTTTGTAGCTGACTTTTACCTGGAAAGCCTTGAACACCACACGATGTGTACTTCATAGCAGTGACTAGCTGCTATTAGAGGGTCCTCAGATGTTAGTGGAGAGACTAGATTGAAAATAAGAATGCTTGGGGCTGGTGCTCGGGGATGATCCAGAGAGATGATATGGGGTGGGAGGTGGGAGGTGGGTTCATGTTTGGGAACTCATGTACACCCGTGGTAGATTCATGTCAATGTATGGCAAAACCAATACAGTATTGTAAAGTAAAATAAAGTTAAAAAAAAAAGTTGAAAAAAATCATACAAACAAAAAAAAAAGAAAATAAGAACAAGTGTTAGTTGTTTACTAAAGTAGATAAACCACAATTACCAGGCCCTGAGACATTATATTTAGGGTTCACTATTACTTTTGGATATAAATATAAATATTAGTTGATTTCAGAAAAATTATTTCTTCTCCCTATCCAACCAGCCACAAATTCTATTGAAATAACTTATTCTAACCTGGAGTGAGTATTTTCTGAAGCTTTAATAACAAGGCAAATGGGTGCTCCAAGTAGGGCATTGGCATTGTTCTATATATCACTACATATTACATTACATTTGTGTGTGTGCTCAGTCCTTCAGTCGTGTCCGACTCTTTCCAACCCCATGGACTGTAGCCCTCCGGGCTCCTCTGCCCATGGGATTTTCCAGGCAAGAATACTGGAGTAGGTTGACATTTCCTCCTCCACAGGATCTTCTGGACCAGGGAGAGAACCTGTATCCTCTATGTGTCTGGCATTGCAGGTGGGCTCTTTACCACTTAATTCCAAAACAAAGAAAAAGTTCTCTGTATCTTAGACCAAATGTTGCCTCTGTCACTCTTAGAATCCATCTTGGCTTTATGAAGTGACAATTTAGGTAAAAATGTTTCTGATGGTTTTTCTGGAAAGTGACATTGTGGCAGACTAAAGGTGATAAGTGGTCTTTGGGAAGTTGGGTTGATTCTCCCTCCTTTGGCCTGCATGGACTCTGGGATTTGTTTGATTAGAAATGATGCTCATTATAGAAGGCTTGGTTTGAAGAAGCTTTGCTCACATTGAACTCTTGCTTTCTGCATACAGTAAATTAAGTCTATCTGTGAGCTTGGGCAATTTTGTCTAATTCAAAACTAAAACCAAAAAAAAAAAATTCAGGTATTTCTGAAAAAGCTAGGCAAATAAGGAGAATAGCACAGGTGGAGTTAATCTGAGCTAAATATGAGACAGTTCATCCAAAGAAAGTTCAAATAATACTTAACTGAGGGCATAAATGATTAATACCTTATGTTTATATTTTATTTCTTTCCATTCTGGTCACAATCCTCAAGAATTCTCAAAAGCATTTGAAAGTTGAAAGAATCTTCAAAGACCTGATCAACACTGATTTCCTGTTTTGGGAGAAATAAGTAGGCTTCTAAGTCTGCTTGTGGTTGTTATAATCAAATGATAACAGGAGTTTTGGGGGATGACTATAAGATTATGATAGTAACCAAGAGGGTGACTTTATTTTTCATCAAGTTCCAAATCATTTAAAAAGTACACAGTCCTTAAGATGTAAACAAATTTTAGCAAAAGGAAAAGGAATAATCCCTACTTCATATATAGTAGTGAGCAAAGCAAGGCGACCTTGAATAAACAGATGGTAGATGCACTATAATTTATTATGTTGTATAACATTTTACAGGATTGGGTGGTTTGTCTAAGGTCTCTTAGTGGTGAATAAAGATGGTAAGTGGTGAAGAAAGACTAGGATTCAGGTTGTAGTCATAAAACTGTAGACCACACAACTCCTATGGAAACACACAGGAGACATGTACATTTGAGAAATACACCACATCAAACATGTAATCCAGTGAGCTCATTGCCACATATTAACCTACAGAACTTAACTGGAAAGCTGATTGCAGCATCTGAAATCATGGGGGATATTGTTTTTGTTGGCTGCTTAGCTGAAGTGCAGAGAAAGCAAGAACTTTCTCCATGTGCCAGCCTCCGGTTCACATTCAGTTCATCTTATATGGGACACATACTAGGTTCTATAGGTGTTAAAAACCACCTATCTCAAATAAAACAGGAGGATCCAAAGTTATTTCTATTGAGATTGATTTAGTATTATTTTATTCTCTTTGTCTTGGTTCACTTTGATATGGCAAACTTTTCAAAGCCTACAAATAATAGGCTGACACAAAGAGGTAAACTCCTAACTGTATCTATGAAGGACAAAGAAATCTCAGTAGAGGTGAAGTGTGCACTTGTGTGTATGTTAGAAAGCTCAGAGATGGCAAGAACTGGCCCCGAAGAATCATAAAACCTCCAAAATCAACAGGCGCTACAAGAGGTTACAGACAGAACCTACTCAACTCTGAACCCAATAGCCAAGATCAAGGCCATTTACTGATAAGAGGAGACCTTGAACAGTATTTATTAAGGCCCCCTCCTTTTTTAAAGCACTATAGCTATTTGGGAACACCAAAACCAAACTGCATTTGCATGTAGCCTTGACCCTGTGTGTGCTGTTCTTCTTATGTTTATGCTGAGGGAGTCCTCTATTCTTAGGTCTATGAACTCAAGGTAAATGCCATTAAAAATTAACTGAGATACTATGACCACACTTTCATGATCATCCAAACCATTATGTAATGATGGGCAGCATGTTTTTCATGACCTCTAAGGAAGGCAAACCTGACTGAATTAACTGTCTACCAATTTCCAGTGAGGGCTTCCACGGGTCCAGCTGAGGGGTTAAGTTTAGGATTAGAGACAGAAAAGAGGTGATTTGCTCCACTTACTAGAGAGAGAATTTGGAGTTCCAGGGAGCACTGACCTCCAAACAGGGAGCACAGAGCTGGCCTGATGGCCTGAGTCAGAAAGTGCGACATGGAGCGAGGTGGCCACAGAAAAACCCCTAGGGATGGACGGGGGAAAGAGCTTTGAAAATAGTTGTTGAATGTTCGACTGAGGTTGTTTGTGTGGCTGAAAGATTCCATTCTCCTTTCCCTGCAGTCTCCTTTTACTGGTGCTGGCTGAGGCAGAAAGAAGACCTTGTGTGGGGAGTTTTGTTTTTGCTGAGCTTTGATATTCTGGGAGGCTTGGGTGGGTGAGGAAACCACTGTCTAATCTGACATCTGTGTCAATGCAGTATGGGACAGAAACCTCAAGTGTGGGGCGGCGGGGTGCCTGTGCATCAATCCAACCAGTTAAATGAAAGAAAGAAGACTCTTGAGAGTCCATTAGACTGCAAGTAGATCAAACTAGTCAATCCTAAAGGAAATCAACCCTGAATAGTCACTGGAAGGATTGATGCTGAAGCTGAAGCTCCAATACTTTGCCCACCCGATGCAAACAGCTGACTCATGGGAAAAGATCCTGATGCCGGAAAAGACTGCGGGCAGGAGGAGAAGGGGATGACAGAGGATGAGACGGCTGCAAGGCATCGCAGACTCCATGAACATGAGTTTGAGCAAACTCTGTTTGTGAAGATAGTGAAGAGACGAGGAAGCCTGGTGTGCTGTTCATGGGGTACCAGAGAGTTGGACACAACTTAGAGACTGAAGGGCAATGACAGATTATCTTGACACAACTTTTAATTTTCTCACCCTTGGGAGACATTATCAGCTTATATTTAAATTTGTAGATGAATACACAAAAGCTCAGAGTCACTTTTCCTGGGCCACTTAGGGATTAAACGGAGTCATTTTTCCAGGGCCATGTATGCATGCTCAGTGTCAGACTCTTTGTGGCCCCATGGACTGAAGCCTGCCAGGCTCCTCTGTCCGCGGAATTTTCCAGGCAAGAATACTAGCCACTTAGTGGTTAAACTGAGATCTGGTTCCAGAGTGATGTTTATCCCACCAGGCTCATGCAGGTGACATGGACCCCCAGAACTGTCATAAAGCATACTTACTCATACTAGGGGCGGGGAGAACCTCTGCTGACTTACATTCTAAAAAGCTTGGATTGCCATGTATTAGTTACTCTATATATTGATCTGTATATTCAGATCCCTAAGGAAATAGATAGGAGATTTAAAAGGAATGAATGACCTTTGCCCTGTTGTTATTTTCATTTTATCTGTCAATAAGAGTCAGTCTTCTTGGGTGAATTGCCTCCAGAAAATAGAATGCTTCTGGTTCTTGTAACAGAGATTGTAGGAACTAGAAAGTAAATATGATGAAAACATGGAAAAGAATTCATTATGTGCAAATAAGGGACAAGTAGGTTGTGATCAAGGGGTTTCCAGGTGGCTCAGTGGTAAAGAATCTACTTGCAATGCAGGAGATGGGGGTTTGATCCCTGGGTCGGGAAGATCCCCTAGAGAAGGAGAAATGGCAACCCACTCTTAGTATTCTGGCCTGGAGAATCCCATGGGCAGAGGAGCCTAATGGAATACAGTCCATGGGGTTGCAGAGTTGGACATGACTGAGTGACTAAACAACAACAAGGTTGTAATCAAATGAGAGAGTTCAGTAAGTTACTGGGAAACTAAAAAAGCCAGCTGAATATAAATTGTTACAGGTGAGACCAGACACTAAGCACGGGCAGCTGAAGAATCTTGAGCAGTGGCGATCACAAGGATAGCGGATTTGGGGTTTAGAAAAAGGAGGTTAAAGGAGACCTTATCATGGCTGTTTCTGACAACCGGGGGTGACAAAGTCAGAGCTGGAATTGGAGAACTGGAGGGTGGACACAGAAGCAACTCAGGGGCCAGCAGAGTACGTCAGGGGCAAAGTGAGCTCTGACTCCACGGAAGAGTGAGATACAGGAGGTATGGAGATAGCAGAGGTGTGGGGACATTGACGAGAAAGTGGCCTCCCTTTTATCTCTTTGATGAGAGAGCAAGAGAGAGGCAAAGAGGGGGTGAGTGGGAGGAAAGGGAGGAAGGAAGAAAAGAGAAAGAAGATGGAAAGAAAGAAAAAAGGAAGGAAGGAAGGATGGATTATCTTAAGAAATAAACAGCTAAAGGAGGTTATGAATTGTCAATAATAAAATGATACTAACCTAACAGTCACAAAGTGACCAAGTGGCAGGGGCTTTGAATATTTTAGCGACAAAAAAGTTAAGAGAAGGGGATAATTATGTCATCAAAGTACTCAATGGCACAGAGAGAGAGATAACAAGGGATAATTTCACGCTGAGTGTTCCTAGTACAGAGAAAATGAAAGAATAACGAGTGAAAATGATGAAATCAAGTGAAAGCTAAAAATAGTAAGGAACAATGAAGAGATTTTTAAAAAATGTAAATAGAAAAAAATAGGTTGAGCATCGGGAAGGAGGTGGCACAGTAGCTCATTGTTAAACTGTTGTTGTTGTTCAGTTGGTAAGTTGTGTCCACCGCTTTGTGACCCCATGGACTGCAGCATGCCAGGCTCCTCTGTCCTTCACTATCTTCCGGAGTCTGCTCAAATTCATGTTAAATGGTGCATGATCCCATATAACTCCTATTGCCCATCAAAGGTAGGTATAGCATACAAGGTAACCAAGACGTGGAGTCTGAATGCCTTGGCCAGCTGGTCAATGCTGAGGTCAGAGGTCATACCCAGGCCTATCTCCAAACCTGAACTTCACTATCCTTAGCCTTTTTGTATTAATGAGCATGAACATTCTTGGACGGCTTCAGCACACATTAAATATGTATCTTTTTACATAGCTAAAAACATGATCTCATATCACAAAATTATCACTTCAACATACCCAGTCCATATTTCACAAGTCGCCCTCAAAATATGATAGGTCTGGTCTATCCAAATCAGGATCCAGTCTGAGTTACACCAGCCTAGCTGCATTCCTTTCTTCTATAATCTAGAAGAGTCCTTTTTTTTTTTTTTTTTTTTTTCTGTCTTGTAAAATATTTCATCTGGGCTTGTCTGATTACTTCTTTGTGGTAGGCTTTAACTTCTTCTATGTACTTCCTGTAGACCAAAAGTTACATTTGAAGGCTTGACAGATTCAAGGTAAATCTTTCAGTTGAGAATACATACCAGGAGATGTGCAGACTGCAGGCAGTCTACCAGGGGATGCACAGTACCTGGCTATCCACCAGGACAGGTGCCAAGTCTGGCCACTGAATTAGTGTACAGATTGCTGTATTCTTTTTAAATTTCCATCATTATTATTTTAAATCTTTATTTTTTTGACTGTGCTGGGTCTTCGTTGCTGGGCCGGGCTTTACCGAGTTGCAGCAAGCAGGGGTCACTCTTCACTGTGGTGCCTGAGCTTCTCACTGTGGTGGCTTCTCCTGTTACGGAGCACGGGCTCTTGCCACATGGGCTTGGCAGCTGTGGTTTGTGGGCTTAGTTGCCTCAGGGCATGTGGCATCTTCCCAGACCAGGGATTGAACCAGTGTCCCTTGCATTGGCAGGCAGATTCTCAACCACTGGACCACCAGGGAAGTCCTGACCTTATTCTTCATATTGTATGATTTTAGCCTCACTCCTTTTTCTCTGTTGTACAGTTAAGATCTCCTCCTTTAATGAATGTAATCTTTTTTGATGTTACTCGGGCAAGGCACACACAAAATTCACTTCGCCATCCACCTATCATCTAATAATTTTAATACCAATTGATAATCCTTGTTTGAGCCAGTGATTTCACAGGGGACTGCGAAACGATGATTTTACTTTTCTATTTATCACCATCGAGCTCTATTAGCTGGTATTCTTCTTTAGGTACAGCTTTCACTATCAACTAGGGCTACTGGTTTTGAGATATAATGGTCTTCCTGGAAATGCAGAATAAATGCGTTAAGTTTTCAAAGGAAGGGGTTGGTTTAATAGCTACATCAAACGGTGACAACGGGATTTTAGTGACTCATTTGATAACTGCAAAAGACTTATGGATTTTCATGAACTCAGTGTTTTTCAGTTACCTATGATCTTAACAATTTGGCTCAAATGGGGGCAAATTAGGCTGGAGAGAACTACAGCAACCTGGCTTTTGTGCCGTTTTGACAGAATGCCGTCAGTCTTTTAAAGCTTCTTCACTTTTTGCCCCCAGATAAACTGGGCTCATCTTGTACTTCCCTTTGCCTCAATTGGAGGCAGTCGTTTCTTCAGGGGGCTCTGGAATAATATGAGAGATCAAAATTTGGGCTAGAAATAGTGAGCAGTTTTGCCCTTCCTAACTAAACTGTAATCCTACGGCAAATCTCTTCTAACTTGACATTTTTCTTATCATGAATTTTTTCACATCATTCTTTGTAATTCTGCCACTCATGTCTCTGTTAGCGGCCTTATGTTTTACAAAGGGGCATGCACAGTTTTATAAGTGGGAAAGATCAAAATAGAATTCACCATTGTAAGAGCTGGTGACTGCAGATAGAAAAGAGTAATCAGAATTTAGCTACAGAAAACAGGAGGGGCGATGGCATGGGTTAAAAAACAACAACAGGAAAAAGAGTTAAGAGAGTTTATGGCAGTGCATTACAACAGAGAATGTCTTGGTGGGAGAGTTGAGACCCTTCAGCTCAGTTCAGTTACTCAGTCTCCGACTCTCTGCAACCCCATGCACTGCAGCATGCCAGGCTTCCCCGTCCATCACCAACTCCCAGAGCTTACTCTGACTCATGTCAATAGAGTTAGTAATACCATCCAACCATCTTATCCTCTGTTTCCTCCTGCCTTTTCCTCCTGCCTTTAATCTTTCCCAGCCTCAGCGTCTTTTCAAATGAGTCAGTTCTTTGCATCAGGTGGCCAAAGTACTGGAGATTCAGCTTTAGCATCAGTCCTTTCAATGAATATTCAGGACTGATTTCTTTTAGGATTGACTGGTTTGATCTCCTTGCAATTCTTGGGACTCTCAAGAGTCTTCTCCAAAACCACAGTTCAAAAGCATCAATTCTTCGGCGCTCAGTTCTCTTTATAGTCCAACTCTCACATCCATCTATGACTACTGGAAAACCCATAGCTTTGACTAGATGGACTTTGTTGGCAAAGTAATGTCTCTGTTTTTTAATATGCTGTCTAGGTTGGTCATAGCTTTTCTTCCAAGGAGCAAGCATCTTTTAATTTCATGGCTGCAGTCACCATCTGCAGTGATTTGAGAGCCCAAATAAAATGAAGCCTCTCACTCTTTCCATTGTTTCCCCATCTATTTGCCATGAAGTGATGGGACCAGATGCCATGATCTTAGTTTTTTGAATGTTGAGTTTGAATGTTGAGACCCTTAGTGGGGCATTTTAAATGCTTTCCAGGGAGAACAGTCAGTAGGCAAGACGCCAGTAATGGACATCTAGGTCATGTTTAATGGGCAATATTGCACTGAAAAGCCCCAAGGCCCAATACATTTTGACACTAGCAGCATTTTTACGATTTAACATTGTTACATCTCTAACACCACTAATTATCTCTAGCCAAGTATTCCTGATCTGTGGGGCTTCCCTGGCGGCTCAGATGGTAAAGAATCTGCCCGTAATGTGGGAGACCCAGGTTTGATCCCTGGGTCAGGAAGATCCCCTGGAGAAGGGAATGGCAACCCACTCTAGTATTCTTGCCTGGAAAATTCTATGGACAGGGGAGCCTGGTGGGCTATAGTCCACAGGGTCTCAAAGAGCTGGACACGACTGAGTGACTAGCACACATTCCTCGTCTATAACGTGAAAGTCATAAAAGAGCAGCGCTAAATGATATTGATGCTTGGGTGATTTCTAGTTCTTAAACAACTAACTTTCATCCTCTCTTTATTAAAAAGTCAACTCACTATGTTATACACCTGAAACTAGTATCTGTTGTAAGTCATCTACACTTCAGTAAATAAACCAAGAACCAACCAGCTAAGGCAAAGATAACAATGATTCTTTCCCAGGGTCCACACGCCCCCTGGTGAAGATAATAGTAAGTAATGAGATTCCCACACAGATGTCCTAATGTTACCTTGGCAAAGGTAACTAGGAGATTTTACTATCAGTAAGTAAAGATTAACAGGGCCTGTGGCCTTAGATATTTATGCCAGATGATGACATATGAAAACATTTTTTTCTTCACTCACTGTCTGACCCCTCGTGGCTTCTCTCTGTACGTACACAGAGGAAGAAATGCCGGCTTCCTCCTCTGACATCCAGGGCTGCTAATTTTAAGACTGGAGTCATCTCGTGAAAAAAGTTAAAACTGGAATCAACAAGAGAATTTTTGATATTGTTGAATGCTGTCAGACAATGATACCTACTGTGGCAAACACTGTGTCTTTGCCCCATGTTTTAATATACTAGATTTTTTAAAGGTTGCATCAAGAACTTTTCAGAGTTCTAGATTTAGTCATCTTTTTGGCTCTTTCAAGATAGTCTGGCTTATAGTTGCATAAGAATACTAGATTCTTGCACTAGATCAATGTAAAAAAGAATTTGATATTTATATCTACAGTTTAAAACACAACATAATATTTTTCTAGAAATTGTGTCAGACTCTTAAATTGCCTGCTTTTTCTGTTACATTATTCCTTTTTAAAATTAATTTTAACTGGAGGCTAATTACAATATTGTAGTGGTTTTGCCATACATTGACATGAATCAGCCATGGGTGTACATGTGTTCCCCATCCTGAACCCCCCTCCCACCTCCCTCCCCATCCCATCCCTCTGGGTCATCCCAGGGCACCAGCCCTGAGCACCCTGTCTCATGCATCGAACCTGGACTGGTGATCTGTTTCCTGATGTAATAAAACTGTTGGGAAGATGGCAAACATTGAGGAAAATAAAGCACTGAACTTCATTAGAATACTTCACACAAGAAATTAAATGGAATCAAAATTACCAAATTGTCAAAATTAACATTTCACCTGAGGATGTTTCTGGTGGTAAAACTAAATACAAGTTATCATGTTAGCTGAATATTCTTTAGAATATTACTTCATATGCTGAGGATTAAGTGCTAAGTACTCGCACTTTTGCATACACTGAAATGCAATTATTTAGGTAAAATCTTAGCTTAGATTGGACAACCATCCATTTAAAAGTGGAGTTAGGGGTCCTATTTGTTAAGTATGAAACAATAGGCTTGTCATAAAGTATAAAAATCTCTAGAAATGTAAACACTGCTTGTGATTTTACTTTCATTAATAGATTAAGGGGGATCTTCGTTTAAAAAATAACTTAGAGGAAGAAAAATTACTTTGTGAACCGCCCAGTGGTCCTTTGCACCTGGGGAGATGAAACCAAATGAATTACGTGCCACATACTCACCAAGGCATGGCTGTGACTTGAAATCAAATATAGCCTTTTTGATATTTTCATTACATCTGAAACCAAAGATTAAGAAGCCTATGGATACTGTTGCGTTAAAAGTCATTTCTTATTGCTAACACAGCACACAAAGAACCCACTTGCCTTAGCTTTAGTGCCATTTCTCATGTCAAATATACTTAAGATTTTGTATTTAGGTTAAAAAAAGAGAAACTTTGGCAAATTAAATCAGCACTTGTTAAGCATTTCAACTTACACAAAAGGCTTCCATTTAGGAATATTAAAATTAAGAGACTTTTATAACATCATTTCTTTCTGAGAAATAGTTTTAAGAACATTGAAACTCATACATGTTTGCAGAGATCACCCTTGTGTGTTTATAAAGGTAATTTGGAAATCTGTAACTCTGGGTCATTTCTGCCTTCTTTGCTTGCGTGGAAGATTGGGTAATGGGGTTAATTTGGAGAACAAGCACGATGTAAAATGACTAGTGAGTTTTCTTTGTAAGTTCAGCCAAATTGAGAGCATAGCCAAAGTCAACAGCTCCTCAAACCAGGTTGATTTCAAAGGCACAAGTGATGTGTGGCTAAGGCCTCTGGTGTCATCTGATTTTTGGCAGCTTTCCAGTTAATTTGAGTGTTGCCACATATTTTAGCCCACTCCTAATTTATTGTGATTAAATTTCATTACAACAACTTTCATGTTTTGGGGGAATCAGTATTAATGTAACACATGAGGATGGAGTATTACATCAAAAATAAAATGTCAATGGCTAAACATTTTAAATAAATTATGTGATGTTAGTAAAATAAATAGCTATTATAAGGCTAGCAACATTTTAATTCTGATATGAAGAGTGACCAGTGCAGCTGTGAGTAAGCAAACAGAACTGAGCCTGTTGAGGGAGTCCCACCAAGTGTTTATAGAACAGTGTTTTTCCTTATCTCAAGACTTCTAGAATCACAGTCTGCTACTTAGATTCAGACAACTCCAGGCACCTCACCTCCTGCAGGTTCTCAGAAGTGAATTCTTCAGCCCAGTTTGACCTAGGGAACTGCCCGGACCACTTGCTCACAGGTATAGGTGCTCCCACTCTGGTATTAGCGGAGTGAAGGTATGAGTCAAGGCCACCATTTCAGAAAACGGCAACCCACTCCAGCATTCTTGCCTGGAGAATCCCATGGACAGAGGAGCCTGGTAGGCTACAGTCCATGATATCGCAGTTGGACATGACAAAGCAAAGAACACTTTCTTTTTCCTTTAAACCCAAACAAAATGTACAAATATTTCCTATCACCAGTATCGACTATATTGGCACTACTAGGAATTTCTCCTTTTTAAAACATTAATGCATGCTTTTCCCATGTTCAGAGAGTCCCATTCTTAATTCACTGATTTATTACTTATGAACCACCTTCAGTGAGACTCCTAAATTTAAGCTATTGCTCTAGGTTTAAGGACACAGCAGTAAATAAGAAAAACCCCTGCTGCTCACAAACTCACATTCTGAGAATCCAGGGTTATAAAGCTAACTTTTAAGGAGATCCATGAAATGGAGGCCGCCTCAGGGATAGCCAATGTCACAAATCTAAACCTCATAGCTTGCTTTTATGGGAAACACTTGAGAAGGAATCTTGACATATGCCAACCACAATCCTCAATTCAGCTTCAGTGAGCTCACCTCACCCTAGAAGATGGTATCTGCCAGCCTTGTAAGGAAGCCCCCAGCTCCTAACCAGCTTGCCCCTAATTCCCCATCACTGCTTGCGGGGCCTTGTACTCCCCAACATGGATCGTTTTCTCTTGGATAACAGACATCACACTCATCACTAAGTTGTTTTGGTTTTATAATTTGACAGAGGGAACGAACAGGAAAGATTGTCTGAATCTTAGAAGTTGGGGGTACAAAATTAAATAAATGGGACAAAAATCACTGGTATTGGCTCCCCAGGTACATCAGTAAAGAATCCACAACAATGCAGGAGGCACAAAAGCCTCAGGTTCCATCCCTGGGTCGGAAAGACCCCCTGGAGGAGATGGCAACCCACTCCAGTATGCTTGCCTGGAGAATCCCATGGACAGAGGAGACTGGCGGGCTACAGTCCATGGAGTGCCAAAGAGTTGGATTCGACTGAGCATGATCACACACAACGCTAATAGTAGCAGGGTAGTGGGAGTGAGAGAGACAAGGGGATGATTTTAGGTTGAAGCTTTAGGTGTGGGGCTCTCTGGAGAAAAATCATATTTAAGCTGAAGTCTGAGTCCATATAGTCAAAGCTATGGTTTTTCCAGTAGTCATGTACGGATGTGAGAGTTGGACCATAAAGAAGGCTGAAGGCCAAAGAATCGATGCCTTTGAACTGTGGTGCTGTTGAAGACTCTTGAGTTCCTTGGATTGCAAGGAGATCAAAGCAGTCAATCCTAAAGGGAATCAACCCTGAATATTCACTGGAAAGGCTGATGCTGAAGCTGAAGCTCTAGTACTTTGGCCACCTGATGGGGAGCGTTGACTCACTGGAAAACACCCTGATGCTGGGAAAGATCGAGGGCAAAAGGAGAAGAGGGTGGCAGATGATGAGATGGTTAGACAGCATGAATTTAAGTTAACGCCTCAATGGACATGAATTTAAGCAAACTTCAGGAGATAGTGGAGGACAGGGGAGCCTGGCATGCTGCACTCTATGAGGCTGCAGAGTTGGACATGACTTAGTGACCGAGCAACAACAACTGAGTGACACTGTAACAGCGTGACACTGACAGGCCATACGCAGCATTCTGCCTTCCAAGTACAGAATTCTGCTCTGAGCGAGCCCTCACTACGTGTCAGACCCGAGTAGTTACCTCCTACGTATGCAGCCTTATCGCCAATGACTCACACACATGCTTCACATTAAAGAATATACAGTCAGGGGCTTCCCGGGTGGCCCCGCGGCCAAGACTGTGCTCCCAGTGCATGGAGCCTGGGTTCGATCCCTGGTCAGGGAACTTGATCTCATATGCTGCAACTAAGAGCTCACATGCTGCAACTAAGACCCCATGCAGTCAAATAAATAAATTTTTGAAAAAGACTATAAAGTCAATTAGTTTGAGTAGTCACAGGACACCGATGGACACAATACTTCAAACAGTTAACATTTACTGATTTACTAACATTATTAACATTTATGATAAGTTTTCAAAGGAAAAAGAACTTCTCAGCCTTCGGGTTTTTATCATGTATTTACAACATACCAATATAAAACTTTCATTTGCATATAATTTCACTACATGAATAAAAGTGACCACTTCACCTCAGGGAATGTTAAATCTGACATTCATAGGAAGGATGCACATTTCTTTCTAAACGATGTTACTTCACCCTGCTCCCTCCTGGGTTCAAAAGCCCAGACTCAGTTAAAAATTCCAGGTTGGAGGCACTTCCAAGCCTACTGATGTTGTGAATATTTGTAGCATTCATAGTTGCTACCTCCTAATCAACACAGACTCCGACAGGAAACCAAAACATACTTCCTACCATTCTTGATCCTATGATTAAAAATGGTATCTGTTAACAATATAAGAAACTAGCCTTTCCCACAGATGAAAAAATGAAAAACAAAGCAGGAAAGACATTAAAAACACAAACTACCATGTAGGAACTTTAATAATTAACAAAGTTCTGAAAAGGACACTGAAAGGTGCCCTGTGCGGACAAAGAAAATACAAACCAAAAAGCAGACATGAAGGCATAAAGTCAAAGGACATTCACTCATTTTAAGAACTCTTTTATCCCAAACGTTCCAGTAAGGAAAGTCACTGTTGTAGGTACACCTGTGTTGACATCTACACAAATAAACAGCAGGGCTGAGCAAATTTACACCCAAGGAAGGAAGAGGCAGAAGAGAATCTCTGGAGGGAAAAAAACCCAGCTGCCCCACATCTTTAATCTCATGGGCCTCGTTTATTGTAGCCTAACACACATACCTTCACTCAGGAGAAGTGCCCACTAAAAATTGTCGCTGGCTACCTGGCTTTACAAGGATAAAGTCAGTGGCCACTGCAGCCACTGACCTTCAATAGCCACTGAAAGGAGTTAGGGTGGAGATCAGGACTGAGGCAACTGCAGTCCAGGAAAAACTGGCAGGAAGGCCTTCGGATAGTTATTTTCAAAATAACATGTTAGAAACCCAAAGGCTTGCATCTCTTCCTATCTGGGGCTCGCATCTCCTCCTATCTGGAAAAGCACTAAACTCATGAACAGTGACACATGCCCATGACTAGCAGCAAGCCTCTGCCAAAATACATGCTTGACTGTACGTAACCCCCTAAAACCATACACACACTGACCTTAACCCCTTCCACTAAAACCATATACAGATCTTAATCCCCTTCACCAAAATCACATATACACTGACCTTACATATACACCATATATATATATACCCCACATATACACCAAAATCACATATACACATTCATCAGAGCTGAGGTGCTGCCTCCCAGCTATAGTGATTTTGCCCTAAGTATGTAACTCTCATGTTGTGCTTTTTCAGTTGACAGAAGTCAATTAAAACCTATCACATTGCTGACTGTGATGTCTCTTGTGCGTGTGCTGTCCTGTCTGACTCGTGCGACCCCACGGACAGTAACCCACCAGGATCCTCTATCCATGGGATTCTCCAAGCAAGATTACTGGAGTGGGTTACCACTTCCTCCTCCAGGGGTTCTTCCCAACCCAGGGACTGAACCCCCATCTCCTGCGTCTTCTGCATTGCAGGCGGATTCTTTACCTACTGAGACATCAGGGAAGCCCCTGTGACGTCTCTAAGTCCATGCTAGTAAGCTGGTAATTATTTCCAAAGAAAGCAAGAAATGCTGTGATCTGCACTTATTTCCATCTTTCCTGTAGCTCTTCTCTGAGTGGCCTAAGAAGTCATCTGAAACCACCTAGTCAGGACTCAGGAAATTTTAAGGTTGTAGCTTTTCAGAATGACTGAAGGTCTCTGCTACACATTTTGTGAAAAAACAAAATTCAAATGAATACATTGCAAAAATTTTGTGAGTTTTACTGAGTAATTGACGAATGGGCACCAGCTAATCTAGCAAACAGAAAGGAGCTCCTAGAAGCTGTTGAAACTGAGGAGTTTTTTAGGCAGAAGAGGGAGGGAACAGGAAGCTAACACTAGGCAAAAAAGTTATGGTAAGGTCACTTTCTTGAGGGGGCCAGCAGGGTTTATCAGACAGATGACCCGTTTAGTGTTGATCAGATTATCGAAAGACTGATTTAAGATTCCATTTCTGGGAGGGCCTCTGCTGTAATTAAGTCAAGTCAACGTTTGGTGACAGGGGCCTTTATCATTTAGGGGTTCCATTATGGACTATACTCTTGTTTATAACAATACAGAAATATTTGTCTAGAAGAAAATAAACCATCAAGTTCAAACTTCCTAAAAAAAGCCATCCTCCCCTTTTCTTCAGAGACTTAAAGCACAGCTATAAATTCTAAAGAGGCCCAACTGTTAAGTATTAAACTAAGTAATTATAGCTAGTTGTTAGTTATGGGCCACATGAGTAATTTATACGTGCTGTACACACACACACGTATGCAACAGGGCTCCTTTTACTAATGTTTACTTGGAGTTAAAAGATACTTTAAGAGGATTACAGAAAATGTTTCTTAGCCTTTATGACAACACTGGACACATTTATTTGCATCACTGGCCAGGGACAAAAACTCTTAAGGGGAAATCCTGAGGCACTTTATCAACAACACATATCATGACAATGTTTTCAGAGGTCCACTGTGGCGAAAGTGAAGAAAAATCTGCAGTTTCTTTTGGTGGAATGAAAACTGCATCAGTGATGGGACAAACTCCTACAACTCAGATCCTCCTGCTCATCAAAAAGATGCATGTGAGAAATGTTACTGATGTGTAAAATACTCCATTAAGTCACCTGAATAAAACTGTACATCAAGGAAACTGTGAAAAGGCTTCTCGATGACTTCCAGTGAAAACATTCTTTATTGGTAAGCACACATTTAAAACTTTCTTGATTACACACATCATGCAAAACTGACGTCACACATGGTTGTTTATTGTTAACAATCTCTTCTAACGGAATTATAAATTTTAAAAAGTTACAGTGACCGCAACAGTAAAAAGAATTCAGGAGAACTCTGAAGAAAGCAAATGCTTTGTAGAACAGGTGAAAATAATTTTCACCCCTCTGGCTGTTTAGTTCTCCCTCCCAACGAGAATCTATTTTGGAAAACTATTATATACAAGAACGGCAGTCATTCATGTATGTGCACCTACAGGCACTCCACCTGATTAAAAGAAACTACAAGAATAAAACTTCAAATAATTTTACAGGTTTTCTCCGTTTTGTTAATCAAAAACAGGGCAATGCCCTTATTTAAAATGTTCACCTGTTGCAGATTATTATTTCCATATGGCTATGACTCTGCTCCTTGGAAGCGTAGCTTACACCCGGTAACCCTTCCCTGCAGAGACTGACTGAACCGTCACGTCTGCATTCTCCACGTTGTTTCCAACCAGCGGGAAGGAACTGAGCTTCCTATTCTGAGAAGTCTTAGGAATACGCTGCTTCTTTTATGACACTGAGCACAAGTTTTCTCTGCAGTGGTGAGGCCAACACTGGCAGGTGGGCAGGTCTGGGAGCCCTCCCACTGTCTGCCTCACATAGGCAAACTCAGCTCCTTGAAGTGAAGCCCCCAGTGAAACGTGACATCCAAAGCTCCTACTGGCACATGCAGGTCAACCTGCAGAGTGGAGTTTTCCAGAGACCAAGTGGGTGCTGCCGTTAACAAGGACACAGAAATGCAGGAGTGGCCTTGGACCTGGGCAGTGGGAAGAGGGTGGAAGAACTCAAAGGAGCGTGGCAGAGAGCCAAAGCACGTGGCAGAGAACAGCTATGTGGCTGTGCGGACAGGGTTACTGGAAAAAAGGATCTTTTAAAAAGTTCGGGAGGAAATGAGGCCTGTGCCGCAGGAAAATGAAGGAAGAGAGATTCCAGTGAATCAGTGGCAGGAAGCTTAGCATTGTGACTGCAGCTGTGTGGAAAGAAAGGGGCATGAGAGAATCTCAAGACTCTCAGCTGAAGAGATTTCTGAGTGGTGTGGCAAGGGGCAGCCTGCTTTCTTCTTGCTGATTATAGTCTAATGTGAGAAAAAATAGATTAAGTTGAGGGAAGGACTGTTAAAAAAAAAAAAAGGGAAACAGGACTTGACCTGGAAATCCTTAGCTTATGGCA
Organism: Capra hircus; assembly: GCF_001704415.2. Classification (NCBI taxonomy): domain Eukaryota; kingdom Metazoa; phylum Chordata; class Mammalia; order Artiodactyla; family Bovidae; genus Capra; species Capra hircus. The sequence continues at coordinate 57,452,687 of NC_030821.1, forward strand.
AAGACATTAAAATGCAAAGATTTACTTTTAGGTAGCTGAAGCTGAAACTCCAATACTCTGGCCACCTCATGCGAAGAGTTGACTCATTGGAAAAGACTCTAATGCTGGGAGGGATTGGGGGCAGGAGGAGAAGGGGACAACAGGGGATGAGATGGCTGGATGGCATCACCAACTTGATGGACATGAGTTTGAGTGAACTCCGGGAGTTGGTGATGACAGGGAGGCCTGGCGTGCTGCGATTCAGGGGGTCACAAAGAGTAGGACACAACTGAGCGACTGAACTGAGCTGAGGCCTGCTCTAGGGAAAGAGATGAGCCTGCGGCCTATGACCTTCTGCTTATACCTGAGAAAGAAAGAGAAGGTCACAGCCAGCCAGAAACAGCTGGATTACCTAGGAAAGCTCTGGAAGGAGCCTGTGGTCTAATGGAGTGAATCTCTGTACCATACACAGACGATCCACACGTCTCGAGAATGTTACATCAGCAGACACTGCTTTCTTAAAGAGGACAGAGACAACATGAAACAAAAAAACATGGCTCAGCCTCCTACAATTACACAGACATTACAAGCTGATAGAATTACTTGGCTGCAAATACCCACCACCTTTCATGAAAAAGGGGGGGGAGCGGGGAGAGGTCTCTGAGAGAAAGTCACACACCTAGAAAGGCTGCTGTGTCACAGAAGGTTGTTTCCAGGCCTTCAAGCCGAGTGTGGCTGGCTGAGCTTATGAAGTGCTTGGCACTGGCAGCTGCTCCTGCTTCCACCCCATTTTCTTTTTTTTTAAACAGGAATGTCTAGAACGGTTATTCTATGCCTGTTGCCATTATATAACTGGTTTTCTAGGTTCACAGATGCAGAGAAATTGTGTCCCAGGAATCACTCATACCAGATGTTCACTCACACTTGGTTTACATGATTTAAATGAGATTCGGGACATCTGAGTTCATGAGATCCAGGTAAAACTGCACTTTTAAGCTAGTGCTGCAGTGGGTTGAAGCTCTTGAGCACCTTTCAGGGTGGAATGTGGATCTTTGGGACAGAAGTGGATTGCAGTAGACAGAACGGCCTCCCAAAATGTTCATGTTCTAATCCGCAAGCCAATTAATTTGTCAGCCGATATGGTAGAAGACATTCTGCAGATGGGGTTAAGTCACACATTTGAGGCGAGATTATCCTAGAGTACCCAGGTAAAGCAAATGTAATCGCCAGGGCCCTTAGAAGAAAGGAGAATCAAAGCTGGAGGCAAAAGCCGTAAGGACAGAAGCCAAGATGAGGGGCTTGGCCACAGTGAAGGGATGGATGCCAGCTGAAGAGGCAAGAGATGAGCACTGGTGCACTGGAGGGAACCTGTGATCCATCACCTTTCACGATCAAAGGGACCTCAAGGATCCAGTTACTATGGAGACCTTACATGGGGAGAGCATCCAGGATCACCTGATAAACACAACAAACAGAGAATCTTTCCCAGCTGTTTTCAAAGAGATGTGATGACAGAGGAGTCAGAGGGATACAGTGTTGCTGGTTTTGGAGACGAAGAGAGGGGGCCACAGGCCCAGGCATGCAGGTGGCCGCTTGAAGCTGGTAAAGCAAGGACACACATCTCCCCGAGACCCTCCCAAGAGGAACGGTGCCCTGCTGATACCTGACTGTAGCCCAGTGAGGCCCATGTTGAGACCCAGAGAAATACAAGAAACCTGGGCTATTGTAAGCCACTATATCTGTAGTGATTTGTTACAGCAGCAATAAAAGACAAGCCAGGAGAGGTGACCAGAGATGAAATGGTGTTGGGAAGAATAAGCTCTTCTCTCACTCCTGCTGCATCCTCCCTCACTCAGCAAACATTTGGCTCCAGCAGAAACGCAGACATTGACGCTGGTGACTCTTCCGTTCTTTGATGGAAATCATTCTTCTGTTTCTGCCCTCGTTTGGTCTTGCAGTACAATACACTCTGGGTTGAACACTTACAACAGTGTTTAGTATACATGGTGGGTCCCCCAGAAACACTTGCTGAATGAATAAAAGGGGGTGATCAAGACAGGCGCTGCCAGGGACTGTAGTTACTCTCCTTTCAAGTGCAGTTGAACATACTCCTCCTCAAGAACTGCTGACCTTTATGTCTGTTTCTGGTTTATGATGGTCATAAAACACAAGGCGAAACTGTACTTTCTGACATGAGTAAAATAGCTAAGTCAGAAAGTAGAAAGGAATTATTTATCTTACTAGGAGAAATAACTACTATATGACCCAAGTATTTAAATATCAGAATATACACACACTTTCCAGTATATATTACAGAAAATATTTCAAAGTGTTTGATCAGATTTCTTAATGGCTGCTGATCAACGCAGCATCAAGAAACTTTAGTGCAAATTTTACCAAATTAATTTGTCAAAAATGGCATTTTGTTCATTTTCTGTGCAAACAAGTGCTGTTACATTAACTCTGAGCATGTATCAAATTGGTTTGCCTGAATATTTAAAAGCTATCAATGGAAGCCAGCCCTTTTGGCTAAAACTTCAAACATATGTTACCTTAAGATCTATTCCTAGTCCAAATTTGTCTGTCCTAAAGCTGGAAGATTGAAGAATTAAGTCAAAATTTACCTGTATAAATAAAAAAAATAATTTTTTACGCTCTTAAGTATTTTCCTCACTAATATGGCACATTACCACTCCTACATGCTACTACATAGGTAGGACAGTATCATTTTAGCTGCTGCAGTATCACAGTGTTAAGAATATCTGCTTCTTGTAGTGTCAGGCTTTCATCTGTTAGCACTTTGTTTGGAAACGAAGTCACGAGAATAAAGTCAAGAGTTGCAAATTCAGGACGAGACTGCACGATAAAGTCCCGGACATCCAGGATCCTGAAGAAATAAGATGAAAATAATTTGTGATATGGAAGTTTTATTGTCATTTAAGCTTTTTAGCTAAAATTAGATAATAATTAAAATAAATCACACGGTTCTAATCCTTATTTAAATGTGTTATAACCTTCTTTAATTTCAATGGATGGATTTATCTTGGCTTTCAGGTAAAACATGAGGATTAACTCTGGAGAGTACCTAACAGTTACTTTCATTGTAAATAGACACAATCTCCAGGTGAGTTGTTCTATCAAAGAAACATTAACAATGCTACTACACTGAACTACAAGGGCTGATTTTTTCATAGTATAAAATATCTTAGCAGCACATGATCCAGAAAAAGGTACCTCAGGTGAGCCTATGTCAATGTGAATCTGTACCTACAAAGAGTGTTTAAGAAAATTACTTTCATACAGACACAGTAACTCAACTAAGATCATAAATGTTATCTTAGTGGGACACAGTGAACAATAAAAATAATCTTATTAGCATAACAAATGAATGCTAAAATGACATTTAAAACTGTTTATTTGAAATACTTGATAACAGTACAGTTAAACTTTATTTACACTACAAATCTCTATGTAGATTATTAATCCTACAGGGTTAGGGCTTCTCTGATAGCTCAGTTGGTAAAGAATCCGCCTGCAATACAGGAGACCTGATAATACCTAGGTTGGCAGGATCTCCTGGAGAAGGGAAAGGCTATCCACTCCAGCATTCTGGCCTGGAGAAGTCCATGGACTTCTGTATAGTCAATGGGTCACAAAGAATAGGACACGACTGCGACTTCCACTTTCAATCAGGGTTATCATAAAATTTTAAAGGGGTAAAGTCCAAATAAGGTTTTACTAAAGCAAATCAAATCTGATTCAACTTTTCCTGGTTTTAGCAATAGCACAAAATGACAGCTTTTAACAATTTTCTTTATTTCTAAGTGGTATCTGTATTTGCATTAGTATTTGGACAGTTTACAGAGGATGTTTAAGTACTAATTGTTTGACTTCTTATTTCAAGTTTTTCTGTCAAAAACTTACTTCAAAAGTAAACCTAAGCCATTCCATATTTTTCCTGACTCAAGATGCACCCAGATTTACAAAGATGAGTCAGCCTGAGCTTACCTGTGTGTACTGTTGAACCTCTGTATCAAACGGCTCCCGTCTGCTAACCGGACCTGGATTTTGGTGGTTGGCATGGAATCGTCAATAAGAACCACTGCATTGAATAGTGACTTCTCCTCCTCTTCTGGGGAGGAAGGTGTACTGACTATTTCAGGTGTGAGGCTAAGGAAGAAGAATTAAAAGAACCAGAACGCAAATATGAACATGTAAGACGCACGACACACTGCAGACAGTAGAAGCACCACTCAGACCTCCAGCTGACTCTCTAGTCGTCCTGCCATCACGTCTGCGCCAGCGAGAACAAGGCTTCCTTTGGGATATCCTATTTTTCTTTCAAACTCTTTTATTAAAATTATTCTAGGTCCTACGATTCTGATTTAGTTTATCCAACTTCTTTTGAAAGCCTCACTCTGGATTTCTTCCTCCTTCATCCCTTTGAAATTTCATGAGACTGTTGGGCACAATGGTCTTCAGTCAGAAACCCGAGCAACTTGGAGTTTATGTCCAAGACTGACCATGAGCACAGACAGATTTCAGATCCCAGTTTTGTCAATTTGTGTGAACTCAAGTATCTAAACTAATCTCTTTGAATCCCAGTTCTATTGTTTATAAAATGGAAATAATAATGTTATGAAAGTCTGTTATAGTAATACAGTACTCAAAACAGTGTTTCAAGAGGTATCACTATATTTGTACATATCATCAATACTAAGCTATTAATTTAAACTTAATTGATACTTTAAAAATCTGATTTAAGTAGTTCCTGTTTTACAAAAAAGAAGTAACAAGAAATTTAACATATGGTGATGAGTGATAAACAAACAGACTCTGTATGATTTCAGTACCTTTAGACCATGAAATTTTTGCCTCTTATTTTATACCCCTGGATATGTTCCAGTATCTCCTAGTTTATAGTCTACAGGGAACCTGAATAAAATTTGTATCCTACTGTTACATGAAAACTGTATAAATCTTAATTACACTGAGTTGGTTCATAGTGCTTTTCAGGTCTACTATATAATTCTCCTTCACTGTATAGTCTATTAATTTTTGAGAGTTGGTATCAAAACTCTAACTAAAGATCTTACTTTATTGACTTAATATATGGTGACAAGTATGTAATGAACCTTGTGTGATATGATCTCTTTCCAGTGGACTGTGGTTACTAGCAACCATAGTGCCTCCTAATGCTAGGAGGATGACCCATAACTGTAAGCTGAAAGTGAACATCAAAAACAGAGTGCTCTTTTGGTTAAGCAATTAGAACAAATACAGCCAAGTTCTTTAAAGACATCACATCTTAGCCTTATCTCAGTTATCTTTTAAGGGATCTTTTGACAATCTTGATGTTTATTCTTTCAAATGTTGAGACTTAGATGGGTCCCTATGTTACTTTTGAAAAAAAAAAAAAAATCTGTTAGGATCAAGGCTCCATGAGCATTTGTGCTTTATTCTAGTACAATCCAAGCTCATTATGGCTCTTATTCCCACCCCAAAGCTTTCTCAGCCTATACAGCCAAGTGGGAAAAGTAACTGGCACTTCCTGCTACACTTTGCCTTTCCTTAGCTACCTCCTGACACATATTTCAGAGCCAATTTCAGAATGTATATGATAAAGACATGGAAAACGAGAAAACGATGATCTGCAGTCCCTGATCAGGTAGTATTAAGGAACCTCCTGTCAAGCCTGTAATTCAGGGTTGAAAGAGCTGTACCACCAAGGTGGGTTACTGTGCCAACAGGAGGACAGGAGGCAATGAACCCTCTCCCTCTGCGTCCCTATTCCCAGGTCTCCACACTGTCATTACCAGCAGCACCACATTCAAGTTCTGGAGTGAGGGAGGCGCCATGGCTAATAGCATGGATCCAGGAGCCTGACTCCAGGGCTGATTTCACCACTAGTCAGACATGTGACCGGCAGCAAGTCGTTTCACCTCTCTGTGCCCGAGTTCCCTCAGTTGTAAAACAGAGACAACAGCTGCACTATTGCAAAGATTAAATTAATTCGATCTGTAAGCATGTCAGTGCTTCTATAAAGTGGCTATTAATATTCTGTTGTCCTAACAACAACCAGGGGAGGAAAAGTTACTCATCACCCCACTGGCACATGGGGTTCTGGGGTTCTCTCCATGAAGTCAGGTTGCCTCACACTGCTCTTTCTGTGCTTTAATGCTTTCTGTTTAAAAAAAACTTCGGGCCAGCTAAGCTACTTCTCAAAACACGAAAATAAAGTGCAGGGTGGGAACTCTAAGAAGAAAAGCTTTCATGCATTTCTCTGTATGATGTGTGTGTGTGTCGAAGTGAAATTACATGGAACAACAACGAGAGACAGGTATAATGAACTGACACTGAATTCTTCCCTATGCTGAGAAACGAAAGGGGAAGAGAGAACCACTGTGCACAAGGCAACTGAGAAGAACTTGGAAAGAAAGGAGTCACATGAACAGGAACACAGGGCACCCTAGAGGGCATGGTGGCGACACAGCCAATTCAACATACCACCTCAGTGACACGCGGAAAATGGAGGGTCACGTTTACCAGCACACATTATTATGTTCACGAAAAGTCCAGTCATGGCTACTATAAAGGAGTCCACCATACATCATGCCACACTCACTGGTTTCTAAATTGTGCTTAGCAAAGTCCTGGGGTTCACTGTCTGGAGACACCTAAGACAATCCCCTCTTTCTGCAATCAGAATTCTATATGTGTTTCCATAACCTGAAGAAAGAGTTTGGCTGCTTAAAATATATTGAAAATAACCAACTTAAGGACATTACTTTGGCTGTAAGAGCTTAGCAATTACTTACAGCAGAGAGATGCTCACAGCTATGATCTAAGATATTTACTGTTTTATCTAATCAATAATTTCCCCCTCTGAACCCACATAACCAGAAACAGCCAGGATGGCACAGTGGTAAAAAGCATGCACCTGCAGACAGAGTGCCTGGTTTGAACCTCACATTCCAACCACCTCCTAGCTTAACTACAATGGAAGAACTACTGCACCTGCAAACGGAGTGGCGACAGGCGCGATGCAGGGAGTGGCTGTGGAGATGGAATGGTTCATGTCTATAAAGGTGCTGACAGGAGTCAGGGAGATGCAAATGACTGCTGTCTAAGTAATGCTCAAAATTCTCCAAGCCAGGCTTCAGCAATACGTGAATCATGGACTTCCAGATGTTCAAGCTGGTTTTAGAAAAGGCAGAGGAACCAGAGATCAAATTGCCAACATCCGCTGGATCATGGAAAAAGCAAGAGAGTTCCAGAAAAACATCTATTTCTGCTTTATTGACTATGCCAAAGCCTTTGACTGAGTGGATCACAATTAACTGTGGAAAATTCTGAAAGAGATGGGAATACCAGACCACCTGACCTGCCTCTTGAGAAATCTATATGCAGGTCAGGAAGCAACAGGTAGAAGTGGACACGGAACAACAGACTGGTTCCAAATAGGAAAAGGAATACGCCAAGGCTGTATATTGTCACCCTGCTTATTTAACTTCTTTGCAGAATACATCATGAGAAACACTGGTCTGGAAGAAGCACAAGCTGGAATCAAGATTGCCGGGAGAAATATCAATAACCTCAGATATGCAGATGACACCACCCTTGTGGCAGAAAGTGAAGAGGAGCTAAAAAGCCTCTTGATGAAAGTGAAAGAGGAGAGTGAAAAAGTTGGCTTAAAGCTCAACATTCAGAAAACAAAGATCATGGCATCCAGTCCCATCACTTCATGGGAAATAGATGGGGAAACAGTGGAAACAGTGTCAGACTTTATTTTTGGGGGCTCCAAAATCACTGCAGATGGTGACTGCAGCCCTGAAATTAAAAGATGCTTACTCCTTGGAAGGAAAGTTATGACCAACCTAGATAGCATATTGAAAAGCAGAGATAACTTTGCCAGCAAAGGTCCATCTAGTCAAGGCTATGGTTTTTCCAGTGGTCACATATGGATGTGAGAGTTGGACTGTGAAGAAGGCTGAGCTCCGAAGAATTGATGCTTTTGAACTGTGGTGTTGGAGAAGACTCTTGAGAGTCCCTTGGACTACAAGGAGATCCAACCAGTCCATTCTAAAGGAGATCAGTCCTGGGATTTCTTTGGAAGGACTGATGCTGAGGCTGAAACTCCAATACTTCGGCCACCTGATGCAAAGAGTTGATTCATTGGAAAAGACCCTGATGCTGGGAGGGATTGGGGGCAGGAGGAGAAGGGGACGACAGAGGATGAGATGGTGGGATGGCATCATCGACTCGATGGATATGAGTTTGAGTGAACCCCGGGAGTTGGTGGACAGGGAGGCCTGGCGTGCTGCGACTCATGGGGGTCGCAAAGAGTCAGACACACTGAGCGACTGAACTGAAGTATAACATTACTTACTAACACTATCACCAAAATTGCACATCTGATTCCATCAGCAAGGTCTTCACAATTCGTATCTTAGTTTTTATTTTTAATCTCTAGGTTATTGTGCTCTCAAAGAAAATTCATGTTGAACAAAGACAAGTATTTTTCTCACTTTAGTATTTTACCTTCCAAGTTTCTGTCCTTCTCCACTAAAAGCCTTGAACCTCAACCTAGGCTTTACGTATTCTTGATCCTGATGGTCCTCCATGTCCAAATTCAAGTGTCCTCCATGAACCAGTCGCTGAAGCTCCAGGGGAATTTCTCTTAAAAAAAAGAAAACCCACAATGAGATATGACCACACATCTGTCAGAATGGCATTCACCAAATAGAGCACAAATAACAAGTGCTGGCAAGGATGTAGGGAAAAAGAGAACCTGTATCCTGTTGCTGGGAGTGCTTCTGACAGAGCGCTGAGCTGTGGGATGGCATTTATAGCTCAGTCAGCATTAGAAAAGGCCCCCAGGACCTAACAGGTAGTGCGGTATTTCTTTCTAAATACCTGGCGGAAGGCTGGAAGTTTGACAGGGGTGGTTTTGATTATCGTCTGATTCGTGTGTGACACCCTCCCGCAGGCAACTGTTGTTTTCTTTTGTATTGTATTAACATGCTTTGAACTTTTCAGGAACTCACCTGCCATATAAACCAAAGAAAGATTGTACTTTGTTTTGTCTGGAACTTAATCAAGTCTCTGACTGCAATACCACATATAGTAATGAAGTTGCTAACTTCACACACCTCACTACTCCATTACTCTGATTTATGTTGTCATATCTACATGATAAGCACTAGACTGCACACAGGTGTGCAGTCTGTGTGTTTGCATGCTCAGTTCCCCAGTCATGTCCAACTCTTTGAAACCCCATAGACTATAGCTCACCTGGCTCCTCTGTCTATGGGATTTTCCAGGCAAAAATACTAGAGTGGGTTGCCATTTCCTCCTCCAGGGGATCTTCCCAACCCAGGGATCGAACCCAAGTCTCCTGCATTGGCAGGTGGATTCTTCACCACTGAGCTATCCGGGAACCAAGCTATCTACTTTGTTATATTTTGGTTATGTTATATATTGAAATATGTGTAATTTCATGATAAATTACCTTCCTTTACTTCTTCACCATATTTAAGATAAATGTTACATGTAACTTTTAGACATAATATGCACAGACTGATTATTTTATCTATAAACACTTCCTTGAGGATAGTAAAGATGGTGTTATAAAATATGTCATAAAGCAGGGGGCAATGATTATACAGCTGACAACCACTATCTGACCATCAATCATTTTTTTCACGGTGCCTTTTCTAAGATTGTTCTTGATCATAATTTGAACTTGAAGATACAGTGTGGCTCAAATGAAAACATCCCTTTGGTATTCCAAGATGGAATGTTAGCCTACAAAGTTCATGGAGTATTTATTTTCATTTAATAATAAATTAGTTTGGATTTTATGGATAGCACACTCATCATCGACATGGGCTTGCCTTCTCCCATCCTGAAGTAAGCGTTATTTCAACAGTCCTGTTGATCTTCACCAGGCAGACGACCACCCCCCTCCGGCCCCAGCTGCTCCCAGTATGCTCAGTGACTCTGCAAACTCCCAAGCCCATGGCCCTGACCTCACCTCTTGACCTTGCATTTACCACCAGCACACACTGCCTGCCGGGACAGCCTCCCACCTTTCTCAATGACTTCCTTCCCAATTACAGCATGTCTTACGAAACCTTCTTTGGTATTCTGACATTATATGGGAGAATTCAACTTCAAAATCCAAGAAAATTAATGTCCTAAAATGCCTTTCCTTCAGAGTTCCACCTCCACTCCCCTCCTACCACTGCTAGGATAAACTTCACCACCTGGAAAAGCCCCACCTTCAACTCCTGGAAGGAGAGTAGCCTCCTGTTCTGAGCCCTTCACTGCTACTCACATTTCCCAGCTCATAACCGGCCTGATGTTTCTTTCGCTGTAAAAGGGATGATCACTTTTCAGCTAGTGAAAATAAACAGCTCTTGGAAGCAAAATCACTCAAGTCCTTGTCCTTCAGCCACAAGGGCTGGTGAGTTACAATGTTCTTTAGATGGGTCAGGGCACTGTAAATCTGGTTTCAAAAATTTTAACTTCAAACTAACCTTCTGAATTCTTCTGCCAGCAATGCCATTTAAAAAGATTTCTAATATAAGCGGCTTTCAGGCATACATGCAGTGAGTTACCCTGTCAACAGTAAGCAGGACAGCGGCTTAGCAGATGGGCAGACACCTACTGATCAATTCACAAATTCATGACACTACGATGCTGCTTCTCAGAACTGGGACCACAGCTTCATGAGATTTTAAAAGGAACCAATATCTACTGCTCCCCCCACCAAGTTAAGAACCAGTGACTTATAGATACCAATGTGTCCTTTATATACTTAAAATACCCTTCCCCCGAGCAACTATTTACAGAATATATTCCAGTATTTCACTCTTAAAAAACCAGTGGAGCACTTCTGACTGGTGGTCTGTTTAAAAAAACAAACAAAACTTCCACCCTCAGTAATAGACAAAATCTAAGTAACATATCTTACCCTCTCTTAACAGACTCCAGAAACTGGGCATTTGTTGGGTCACTGTAAGGTCTCAACTCTCCATCATCCAAGCTGAAACCATTGCTCCACAGTTTAAGCAAAATTTGAACCTTTCGAGCATAGAAAAAAAGAAATACAAGAATGCGCCTGCATTACACAATTTTACTTTTCAAACACGTTATTTACTACTTACTTACAGTATGAAGTATACACTTCCCTGGTGGTCCAGCGGTTAAGAATCTGCCTGCCAATGCTGAGGAAACGGGTTCGACCCCTGGTTGGGGAGCTAAGATTCCACGTGCTGCCGGGCAACGAAGTCCATGTGCCACAATTACCGAGTCCAAGCTCTAAAGCCTGTGCTCCACAAGAGAACCCATTGCAATGAGAAGCCTGTACACCGCAACTAGAGAGTAGCCCCCATTCACTTCAACTATAGAAAGCCCGTGCAGCACTGAAGACCCAATGCAGCCAACAATAAATTAAAAAGAAAAAAACAATCAAAATATTTAAAAATATATACAAAACTTTTTGTACTATCCTTTATTCAGGTCAAATAAAGACATAAATGGAACCATGTGTGCTTCCTGAGATTTGTATTTGGCTTGACAAACTGACAATGGCTGAAGTATCAAAGGTGCCCCTGTGGGAGCCTGGCCTTGAAGTACAATTATTTCTAGTTCATTGAGAAGATCAAAGTCATGAGAGAAGCCACTGCCACTCCACATCCACTCTTCCCCTTCATCTGTACTCATATTCTTCTCTGCTTCATGCCAGGGAGCATGATGGAATCTCCAGCGACCCTCCAAAGTAAACTACTCATCATGTTGAAAATGAGACGGTTAACTCCAAAATTTCAAAAAGCAAAAACGATGACTGACTTTAGGTATTTCTACGTTTGTCCGTACGTGTTGTGTCCAACTCTTTCCAACCATGTGGACTGTAGCCTGCCAGGTTCCCCTGTCCATGGGGTTCTCCAGGCAACAAGAGGAGAGTGGACTGCCATTTCCTTCTCCAGGGGATCTTTCCAATCCAGGGATCGAACCCATGTCTCTTGTGTCTCCTGTATTGGCAGGTGACTGAATACGACTTGGGTCACCTGGGAAGCCCAATGTTTCTATGTATATAACTCAGCTAATTCTATACCATGATGGTATGCCGTTTATAATAATTGTTATAACATTTATGTAACTCATGACAGTGAATGATACATTCTTTCACAAACGGTTATATATCTCTAAGTGCAAGGCACAGCTGAGATACAAAACACAAAATTTGAATCTGAAAACTTACACATTAGTCTTTTTAATGAATACTTCAAAAAATAACAGAAAAAGATTTTCAATTTTTAATTTTATAACAGTAGTAACTAGCGGCAAAAATGAACAATTTCTGATTTTTATTACTGTACCTACATCTTGCAACTGATTTTCTCCATAGATGTATTCAGACTGCTTACAAAAGGAATTACCCAATCTGTATCCGCCACCTGTAAAAGACTAAAAAAACACACAGCAAGTGGGTTAAAAATTCAGTCTTATTAAAGCAAAATGTATGATAATGTATGATATATATTTTAAAACTAGATCAATTATAATTAGCCACACTGGTTTATACTTTCCAGGAAATTTTTACATTAAAATAAAGGTCTTATGTTACAGAGATGTATACTCTAGTATATTTTCTTCCCATAAAATCATGAGTGACTCAGAAGCTGAAATAACTTATGCCAATCTTAAATTAGGAAATACATTCATACACTGAAATAATATTTTTAAGTAGAAACAGGCTTTTAAAACTCACCATTAATCTTTTATAACAAGTCTTATAATAAAATTATAATTCTTGAATCATATTTGACAAAGCATTAAGAGCTTCATAGAGAAAGGAAGAATTTAATAAAGTCAGTATAAATTACCCTGAAGAAAAGCTCCATACTTATTTTATAAGCAGCTTTGATTCAACTGTAATGAAGCAACTGAACTGCACTTTTTATTTTGTTACACTAATCACAAGCTCTTTCATTTTTCAGGTGAGGTAGCTTATGAAGTAAAAACATTCATATCATATATGGGTTTTTAATCATCACATTCAGCACATTCATAGAAATGCTAAGAAACTGCTTTAATTTTTGATTAATAGAAAGTTATAGACTTTGAAAAATAATGGGAATATGTGAAACAGAAACATACAGTTAGAGAAATAGTGTCTGCAAATAATATAAAAATCTACAGCAGATCAAGTATACTGATAGCATGTTTAGTTTTAAAACTTCAGCCCTTACCTTAGATTTGTCATCACCCGAGGCTCTTGTGGCTTCATTCAGAGGAACGGCCCCGTGTTCCCTCGCCTCTCTGAAAAGTTCATTCACAATTTTTCCAGTTGAAGGCTGAACTATATGTAATCCACTGCATTCATGCTCACGTGAATAGAACCTTTAAACATTGTAAAGTTCATGAATAAAAACAGAATGTAAGCATAAACTACTTTAAAGCAAAAGACTAAACAGTCTTAGGAAATGACTTTTATTTAAAGAGAGCCATTTCTATGGCTTTTGTGGAAGTACTTAATTTTAAAATTGGGATCAAAGAATTAAGAAGAGTTCATTCATCTACTTTCTCATGGAGTTTGAGGAAATGCTGGTAGCAGGCTCAGCATGCCACCTGAGAACTAGCTGGCCTCTTCCTCCCTCCCCCTCTGTGACTGCTGATCTATCGGTGTGATCCTGGGAAAGCACTGCTGACAGCCAGAAGCTAAGTCTCCTCCCCAGAGGAACCCACATTTCATAGGACTTGGTTAGTGAAGAGCCCTCTAGATTTAGACGATATGAACATCTAAATCCACAGGCCTACACAGAGTTTATTCCTCAGAGAGCTCTGACTGAAAAATTAACTTCCCCCCATGTTAAAGGTTGTAATCTCCCGGTGTTAAAGGGCTTCCTTGGTGGCTCAGATGATAAAGAATCTGCTTGCAATGAAGGAAGCCTGGGTTAGATCCCTGAAGAAGGGCATGGCAACCCACTCCAGTATTCTTGCCTGGAGAATCCCATGGACAGAGGAGCCTGGTGAGCTACAGTCCACGGGGTCGCAAAGAGTCGGACATGACTGAGTGACTAACACTTTCACACTTTTTCACTATGTTAAAGGTAAATAATTCAGACCACAATTTTCTCAATGTGTTAACTATGCAGTGAACCATTTCTCCCCTCTTTTCTATTTCCTCATAAAAGCTTCCTTCACATAAATTAGTACACTATTTTATCTTTCAAGATTTTTTCCAATCAAGAATGTCAGAAAATATAACCAATGAAATATAAATATGGAGATTTTCAGAATAAGATGAAAATCAAAGCTCATTTCCTTAACTATCCATACCCTCCACTCCAGTTCCCAATCTACACTGAACTGACTCAGAAAATGAAACAGAGGGGAAAAATTCTATCAGCGCTGAAGACCAGGGATAGAGTCACCTTCAAGGCTTTCTCCAAATGAGTTCATGCAAAACGAAACAGGAAAGGGAAGGGAAGCCCTGCTCTCAACTCACTGTCCGTGGAGCAAAGATCCAAGAGGAAAACAGTGGACACCAGCAGAACCACACTAACAAGGCTGGTTCACAGCTAGGGGCGGCTGGGTGGACTCCAAGCTCCTGGTGCCCTTGGGGAGGCACCTGAGGTCCAAGTTTAGCCAGAACAGGAGCCAACTGAAGCCCTCCTGCCAAGCTGATCCTCAGAGGGCCCCATGCAACAAACCAAGGCCAGGCACTGCCATGGTTGGCTTTAAGACTAGGGTCCGTGCAAGAAGCTAGTAGTCATGTAGGAATGTGAGAGCTATAAAGAACTCTGAGTGCCAAAGAATTGATACTTTCAAACTATGGTGCTGGAGAAGACTCTTGAGAGTTCCCTGGACAGCAAGGAGATCAAACCAGTCAACCCTAAAGGAAATCAACCCTGAATACTCATTGGAAGGACTGATGCTGAAGCTCAAATACTTTGGCCACCTGATGTGAACAGCTGGCTCATTGGAAAATGCTGGGAAAGACTGAATGCAGGAGAAGTGGGTGACAAAGGATGAGATGGTTGGATGGCATCACCGACTCAATGGACATGAGTTTGAGCAAACTCTGGTAGATGGTGAAGGTCAGGGAGGCCTGGTATGCTGCAGTCGATGGAGTTGCAAAGAGTCGCACATGGTCTGAACAACAGGGCAAGAAAGAGCCTGACAGCTGATGCCTTAAATGGCAGTATGAGAAGGGAAGGGGAAAGGAGGGAAGGGGGAAGGAGGGAAGGGGATGGAGTGGGGAGCTTCTGCTGCAGGCTCTCCCTGCTGTCCTGGGTCCCTAATCTCAAGAGCCGAGTTACAAAGCTCCTTCCTCTCAGTCTTGGTAAGAAAGACCTTACAGGAAAAACTGGGCACAGGAAAAGATTTACTAACTTCTTTATGGCCTCTGAATTTTTATTACCAGTATAAGAAATCTCTGCCTGCCTTGAGGTCTATTTTCTTCCAGAAATTTTATTGTTTCCCTTTTATATTTAGATCCACAATCCATCTTTCATCTCTTTCATAAGTATGCCTATATACTTACTTCTCTCTTGCTCTATTTAACTCATCTGATCATCATTTGTCTCTGCCCAGAGATAACAACTTCCTCTGTAGGGATGACTCTCAAATATAGGTTTTCAGAGCCTCTTACTTATGGTCCAGTGCTGAACTGAAAAGCACCTACTTGAATCCAGTTCATCTCTTCCCATGAACAATCACATTTTCCTTAGGTACTAGATTAAGAACTTTTCAGAGTTCTCTCCCATTCTCTTACTCTCTTTTCCATGTCACCACATTTCTATTCCACATCATCATGTTTCTACAATAAATTCTTTTGAAAGTATCCACACCAATGTCACCCTTTCGCCTCCATTCCACTGACATCACCCTAATCCTAATCCTAAATTTTACCAGCATACTCTTTGGGATCACTGCAGTTGTTTTCTCTCTTGATGTCTTATCTTGTTTTCCTCATTACTCTCTATTTAATATGGTACTGCCAGTCCTATTTTTCTAAAGGTATTATAATAATAACTAACATTTATCATGAAAAGCCTCTTGATGAAAGTGAAAGAGGAGAGTGAAAAAGTTGGCTTAAAGCTCAACATTCAAAAAAACAAAGATCATGGCATCCGGTCCCATCACTTCATGGCAAATAGATGGGGAAACAGTGGGAACAGTGTCAGGCTTTATTTTTCTGGGCTCCAAAATCACTGCAGATGGTGACTGCAGCCATGAAATTAAAAGACGCTTACTCCTTGGAAGAAAAGTTATGACCAACCTAGACAGTATATTCAAAAGCAGAGACATTACTTTGCCGACTAAGGTCCATCCAGTCAAGGCTATGGTTTTTCCTGTGGTCATGCATGGATGTGAGAGTCGGACTGTGAAGAAGGCTGAGCTCCGAAGAATTTATGCTTTTGAACTGTGATGCTGGAGAAGACTCTTGAGAGTCCCTTGGAGTGCAAGGAGATCCAACCAGTCCATTCTGAAGGAGATCAACCCTGGGATTTCTTTGGAAGGAATGATGCTAAAGCTGAAACTCCAGTACTTTGGCCACCTCATGGGAAGAGTTGACTCATTGGAAAAGACTCTGATGCTGGGAGGGACTGGGGGCAGGAGGAGAAGGGGACGACCGAGGATGAGATGGCTGGATGGCATCACCGACTCGATGGACGTGAGTCCGAGTGAACTCCGGGAGATGGTGATGGACAGGGAGGCCTGGCGTGCTGCGATTCGCGGGGTCGCAAAGAGTTGGACACGACTGAGCGACTGAACTGAACTGAACATTTATCAAGTGTTCATTTAATCCTCATAAAAATGGCATTAACTCCACTGTACAAATAAGAAATACTGAAGTTCAAGGAATTAAAAGACTTGTCCACTGCCAAAATCTTATTAGAACAGAGAGGAGAAAAAACAACTGAGGTGCATCTACGACTAGAAACAAAGTTTTTACCACTATAATTTTTATTGTAAAATTTACAGTAAAACCATACACTGGCTTTCCCCTTTCCACATAAGCACAGCTTTCCTTGGCCTTCCAGGCTGGCTGTGCTGTGGCAGCATCCAGGACTGGACATGTAATTTGTGGGCCCAGCACCAAAATGAAAGTGGGAGTCTCCTGTTCAAAATGTGTTAAGAATTTCAAGAGAGTAAGAGCAAAGTTTTCCAGCAAATGAAAACTGGAAAAGGTCAGTTTTCATTCCAATCCCAAAGAAAGGCAATGCCAAAGAATGTTCAAATTACCACACGACTGCACTCATCTCACATGCTAGCAAAGTAATACTCAAAATTTTCAACAGTATGTGAACCAAGAACTTCCAGATCTTCAAGTTGGATTTAGAAAAGGCAGAGGAACCAGAGATCAAACTGCCAAATCCAATGGATCATAGAAAAAGCAAGAGAATTTCAGAAAAACATCTACTTCTGCTTCACGGACTACACTAAAGCCTTTAACTGTGTGGATCACAACAAACTGGAAAATCCTTAAAGAGATGGGAACACCACATTACCCTACCTGCCTCCTGAGAAATCTGTATGCAAGTCAAGGAGCAACAGTTAAAACCAGACGTAGAACAATGGACTGGTTTCAAATTGGGAAAGGAGTAAGTCAGGGTTGTATATTGTCACCTTGCTTATTTAACTTATATGCAGTGTACATCCAGCAAGATGCTGGGCTGGATAAAACACAAGCTGGAATCAAGATTGCCAGGAGAAACATCAATAATCTCAGATATGAGATGACACCACTCTTATGGCAGAAAGCAAAGAACTAGAGTCTCTTGATGGAAGTGAAAGAGGAGCGTGAAAAATCTGGCTTAAAACTTAACATTCAAAAAACTAAGATCATGGCATCTGCTCCCATCACTTCATGGCAAATAGTTGGGGAAACAGTGAAAACAATGATAGACTTTAATTTCTTGTGCTCCAAAAATCACTGCAGATGGTGACTGCAGCCATGAAATTAAAAGACGCTTGGCTCCTTGGAAGAAAAGCTATGACCAACCTAGAGAGCATATTTAAAAAGCAGAGACATTATTTTACCAACAAAGGTCCATATGTCAAAGCTGTGGTTTTTCCAGTAGTCTTGTATGGATGTGAGAGTTGGACCATAAAGAAAGCTGAGCGCCAAAGAATCGACGCTTTTGAACTGTGGTGTTGGTGAAGACTCTTGAGAGTCTCTTGGACAGTGAGATCAAATCAGTCAATCCTAAAGGAAATCAGTCCTGAATATTCATTGGAAGGACTGATGCTGAAGTTGAAACTCCAAAACTTTGGCCACCTGATGCAAATAACTGACTCACTGAAAAAGACCCTGATGCTGGGAAAGATTGAAGGCAGAAGAAGGGGAGGACAGAGGATAAGATGGTTGGATGGCATCACCAATTCGATGGACATGAGTTTGAGCAAACTCTGGGAGTTGGTGATGGACAGGGAAGCCTGGCATACTGCAGTACATGGGGTTGCAAAGAGTTGGACACGACTGAGTGACTGAACTGAACTGAAGAGCAAAGCATTAGAGCAAGCTTGAGGCCCTTCCCAGTGAGGTTCTCTGGGTGTGCACAGAGGCCCAACATCAATGAAGCAGGCCCCGGAAGCACCCCGCCTGTCCATCCTTACCTGCCACGAGGCTACCCAAGTTCTGCTGCTCCTCTTCAGCTCCCTCCTGTAATTTTTATTACTTTTTCCTTCTAGGCCTATTCTGTCCCTTATCTTCTAGTCATTTTTAAAGGCCCAGACAGGTATCCACACTGTGCCAGATATTGTGGACACCTGTCTCACTAAATTTTCAAAACCATACTAGGATCTAATGACTTGTAGGGAACATTTTTTTAAGTTCTTATATTTTTGAAGAAGAAGAGTTACATTTTTAAAGTCCTATTTGTGACATAGAACCTTTTGTGGATGAATATGTAAAAGCAGGTGTCAGGTTGTCTTCTGTGTACTTTTCTGTAGATCCTGTCCCTCATTTTCTTTAAAACAGATCAAGTTATGTCTAGACTACTGAAAGTTCACATGATGGTCACACTGAAAATATACTGGCTTAAAACAACAATGAACAGATGCATGTTTTGATATTTAAAGTTGTCCAAGAAGGTGGACCATTTCTGTACCAGACCAAGCAGCAGACATGCAATGAAATCAGGCAGATGTCATTGCCAAATGTGAAGCCAACAGAACCGCACACTTTCTATTCAAAAATATCACACTTAGCAAAAAGAAAAGATGGCCAATAATTTGGTTTGCAGTTGTATTTTAAGCGGATCAAACATAGCATAAGCCTCAATATATTTAATGCAGCTCCTCCTTTTGGACAAATAATTCTAGAAATCATATCTGAGGCACTAAGTCCTTAAAAATTGCCTTATCAAATTGTAAACATTAATGGCAACACTGTGTCAGCATAAAATAAAAAACAATTCACTGAAATATTTTAAGGATTATATTTGAATCCTTAAGGAAAATATTAATGTACTAATCTTAAGAAGTCAAATATTTTGATTTTTTATACCAGCAAATCATGTCATTCAAAAACTGGTTCAAATTGGGGAAGAATAGTCAAGTAACTTATGAGTAAAACTTCGGTACATTAATATTTTAAGCACTTTCAAAGTTTCAGAGACTGTACAAATTAAGGAAGCAGCTAAAATATATATATGTCTGTGTATATATAATACACATGTATTATATAAACATGTATACATAATATACATTATATAAATGCCTATATAATACACATATATAAATGTCTGTGTATATATAATACATACACATTATATAAATGTCTGTGCATAATATATATTATATATATACACACATACACATATAATACATATATTATACATATATCTGTGTATGTATATATATATATCAGATAAACTTAAGTGAAAGGGAAGGATATTCAGGCTGTGCCAAGATGACCAATCTGCAGACAATAAAGGAAAGACTGTACCTTCTGGTGGAGTGATGGTGGCGGTCAGCACCCTAACCGAGTGAACAGGGCACCAAGAGTGGGGGAACCTGAAACCATATGGCTCCCGGTGTAAGATAATACACAGCAGAAAATATCACTAAGTAGTACTCCAGACAAGCATGTTTAACAAGAGACTCTTGACAAGCATGTTTAACGAGAATCTAATTGTGAGGAAACAGTGACCTTGAATGTGGGACATTTTATAAGACATCTGGGCCCAGCTCTTCAATGTCAACATAATAAGCTTTAAACAGACGAGCTAAAAGCAGACAATAGAAAGGTGGGAAGAATGCTCTGGATTCAGATTGAAAACAGGCATCATCAGTGAAATGTATGACTCCTAAATCCTCAAAGCCTCTAAGAGTATCTGATTATGGACTATGTATTAAATGACATGCAGTTAGTGCTCATTTTCTAAGGTGTGAGACGTTATCAAGGAGTGTTTGCGTCTTATTGGGTGTGGACTGCAGCCCCTAGGGGTGAAGTGCTATCAGGGCTGCAATTTACTTTCAAGTGGTTGAGTAACAAAGAGTGTGTGCACCAATGAACTGCTATAGCATATAAACAACCGGTGAATATCGGAGCAGACACAGTATATGTTCATTACCCTAATCTTTTGATTATCTGTGTATTTGAAAAATTGTAAAATAAAAAGTTGGGGTGAAAATTATAAATTATAAGTGTTATTCTTTCCATTCAGGTCTGGAAGGAAAGATAGGTTATTTTATCTCCCCTACAGGAAGAAGGCAGGCAGAATAGTGACAAACAAAAAAAAGTAATTTCCAGTGAATTTTTCAACTTCTGGAAAAATAAAAGACTTTCTGAGAATGAGATGTAATGGGGAAATTCAAGTTTCTCCCTAGTAATGAGATTTGTGTACTAAAAAGACATTAACGAATATATACATGGAAATAAGAAAACTCATGACAATAAAATATACCTGGTTTCCATCTCTTAAATCTTCACTGTTGGTTCTTTTTATAGTTCAGGGGTTTTAACAACAGCAAATACTATCTATCACTATTAGATGTATCATCTTCCAATGGAAGGAAAGACAAGAGTCCTGAAGTCACAGATTCTTAAATGGAGAACAAAACGCATAGAGGAGTTCTATGGATGGACTTTAAGAAACACACAAACCTTTAAAAATGATGGAGAAAGCTGTACATAAATGTTCTAGGGGAAAGAGGGTGTAGCTTTTATCAGATCCTCAATGAGTCCTATGACTCAAAATAGAACCACAGTGCCCAAGAAAAATACTACTCAGTATATTATGCTATGTGAGGTCTATCCAAACATTCAGTATTTAAGATAATTTTCCCAAAATTTTCTTCTTGCTTTCTATTATAGTTTCAGAAACAGTATCTAAAAATATTTAAGAAATTATAGTTAAAAAATTCCCAAAGCCATTTAAAATAATGTGGGATTAGTGAACTAAAAAGGGATACAAGTTTGAAAAACAAAACAAAACTTACCTTTGAGGTGCTGTCTGTGGGCTTTTAAAGGCTGTAGCTTTAGGTCTATCAGATTTGGAAGCTTTGCATTTCACTTCATCTTCATATAATTCTGCCAAGGCCAACTACAGAATAACAGATTTGTTATAAAGTATAAAAACATTAGAAATAAACTCTCTGTACAGAAAGTCAGGAGTAGAAAATTAACTTGTAATTGAGTAGTCAAGAATTTTAATGAAAAATGAAGGCTGCTATTTCAGAAGATGACTCCCTTCCAAAATAAAACCACTGCAGCTCTCACTAAAATGTCATACATAGTAGCATAAATTAAAGTTACAATAATAGCTTAATTACTTTCAATGAACTATTCAACAGCTTCAAAAACAATTTTGGTAACAGATTAGTTTCAAAGTTGGAACTATAATTCTTTTACAAATACTTGAAGATGTTTTACACTAATGTCAGCTTGTTCTCATTAGATCCCATGAAAAATTTCATTTAGTTCAAGTTTTCAAATTCTGAGTACATAAAACAATTTTAAAATTATTCTATTTAAAAGTTTACCAGACATATAAACTTCTAAAGTTTAGGAAAATAAGCTTCTAAAAAATAAAAGACAATGAAATATGTATATATATATAGTTTATATAACTGTTAGAAAGCAGTATTACCAAATTATGCTTTATAGATATATGGCTGGATATCTTCTTCAAAATGAAATCAACAAAGCATACTTTTTGAAACTTTAAGAAATTATCAAAATATTTCATTATTGTGTAAGTTATATTGTTTCCACTTTTGACATCCTTGGACAACTCAAAGACTTTCCTTAATGGCCCTATGACTATTCAATTAAAACTGGCATGACCCTCATCTTTGGAAAATTAAAAAAACCAAGAAATAACTCTCCTGCAAAACTCAGATTAAGTACTCCTAGAAACATGAGAAATATGAAACAATCTCCAGGGAATCTGTCCTCAGTAGGAAAAGAAAAATAGGGAACTGGGGCAAAGTTAATTTTCTGAAGATTCTATTAGTCAACCTTTAAAATATGCAAGAAACAAGAAAACAAAACTGAAAGGCTTTATTTTTCCCACCTAACTTTTGACCACCACTCCATACACATATGTCAACTTTCATATTTCTATCATGTTAATTTTGCAGGAAACCTTAATCACAAAAGTATAGTGTAGCCTAAAAGAATCTTATTAAAGTCCTAACTTAGGTTCCTATGGTGTGAGCTTAAGCAAATCATTTAACTTCTCTGAGCTTTAGTTCCCTCACCTTCTAATGAAGGGATTGAAGGGAAAACGTACGTGAAGCACAAGGCAAACGCTCCATCACCAGAAGGTAGTAATAAAAACTGCTCCACAATGATTTTTATCACTGTTTCATTTTCCCCAAGATTTCTCTTGCTGCAGTATTATCTATGTATCTTCTATGATCTTTTCCTACCTTATCTTCTCCAAAAGGGAGAAACAAACAAACCACCCCCACCATGCACAAAAAATAAATGAGAGAGATGGACAGAGACAGACACTCTAATTACCTGGACCCAAGGTTTTCAGAAACTTTTACCTTCAAAAATTTTCTTCAAAACAATATTCCTTTATGGATTTCCTCATGAGATGATAATATTGCTCTATGAATTATTTTTAAGCTATTCCTCCATCAATGGAAATGGTATCTGTATGCCAAAGGCCCATTATAGCCATCCTTGACAAAGCGTTTTCTAGTTTTCTTAACTAAAGTGATTTATCTTTTCTAAATCCTTATAGCATATGGCATTCTATTATTGACACATATTAAATATTACATTCTCATCATTTGTATACTTTTCTTACTATTTCATCCCCCCTACTATAATTTAGGCTTCCCAAACTGTTGCTAATGCAGAACTGGACAAGCACCCAAAAAATTCTTATTAAATTATGTATACTACAACACAAAAGGAATCACAGAGAGAGATGGGTAGATAAATTATGCTATAGATTTAAAAACTGAGATATTGGGTTGGACAAAAGTTTGTTTGGTTTTTTTTTTCATAAGCTGTTACGGAAAAAACTGAATGAACTTTTTGGCAAACTCAAAATTTCCTATAGATTTGTACCTTGTTTTTTGCTTGAAGAAGATCTGAACAAACCCTGTTGATCAAATAATCTTCTATAAAATAAATGAATAATGCAAACAATGCCTTCTGACTCCATGAAGTGTGGAACATATATTAATAAAATAGGAATATGGAGAAAATTACATCAGACCAGGGAGTCCAATGAGCTGAAAGGTCCTGGTTATTTTTGGCACATCATTAACTTAGAAGAAAATGAATGATATTTAAAGGGAATTAATGCAAGGATCCATGATGTCCCTATAGCATCATATGGCATAAATTCATTAGCTAATTAATATTATTTGACATAGCAAATGACACCATATCTGAAGAGAAAATAAACTGATGTACTGGTTAAAACCAATAGAAAATGACAGAAATATCTCAGTCAAATAAAGAGATAAAAATATATGCATTGTGAAATAATTATGCACTGTTAATTATCAGGACAGATTTCCATGAGCTAAACAACTAAATTATGCAATATTTCAATCACACAGAGAGAATAAAGTATGTAAGCACGGATAATTTTTTCTCTAGAGCTGGAAATGTGATGAATGTGTGAAAAGAACCTGAAACTGTGGATAAGACTATCAACAACACAGCAAAAGATTCAAAGTACTGGAACTCCCAGTCTTAGAGAGACAACAGCCAGAAGGTATAATGTTATTGTTTACTTGCTCAGTCCTGTTCTTTGTGACCTGGTGGACCTTAGCTTGCAAGGCTCCTCTGTCCATGGGATTTTCCAGGCAAGAATACTGGAGTGGGCTGCCATGCCCACCTCCAGGGGATCTTACCAACCCAGGGACTGAACCAGCATCTCCTATACTGGCGGGCAGATTCTTTACCCCTGAGTCACCTGGGAAGCCCAGAAGGTATAATACAGACTTAAATCTAGAAGAGCGACATCAGCATCACCTGGGGGCCTTTTAAAACTGCAAGTGCTCAAACCCTGCCCTGGACCAAAAGAATCAGAAACTCAGGGTGGGGCTCAGGAATCTGCTTGAGCAAACCGTTCAGGTGACTCTGATGCACGTCAAAACTGAGAACCAAGGATAAGGGACACTGACACCCAGAGGATGAAAGTCCCAGACAGTCTTACTCTTTTCTCACTGACAGAACTCTCTTCTCTGCCCCATCCAAAGCCTATTCCAAACCCTGGTAAGTACTTAAGTTAGCCCCAATTTTTCCCGAACTCCAACCTATATGGAAATACAGAAATAAAAACAGAAATCTTTTTTCTTTTGATATCATTCTGGAGGAAATCTGGAACAGAGTGTACCTAATCTGTTAACTCCATGTGTGTGGATAGAGGGAAGGGCATGACAAGAGACAAAGGGCTCTGAGGACGTTCAGAACTACTAATGAACACTGAGGTCTTGGGGCTGAGTACTGTCACTTTGTCATTACTTTGCCAACAAAGATCTGAATAGTCAAAGCTATGGTTTTTCCAGTAGTCACGTATGAATGTGAGAGCTGGACCATAAAGAAGGCTGAGCGCCAAAGAACTGATGCTTTTGAACTGTGGTGTTGGAGAAGACTCTTGAGAGTCTCTTGGACTACAAGGAGATCAAGCCAGTTAATCCTAAAGGAAATCAACCCTGAATACCCATTGGAAGGACTGATGCTGAAGCTGAAATTCCAACACTTTGACCACCTGATGCAAAAAACCAACTCACTGGAAAAGACCCTGATGCTGGGAAAGATGGAAGGCAGGAACAGAAGGGGACAACAGAGGATGAGACGGTTGGATGGCACGACCAACTCGATGCACATGAGCTTGAGCAAGCTCCGGGAGTTGGTGAAGGACAGGGAAGCCTGGCGTGCTGTGGTCCATGGAGTCACAAAGAGTTGGACACAAATGAGTGACTCAACAACAAGTGTCACTCAGGAGCTTCCCAGGTGGTGCAGAGGAAAGGAACCCACCTGCCACTGCAGGAGATAGAAGAGATGCGAGTTAGATCCCTGGGTAGGGAAGATCCCCTGCAGTAGGAAATGGCAACCCACTCCAGTATTCTTGCCTGGAGAATCCCATGGACAGAGAAGCCTTGCGGGCTGCAGTCTATGGGGTTACAAAGAGTTGAACACGACTGAGTACCTACACACTGTCACTAACACTCCTGTCCCAAGCTTCCCCCTTAAATGTTCCCAATTCTGGAGGAGGAAGGGAGTTAAAATCTACTCTCAATGTGGGACCCACGGGAAATTTCTGCTTTTAGAGTCAGAGGCTCACTATGCTGGGAGGCTTTTGGGGGCCGACCATCCATCTTTCCTGGTGTGGTAAATGAGGAAATCTCTCCTAATTTAGAGGCTGACAAACCCTACACTGCACAGCAGCTGAGAAATAGGCACTAAGCGGTACTTCTGCTTGTTCCAATTAGTAACACACCACCTTTCTCTCCCCTCAATAATGCTGTGAAAGACTCTTAGAGCAAGTTGTCAGGAAATTAAGAAGTATCTACTGAAAACTGAACTAACTGGGTAATGCTTAAAATAAGCACAGCTAGATTAAACAATAAAAAGATAATCCAAAAATATTCACTATCCAAGAAACCAGCTGGGGAGAAGAACATTATCCAATTCTTTTAAACCTTTGATACACACTATTTCTTCATAAGTCATTTCTTTGGTTCTTTTGTTCTGGGGTTTCTTTGCATATTCTCCACATTCTTATTAAATTCTAAAATAAACATTATCAATACTTAATATATTTGAAATGCCAAATCACATTCATAAAAAAAAAATCAGTTATCTACCTACCGGAAAGTAGATAGGAGACTGGAAAAAAAGAGTTTATTTTCTAATTGATGGTGGAAAGGAAGGCATTCTCAAAACTAGCGATATCTACAACATTTCCAACAATTAATCATATCAATCCAGTGGACTCAGTCTAAATTTGACAAGTATGAGGTGATCATTAACCAAGCTATTCTCATTTTTCACATAAGAAGAAATAGATTTAAATTAGACAAAGGATATTAGGTCACATAGTTTTAACTTAATAGCATTAGATGGACTAACCAGTGAAAGTTACAGTATTTTTCTCCTTTAAGGGAAAAAAGAACCAAGTATTTAGTAAGCAAGTCTGAGCCAGGGTAATACTGGACTGAAGAGGCACTTTATAGACATTCCTTTATTTCATCCTTGACACCTGTGATCAACAATCCTGAGTTTATGAATAAAGACACAGGATCAGAGAAGTTAGGACATTTCTCCTATACTCACGTAACTACTAAGCAGCAAGGTCAAGAAGCAAGCTGAAGTTGTTCTGACCAGGAACACCATTTTTCCCCCAAGGGCACATGCTGCGTCTTAGTGATGCTTGCCTTCAATAGACAAGATCAGGGAGATGAAACCTTCCTACTCCTGGATTCTGTTTACTACTACTAAATTGAGTCATAAATACTGCAAATGTTTTATCAATACATTGAGTTCGTTTCCTAAGCTGACACTGATTACTCCATTCTCCAAATTCATCACTATATGCACTGCTTATCCTGGCACTCAATCACCCTCCATCTTAAAAGTGTTATGTTAAATACATGTGTATCTTATTTAGGCAAACAATGGGTAGAAATGCCTTTCACGCTTCTAGGCCCTTCCACAGTGTTCCAGCACCAACTGTGGATTTGATGTACTATTTATCTCTGCATTCCCAGAGCTTAGTAGTATATTACAGGGCAGGTGGTCAATATACATTAGTTTAAAGAAGCAGAATGAAGGTGTGACAATAAAGAATTATAATAGACCTTTTCTACCAAGCCTTGTAGATGGAGTGACATTCATAGTCCCCATAGGCGTTTGGGGTTTCCCAGGTGGCTCAGTGGTAAAGAATCCACTTGCCAATGAAGGAGATGGTGGTTCGATCCCTGGGTTGGGAAGATCCCCTGGAGAAGGAAATGGCAATCCACTCCAGTATTCTTGCCTGGAGAATCCCATGGACAGAGGAGCTTGGAGGGCTACAGTCCATGGGGTCGCAAGCCGCGACTGAGCACACAGAGATCTTTACTGTTTGAATTTTATCAATCATCTTACAAAGGGACAGTTAAAAAAAACACCCTGAAATGAGTAGCGTGAAGCACCTGGCAGAGCAAGACTCGGGGCGCTGGTATTGAGGCCATTAATGTCAATGTCCTGTAACATTACAAAGTTTTACATCCCCGTTTCTTAGGTGCAATGTCTTCTACCCTATAGCAGTTACGACCAGGGTGCGAGCCGACCAGGGTGCGAGCCGTAGGATGAAACACATTTTTAGTTCACTTTGAAAGGGAAAATCTCTGATTAAAAAGGAACCATTTTTACATTTAAGTAAGCCAGAAACAGCATCCGAGAGAAACAAGACCAAACCGGCTTCCCTGTGACTCGACTTCCCCACGGCCACCTCAGAGTTTCCTTCTGCAGAAGTCTGACCGGAGCGTCAACCAGTGAAGCATTCAATTGACCCTTCAAAGAAGCCACTCGGAATCAACAGCTGCTTCTTAAACGGCAAGAGGGGTGGAGGGGAAACGCCGCCGGGACACCTGAGAGCGCGGGGCGCCGACACTCCTTTCTCCCGACGCCCCTGCCCGGCGTGCTGCCCGGGGGAGACCCACGGAGTCCGAGTTCGGTCCCCGGGCGGGTCTGAGGAAGCTCGACCGCGACCGGAACGGCCCCACACATTCCCCAGCCGCACCGCCCGCCGCACCTGCAAGTCCCGCGCGCTTGGGGGCCGCGGCCCCGCCGCCCTCGGCGCCTCCTCGCCCGCTTCTCCGCCGCCGCCCTCCGCCATCTTTCACCGCTCCCGGCGCCGCCGCCGACGCGCCTCCCGCGACTTCCGGGGCCGGTTGCCTGGCAACGGCGGGGCGGGGCGGTCCCTGTGAGCCCCCGCCTCCCCCGCCCCCCCGCGCGCCCCTCTTCCGGCGCCCGCCCACCTGTCCGGTACTGCTCCTTTCCTTAAAGGAAGTTGGCTCAGAGTTTCCCTTCTGAGAAGGGCAGCACGGACTTGCGGATTTCTTTACCCAGGGGTGGCAATGACTTCTGGAGAGTTCATCTGATGGAAAGTGCCACCTTACTTTTCCAATCTCGGTCACATTCTCTCGTTTCCCTGCCAAGGATTGGGTGGCGCGTCGTCCCCAAAGCGTGAAGTGTTGTTGAGAAAGAACCCCGTAAACTCTCTTTGCGATTGAGCTGCTGCTGCTGCTAAGTCGCGTCATTCGTGTCCGACTATGTGCGACCCATAGACCGCAGCCAACCGGGCTCCCCCGTCCCTGGGATTCTCCGGGCAAGAACACGAGTGGGTTGCCATTTCCTTCTCCAATGCATGAAAGTGAAAAGTGAAACTCAAGTCGCTCAGTCTTGTCCGACTCTTCGCGACCCCATGGACTGCAGCCCACCAGGCTCCTCCGCCCATGGGAGTTTCCAGGCAAGAGTACTGGAGTGGGGTGCCATTGCCTTCTCCGGTGATTACAGCTAGAGACTCCTAAATTCTCTTTATTCATCTGAGATTTGTTCAGACTCCTGTCTTATCCCAGGTTTTTTCTATGACCCCAGACACAAAAGTGAAAAGAAAGTAGTCCTGGTCATTATAAACCTCACAGTCTAGCGGAGGAAAAGAGATATAAACAGAGTAAATGCCATTTGCAGTGAAACTTTGCAGGAAATGTTAGGAGTGGAATATGGGTGTGAAGGGAAATATTCTGCTCGCACCTGCGGCGTACACCGTGCTGGGTTGCGTTCTTTGTGTTCTCTTGTCTACTGCTCTAGGTGAGTATTGTTATTCCGTGTTATACCCGAGGAAACTGATGACAAGTAACCACTAAATTCACCCAGTTGTGAATGGTGGTAGGGGATAAGCCTTGCATTTGTTGGTTATCCCAATGTTCTTTTTAGTACAATATTTGTTGTTCAGCCGCTCTGTTGTGTCGCACTCTGCAGCGCCATGGACTGCAGTATGCCAGGCTTCCCTGTCCTTGACTGTCTCCAGGAGTTTGCCCAAACTCATGTCCGTTGAGTCGGTGATGCCATCCAACCATCTCGTCCAACATCTTGTCCAATAAGTACAACCATCTTTTTCAATTAGTGCAACATTCTGCCCTAGAAATCCCTGGATCTTCCTTATATCCCATAAAGCCAATGGCATTTTGCCCCAGTCTTGAAGGATAAGTGCTCCTGATAAACTTTGAACCTAAAAGAACCACAGGGAAAGACATGGGTTTGAAATACCATGTTCATGCTGGTAAAATACCACATGGCTGAACCTTAGGAGAAATGATAAAAGATGGTTGGGGTTGGAGCATGTGATTGCCATTTAGTCTGGAGATGCAGGACAGGTGCTGAGGGGTCTTTCCTTAGTGAAAAGATCAAATATTATGCACTGGGCCAATGATTCTCAAGGCTCATGCGCAAAGAACTCCCCTCCCATTCGCAATGCAGGAACTCAGATTTAATTAGTATCAGAGCCCAGTCAGGCATATTTTTTAAGATGCTCCCCATGTGGACTTTGTTTCTGGCCATGACAGTGTTCCTGACACTGGATTTGCCTTCCCCTCCCAACAATGAAAACACTAGACAAAATAAATGAAACGATTATTTTCAGACACCGAACTACAGGCAGTACAGATCTGTGCTGTGCCAGAGAAGGGAAACAAGCGAGATGAGCTATGTTTGTCCTGGCTTTCTGCCTGGAACTCTCCTACAACGCTGGTGAAATGGAGAATGGTGCAGCTACTTTGGAAAATAGTTTCTTCTAAAGTTAAGTATTCACTTACCTTAAGACCCAGCATTGACCCTCCCAAGTATTGACCCAAGAGGAATGAAAACATATGTTGATGAAAATATTTGTACCTAAATATTCGTAGAAGCTTTACTCATAATAGCTCCAAACTGGAAACTATCCAAATGTCCATCAACAAATGAACGAATAACATTTTGAGAAATTTCATAGCACAGACTACTACTCAACAGTAAAAAGGAAGAAATTACTGATTCACACACCATGACTGAATCTCAAAGCCATGATCTTGAGTAAAAGAAGTCAGATGCAAAAAAGTAAATATTGTCTAGTTCAATGTGTATGAGATTCTAGAGCAGGGAAAACTTATCTTTACTGATGGAAAGCTGGCAGTAAATTGCTTGGGGCCAACTCTTTGGGAAATGATAAACTTGGGGAATTTGACCAACAACGGATATGTGGGAACTATTTGAGGTGATGAAAATGTTTTATATCTTTATTGGTAGTGATAGTTACATACATGTGTGTGTATTTGTCAAAAATATATTGAACTATATACTTAAAATGAGTGTAATTTATTATATGTAAATCATATATTTATACAATTGGTTGAACCCCACACCCCAGATGATTCTGTTGCACAGCCATGGTTAAGAACCACTGGTCTTAGGCAATTGGGAGCCATTAAGTGATTTGTGATTTAAAAAGATAACAGATGCCTCAGTGTGCAAGATGAATAAGAATCATAAAATTAGCATGTTATTACAAGAGTGAGGGATGAGCAAGATTAAAGAACATTATTTTTTTGGCTATGTAGCTTGTGTGATCTTAGTTCCCTGATCAGGGAACTAAGATCACACAAGCTACACAGCCAAATCTTTGAGTTGAAAAGGAGAGGCAGACTTCAAAAGAAAGAAACAAGTTTGTTATGGACACGTTATGGCTTTGTTTTGCTTTGTTTTCTTCTAGTTTTATTGAGATATGACTGACACCTAGTGCTGTGTAACTTTAAGGGGTATAGCATAATGATTTGACTTATGTACATCATGGAATGTTTACCCCAGTAGGTTTAGTGAACATCTATCAAATTGCATAGATATAAAATAAAATAGGAAAGGTCACTTTGGAGATCATCAGCTTAAAATCATCCCTTCTAATTTATATAATAGGTGGCTGTATGTAAACCTCATAGGACCTAAAATTTGTAATAGATACACACACAAAGAAGGAGGACTCCAAACATCACACTCAACATAGTCATAAAATCACAAGGGAAGAGAGTATTATGGACATTTTGAACGTGAAATTTTTGTGGGACACGAGGAAAATACTTCACGGAGCAACTGCAAATGTGGGTCTAGATACTAGGACGCGAGGAGAGGATTCTGGTCTGAAGATAGAGAATTGGTGTTGACTGCCTGTGAGTGATAACAGGGTAGCTGAGGCTTTTGGAAAAGCGTGAGATGTGATAAAGTTCGAGGAACAAGAATACTCGGAAAAAAACAACCCTGAAAGGCTCAGTGGGTAAAAGGAGAATATTCAGAGGAGACGCTGGAAGTAGTCAGAGAGGAAGGATGAAGACAAGAGGCTGGATAGACCAGTGAGAAGGCAATTTTGAGGAGACTAACAGTGCCATTTCCTACAGATAATCAAGATTAGGATTGGAGCAGTTCCCTGGTGGGCTAGTGGTTAGGATTTGGCGCTTTCACTTGGCCTTGGCCCGAGTTCAATCCTGGATTGGATAATTAAGATACCACGAGTCTCGCAGTAAGGCAAAAAAAAAAAAAAATTAGAATTGGAATGTGTCCACTGGATTAAGAGAAGAGGTTGCAGTACCAAGGTCACTATGAATTTCATAGAGAGGAAAACCCACATTTTAGCAGTTTGAGAATGACAGCCAGGACAGTGAAGCTGTGTTTTCGAGGTACTTAAAGTCAGGGATATGCAGGAGGTGGCTTATCCTGGTTCAGGAGAGCCTGTGGTTATTTTTTCAGGAATTTTAAAACCAGTTGTTAAAACACAGCCATTATTAAAAATTAAGGGCAAAGGGGGAGGGATAAATCAGGAGTATGGGAACTAACAGATACTGTAGCCTGCCAAGCTCACCTGTCCATGGGATTTCTCAGACAACAAAACTGGAGTGGGTTGCCATTCCCTTCTCCAGGGAATCTTCCGATCCAGGGATTGAACCTGCTTCTCTTGTGTCTTCTGCATGGGCAGACGGATTCTTTACCACTAGCACCACCACAGAAGCCTCAGATACACACTGCCATATATACAGTAGATAAACAACAGGAATTTTATAGTATAGCATAGGGAACCATATTCAATATCTTGTAATAACCTATGGAAAAGACTAGAAAAAAGATATATAAATGTACATATGTATAACTGAATCACTTTGCTGTACACCTGAAACTAACACAACCTTGTAAATCAACTATGCTTCAATTGAGCAAAGAAAACAAGTAAATTACATAACTTACAATGAAATCATATTAAAAAGCAACGTAATCAATACTCAAGAGATTATTTCCAAATTATTTAAATACACTTTGTTATTATCCATACATCTACATGATGAAATACCATATAATGGTCTGCTGTGGTGGCAGCATGTTGGTAGCTTGAAACTCACCAAGGTGGGAGTATTTACATCTCAGAAGTTGACAAATGCCGCACATCAGACATTGATTTATTGTTTTGTTCATTGTTTAAATTTAAGAATATAGTGGAGAAAATGTTTACAAGGGAGTTAAGACTTAAATTGTGCTGTGTCTGTAACTGTGAATAGCACAGGGGATTAAAAAAAGAGAGAGACATTTCTTTCAGTATGTGAACAGCTCGTTCAGACAACTTTCCGTCCTTCTGCTCAGTTTCTTGGACTTTTCCTTAGGTCCCCACAGCTAAGGCACAGGTGAGGGATTAGTAGAGGAGTTTTGCAGACGACATGGGGTTCCCTTTCTTTGGCAACCTCTTTGCTAGGATTGGGCTTCCTGGGGGCTCAGACAGTAAAGAATCTCCCCGCAATGTGGGAGACCTGTGTTCGATTTCTAGGTTGAGAAGATCCCCTGGAGAAGGGAATGGCAACCCACTCCTGTATTCCTGCCTGGAAAATCCCATGGTTAGAGGAGCCTGGCGGGCTGTAGTCCCTGGGGCCGCAAAGAGTTGGACACAACTGAGTGACTAATACTTGCTAGGTTTCCTCTTAATTTCCAGCCCCGAATTCTGACCACTGATAATAACTCCTGATTGCATCATTGCCTCCTCTCTGCTTTTTCTGGTTGATGTGTGTAACTGATGCTTGGACAACGTGGGGGTATAGTCTGCATAGTCAAAAATGTGCTATAACATTACAGTCAGCGGTCCGTATCGGTGATTCTGGATCTGAGCATCTATCCATAGGTCATGTAGTCAACTGTAGTATGTATTTATTGAAAAAAATTCACATCCAAGTTCAGTCCTGTGCAGGTCAAGCCCATGTTGTTCAAGGATCAGCTGTATTCTCTCTATCTATCAGAGATCAAATTGCCAACATCCACTGGATCATGGAAAAAGCAAGAGAGTTCCAGAAAAAACATCTATTTCTGCTTTATTGACTATGCCAAAGCCTTTGACTGTGTGGATCACAATAAACTGTGGAAAATTCTGAAAGAGATGAGAATACCAGACCACCTGACCTGCCTCTTGAGAAATCTGTATGCAGGTCAGGAAGCAACCGTTAGAACTGGACATGGAACAACAGACTGGTTCCAAATAGGAAAAGGAGTACGTCAAGGCTGTATATTGTCACCCTGCTTATTTAACTTCTTTGCAGAGTACATCATGAGAAACGCTGGACTGGAAGAAACACAAGCTGGAATCAAGATTGCCGGGAGAAATATCAATAACCTCAGGTATGCAGATGACATCACCCTAATGGCAGAAAGTGAAGAGGAGCTAAAAAGCCTCTTGATGAAAGTGAAAGTGGAGAGTGAAAAAGTTGGCTTAAGGCTCAACATTCAGAAAACAAAGATCAAGGCATCTGGTCCCATCATTTCATGGCAAGTGGATGGGGAAACAGTGGGAACAGTGTCAGAGTTTATTTTGGGGGGCTCCAAAATCACTGCAGATGGTGACTGCAGCCATGAAATTAAAAGACGCTTACTCCTTGGCAGAAAAGTTATGACCAACCTAGATAGTATATTCAAAAGCAGAGACATTACTTTGCCGACTAAGGTCCATCCAGTCAAGGCTATGGTTTTTCCTGTGGTCATGTATGGATGTGAGAGTTGGACTGTGAAGAAGGCTGAGCTCCGAAGAATTTATGCTTTTGAACTGTGGTATTGGAGAAGACTCTTGTGAGTCCCTTGGAGTGCAAGGAGATCCAACCAGTCCATTCTGAAGGAGATCAACCCTGAGATTTCTTTTGAAGGAATGATGCTAAAGCTGAAACTCCAGTACTTTGGCCACCTCATGCGAAGAGTTGACTCATTGGAAAAGACTCTGATGCTGGAAGGGATTGGGGGCAGGAGGAGAAGGGGACGACCGAGGATGAGATGGCTGGATGGCATCACCGACTCGATGGACGTGAGTTTGAGTGAACTCCGGGAGTTGGTGATGGACAGGGAGGCCTGGCGTGCTGCGATTCATGGGGTCGCAAAGAGTCGGACACTACTGAGACTGAACTGAACTGAACACGCCAGTCAGGAAAGGTGATATTCTGGTAACAAATAGTCCACAGATCTCTGTGGTGCTTAAAGATGATGGAGTGAGGATGAGTCAGTGGTGATGGTCTCTGTCTCATGGTAGCCTCGCTTAGAGACTTGGACTGACATCACCACTTCCACCCTCTGGAACAATCTGTGCTGTCACACCGGGGGGCAGAAAATTCAGCAGATCATGCTCAGATCTTAAAGCTGTTGCCTAGATCTGGCATGTGATGTTCCCACTCATATGTCCTTGGCCAAAATGAATCCAGTGGTCCCGTCTGACTGTCCAGGACTTGAGCGACTACAGTCCCACCATGTGGTCTGAGGAGGGGAGCTGGAGATGGGACAGCAGTAATGACTATTTAAGTGTGATTCACAGGTTAAGAGCAGGGAGCATTCAAGTCTTTCCTGCACTGGTTCCAAATCACTGGTCCTGGAGTAAACAGTCCCTTGCATCTTGTTCTGAAATTGTGACAGAGATACTGTACAGTGAACGAGGAGCTGTAACTAAGAAAATGTACTGTTGTAATAATCACTACAGGATACCCAGAAAGCTGCTCTTTTAATATCTGCAGCTACCGAGGTTTTCCCTCTGTCATTGCCGTTAGAAAAGTTAGAATTGTTCTCAGATAGTGGCTTCAGAATTATACGAGGCTTCCCAGGTGGCGCAGTGGTCAAGAATCTGCCCATCAATGCAGGAGACCCAAGAGATTTGGGGTGGATCCTTGGATCAAGAAGATCGCCTGGAGGAGGAAAGGCAACCCACTGCAGTATTCTTGCCTGGAGAATTCCATGGACTGAGGAGCCTGGTGGGCTATAGTCCATGGACTTGCAAAGACATGACTGAGCCACTAAACATGCACGCATGACACAAGGACCCCCTGCAGGTCCAGTGGTTAAGACTCTGAGCTTTCACTGCAGGGCGCGTGGGCCCCTGGTCAGGGAACTAAGATCCTGCATGTTGTGCAGTGCAACCAAAATAATAGAAGAGAATTATGAGGCCATGGCATCGCTCTTACACACGAACTCCGCTCTCCACAGGCATTTCCCCCTTCATGCTTCCTTCCTGGTTCTCAGCTGTATCGTGTGTAACTGTGTTTGTTAGTGAAGTATTCAGACGAGAAAGCATCACCGGGTAGAGCAAGGAGAAGAATAAAGGAAGAATAAAAGCCACTGGAACTGCAGCAGTGAAGCTCTGTTCACCTGTGCCTGAAAATGGGGCGGCTGAGTAAATGCACAGAATTTAGCAGCTCTGTGGAGGCCAGCCAGGGAGTGTTCAATAAAGGACCAGATTCCAGTATGACCTGATGACACTGGATAGCAGGACTGGAGGGATCGATTTTAGCTTTGGTGAAAGACCAAGTGCAGGCCTGAGACCTCGGCCTTGTTTGGGGGTAGTTGCCACTCGTGCTGATGGGCGGGTCCTGGTTGCTCCGTTGGCCCGTAGGCAGTCCCCCTACAGCACACCTTCCCTGTGTGCCCTCAGGAGGCTGCACAGGCGCGGAGATGCTGATACCTCTGAGGTCGTGGGAAGCAGCACAAGGTCTGGCACCCTGGCCCGGCCCCTCAGCAAGCAGCATCCATGTCATCACTTCCATGCTCGCCTGGCTGGGAGGTGCTGGCCTATAGCTCTGCTTTGGTCTCTTTTCAACCATGTGCTGTGGTGTTGACTCAGAGGTGTCCGGCTTTACGAGTTGACACATCGCTCCAGTGAAGGGCCATGGTGCCTCTCCTGGTAACACTGGGCTTCTGCATTCAGCTGTCCCTTCAGACTCTGCGTCTGTGTTTCGAAGCCCTCTGCCGTCCTCAATCCCCCCAGATCACCCAAGTCACAGAATTCAGCTGCTTTACTGTTTTCCACAAGAGACTGACAGTTTCCTCTATGCTGAAGATTTGAAGGGTTCAGGGAAGGACTTAGCATCGTAGGTTGTTCAAAATGAACTCTCTTTATTTAGCACGTATTTTCTGTGGCCTCTGTTCTTCCATGCTACCCTGTCCCAAGGATGTGGGTGAAACTTCTTTGTTCCCAATTCCCGAAGGCAAACTCCTCATCCTTAATCAATCAGGACAAACATTAAAAAATAAAAAATCAATTATTGCTGATCAGTCCTTTGCAGTTGTAGCTCCCACTCTGAGCTGTTATCAAGCCACCTCATCTTTTAAACTCTATTTATTTTTTGGCCCAACCAAGCAACATGTGGGATCTTACTTCCTCAACCAGATATTGAATCCATGTCCCTTAAATTGGGAGGGCAAGTCCCAGGCCACCTTTTTTAAACAAGTTCCCTGACAAGAATTCTGGTGACAACAATAAGCTAAATAAGACTCATGCGTTTTTGGATCATTCAGAGGAGGTCATTTGAGATGACTTTCCTGATTGTTCTTGGCTTTGCGAGATGTTTCTTTCCTGTGAATGAAGTGCTCCTGCATTTAAAAACAAAACAAACAACAAAAACACCCCAAAACAATAAAAAAGCATGTGTAATGTGAAAAATGTCCATCAGAGGGAGCACCAGCCCACAGATTTCCCCTCTAAGTTGAGATTTCTGACTCCAGCTTCCTCTCCATCTTTGTTGAACAAAAGGTGAAATTCTCAGGAATGCAGTGTTACATACAACACACACAGAGACAGGGTTAAACATATTTTTGTGGTTACTTTTTATGTAGAATGTAAAATTGAATTTAGTGAAAGAAAAGGAGAACTGCTGATGTGAAATTTGCAGCAGTTGTTTCTAAAGGAGGTGATGCAAGACAGCAGCGTGGGGAGCAGGGGTGGGGGAGGCCTCTGGCTGGTGCTGTGGCCCCATCTTTAGTCTTCATGTAGATTACTATTACTACTACTTCTACTACCACTACTCTAATTTTGGACAGAGGAGTTTATTTACCTGCTAAACCATCCAGATGGAAATAGGAGCAAGGCAGACATGTGTGGACCAGTTTAGGTTTAGATATTTACCAGATTGGACTATTTTTAAACATTTTAACATACAACTTTTTATCGCAAGAACAAAGCAATCTATGAAAACTGACTTCCAGAATTTTCCAAATTATTTTTTAACACATAATTTCCCCCTACAAAATATTTCTGTATCAATTTTGAGGGAAACAAGCTGGTAAAGAGTCTGCCTGCAATGCAGGAGACCTGGGTTTGATCCCTGGGTTGGGAAGATCCCCTGGAGAAGGGAATGGCTACCCACTCCAGTATTCTTGTCTGGAGAATTCCATGGACAGAGGAGCCTGGCGGGCTACAGTCCATGGCCTCACAAAAAGTCAAACAAAACTGAGTGACTACCAGTTTCACTTCACTTTCAAATTCACCCCAAATACCAAAATTTCACTTTATAACCTAGTTATATAAGAGTGCCCTAAACTGATACTGTTCCCTAAGCCCCAGGTTTATATCTTCCATTTAAAACCTGTAAGTATCTTTATTTTTTAGATCTTTTTTGATGTGGACCATTTCAAAAGTCTTCATTGAATTTGTTATAATATTACTTCTGTTGTTTATGTTTTGTTTTTTTGACTATGAGTCATGCCAGTTCTTAGCTCCCCAACCAGGGATCAAACCTATACCCCTTGCATTCGAAAGTGAAGTCTTAACCACTGGACTGCCAGGGAAGTTCCATAAAATATATAAGTATCTTTAAATCAAATTGTCTTTGTCAAAGGTCTTCTGGAGAAGAAATTATGAGTTAAGCACCTATAACTCCATCTTCATTTCTGCTATAATGTAGCAGTTTATCATGTAAGCTGAAAGAGTCTATCAGGTAGGAAAGGCAGAGTTTCTTATTTTCTCAGAATACCTGACTGCAACTCATGATGTACCAGCATCTCCACTTCTTCATGAATTACTCCTCACTGGGGAAGATTCTCACACAAATGGAGACCGCAGCCTGACCCAGTTTCAAGTGACCGAGATTCTCATGCACTGATACTCTTGAAGGTATTTTTCAAATGTGTCCATTCTTCAAATGCACTGTGTTTAACATTTTCTTGAAATTCACACTTTTCTCTGTTGAAGATACTGATTTCTCTGAAAAGGCCTGATTGTTTTCTTCCCTCTTGAGTCTAAGACGTTTTACCCACCTGTAGCTGGAATGAAGGGCTGGCCTTGTTTTCCTCGGTGATCCTGATGGTGTTCACTCACATGGTGTTTTCTCTTTTCCCTGTTTACTTATTTATTATTTATGCATGTTACTGGAGTGTAGTTGATTTCCAGTGTTGTGGCAGCATGTCTTCTGAACTCCTGTTGTGGTGCCGGTGGATCTGCTCAAGGTTGTGTGGTGCTGAGTCACAACCAGGTCCCATAGACCTTTCATCGTGGTTTGCAGTCTTGGTTCACCTCAAGGAAAGGGAGCTTCCTGCTCCACAGCCCCAGCCCGTGGGGAGTCCAGCTCTCTCTCATCCAGGCTGCCGCTCTGCATCCCATCACCCCCAGAGTGCAGAGAGCTGGGAGCAGCCTGGCCAGGCGCCATCCCACCCCAGTGGGGGCGCTGAGTGGGCATCCATGTACATCCATGCCCAGGGTTGTCATGACAAGTTTCTGCAAATGGAGTGGCTTACAATAACAGAAATATATTCTCGTCATTCTGGAGGCTGGAAGTCTGACTTCAGTGTCCCCAGGGTGGTTCCTTCCATTGTCCCTAATGGGGAATGCACTCCCTGCCTCACCCTCAGCATTCTGCAGGGCCCTCGGTCCATCGAGGCTTTTTTTTGTTTGTTTGTTTTTATATTGTGCATTTATTCTGATTCATAGCTGTTCACAAAGTGTGGTTCATGGCCTTTCTGGGTATCCTCAGGACCCCAGGAGTGTCTGCAAAGTCAAAGCTCTTTATAATAATACATGATTTACTTTTTTACTGCTGGAATTTGTGGTGATGGTGTCAGTTCAGTTCAGCCGTTCAGTCGTGTCTGACTCTTTGTGACCCCATGAATCACAGCACACCAGTCCTCCCTGTCCATCACCAACTCCCGGAGTTCACTCAGACTCACGTCCATTGAGTCGGTGATGCCGTCCAGCCATCTCATCCTCTGTCGTCCCCTTCTCCTCCTGCCCCCAATCCCTCCCAGCATCAGAGTTTTTTCCAATGAGTCAGCTCTTTGCATCAGGTGGCCAAAGTATTGGCGTTTTAGCCTCAGCATCAGTCCTTCCAATGAACACCCAAGACTGATCTCCTTCAGAATGGACTGGTTGGATCTCCTTGCAGTCCAAGGGACTCTCAAGAGTCTTCTCCAACACCACAGTTCAAAAGCATCAATTCTTTGGCGCTCAGCCTTCTTCACAGTCCAACTCTCACATCCATACATGACCATAGGAAAAACCATAGCCTTGACTAGATGGAGCTTTGTTGGCAAAGTAATGTCTCTGCTTTTGAATATACTATCTAGGTTGGTCATAACTTTTCTTCCAAAGAGTAAGCATCTTTTAATTTCATGGCTGCAATCACCATCTGCAGGGATTTTGGAGCCCCCCAAAATAAAGTCTGACACAGTTTCCCCATCTATTTCCCAAGAAGTGATGAACCCAGATGCCAGATGCTATCACTTCAGTCCCTGCCGCTGAACTCGCATCACCTTCTTCTCCGGGTCCCAGAGTCTCTCCTCTTCTGTCTCTTCTGAGGATACTCTCACTGGATTTCGGGGCCACCTGAATCCGGGATGATTTGAACCTCATGTTAACTACATATGCAAAGACCCTTATTCCTAATAAAGTCATATTCTGGGGTTCTGGGTGGACGTGAATTTTGGGGGGACATTATTCACCCCGTATATCACATGCACAATAATTCTGTCTGCTTGGGGCTGAAATGCCCACTTAGGGGCATCCGGATCACTTTGAGGATCCTTGCTTTAACAAGGCATATACCTTTTTGCAAATTTGAGATTTAGGCACTGAAATACTTGTTATAGAAATGTTTGATCATTGGAAATCCATTCATGTCACCAAAGAAATTTTTTTATCACACTTATCAATGAAAGAAAAGACATTAAAATTGAAAACAGACTTTCATTTATGTTAAAAATTTTGCACAATTGTAAAGTAATAACATTTTTTTGTTGCCTGGGAAATCCCATGGACGGAGGAGCCTGTTGGGCTACAGTCCATGGGGTCGCTGAGAGTCAGACACGACTGAGCGACTTCATTTTCACTTTTCACTTTCATCCATTGGAGAAGGAAATAGCAACCCACTCCAGTGTTCTTGCCTGGAGAATCCCAGGGACAGAGGACCCTGGTAGGCTTCTGTCTATGGGGTCGCACAGAGTTGGACACGACTGACGCGACTTAGCAGCAGCAGCAGCAGCAGGGCAAATAAGTTTTTCATCAATGGTGGTCATCAAGAAGTAGCTTTAGTCATTTTTAAAGGTCTTGATCAGGGATCGCATGTAGACTTTTCAAGTATAAAGTCATATTTAAAAAAATTTTATTAGAAAATACTTAGAAATACATCAAATATTCAAAAATAATATTTGAAGCTTAAATTTAGTATTTAAAAGTGTTCCAAATACTATATGGATTTTATAATAATTTTGTACTATAAAAAATCATGATTTTTTAAAATCAAGTTCCACACAGAAATGCTTCTAAATCCTCTGTAGTTTTTCTCAGAGTATAGGACAGTGTTTTTGCTATGTGAGATGTAACACATCACCTTAAGAACTTTCTGTGCATAAGCAAATGCGTGTATTTATTAATGTATATATATGTATATATACACATATATATATACTTAGCACATGCATACATATATACACTCATTTATCACATATATTTATAAAATTTATATTTATGTAAACCATACATTAATGTTTTTAAAATATGTTTATGCAAGTGGATTGATAGTACACATATAATGCAAAAACTGGCCCCTTTTCTTTAAACAGAAAGTTTAGTTATCTTTTCTCATAAGTGTGCTTAGAACTCTGTTATTTTGAAAACCGACTGTGCAGTGTTCCATATGGTATGGCTGTCATCAATGCCCTGCATTGTGTCAGTCTCTTCTTAATAACATTTAGGTCGTCTCCAAATTTCTTTCACTTTTTCTATCAGCATTAATGCTTCAGTAATTATTTGTGTAGAAATCTCAGTAGAATAAATTCCTAGGAGTGGAGCTGTGGCATCAAAGTCTATGTGACTTAAATTTTTTATGGATACAGGAGTCCCCCTTACAGTCCTGTGTACAGGTATACACAGCAGATGTGTTGCAAGACCTTCTGAAACCACAGGTAGTACAGATCCCTGGATACACTGTGTATTTTTCCTATACGTACACACTGATAATAAAGTTTAGTTTATAAATTAGGCACAGTAAGGGATTAACATAAGTGATAATAAGTAGGGCTTCCCAAGTGGCGCTAGTGGTAAAGAACCCGCCTGCCAGTGCGGGAGACATAGAGACTCGGGTACTATCCTTGTGTCGAGAAGATCCCCTGGAGAAGGGCATGGAAACCCACTCCAGGATTCTTGCCTGGAAAACCCTGTGGGCAGAGGAGCCTGGCGGGCTACAGTCCCTAGGGTCACAAAGAGTTGGACACGACTGAAGCGAATTAGCGCTTAGCACAACAGTAAGTAGAACAATTTTAACAGTAGAGCAATTTTAACAGTATATTGTAATAAAAATTATGTGAATGTGGTTTCTCTCAAAATATCTTGTAACGTACTCGTCCTTTTTCTTGAGGTGATATGAGATCGTAAAATGCCTACCTGGTGAGATGACATGGATGACGTGGGCATTGTGACACGGTGTTGGACCACTGCCGACCTTCTGATAATGATACATCAAGAGGGTCATCTGCTTGGGTTGGTCCTGGATCACTGAACTGTGGTGATGCCGGTGGTTGGATGTCAGGAGTAGACAGTGTTGATCACTGGGTCTCCTGGGTGGTACTGAGCATGAGATTTCATCATGTTGCTCAAAACAGTTTTCAGTTTAAAACTCATCAATTGTTCATTTCTGGAATTTTCCATTTAGTAATTTTGGATTGCAGTTGAACTGGAAAGAGAAGGCACAGATGGGGTGGGGGGTGGGGGTTGGCTGTACTATGAAATAACCAGCAAACTTTGGCACCAATTTATTCTCTCACAGTTAAGAGGGAGCTGGTTTTACCACCCAGTTTCCAGCAGCCTTTTAAATTGTTGATCCGAGAGATGAAAAGTGCCATCTCCTTTCTTTCTTTAATTATAGGTGAGAAAATAAAAGGGAGAAATGAGAAATTAGATTGCTCGTATAAATAATTCAGTCAACAATCACCTGTTGGAGATAACATAAGAATGTCACAGAGCTTTAGCTCTTAATTGTTCTATGAGTCAGTAAAAAATGGGGCGAGGGGGGAATTATAAATACGTTTGATAGGAATACCAACTTTGCCTTCACTTCAGGGGTGTTTTAGCCATTATTATAATGGACCCTGACAATGAGCATGGTGTCTGTCACTGCACGGCCGAGTAACAGAACTCAGATCATGGAA
Source organism: Capra hircus (assembly GCF_001704415.2). NCBI lineage: Eukaryota > Metazoa > Chordata > Mammalia > Artiodactyla > Bovidae > Capra > Capra hircus. Next base: position 57,496,086 of record NC_030821.1, read on the forward strand.
CTGAGAACTAGGAGACCTGGAGAATTGTTAAATATATATGTAAATTTGACCTCATATCATCTTTTGTATAATTAGTAGTATTATTGGGGCAAATCATTGAACTGTGTACCTGTTTCCTCATGAGTGTAATGTACAGGGTTAGGACCTCAACACCTTAAAAAATGTGAATTTAGAAACATCTAAATTCAGTCAATATCGTTATTGATGAGGATTTCCAAGATGAGAAATTGTTCCTATCTTAATTCTCCAGTAGGTGGTGATGTTATAACATTCAAAATAGTTAATAATCTAGAAACTAACTGCAGTTCTCCCCGTAGGAGTCCATATTTCATATTTAGAAATATTCTTTGCCATTGTAGTAAAATTTTAATGTTATATACAAAGAGTACATTTTTAAATTTATTATGTTGCGTTTAATATATTCACTTTAGTTGTTTAGTCGTGTCCAACTCTTTTGCAACCCCATGGACTGTAGCTCTGTCAGGCTTCTCTATCCATGGGATTTTCCAGGCAAGAATACTGGAGTGGGTTGCTGTTTCCTTCTCCAGGGGATCTTCCCGACCCAGGGATTGAACCCAAGTCTCCTGCATTGTGGGTAGATTCTTTACCAATGAGCCACTTGGGAAGCCCGATATATTCACTTATGATATCAACTGATTGTTAATTTGTTCTTTTAATGTCTATAAAATCAGATTCCAAATCTAATTACTGCAGACAGACATGATTTCTAATCTGTTGTAGTTTCTTTAATTCAGTTAATTTTATAGTTTCAGTTTTAATTAATCAATTTGTTTAACTAGAATACTAAGAGTGGATACAGAGAAGGCAATGGCACCCCACTCCAGTACTCTTGCCTGGAAAATCCCATGGATGGAGGAGCCTGGAAGGCTGCAGTCCATGGGGTCGCTGAGGGTCAGACACGACTGAGCGACTTCACTTTTACTTTTCACTTTCATGCATTGGAGAAGGAAATGGCAACCCACTCCAGTGTTATTGCCTGGAGAATCCCAGGGACGGGGGAGCCTGGTGGGCTGCTGTCCTTGGGGTCGCACAGAGTCGGACACGACTGAAGTGACTTAGCAGTAGTAGCAAGAGTGGATACAGATTGAACTTTGTTTATCCTACTAAAACTGTAAAAATCTGTGTAAGAATTTATTTGGAGGAGAGCCTCAAATAAGGTCCTTGGATATCGTTTTAGAAAGTCTTCTTTTAGTGACTGTATAATATACAGGAAACCAAGCACATTGAAAGTTCACTGAAATTGCAAGATTTTCATTTTCAGTTGTGTAATTTTCCAAAAATAAATTTCATATATGCAGTAATGACAGAGTTAGAAAATAAAATGTCATGTAATAAAATAGCAAGAAAAGCTTTGCATAAATGGATAGTCATTTATCTTTTAACATATGACATATATTAAAGAATTGTAATAGTCTTAGGAAAAATAAAGGAAGACATTCATAATTTCAGAGATTAAAAATAGTAAACATGAAAATACCATTTACGGTAAACATAGACTAAATGTAAATATTTATTAAGAGCCTGTATGGAACATTTTATACAACTTAACAAGTTAGTAGTAAATATCTTTCAGAAAAATCATCAAGCAAGTGCATAAAATCATTTTTTAAAGATCATGATAATAAGACTTCATAAAACAGATGGGGAAACAATGGAAACAGTGTTTTCTTGGGCTCCAAAATCACTGTAAATGGTGACTGCAGCCATGAAATTAAAAGACGCTTACTCCTTGAAAGAAAAGCTATGACCAACCTGGTGGTGGCGGTTTAGTCGCTAAGTCGTGTCCGACTCTTGTGATCCCATGGACTGTATGCAGCCTGCCAGGCTCCTCTGTCCATGGGATTGTCCAAGCAAGAATACTGGAGTGGGTTGCCGTTTCCTCCTCCAATGACCAACCTAGATAGCATATTAAAAAGCAGAGACTTACTTTGCCGACAAAGGTCCATCTAGTCAAAGCTATGATTTTTCCAGTAGTCATGTATGAATGTGAGAGTTGGACCATAAAGAAAGCTAAGTACCAAAGATGGATGCTTTTGAATTGTGGTGTTGGAGAAGACTCTTGAGAGTCCATTGGACTGCAAGCAGATCAAACCAGTCAACCCTAAAGGAAATCAGTCCTGAATATTCATTGGAAGGACCGATGCTGAGGCTGAAACATCAATACTTTGGCCACCTGATGTGAAGAACTGACTCATTGCAAAAGACCCTGATGCTGGGAAAGATTGAAGGCAGGAGGAAAAGGGGATGACAGAGGACAAGATGGATGAGACGGTCGATGGACATGAGTTTGAGCAAACTTCGGGAGTTGGTAATGGACAGGGAAGCCTGGCGTACTGCAATCCATAGGGTTGCGCAGAGTTGGATACGACTAAAGTGGCTTAGTAGATATGCACGCACAGCTCCTTATATCATATAAAAATATCTATCTTAATACAAGACACTTCTACAAAAATTGACCCCTTCTACAAAAAATGAATGTCACTGATGAATAACCAACACTAATTCTTAATATGTAGGTTAGAAGACCTAGAGTCATTTTGTGCTACTTGGGAAAGCAATCTTTGAAACTTTGCTTTGTCTTAAAAAAAAAAGAAAGAGAGACAGGTTAAGAATAAGGAATCAGAGAATAAATTGTTGCATGATGTTTCTTTAGCAAGACATAATCTTACTGTAAAATTTTTAAGTAGGTCAGACAATGCTCTTAGTTGATTTAGGTGATTATTATCTGAAATAAAGGCTAGAGAGGCTGTAAATTTAGGTTTTATTTTTTTAAAGAATGAATAAATCTTAGCTATCAAAACCCTTCCTATTTGAACAAAGGAACCTAATAGACTTGGATAAGTGTATTTAAATTCTCATAATCTGGAACTAAATAGATAAAGATAATAAGGGATACTTACATACTATTACAGATTTGGGCAAAATTGAAAGGAGAAAGGAGTCTAAGGAAACCAAAGTCTAGTTTTGTTAAGTGCAGAGAGGTGCGTGCAGGCACGAAAGTGATCCTCTATCCTGAACACAAAATTGGGCCACTTCTCCTAACCTGCTTTGAGGGTCATGTGGGTGCAAGTGAGTTCAGCCTTTCAAGCCAGCCTGAGGAAACCTCCTGTGTGATCCTCACCTGCTTTTTCCTCCCACTGGCCAAGTGCAGAGGGAATAATTGGCCAAGGGCACTGTGACCTAAGGGATGCTGGAGCCATAGTTGGAAGGAGGCTGGTCATTTAGCTGATACTTCCCTGGAATATTTGTGTTCAACTTTGCACAAATGAAAAATGAACTTTTTTGGTGAAGTTTTGGATTTGTTTTACAACAATGAGTGCTCCTTATTCTAACTAATACATGTTACTGAATTTTTAATTCTGTTAGATTACAGTTTTTAGTTGAAATTAATGTATGATTGATATTTTACATGTTACTTTCTTCACTTAAGAAATTTCCATGAACTTACCTTCATATGTAAAGAATGTTGACATATTAGTGGATGTGATGGGATTCCAGCTGAACTATTTAAAATCCTAAAAGATGATGCTGTTAAGGTGCTGCACTCAATATTCCCACAAACTTGGAAAACTCAACAGTGGCCACCAGACTGGTAAAGGTCAGTTTTCATGCCAGTCCCAAAGAAGGGCAATGCCAAAGAATGTTCAAACTACCATACAGTTGCACTCATTTCACATGCAGGCAAGGTTACGTTCAAAATCCTTCAAGCCAGCCTTCAGCAGTATGTGAAATGAGAACTTGCATATGTACAAGCTGTGTTTTGAAGAGGCTGTGGAACTACTGGTCTAATTGCCAACATTTGTTGGATCATGGAGAAAGCAAGGGAGTTGCAGAAAAACATCTACTTCTGCTTCTTTGACTATGCTAAAGCCTTTGACTATGTGGATCACAACAAACTGTGGAAAATTCTTAAAAGAGTTAGGAGTACCAGACCACCTGTATGTGAGTCAAAAAGAAATAGAACCCGGGTGTGGAACAACAGACTGGTTCACAATTGGGAAAGGAGTACAACAAAGCTGTATATTGTCGCCCTGCTTATTTAAGTTCTATGCAGAGTACATCATGTGAAATGCCAGGCTGGATGTATTCAAGCTGATATCAAGATTGTCTGGAGAAATACCAATAACCTTACATATGCAGATGATACCACTCTAATGGCAGGAAGTAAAGAGGAACTAAAGAGCCTTTTGATGAAGAGTGAAAAATATGGCTTGAAACTCAACATTAAAAAAATCTAAAATCATGGCATCTGGTCTCATCACTATAGAAGGGGAAGAAGTGAAGCAGTAACAGATTATATTCTCCTGAGCTCCAAAATCACTGTGGATGGTGAATGAGGCCATGAAATTAAAAGACACTTGGTCCTTGGGAAAAAGCTATGACAAACCTAGATAGTATATTAAAAGGCAGAGACATCATTTGGCCGACAAAGATCTGTGTCGTCAAAGCTATGGTTTTTCCAGTAGTTGTATACAGATGTGAGAGTTGGACCATAAGAAGGGTTGAGTGCTAAAGAATTGATACTTTCAAATTGTGGTGCTGAAGAAGACCTTGAGAGTCCCTTGGATGGCAAGGAGATGAAACCAGTCAATAAATCCCAAAGGAAATCAACCCTGAATATATATTGGAAGGTCTCTTGCTGAATCTGGAGCTCCAACACTTTGGCCACCTGATGTGAAGAGCTGACTCATTGGAAAAACCCTGAGGCTGGGAAAAATTGAAGGCAAAAGGAGAAGGCAGTGGCAGAGGATGAGATGGTTAGATCGCATCACCAACTCAGTAGACATGAATTTGAATGAACTCTGGGAGATAGTGGAGGACAGATGAGCCTAGCATGCTGCAATCCATGGGGTTGCAAAGAGTTGGATACGACTTAGTGACTGAACAACAGCAATAACAACAACACTTTCATATGTAAAGAATGTTGACATGCTAACCATCTTTAACACCATATTCCTATTTCATATTGGTAATATTCTCTTGTATTACTTTTCAAACTCAACTGTTTGTCATTAAGTTTCCAATTTTTCACCATAAGTTATTCTTCTCAGTACTTCTATACCAATTATTTTGGGGTTTTATTCAAAATGAGTGATGTGGTCAAATAAATGAATGGTTGAAAAGGATAAATGGGGTCAGTGGCTATCACACACTCTGTGAATTCCTAAAAATTACTGCGTTGTGCAAAACTGTGTGATAAAAACACGACCCACTAAAGAAAAAAATAATAAGTTGAACTTGACTAAAATGAAAACTTCTACTTTGTGAAAGATGCTGTTTAAAGAATGAAAAGATAAGTCAGAATTTGCAAAAATATATAGAGTTCTTAAAGCTCAACAATAAGAAGCAACCCAGTTTAAAAAATGGGCAAAAGGTGTGAACAGACACCTCACCAAAGAAAATACACAGATGGCACATGAGTGTATGAGAAGATGCTCACATCATATATTATAAGAGGGTTGGAATTAAAACAGGCTACCGCTACATATCAATTAGATGCCTAAAATCCAAAACACTGATCGCACCCAATGTGGGCGAGGGTGTGTAGCAACATGAACTCTCCTTTACTTCTCATGGGGAAGCAAAGTGTTATAGCCATTTTGGAAGACAGTCTGGCCATTTCTTACAAAACTTAATGTGCTCTCACCATGTGATCATCAGTCATGTGCCTTGAGTTGAAAACTTAATTGCACTCAAATGAATTGAAAACTTATGTCCATGCACAAGAAAACCTGCACACACTCAACAGGGAGGGGATTTATATACACATATAGGTGATTCAGGCTTCCCTGGTAGCTCAGCTGGTGCAGAATCCGCCTGCCATGCTGAAGACCCTGGTTCAATTCCTGGGTCAGGAAGATCCCTTGGAGGAAGGCATGGCAACCCACTCCAGTATTCCTGCCTAGAGAATCCTCATGGACAGAGGAGCCTGGCGGGCTAGAGTCCATAGAGTGGTAAGGAATCAGACACAACTGAGCAACTGAGCACAGCACAGCACAGCACAGGTGATTCATGCTGCTGTACAGCAGAAACTAATACAACATTGTAAAGTAATTATACTCCAACTAAAAAAATTTAAATTAAAAATATAAAAACCTGCACACAAATGTTTATAGCAGGTTTTCTCATAACTACCCTAACTTGGAAGCCGTCAAGATGTCCTTCAGTAAGTGATTGGAATCAAACTGTGGTACATTCATGCCATGGAATATCATTCAGCAATAAAATGAAATGAGCTCTCAAGCCACAGAAATACACGGCAGAATCCTATATGCTAAGTGAAAGTATACAGTGTGAAAAAGCCACACACTGTGTGAATCCAACTGTGTAGCTTTCTGTAAATGGCAACAGTAAAGGGATTAGTGGTTGCTAAGGGCTCAGGGGGAGGCCAGGATGAATCAGCGGAGAACAGGGGATTTTTGGAGCAATGAAACTATTCTGAATGACACTGTGATGGTGAATTCATGTCAATTACATTTGTCGGAACCCAGAGAATGTACAACACACAGAGTGAACTGTAGACCTCTGTTAATAATAACAATAATGTACCAGTGCTAGCTCATCAGATGTAATGAGGTACCACACTTAATGCAAGGTGCTAATAATAGGGCAGCTATGTGTTTGGGAACTCCATGCTTTTTGCTCAGTTTTTCTGTAAATGTAAAATTGCTCTAAAAAATAAAGTCAATTCGATTAAAAAAATGAGCAAACAAAACAACAAATAAATACAACAGGGCAAAAATGGGATTAGGGGCATGATACTCAAATATTTTATGAATGACGTACATGAATTTGACAGCTAATAATTTTGAAATAATATTAAAAGCAAATTCAAGGCATTGTTTTACCTCTCCTGTGTGTCTGACCCCATGGACAATAGCCTGCCAGGCTTCTCTGTCCATGGAATTTCCCAGGCAACAATACTGGAGTGAGTTGCCATTTCCTTCTCTAGGGGATCTTCCCTACCCAGGGATCAAACCCATGTCTCTTGCATCTCCTGCATTGGCAGGCAGATTCTTTACCACTGAGCCACCTGGGAATCCCCATATGAGTACTCTATTAATATTCATTGTATTTTAATATTTTACATGTATTATATTTTATTTTTTTAAATTTTTATTTTTACTTTGTTTTACTTTACAATACTGTATTGGTTTTGCCATACATTGACATGAATCCACCACGGGTATACATGAGTTCCCGAACATGAACCCCCCCTCCCACCTCCCATCCCATATCATCTCTCTGGATCATCCCCGTGCACCAGCCCCAAGCATCCTGTATCCTGCATCGAGCATAGACTAGCGATTCATTTCTTACGTGATAGTATACATGTTTCAATGCCATTCTCCCAAATCATCCCATGCTCTCCCTCTCCCTCAGAGTCCAAAAGTCTGCTCTACACACCTGTGTCTCTTTTGCTGTGTCGCATACAGGGTCATCATTACCATCATTCTAAATTCCATATATATGTGTTAGTATACTGCATTGGTATTTTTCTTTCTGGCTTACTTCACTCTGTATAATCAGCTCCAGTTTCATCCATCTCTTTAGAACTGATTCAAATGTATTCATTTTAATGGCTGAGTAATACTCCATTGTGTCTATGTACCACAGCTTTCTTATACATTCGTCTGCTGATGGACATCTAGGTTGTTTCCATGTCCTGGCTATTATAAACAGTGCTGCGATGAACATTGGGGTACACGTGTCTCTTTCAATTCTGGTTTCCCAGTGTATCCCATTGCTGGGCAGTTCTATTTGCAATTTTTAAAGGAATCTCCACACTGTTCTCCATAGTGGCTGTACTAGTTTGCATTCCCACCAACAGTGTAGGAGGGTTCCCTTTTCTCCGCACCCTCTCCAGCATTTATTGCTTGTAGACTTTTGGATCACAGCCATTTTGACTGCCATTTCCTTCTCTAGGGGATCTTCCCTACCCAGGGATCGAACCCATGTCTCTTGCATCTCCTGCATTGGCAGGCAGATTCTTTACCACTGAGCCACCTGGGAATCCCCATATGAGTACTCTATTAATATTCATTGTATTTTAATATTTTGCATGTATTATATTTTAAAAAATCTTGGTAATAGTGTTATAGATCATGGAAATACTGTTTTTATAGCTTCAGTTCAGTTCAGTCGCTCAGTCATGTCCGACTCTTTGCGACCCTATGAACTGCAGCACGCCAGGCCTCTCTATCCATCACTAACTCCTGGAGTTCACTCAAACTCACGTCCATCGAGTTGGTGATGCCGTCCAGCCATCTCATCCTCGGTCGTCCCCTTCTCCTCCTGCCCCCAATCCCTCCCAGCATCAGAGTCTTTTCCAATGAGTCAACTCTATGCATGAGGTGGCCAAAGTACTGGAGTTTCAGCTTTAGCATCATTCCTTCCAAAGAACACCCAGGACTGATCTCCTTCAGAATGGACTGGCTGGATCTCCTTGCAGTCCAAGGGACTCTCAAGAGTCTTCTCCAATGCCACAGTTCAAAAGCATCAACTCTTTGGCACTCAGCTTTCTTCACAGTCCAACTCTCACATCCATACATGACTACTGGAAAAACCATAGCCTTGACTTAGTCGGCAAAGTAATGTCTCTGCTTTTGAATAGCTTACTATATGAAAAAATAATGCTGTTATTTATAAATGAATAAAACACAAACCACTAGTGATTAACCAGAGAAAAAGAAATAATATTTTTAAAATCTTTTTGTTAAGAGCAAAATATTCAAAATACTAAAATTGTTGATGTTGGTGTTACAAACAGCTAGACTTATTTATTGCTGCTCATCACCATGACTAATGTATATTCATAATTAGAGATGTGGTTAGGTGTGGCTTGTACACCTGCTGCATAGAGGTAGTTGGTAGATAACTGATGAGAGTGTGTGTTTTGTGTATTCCTACCAAATTTATCGGCCTTTCCTGGTGGCTCTGTGGTAAAGAATCTGCCTGCCAAGGCAGGAGATGCAGGTTCAATCCCTGGGTCGGGAAGATCCCCTGGAGAAGGAAATGGCAACCCACTCCAGTATTCTTGCCTGGGAAATCCTGTGGAGAGAGGAGCCTGGTGGGTTACAGTTTGTGGGGTTGCAAAGAGTCAAACACGACTCACTGACTCAAGAAAAATTACCGCTCAGTCTATCTGATGTACTATTTCTAGTGCTTCCTGCAGACAAACTCACACATAAGGAAATGGGAAATCTCGATTATGCTCAGATTGTTCACAAGTTAAATAACTAATTGTGCTAGGAAAAAAATGTGATTTTCAAATCCAGCATTTAACCAAAGGAGCTATAGTATTAGAAGGCTTGTAGAAAACAGCATTCTTCTGTTCTACCCTGTCCATTCCCTTAAGTCTGGCCTCCAGATCCGTGACTTTACACACTTTTGTCTCTTTCTTTAGGTAATTAGGTCCATTTTATTTACTTTTTAAAGTGCTTAAATTGCTATTTCTTCAGTAGTAAATTTTAAGATTTTTTTGATGTAGGTTTCTCTGGTAGCTCAGCAGTTAGGAATCCGCCTGCAATGCAGGAGATGCAGATTTAATCCTTGGATCAGGAAGATCCCCTGGAGGAGGAAATGGCGACTCACTCCAGTATTCTTGCCTGGGAAATCCCATGGACAGGGGCACCTGGTGGGCTTCAGTCTATGGGGTCGCAAAGGGTTGGACATGACTTAGCGACTAAACAACAACAGTTTTCAAAGTTTTAAGGAATTTGTTACAATATTGCTTCTGTTTCATGTTCTGATTTTTTGGGCTGTGATGTGTGTGGGATCTTAGCTCTGTGACAAAGGATCACACCCAAATCCCCTGCATTGGAAGGTGAAGTCTTAGCCACCAAGCTTCCAGGGAAGTCCCTTGTAGTAAATGTTACTAGCGCACACACTTAGCCTTTTCCCACCTCTCACAACCGCCTCCACATTCACCAGTGGTCGTGTGGATAGACACTCCGTGTTATCGTGACTTTGTAAATATTGTCTGACATTAAGTCAAGTGGTTTACTGTGAATATCTTTCCCGTAAAATTTTTGTCTTTTAACTTTCACTCTTGTTATTTGTATTTATTGTGCTTGGTTTTACAGCTGTGTCTGTGGTAACTGAAATTTATTTGATTTGTGTTTCTTTCCTGCCTCCAAGAAAATGACGTTATTTGTATCAGTTCTCTCTATATATTCAGAATGTTAAACTTTTATTAGTTATGTTGTCAGTTTGAGAATTTCATTGCTTTCTTTTTAAAACATTTATCTGTGTCATTTGACACGTGTATCTATTTTTTTCTGACACAGTTTTAATGTTTGTTTTACACTTTAACTCATTTAGAATTTATTGTGGTGTATGATGTGACATTTGGATCTAATTTATTCTTTCTTTGTACTGACATCCAGTACTCCAGACATTTCATTGCCAGTAATTTTCCCCTCAGTGGCCTTGCTTTATTTGTTCATTTTTAGAATTATGTCCAGTTAATTGGTCATGTCATTTGTCCTCTCAAAGCCTGTACGATTCTCGTAGAATTGGTGGTTTGTCAATAATATCTATCCTGGGATTCTCTTTCTACTCAGTTGAACTTTATTTCCTGGAGTACTGTTTTCATGCTGGTGACTCTGTTTCCCCCACTATCCCCATTATTTAGCAGTTGGATTGCCCCGTTTTCCGCACTCTGCCACCATCTGCCCGAGTCATCAGCTGGCAGTCGAGTTCTCCCCCCTCATCCAGAGTTTCACTTTCTATAGTTTCAGTTGCACCTGGCCAACCACAATCCAGAAATATTAAATGGAAAATTCCAGGTATAAACAATTCATAAGCTTGAAATTGCATGCCGTCCCAAGTAGCCTGATGAAATTCCGTGCCACCACGGTCCTGCGTCATCCCCTTGTTGGGTGTCTCCTGCCCGCTGTCGGGGTTATCAGATCGACGGTCGAAGTACCTCAGGGCTTGTGTTCTAGTGACCCTGATTTTACTTAATAATGGCCACACAGTGCAAGAGCAGTGAGGCTGGTGGTTCACATATGACAGAGAGATGCTGTAAAGTGCTTCCTTTGAGTGAAAAGGTGAAAGTTCTCAACTTATAAGGAAAGACACTGAGATGGCTAAGATCTACGGTAAGAATAGATTGTCTGTCCATGAAATCGTGAAGAAGGAGGAAGGAACTTGTGCTAGTTTCGCTGCTGTGCCTCCTGCTGCAGAAGTTACGGCCACCGTTTGGAAGGATGCTTGGTTAAGATGGAAGAAGCATTCAATTACTATGATAAGATTATTTTTCTTTTTTACTATGAGGTAACTTTAATGGCAGTAAACATTTAAGAAGCAAATAATATGCATACAAGATATAAAATAAATGTAAAAAAAATGGAAGTAGTGAATTGTAGGGTTAAACTTTTTCATATATGTATGTGTGTGTGTGTGTGTGTGTGTGTGTGTGTTAAGTTGCTTCAGTTGTGTCTGACTCTTTGTGACCCTATGGACCGTTGTCTTGCAGACTCCTCTGTTCATGGCAAGAATATTGGAGTGGGTTGCCATGCCCTTCTCCAGGCGATCTTCCTGACCCAGGGATCAAACCCACATCTCTTATGTCTCCTGCATCGGCAGGCAAGTTCTTTACCACTAGCATCACCTGGAAAGCCCATTAGAAAGCTGTAGTTTCTTTCATTATGTTCATACACACACACACACACACACACACACACACACACATCTTTTTTGTTTCCTCGTCAGGGATCTTTGCCAACACATCAGATTTTGTGACTCCCAGTTTGCCATATCAGGTGTGACACAGTATTGCTCACTTCTACCTAGAAGAGGGTCTCAGAGGGTCTTGCGCAGCGTGTGTCAGCTTTACAGCTCTCTTGTCTTTCTCTGTTTTGCAGAATTGTACTTTTAGGGATGTTTTTCTTCTCATAGCAAGACACACAGGAAGTTCAAAAATACATCTATAAATGTACTTCTCAGAAAGTGTTTTGGCATGCAGGATCACTGATTGGAAGCAAACTCTCTCCTGACTGCAAGAATATCCTGACTAGATGGCGTTATTTCCTTTGTGGCTTAAATAACCGTATATTAATCTGAATTTGAAACCCTCGGTTTCAAGCTCTTTTTAAGTTGTTAGAAATTGCCAACCACTAGCTCAGTAACAGGGGTAAAGTGAAATTCGTTGTTTGGTTTTTGAGTTTGCAGCATAAATGAAACTTCAGGAACAAAAGATAAATTTGGCCTTTGTTGCACTGACTGATGGAAACTGCTCAGTCCAGTGATAGCAGCAAAAATACACAGTTAAGATGATAAACCAAGGTTATGATTGAATAAGTAACTTCACAACAGAGGAAAACTTTACAGGGTCACTGCACAGCCCCATAAGCATTCAGGGTAGGGTTATATGTCTAGGGAGTTTCTAGTCACTGTTATTTAAAGATGAAGATCTGTTTGCTTTTAAAAAAATCTATTTAATTATTCAGCAAGGTTTTTGACATTCTGAAAGAACTTACCACAATGTCACAAAGAAATAGATTCTTCCAAGACCATATTTGGAGGGTGACTTTACAAAATGATCCACTTTCCTAAAATGCCCTTTCCTCTCCATCCTCCAACAATTGACCAATCCCTCGTGCCTTCTCTTGCTAAGCTCTCATTGGCACCAGCGGAAAGCTTGCACAAAAGAAGCAAAAGGTCTGGACTTTGTTGAAATGGAGTCACTTTGCACATATGTAAAAACTACATCCATTTATTTTGTCAAGCCAAAATAACTGTTTAGGAGCCAGAAGAGGTAGGAGTAGTGGAAAGCAGCATTTTGGTGCTTGCATGTGAGTCAGCATATGTCTGCATGACATTGTTCAGTCACTCAGTCGTGTCCGACTCTTTGCGACCTGAAGAATGGCAGCACTCCAGGCTTCCCTGTCCTTTATCTCCTGGCGCTTGCTCACACTCATGTCCATTGTGTCCATGATGCCATCTATCACCTCATTCTCTGCTGCTCCCTTCTCTTCCTCTCAGTCTTTCCAGCATCAGGGTCTTTCCCCACCATCAGCTCTTTGCATCAGGTGGCCAAAGTATTGGAGCTTCAGCTTCAGCATCAGTCCTTCCAATGAATATTCAGGGTTGATTTCCTTTAGGATTGGCTGGTTTGATCTCCTTGCTGTCAAGGGACCCTCAAGAGTCTTTTCCAACACCACAGTTCAAAAGCATCAATTCTTTGGCACTCAGCCTTCTTTATGGTCCAGCTCTCACATCTGTACACGACTACTGAAAAAACCATAGCTTTGACTAGACGGACCTTTGTTGGCAAGTTGATGTCTCTGCTTTTCAATACGCTGTCTAGGTTTGTCACAGCTTTTCTTCAGAAACATTAAAATGTTTATTCAGGTACACTCAGAATGAAGGAATATGATAATTTGGCTGACTGGGATGGTTTAGCAGCAGTGAGGCGTACAATTTCATAATTTTTTGATAATAGATATCTGGTTTATAAAATAGTACAGTAGTTTTTAATGTAGCTGGAGGTACAGTAACCACCATTTGAAATAAATATCTATGATTGTTAAATGTATTGTATGTACACAGGATTTGTGAATGAAATGAAGGTATTTAACAGAGCCCTAAGAACCTAACATTCTTAATGATTTGGAACATAGGCTGCAGTGCAAAAGCAAGGAAACATGCCTCTGACTGGCAAAATCCCTGGTGCTTTGTCATAACATATGTGCCTTTTGCAGTAAAATTGCATGTAAAGTACGGGAGAAGGTGTGGAACATCAAGGTCTGAAGTCTTGATAATAAATGATAGCGGCCCAGCAGCTGGGGTCGCTTAAGACGAGGCAAACCATCCTCTGTGTTGCAATGGCCCTAGGAGCTCTCAAAAGCATAAACATGTTTAGTGAAGTGCATTTGTTTCTTGTTTGCTAGTTTGGTGGAACAGAGTACAATAACCAATATTTTTAATGTTGAAATCATCAAGAAAGTGCACAAACTTTTTTTTTTTCTCAATATGCTCAGACATGAAAGAGTCAGACATATTCTTTAAAGTCTTGGCTTCATGTGGAACACTCTCTGAAAATGCCAGGGAAATGAAACATTGATTTACTTAAGAGATAATTTATATAATTTCTGTGTTGTCCTCAGTCCTTCTGAGAAGTAGGCATTTTCTAAACAAGCAGTGCTACATTTTTTGAAGCTTCTGCTTTTTTTCCAAGTAATTTTCATCTTGTGTGCATAAGTGTTCAGTCGCTCAGTTATGTTTGGACTCTTTGTGACCCCAGTGACTGGAACCTACCAGGCACCTCTGTCCATAGGATTTCCCAGGCAAGAATCCTGGAGTGGGTTGCATTTCCTTTTCCAGGGGACCTTCCCATTAATTCTAGGTCTCTGACCCCCATTACATGTGACCTTGGGCAGTGTAATTAACTTTTTTGATAATTTCCTGATTATGCACACACACACATGCCTACACACAAACACACCCACCCATTTCATAGAACTGTGCAAATTAGATACTGTGTCTGAACATTTTGTGTATATTGGTTTTGAATGTTTGCTTATCTGACTTATGTATGATATAGCCAAGAAAGTAGGATTTCTGTGGCTGTTTCCACGTTACATGTCTGGTTGGTGCTGAGTCCAGGTTGGATGCTGGGTGACCTACATCTGTTCCACAGGTTTCTGCTGCCCTGGCGCTTCTAACTTTTTCAGTATCGTGATTTTCAAGCTTTCTGAAGTCATTAAATCTGTTTTATGGATGTTGTTGTTGTTTAGTCACTAAGATGTGTTCGACTCTTTGTGACCCCCATGGACTGTAGCCTGCCAGGCTCCTCTGTCCATGGGATTTCCCAGGCAAGAATACTGTAACGGGTTGCTGTTTCCTTCTCCAAAGGATCTTCCTGACTCAGGGATCATACCCATGTCTCCAGCATTGACAGGCAGGTTCTCTTACCACTGAGCCACCAGGGAAGCCTGTTTTATAGATGACCAATGTGTAAAACAGGTAAAACCAGGCTTGCTATGCTGAAAGTTTTGAGGAGCTGAAACCCTTAACCCTCCTTTCTTGTCCTTATAACACCAGGCCTCTGCAGAAGGGCTAAAAGGTCTGGTTTGTTGTGTGCTTTCTCTTAATTGTAGTAGATATCAATACATTTTCTTTTTTTATAGTTTTTTTTCCCTAGTTTTCTTCTTTTTTTCTAGTTTTATTGAGAAGTAATTAACATACATTACTGTATATGTTTAAGGTATACAGCATAATGGCTTAATTGACATATATTGTGAAATGATTATAATAGGTTTAGTTAACATTAATCATTTTGTACAGATACAATAAAAAGAAAAGAAAAAAATTTTTTCCTGTGATGAGAACTCTTAGGCTCTCCTCCTTTAACAGCTTTGTATATACCATACAACAGTGTTAATGCTGTATATTACATCCTTGACTTCACTTTCACTTTTCACTTTCATGCACTGGAGAAGGAAATGGCAACCCACTCCAGTGTTCTTGCCTGGAGAATCCCAGGGATGGGGGAGCCTGGTGGACTCCCGTCTATGGGGTCACACAGAGTCGGACACGACTGAAGTGACTTAGCAGCAGCAGCAGCAGCAGCAGCAGAATTTAGTTGTCTTATAACTGGAAGTTTGTCCCTTTTGAACACTTTACCGAATTCCTTTTCTCCCCACTGATCTCTTTTTCTATGCGATTGGCATGGTTTCTCATTTGTTTTTTTGTTTTTTATTTGTTTTAGATTTCACATGTAAGTGAGAGTATACAGTATTTGTCTTTTTCTTTGTGAATTTACTTCACTTAACATAACACCTTCAAGGTCCATACATGTTGTTGCAAATGCATATTCTTAAGAACTCATCTGCAAGTTAGGGTTGATGGATAAAGAAAAGTTTTTTCAAAACTGAGGTAAGTTTGATCAGTTAGAAAACTGCAACTAGAAAACTAGACACAGAGAATCTCATTATATGTGTTTTCTCTGTACATTTATATCAGCACATCTTATTTGTCATTTAAACATTTCTTTTCTAATGCTAGGTTCCTGCTAGTTATGACAAATTGTGTCCACTTTAGTAATATTTTTTTTTAATTTTTTAAGCATATTTATTTTGCTCTCCTAGGTCTTAGTTGCAGCATGTGGGATCTTTAGTTGTGCATATAAACTCTTAGTTGCAGCATGTGGAATCTAGTTCCCACACCAGAGATCAAACCTGGGCTCTCTGCATTTTGCAGAGTCTTAACCACTGACCACCAGGGAAGTCCCCATGTTAGAAATGTTTTAGATAGCATTTGAAACTCCAGAGGTTGCCAACATCCATTGGATCATCGAAAAAGCAAGAGAGTTCCAGAAAAACATCTATTTCTGCTTTATTGACTACGCCAAATCCTTTGACTGTGTGGATCACAACAAACAAATTTGGAAAATTCTTCAAAAGATGGAAATACCAAGCAGCCTTACCTGCCTTCTGAGAAATCTGTATGCAGGTCAAGCAGCAACAGTTAGATCCGGACATGGATCAATGGACTGTTTCCAAATTGAAAAAGGAGTATGTCAAGGCTGTATATTGTCATCTTGCTTATTTAACCTGTATGCAGTGTACATCATGTGAAATGCTGGCCTGGATGAAGCACAAGCTGGAATCAAGATTGCCGGGAGAAATATCAATAATCTCAGATATGCAGATGATACCACCCTTATGCACAAAGCAAATAGGAACTGAAGAGCCTCTTGATGCAAGTGAGAGAGGAGAGTGAAAAAGTAAGCTGGCTTAAAACTCAGTATTCAAAAAACTAAGATCGTGGCATGAGGTCCAATCACTTCATGGCAAATAGATCAGGAAACGATGGAAACAGTGACAGACAATTTTCTTGGGCTCCGAAATCACTGCAGTTGGTGACCACAGACATGAAATTAAAGGACGCTTGCTTCTTGGAAGAAAAGCTATGACCAAGCTAGACAGCATATTAAGAAGCAGAGGCATTACTTTGCTGACAAATTTCTATGTAGTCAAAGCTGTGGTTTTTCCAGTAGTCATGTATGAATGTGAGAGTTGGACCATAAAGAATACTGAGCACTGAAGAACTGATGCTTTTGAACCGTGGTGTTGGAGAAGACTCTTGAGAATCCCTTCTACTGCAAGGAGATCAAACCAGTCAATCCTAAAGGAAATCAGTCCTGAATACTCACTGGAAGGACTGATGCTGAAGCTGAAACTCCAATACTTTGACTGCTTGATGTGAAGAACTGACTCATTGGGAAAGATCCTGATGCTGGGAAAGATTGAAGGTGGGAGGAGCAGGGGATGACAGACAATGAGACGAATGGTATCACCGACTCGATGGACGAGTTTGAGCAAACTCCGGGAGTTGGTGATGGAGAGGGAAGTCTGGCGTGCTGCAATCCACGGGGTTGCAAAGAGTCGGACATGACTGAGCGGCTGAACTGATTGAACTGACTAAAACTCCAAAGGAGTATCTATAGTTGCTGACAGGATGGAAGATTTATTTAATTTCCATTATATGTCACTGCCATATCTTCTCTACAAAATTGTGCATTTTTATGCAGTTGAAAGTGCACTTGCTGCTCCACAGAAGCCATTCCTTGATACACTGTTACCATGTGTTATCACCTACACTCCATCCTTTCAGAGAGATGCTGTTTGTGTTTGAAGCCACTAGGAACTGGAAGTCGTGAAAGAAAGTTACACACATTCAGGGTGGACCAGCTGTGCATAAAGATCTAATCATGACATTCTCTGAGTTGAAGCCTTGTGCCCAAATGACAGGAGAAAGCAGACAGCATTATGTGAAGACAGTATTGCCATCCCCGTCTGCCACTGCTCTTTGTTCTTTTACATCTTGTCTTTCAAGTCTTTCTTTTGTTAAATGATCTTAAACCTTACTGGAGATTAGTATATCATGTTAACTGACAGCTTTATATTCTAATACAGGAATAAACAAACAACTCTCCTCCCACCCTCCTAGCCAATACGAGGTCATTTTAGAAGACGCAAGATGGAAATTACTCACACCATACCCTATTTTCAATTTACTTTTGCACTTTTGGAAAGCTGTGAGAATTCATGTTTTATGCATCTGTTCATAAAACATTCACTGAGTGTCAAGTATCTACAGAACTAAGCTGAGCGGTTTAGAGACAGGCTTAGTTTGAGTCTTTGATAAGTAGGAGGGAATGCACACAATTAAAATACTGCACTTGATGACAGCTGTGGCTGGTGCAGTGACAGAGGACTTTGCAAACCTCAGCAGAGCCTTGGGAGGGAGAGTTTCAGGGAGCCTTGAGAGTTTCGGGGAGAAGCTGATAGGTGAATAGGGTTGTTAAATGGGAGAAGCACTTTGTCACGACCAAGGCCATGGTCAAGAATTCAAGGCTGGGAAGGCAGGTAGATGTGCTGAGGCCTTTGTAGTTCTCTGGGGGCAGCAGAGACTTGAAGGGTTGAGGACATATGTTTGGTGAATAGAAGATAGTGAGCACCATGGGGTTATGCAGTCAGGATCTTGATGTACTTCTGACCATTAAAAAAATTTGGCCATTTTCACCTTCATGGAAGTGAAAACACTGCCAAAACAGTGGTCATGGCAGATAATGCTACGTATCAGCACGAGAGATTTATTCTGGGAGGGGCTTGTTGTCGTCGTTCAGTTGCTAAGTTGTGTCTGACTCTTTGCGACCCCAGGGACTCTAGCTCACCAGGCTTCCCTGTCCCTCACTGTTCCCCGGAGTTTGCCCAAGTTGCTGTCCATTGAACTGGTGATGCCATGCAACCATCTCATTCTCTGTCCCTGCTTCTCCTCCTGCCCTCCATCTTTCCCAGCATCAGGGTCTTTTCCAGTGAGTCAGCTGTTTGCATCAACTGGCCAACGTGTTGGAGCTTCAGCTTCAGCATCCATTCTTCCAATAAATATTCAGGGCTGATTTCCTCTAGGATTGATTGGTTTTATCTCCTTGCTATCCAAGGGACTCTCAAGAGTCTTCTCCAGCACCACCGTTCTGGTTACCACTCTGGGGGTTTAGATAACTGCAGATTCAGTGTGATGATGATTAGTTAGTCAAAAATAAGAGATAATTTTACCCAAAGTTTCCTGTGTGAAATGATTCTAGACAGCAATAGAGGGACTATTTCTGCCGTGGTCTGCCCTGTAAGATCACATCTTTTTTTTTTTTTTTTAATTTGAGACCATTCTTAAAGTCTTTATTGAATTTGTTACAGTATTGCTTCTCTTTTATGTTTTTTTGGGTTTTTGGCCACGAGGCATGTGGAATCTTAGCTCCCTGAGTAGGGATCAAACCCGTACCCCCTGCCTTGGAAGGCAAAGTCTTAACTGCTGGACCCCCAGGAGGGTCCCGTAAGATCACCCCTTGTGTGTTACATTGCATCCAGTTCTGATCATTACACTTTGAGAAGGATTTCAGCAATGGGATCATGTTTTTCTTTTTTTAATTATATTTTTTGAAAAATACCAACTAAATGGGTTATTAAAAGTCTGAAAACCATGAAACTTTGGAAAGCCCTGAATAGTTAACCAGAATCTCTGGAACGGAGCCCTGGCATGTGTAATTTTTAAGAAGACTCTGTTGATTTTAATTTGGAGACAGGGTTGGAAAAACTAGAAGAGACAAACTGTGTTTCATTTCTCAATTTTGGTTATTTGTTTTTGTTCAGTTGCTCAGTTGTGTCCAACTCTTTGCGACCCCATGGACTGCAGCATGCCAGGCTTCCCTGTCCTTCACCATCTCCCAGATTTTTCTCAGATTCATGTCCATTGAGTCCGTGATGCCATCCAACCAGCTGGTAGCCATAATAAAATAACCAAATTAGTGTATTTTGTAAGAAAAGCATCACACTAGCTTATGAATAATATACATTTAGTAGCTTCTCATCCTCATATGATAGGGGAAAGGACATGTGTTGATGTAGACATTTGTTCCCAGATGTCAAGATCCCCAGAAGTTGAGCCTCACTGGCAGTGAGCTCTGTACAGAGATTGGATCGTGTTTCTACCACCAGCCTCCTCTTTCTGCTTTAGAAAGCATGGAATAGTTTAAGGAGTTTGGCTATTTTACTTGTGAAATTACACTTGGAAAATTTTGCCTATTTTCTATCAGGAAGGAAGAAAACTTCAAACCTTTTCCTCCATCATATCTCTTCAAGTGCCCCCCACCCCCACCCGAGCTTGTCTGTCCACTGTCGGATCTTTGGTTCCAATGTAGAGTCAACAGTGTAATAAGTCCCATTAAAATAAATGACTATTGATTGCTTCCCATGATGTCATCTTCTAACTCTGCTAGAATAAAATGCTTTTATTCTTGTTCTGTTTGATCTTTTCCTTATATCTGGAAAATAAAATTGACAAAACAAACAGAAAGTCTTTTGAACTTTTGAAAGAAGGCATGGAGAAAAGAATCCTATTAGGAGAAACCCACCCAGACATTGATAGAATGCATTCATTTCTCAGAAGTTTGTTGAGCAACAAGTACATGCCAAGCTGAGTCTCTGTCCCAGTGGTAACCGGGTCATAAGCCCCTACCTGTCCAGAGGGTAATGCGCTAGAAGTTAGCTTGTATAGCCATATTTTACCATCAAATCCTTTTGTCTGCCTATGAGTGCACCAGAGTCCCAGTCCTGAGAGGAGAAGTGAGTCACTATTGACTCACCTTTTAAGGAAGCTGGAATACCAGGGATTCCAGAGAACTGAAAAGGCTCAAGAGAAAAATAGTAATGTATATTCTAAATATGTCACTCATAAGCACTTTCAAGATCGTGTCAGAAAATATTACATATTAGTAATGTGACCACAGGAAAAGGGTCTAAGTGAGGAGTGAGCTCTGGGACCAGGCACTAAGGTGTGGCCCTAAGGTTTAGGAACAGGGTGGGAGCAAGGCCCCCAGTGGCCGAGTCTTCCAGAGAAGGGAAGAACCTGGGGCAGCCTCCTCTCCTCTCAAGAAGGCTGGGGCTGGGCACTGACTTGTTTCAGGACCTGCCTAGGACTGACTCGCCCACTAGAGCAGAAAGGAGGAACTTCTTCCTGTTTGGGGGAAATCCAGGACAAGCACATCTGGATTTTGAAATCTGCCAGTTCACTCCAAGTTGTCCCTACTCCATTCACAATCTTATTCCTCTTTTTAATTGTTTTCACAATCTTGTGTTGTGAGCTTCTCATATCCCTGTAGTTGATAATTATTTGCTCTGAAGTGTCTTAACTATATATTCACCACTTTCCCATACCCCTCACTTCAAGTTCTGTTTCTAGGGATCACCCTCCATAAATGAAACAGTAATTTCTATTATAGCATTCTTCAAAAATTATTGTTGTTATTATTTAGGTTCAGTGGTAAATGATGTCTGCTTTGCCATACAGAGTGTGGTTAAATCTATATAACACTAAATAGGATGTTTGGCTATCTTTTATTGTAGAATGAATGAGTTTTCTTCTTTCTCATCTCAAATGGAAACTTCTGGGATGAAGTGGAAAATTATATCCAGTAGTTTAAGAGTTTGGGGATAAATAGAATAAACTGTCTTTTCATATAAAAAGATGATCCACAATCAAAATAGCATATTCTTTGCTATTTACAGAGAAGCAGGGGAAGATCTATACTGGTCAGTCCACTGTTTTTGCCAAACTTGTCTTCTTTTATTATATTCTGGCAAAATGGTTGACTATCCTTTGGTGATGCCATGGGTGTACGCTCTCCCAGAAGACTCTTAATCACCACACAACTAAAATGTAGTATTTTCTGACACTGTCTGGACGTGCTTATGAGTGACATATTTAGAATGCACATTACTGTTTTTCTCTTGAGCCTTTTCAGTTTTCTGGAATCCCTGGTGTTCTTTCTCGGAAGGTGAGTCAATAGTGACTCGCTTCTCCTCTCAAGAAAGGGACTCTGATATATTCATAAGTAAATAAAAGGATTTGATGGCAGAATATAGCTATATAAGCTAACATCAAGTGCATTACCTATTAATGTTTGACCTGGTAATAAATATGTAATCTAGGTACAGAAAGCACCTGTCTCACATTGCAGCCCATCTACCCTTGAGGCTGAATTTCTAATGCATCAGTACTTCCCAGTGTGCTCTGATCTTTCCTGTCTCTCTTCTCCCAGATTGGGCCAGCCCTGTGAGATAGTCAAGCTGGGGCAAGGACCTAGAGTCTGATCACTGGGCACTTCCGGGTGTACACTCTGATGTCGTGGCAGCCGCAGGTATATTCACAGCTGAGACGGTAGGTGTCCTCCAGCTGTGTAACTTACTTCTAGAAACCTGAGTTGTTAGCACTACTCTCCTTCTAGGTTTGCTCAATCTCTCATGAAACCCTGCGGTTGTTCCTGTTCCCAGTGGGCATCGTGTCTTAAGTCAGGGTCCACCTCCAGCTGGTCATTAGATAGCTACCTTATCAGTATCACCTTCTGTTTGTCCTACAGCTGGCAAAGACCAGGGAATTTCCTTTAGGTTTTCTTTTTTAGTCAGCAAAGGGAATGTGGAGAACCTGATCTAACTCCATAATAATTTCCCCTAATTACTGCCAGAATTTACTTCTGTTTCCGTAGGACTCAGCTGATGCTATTGCTTTCAGTCAAATTGCTGTTACTTCTTCCCTCTTTCAAGGGAAACCATTCGTTAGAATGTCTTGATCTTTGATTTGTAACTTTTAAATCCTTTACTGATTGGACAAAGCTTTTGTTTGTTAAAGAGTTACCATTAAAATATAGAGTTACCATTTATAAATAAAACCTAGGACAGCATATTAAAAAGCAGAGACATCACTTTGCCAACAAAGATCTGTATAGTCAAAGCTGTGATTTTTCCAGTAGTCGTGTATGGATGTGAGAGTTGGACCATAAAGAAGACTGAATGCCAAAGAATTGATGCTTTTCAACTGTGGTATTAGAAAAGACTCTTGAGAATCCCTTGGACCGCAAGGAGATCAAACCAGTCCATCCTAAGGGAAATCAGCCCTGAATATTCATTGGAAGGCCTGATGCTGAAGCTGAAGCTCCAATACTTTGTCTACCTGATTGTGAAGAGACGACTCACTAGAAAAGACCCTGATGCTCAGAAGGATTGAGGGCAAGAGGAGAAGTGGGCAGTAGAAGATGAGACGATTGGATGGCAACAAGGACACAGTGGACACGAGTTTGAGCAAACTCTGGGAGATAAAGGACAGGGAAGCCTGGTGTCCATGCAGTCCATGGGGTCGCAAATAGTCGGACATGACTTAACAACTGAACAACAAGAGGGCGCAGCTACATTTAAAAGAGTCTAAGTGTATACATTTCTCTACAGTTGTATCATCACGATTTCTCTACAAGTCTCTCTCAATGCCTGAACCTCCTTTTTAGCTAACTGTAAAGTCTTTTCTATTAAATATCATCTTCTCTTTGTTCCGGGCCCTTAAACTATATATACATCCTTTCATCCTGCCCTGTAAAGATACCGTCATCTTGCTTTTTAAGGTTAATCTATCTCACTGTTAACTGGATCCCACACCTAAATTATTTATGCATAAGAGCCTATGATGTGCCAGGCATCTGTTAGAGAGCTGAGGACCGACATGAACAGGCAGGTTGGTCCCTGTCCTCATGGAGCGCCTGGCCTTGCTTGTCTCCCCATCTCCAGCATTTCCATCTCCACTACCTTTTTAGCTCCTTCTCCTCTCCCTTAAATCTTTCCCTGATGCCCCGCTAGCTAATCCCCAGTTCCCTCTTCTTTTTCTTCCTATCTGCTCACTCATTTCCCCTTCTGTGATTTTCAGAAACTTACTAGATTCAGCATTAGATATTTTTAGATGAAGCTCACCTGATCATGAGAATTAAAAGAGGAACTTGGTGCAGTGTTTGTTTCTGAGTCCGTCTTTGGAAGTTTTTGGTAGAAGATGGCTGGGATCAGGGAATCTAATTTCACTTAGCTATATAGATGACTCCTAACATCAGGCCAGTTAGGTAGCACTGGGCTACATGACTTGCAACTCTGATATTTCCCTGTCCAGCCCCTTTACCTCCTGTGGACACACCTTACATCACACTGCCCCAACCCTTGCTGTCCTCTCCTTTCCTTTCTCTTCCAGAGAGACCACTTAAGAGACCACCCAATTATTAAGGCCCCTGCTTCATGATCCTATTTCTGGTCTGTATCTAGAGTCTGAATCTTTTTCATCTTATTCCTTAGACTTCTGCTTTTTCATCTGCCTGGGGGAGAGAGATATGGCAAATTTAGTACAGAGAAAACTGCTAAAACCAAACCAACAAAAAAATCCAGCAACAACAGTTCCCTCTCACACATACAAATCAGAACCCAGACCTAATACAATATACTGCCAAAATGCTCATATTCAACAAAATATTATGCCGAGTCATGCAGAGAAGCAGGAAAATATAATCCACACTCAGGGAAGAAAGCCAACATTATAAATTATCTCTGAGTAACCCCAGATGTTGTATTTAGCAGACCAAGATGTCAAAGCAGCTATTATAAATAAGTTCAAAGAGCTAAAGGAAACCATATTTAAAGAATTAAAGGAAAACATGACATTGACTCAACAAATAGAAAATAGCAATAAAAATAGAAACTTTAGAAAAGAAACACATGGAAATTCTAGAATTAAAAGATATTAACTGAAGTGAAAAATACACTAAATATATTCAACAACAAAATTAAAATAGCAGGAGAAAGGATCATCACTCTTTTGATACGCTAATCAAATTTATCCAATTTAAATAACACAGAGAAAAAGGCCTAAGAGAAATGAACAAACTTTCAGTAATATGCAGGACAACATCCAGTTTACTAAAATATGCATAATGGGAGTCTCAGAGGGAGGGGAGAAAGAGACAGAAAAAATATTTGAAGAAATAATGGCCAAAACATCCCAAATTTGGTGACAAATAGCCAAGGGTTCAACAAATAATAGGAACAGAAGTGAACTTCCTTAACTTGATAGAGGGCATCTATGAAAACCCTGTAACTAACGTTACATTTCATCATGAAATTACTGTGTTTCTCTGAGGATCAGTTCCCAAGACATTGATATCAACTATTGGCATTTTTAATCAATAGTTTTGGAGTCTTTAGGACATGTAGTAATGAAAAAGAAAGGGAGAACAGCAGGAGAAAAGAAGCGAGAAAGAGAAGGAAAAGAGGGAGGGGGAAAAGATGGAAGGAAAGAGGAAAGAAAGGGAAGAGGAGGGGAGGAGAGGTTGGAAAGAAGGGCATCTAGATTTGAAAGGACTCTTTTCATTTTTAAATTTCAGATGAAACTATCTTGTATGTAGAGAATCCTAAGGAAGCAACAAAGACAGGAACAACTAATAAATGAGTATAGCAAGTTTGTAAAATACAAGATTAATATACCAAAATCAGATTTGAAATACTAGCAGAGAACATTGCAAACATGAAATAAAGAAACCAATTTCATTCAAAAAAGCATCAAAAGGAATAAGTATTTAAGGATTAAACAATAAAAAGAATATGACATTCACAATGGAAGCTAAAAAAATATTACTGAGAGAAATTTAAAAAGAGGTAAATAAAACCATATCCCATGTTTATGGACTGGAAGAGAGAGCTAGGATTTCAATTCTCCTCAAATTGTGGATTCAACAGAATCTCCATCAAAAATGCCGGGAGACCTTTTTTGTAGAAATCGATAAGATGATCCTAAAATTTACATGGAAATGCAAAGGAACTAGAATTACGAAAACAATTTTAAAGGCTAAGAGCAAAGTCAGAGCGGTTACACTGCCAAATTTTAAAACTTCCTGTAAAGACACAGTAATCAAGAGTGAAATTTGCATGAAGATAAATATGTAAATTAACAGGGCAGAATTCAGAGTTCTTAAACAATTACACTAATAGTTAATTGTAATTAAAAATTTTTGCTTTGAAATATAGATTCACAGTGAGTAACACAGGGAGATGCTGGGCAGCCTTTACTCAGTTTTCCCTAAAGGTGACATCTTATGGGAACTCAGCAGAATGTCACAGCTAGGATACTGGCATTGATACAGTCAATATGTACAGCACATCCATCCCCACAAGGGTCCCTCTTTTTGCCCTTTTATAGCTACACCCACTTGTCTTCTCTCCATTCTTGACCTCTGGCAATGACTAATCTGTTCTTCATTTGTATGATTTTGTCTTTTCAAGAATGGTATATACATACATTGTATAAATGATACATGAAGTCATATACAGGTGACATTTTGGAATTGGATCTTTTCACTCAGCATAATTCTGTGGCGGTTCATCCAAGTTGCTGAGTGTATCAAGAGTTTTTCCTTTGTATTGCTGAGTAGTATGCAATGGAATGAATGTACCAACAATTTGTGTAGCCAGTCACCTGTAGAAGGACACTTTGGTCATTTCCATTTTTTGGTTATTACAAAAAGGTTTGCTAAGAACAATTGTGTACAGGTTTTTTGAGTTAACATATGTTTTCATTTCTTTGGGATGAATGCCCAAGTGAAATTGATGGGTTTATGGTCATTACATGTTTAATTTTTTAAGAAACCAGCGAACTTTTCTAGAGAAGCTGTACCATTTTACAGACCCAACAGCAAAGTACAAATGATCCAGTTTCTCGTCATCCTTTCCAGTGTGTTGTCATCATTTTTTTTATGTAGCCATTCGGAAAGTATGTAGTGATATCTCATTGTTTTGGTTTCAATTTCTTTGGTAGCTCTTCTAACATACATTGTTTTAATTACTATAGCCTGTATATTGTCTTAATAATGAATAGTTTTATTCCTCCCATTTCATCCTCTTTTTTTATTTTCAAGTTTGTTTTAGCTATTCTAGGACTGGTCCACTGATTTTTGAGAAATATGGAAAGACATTTCAATGAGTTAAATATAGCATTTTCAGCAACCTAATCTGGGACAATTAGATACATATATATATATATATATATATATGCAGAAAAAATGCACTTAGAATTTGGTCATTGTATGCAAAAATTAACTCAAAATGAAATCCAGGTCTAAATGGAAGACCCAACACAAAGAAACTTCCAGACAAAATATAAGAGAAAATCACTGTGTCTCTGGGTTAGACAAAGATGTCCAGCATAAATTATGGTATAAAAGGCACAATTCATAAGTAAGAAAATAGATTTCAGACTTCAGCAACAGTAAAAACTTTTGCTCTTTAAAAAGCCCATGAATACAGTAAAGGATACATACACAATAATACTGTAATAACTTGCATGGTGACAGATGATACCTTGATTTATTGTGATGATCATTTTGAAATGCATAGAAACGTTGAACTTCTATGTTGTGTACCTGGAACTAAGGTAGTGTTGTAGGTCAGTTATACTTCAGTAAGATTTTTTAAAAGCAAGAATAAAGGGTTCATGAATAAAATGAAAAGACAAACTTCAGATGGGGAGAAAATATTTGCCTATCATATTTTGGATAAATGTTGTTGTTCAGTTGCTAAGTTGTGTCTGACTCTTTGTGACTTCATGGGCTGCAGCTCTCTAGGCTCCTCTGTCTTCCACTGTCTCCCAGAGTTTGCTCAAATTCATGTCCATTGAGCAGGTGATGCTGTCTAACCATTTCATCCTCTGATTTTTGGATAAAGGATTTGTATCCAGATATATAGAGAAAAGTATACTCATGCTTACCATTTCAAAAATAGAACCTAATTTTAAAAAGGGAAAAAATATGTGAATAGATACTTTCCAACAGAAGATAGGAATGGCAGAAAAGCACAGGAGGAGATGCTCACTGTCATCATTAGGGAAGATGAACTTTTAAAGCACAGTGTGATGCTATCACATACCCATGAACATGGCTATAATAAAAAAAGGCCAACAACTGATGAAAATGTGAACACATAGAACTCTTGTACATTGTTGATGGGCATGGAAAATTGTAGAACCACACTGAAAAACTGTTCGGCATATTCCTCAAAAATTAAACGTAAATTTATGACACAGCCCAACAATTGATTCCCTTTCTAGGTGTCTACTGAACAGAACTAAAACTGATGTCCACCTAAAGACTTGTGCCAGTGTTCATAATAGCCTCAAGCTGGAAACAATCCAGATATCTGTCAACTAGTCACTCACTAGATAACCAACATGTAGTATCTTTTTCCAGTGGAAGATTATTTACCAATAAGATGGAGAGAGCTACTTACCCATGCTGCGACATGAATGAATGTCAAAAACATTATACCAGGTAAAAGAATCTAGACACAGAAGACTATACAGTGTTGATCTCATTTTTATGAATTTCCCAGAGGAGATAGGAGAATACAGAGAAAGCACATCAGTGGTTGCAGGGGACTGAGGGGGTGGGAGTGGAGATTATAAATGAGAAGGAGGGAAGATTTTAGTGCAACAGAAATGTTCTAAAATTGGGCTGTGGTGACTGTTGCACAGTTCTTCATATTTACTAAAAATAATTGAATTATACACTTAACGATGAATGAATTTTGTGGTATGTAAATTATTTCCCCAATGAAGCTGTGAAATTCTAATAATAAGTCTTTTTTGGAAATGTTTTCTTATAGTGCCTGTTTAATAAGTAATCACCAGTGTTTCACCCGGCTTTTAGGAAAGCCAGATTTGGAGAACAATAGGAAGAAGAAAAACATAAGTTATTTAGTCTGAGACTCCTCTTAAATCTCTCTGAGAATAAATAGACCCTGGATTCTCTTTAGTGACAGAAATCAGTAAGCTGGGAGAATGGCGCCTGATACATCCCAAAAGATTATTTCTCTTCCCTAAAGTGAACTTTCAAAGCTGGCGTTTGTCACATAGCCAAGTTTTTCCTAGAGGTTACCCACAGTCCACTCTGCTGAAATACTAGGAAACTTCCATGTTGTTGTACCTCTCAAACTTACGATGTGAGTAGTGATACAATTCAAGTGATTATTTTTGTTCAGAGAGTTTAAATTGTCTTATGATGAGCAAATAACATTCTTAGACTTGAGTCACACATTCACAGACTAATTACATGCATATCTTTGCTTCACTTGCCTGCACAGTGATCATGTAACTCTAAAGGAAATGTGATTATTTTGTACCTGAATTAATTCAGAGCACAGTTATGTGATCATTGGTTTGAGTCCCTAGGACAGAAACATCAAAGTCTAGTCAGTAGCAAGAAATTATAATGCAGTCATTGTCTTCTGCAAGCAGATTCTGTATTCTGCTGGTGATAAACTGTATTCTGTTGGCAAATGATTGTTCAGCAGGACAAATGTGGTATTATTCTCCATTTCTAAGCATGAAATTCCCATCTCTAGGACTGTTTAGTGTCCACCAGCCTTCAACACTTCACAGCCAGCCCCAAGTGCTTATGTAATAATTGTCTGCAACCAGTCACTTAAGGGCGACTTTCTTGATGACCTTGTCAGAGGCTCTCTGTTGGCAAGCGGGATTGATGGACTCTCAACCAGCACACTTCTGTCACAGTGAATTCACTCTTTTGATACACAGAACTCACATTAGAAGGCATAATTGCCAAAACTGGTGTTCTGTAGCTTCACAGATTCTATTTCTGCTTCCTTTTGGGTGGTCACTTGTAGCTGAGTTTGGCAGAAGAGGCCTTGTTAGAAGGATGCACGGGTTCTTCCATAGTCTACTGTTTAGCCTGATTTCAATCACCAAGTGAAGGTCTTTCCCCTTTGCACTGAAACCTAACTGATTAGTTTCACAATCTGCTTGTTTTGGCTGGTCATATTCATAGGAACCCCATCCAAAGAGAAAAGAAGGAAGTGAGGGAAAGTAAAAAAGTATAATGTAGTATAATGAACTTGGTCCTAGGGCATGGCTCTTAATCCAGGATGTGGCTGCTTAATGAGCAGATGATTCTGATTAAACGGGACCTCCAATGTCTTTCAGTACCCTGTAACCTCTGGTATCACCATGAAGGTCTCAGCGATAAGGCTCACAATCTTTGTTGGCTTTTTAGAGTTTTTTCCAGGCTTCCCAGGTGGCACTAATGATAAAGAATCTATCTGATGATGCAGGAGATGCAAGAGATGTGGGTTTGATCCCTAGATGGGGAAGATCCCCTGGAGAAGGAAATAGCAACCCACTCCAGTATCCTTGCCTGGGAAATTCCCTGGACAGGCTATAGTCTATGGGGCTGCGAAGAGTCAGACATGACTGAGCACACTTGCAGATACACCCTGCAGATGCCTAGCACAGTCCCTGACCAAGGACTCAAAGTGCATGCAGAGTCATTATTTACTTGTTCGTTTATGTTTGGCTGCATTGGGTCTTCACTGCTGCACGCAGGCAAGTGGAGCTTCTCTCTAGTTGTGGTGCATGGGTTTGGTTGCCCCATGGCATGTGAGATCTCCCCAGACCAGAGACTGAGGATTGAGCCTGTGTCCCCTGTATTGGCAGGTGGATTCTTATCTACTAGACCATCTGGGAAATCCACATGCAGGTCTGTAGGGAGCCTCTGGGCTTTCCCCACTTCTCTAATATCTTGCTCTGCAAATTCCTGCTGCCTCAGCAGTCTAGAATTCGGTTCAGTTCATCTCAGTTCATCGAGACTGCTGTGTCCAGTGGGCTTCCCCTCCCAGCCACAGAAGGCAGAAATCAGGATTATTGTGGAACTTATTTTGTGTGTTTTCCTTTTCTTAAGGAGTATAATTCTGTATCCTTTGGGTGGTCACTTGTGGCTGAGTTTGGCAGAAGAGGCCCTATTAGAAGTCTAGAACTTGGTTCTGTTCCCCTCCCCCCACCGCCCAAAGGCTGAAAGCAGTTGACTTATCCATGTTTTTTTCTGCTTTTGAGAGGGTGTTCTTGCCTGGGAAATCCCATGGTCAGAGGAGCCTGCTGGGCTACAGTCTATGGGGCCATAAAGAGTTGGACACAATTGAGGATGCACACGTGTGGTTGTTTTTGATGGGCGGGCAAATCTCCTAATTGGTCTATCAAGGATTGAAGCGGAGGGTCTATATTCAACTTTTATATTCTTATCCAGTTATCAAGAGTAAGCAGTAATTCCCAACAAGATTAATCCTGACACAATCTTTTCTGGGCCAGTCTCTATTCCTTATAGTTGTGCTTAGGATAAATGAGTCAAAAATAGCTTAAACATAGTTTTTAAGAGAAAATAGTTTGTAAGATAAATCAATATTATATCAAAGTCAAATATCAATTATTTTTTTCTGCTTTATTTCTTGATTCTTATAGATGATTAAGAGTTGACTATCTTATACTAAATATAATTTTCTAGCCCTGCCTTTTGTCTAATGACAGTCTTTTTCTCTCCTTTTTATGTTCAGTAATAGAACTTCGGACAGAAGGCAGTTTTAAATGTCTGCTCACATAACCATCAAACAGATGTTCTAACATTAGTTGTATAGTCCTGTAAGAAGACTGGACTTTATGTTGAACAGAATTAATAAGAATCTTGGATTACAAATTCAATATTTAGTGTAGATTTCAGCTTCTGGTGTTAGTGATAGAATGTATTGGCTTCCTAGAGGTTCCAATAAAGCTTTTAACCAGCTGTTCTGTTTAATTGTATCCTTTTGTGTGTCTCAGAGAGACAAGATGCTAAAGCTTTAACCTCAAATTTATTTTTGCACCTTGCCAAATACACTGGAACAAAGGCTGAATGTGATACAAATTCAGTACATCGGTATATTGAATCAAACATGTTTTCATGTCACTTGAATTGCAGACTGGCTGGACTTTTACCCTGATGCTACCTAACTCTCTTTTGAGACTTTTAAATCCCTGGTCTCCTTGGTTCGTTTCTTATATGTGCTTTTGGGTCAATTACACCTCTGCCTCACTGGCTGCCTTGTTCTCTCCAGCAAGATAAACACTGAACAGAACCTTTTATCTTAGCAGGGCTTCTCTGGACACTGCATTAGAGCAACTTTTCTCTCTCCAATGTATTATTTATGAGATTTTAAGCTTTTCTTTCACTTTGGGTGTGAAACCAAACGTTCTTATACAGTGTAACAGATGTGGCGATAAGTCCAGCTGATTACCTGTCTTCCTGTGATTTCATCTGCAGCACTTCCTTCAGCTAGGCACTTTCAGCCGAGTTCTTTTCTGGCGCTCATGTGATGAACTGGGGGCTGGACTTTGTGACTGAGGGGTACTTTAAACCCGGCATGTTGAAGGAAGACATGCAGCTGTTTTGGGCAGAGGCTGTCTATGGTGATAGCAACCACAGATTCATTCACAATCGCATGTCACGGCTCTACTTGCCAAGATAGCGGGTTGGCCACTTTAGGATGCAAGTTGCCTCCTGCCTTGTGGTGACTGTTCCCTGAGATGGTGTTTCCCAAGAATTGTCCATCAGTCCCCTCCCTCATAATCATACTGGGTGCTTGAACGACACACAGACCTGTGTCATGTCTGAGGGTGAAGCCTGGAACTTCCTTCAACAAGCATGCAGGGTGGTTCTCACACACAGAAAAGTTTCAGAACCACTTTCTTGAGGGGAGCTATTTTAAGATCCAAACTGGCAAAATATTTACTAATTTAATCTATGATGAATTCATATTGTTATTGTTGTTTAGTGGCCAAGTCATGTCCAACTCTTTTGCAACCCCACGGACTATAGCCCGTCAGACAACAATACTGGAGTGGGTTGCCATTTCCTTCTTCAGGGGATCTTCCCTGACTCAGGGATGGAACCCACATCCCCTGCATTGGCAAACTGATTCTTTACCACTGAGCCACCAGGGAAGCCCAGTGAGTTCATGCACCAGATGACTTAGTGTTAAATTTTTGGTCTAGGATTTTGCATTGATGCCTCTTGCTGTGCTTATTGTAGAAAAGTTTTCTGTAGCCTGGACCAAATATGGCTTCCTCTCAAGGTGGGAAAATTGGCACTTCCTCTTTTGTCTATGTCGTTAATTTCAATGAACAGCTACATCATTTCTCAACTTTCTTAAAGGGATATAACAAAGTCATCCTTATGGTTCAGGTCCTTCTTTTTAAGGTTTTCAGTTTTCTGGACCAATTTTTATTATAATTTCAGGACGTGATCCTGGCATTGTCTCTGTCTGAATGGGGATTGATGGTGCCTTCAGGGATCTGTATAACTTTCTGCAGGCATTCTTGCTCATGTTAAAAGAATAAATGAAATTCTCCAATGGATGTTCTGATTCTCTGCTATCACTAGCCAAGAAGTTGTTGGGATACTTGCCAAGCCACTCACCTTCTCACTGGTCTCCTTGCTTCTACTTTTGATTATACCACCATTTCTCAACACAGCAACCAGTGATCCTTAAAAACATGTCACTCCTCACTCAAAACCCTCCAATGGCTTCCTGTAGTGGATGCTCTGGTGTGTTGCCCAGATACCCCTCCCCAGGACCGAAGCACTGTTTCCCCCAGATGGTGGGACAGTTGGCAGCTAACAGCCCTCAGCGAGTCACTCTTTAGGAACTGCTCTATTGAAGAGAGTCACCTCAGCCAAGATCACCTTCATGGCAGCCTGAATCCACTGATGGTTGGTGCGGGGGTATAAAGTCTAAGTTGTATTGGCCATTTTAACTCCAGAGCTCCCAGTGGGGTGCACTGCATCACAGTTCCTCTTTTCCATCTGCCAAATCCTGCTTCTTTAACACTCTGTGTGTGCTTAATCGCTAAGTCGTGTTTGACTCTTTGTGACCCCATGGACTGTAGCCTGCCAGCCTCCTCTGTCAGTGAGATTTCCCAGGCAAGAATACTGGAGTGATTTGCCGTTTACTCCTCCAGGGGATCTTCCCAGCCCAGGGATTGAACTCAAGTCTCCTGTGTCTCTTGCACTGCACATTGAGTCATCGGAAAAGCCCCACCCTTTGTAACTATAGATGCCTGAGACCACTTCCCCAAAAATTCTCACCCACACATTTCCATCTTGGCGTCTATCCTAAGGAACTCAAGCTGCAATACCTCCCATCACATATATTTTATTAAAAAAAATTTTTTTTTGTATGCAGCATCTTAGTTCCCTGACCAGGGACCAAACCTGTGCTCCCTGCAGCGGGCCTAACCCCTAGACTGCCAAGGGAGTTCCCCATCACATTTAGAACAAAGCCATGCTCCTCACTAGTATGGCCCTGTGCAAACTGGGCCTACCTGTCACCAGCCTCCTGTCCTTCCCTCTCTTCTCTATGCGTTTCATTAAAGCCACCTTGGTTCTCCTGCCATCCCTCAGACACTCCAGTTTTGTTCCCATCTCCTGGTATTTTGCCCTGCCCTCTGCCCAGAGCAGAATCCTTGCCCAAAACTCTGCATGACCCACTTCCTTGTCTCTGTCCAAACAATCCCCACTAGAGAGCTTCTCTGATGGTCCTTCCTAGGGTGATGCCCCCTGCCCCCACATCAGCTTCTACCTCCTCATCTGGCTTTACTTCATAGCACTTTTCAAATGACATTTTATTGCATGTTATTTATTTCTTTTGTTTTTCTTGCTTGTATGGGGAGCTTATGAAGTCAGTCTTGTTGCTTCAAAGCAACACTCACATGTAGTGAGGCCTCAGTAAATATTTCTGAATGAGTGGATGAATGAATGAGTGACCCGCAATTGACCCAACCCACTCACACAAAACAATAAAGATAAGAGTGTAAATGCGCTTTGCTCTCTGCCATTTAATCTTCGTATCTAATAGATATGTTCACATATCATTACCTGTTTATTTCTTAGCTCTGCCATTTATTGGCTGTGTGACCTTAGGTCAGTTATTTAACCTCTGTGCTTCAGTTTTCTTTCCATACAGGGTTGTTGTGAAGATTAAAGTGGTTAGAAAGAAGACTGCCTATAATGTGGCAACTACTTTGCAAGTGTTAATCAGTTTCTTTTAAAATTGTTGTTGCATCTTTTGACTTAAAAATCTATCTTAAATGCTTAGAACTATTTTGTCATAAATGTTTACTTACCTAACCACCTTTTGTCTGACCTTGAGTTTGTTTCCAGTTTGCTTTACTATCATAAATAATGCTGTAATAACATCCTTGCACATGAATTTTTTTGCATATCTGTAACCATTTCCTTGCAGTGATGCCTGTCATAGAACTACAGTTACAGTCCTACACACTTCTATTATTAAGGTGCATTATTAGCTCTAACAAATAGCCTGAAAAAGTGTAATGGCTCAAACACAACAAAAGTTAATTTTTCACTCAGATTTCAAAATGGGTGTTGCTGATTCCTTGTAGGTGGCGGTATTGAAACCGCATCTCCCAGATGTGGCCCCCAGGATTATCACACCCGTCAGCGTCAAGCCAGTGGAAGGAGAAACAAGGAATGAGGAAAGCGCATTCCTGCCGATCACATCAGTCGACTCCCCTGAACTGCCCTGCCCACTCAAGAGCAGGAATATATAGAGAAGAAATAGAGTGTTGCAGTTTCTCTCTCTGAATCTTAAATAGCTTCCGTACTGCTTCCAGGTTGTGGGTGATATGAACCAGAGGATGTTGTCACTGTGCTGTGGCCCCATTTAGCTTTCTCGAGTTAGAAGGCAAAGGTTGTATCTGACGGGTCTACTAGCCCTTTCTTGGTTTTCCATCTCTTCTCCCATAAATACATGGTCTAGAAGGGTCCAGTGTCTTTGTGAGTGTCTCTCACAATTCATCCGTGGCATTTTTATTAGGTATGAACATTCCCAGAGGAACTGAGAAGTGGCATTATCTAAAATGCTTTCCAAAATATACACTGGTAGGTAGATAATTTTGGCTTCCCTGGTGGCTCAGACGGTAGAGAATCCACCTGCAATGCGTGAGACCCAGGTTCAGTCCCTGGAGAAGATCCCCGGGAGAAGGGAATGGCAAGCCCCTCTGGTATTCTTGCCTGGAGAATCCCATGGCAGGCTACAGTCCATGGGGTCGCAAAGAGTCGGACATGACTGAGTGACTTTCACTTTCGCTTCAGGTAGGTAATTTAGATGAAATCTTTGGTAGTTAAGAGTTTTTCAAGAGCAGTGCTGGGCAATAAATTTAAACTAAGATTCTTGGTATAGCTAGGGAATTACTGTGAAACTTTCAAATGAAAGTATAATCTTTGCTCTTAAATGAGTCAGAATCTAAGTTAAAATGAGTGATCCATGGAAAATGGGAAAAAAAAAACCCAGCTCTTATCATAAATTATACAGTACATAATCAGCACTACCTGATGATCTTAAATAGGGCTATTTTGCTTCTACTTTTCTATTCAAACTGAGAACAATAGCAATGAATAATGGTATGTCCTTCAGCATCTTAACTTCTTACGCAGATGCCTCAAAAGATAAGATTTTATTTTGGACAGATGACAACCGAATGATTTGTAAGCCTCAGGCCCAAGTTTAGTAGGACAGACTAAGCATGTTGACAATATTTTAAACTGTTGAAATAAACTTTTATCATTTCATTTGGAATGATTCCCCAAGCTTATTCTAAATATCTCTATTATGGAAATAAAATATTTTAGCTAGGAGTAAAATTACTTTCTAAATGTAATTTCTTCTAAAAACATAAATCTAACACTCAGCAAACTTTTCAAAGCTATCTAAAATGGCAGTTCCTCTCAAACATTAAAAAATGCCCACCAGCATGTTATCTACTGAACGTCCCACCTAAAAACTCATTCTTCATCAGTTCAGTTCAGTTCCGTTGCTCAGTCGTGTCCGACTCTTTGCAACCCCATGAATCGCAGCACACCAGGCCTCCTTGTCCAGCACCAACCCCCAGAGTTCACTCAGATTCATGTCCATTGAGTCAGGGATGCCATCCAGCTATCTCATCCTCTGTCATCCCCTTCTCCTCCTGCCCCCTATCCCTCCCAGCATCAGAGTCTTTTCCAGTGAGTCAACTCTTCGCATGAGGTGGCCAAAGTACTGGAGTTTCAGCTTTAGCATCATTCCCTCCAAAGAAATCCCAGGGCTGGTCTCCTTTAGAATGGACTGGTTGGATCTCCTTTCAGTCCAGGGGACTCTCAAGAGTCTTCTCCAACACCACAGTTCAAAAGCATCAGTTCTTTGGCACTCAGCTTTCTTCACAGTCCAACTCTCACATCCATACATGACCATCAGCAAGGATCAAATCCACCCTGTTTTCACCAGAAAATATGTTACCATAAGCTCATTCACAGATGCTCTTGGTGGGATGGTGGATGTCTTCGTCAGAGACCTAAGCCTTTGGGTACATAATGTTTAGAAGTTAGGGAGATGAGGCAGAATCCATAAAAGAACTGGGGAGTGATTGGCAGGGAAAGGGGAAAATTATATGTTGTGAAAGTCAAGTGACAAATTAACGTCAGTAGGAGGATGTGATTGGCAGCAAATGCAGAGCAGTAGACTGAGGAATCAGTGAAGTATAGGGAAGCCTGGCGTGTAGCAGTCCTTGGGGTCATAAAGAGTCGGACATGACTGAGCGACTGGGCAACAACAGATTGGTCAAGCATTGGAGGACTGGGAGCTGACCATCTAATTCATGTAGAAATCACTGGTGCCATTTGACAAGAGGGTTTCACGGGCTCAATATGGATGGGAGCCTGATGGATATGCATTAAAGAGAGAATTGAAGGAGAATGTCCATTGTTGAGTGTAGATGGCTCTCTTGTCTTTCCAGCCAAAACCGCCAGGATTGCACTTTAGTTGAGCAAGTTGGGCTTGTAGCTCATTACAGAGAGGGGGACCATACAGTACGGGGAGCACTGGGTCTGTCAGCAAGGTGTTCTATAATTGGAGGGGGGAGGTTTCAGGAACCAGATCTTTATTCTGGTTTGGAGGCTCTCTGGAAGCAGGGATAATTAGCTATCTTAATAAATCTTCATAGGAAGGCTATGAGTATGGTCTAAGCTGTAGTTAGTAAAGAATTATCACTGACATCAGTTGGAAGAGGGAGTGTTGGGTAGTTTGTGGTTTTCACAGTGACCTTGCTGTTGTCTGTCCTTAGATAAGATGATAAAGTGGCCTTGTTTTTTGACTGCTTTATCATGCTCACAGAGTGACCTTGTCTGATGCTGATGTTCTGTGAAATTGTTTATGTTCAAAGGAAGAACACCAAGGTCTAGCTGTGAATGGTGTCCTGTTACAGACACTGCTGTTGGAGGACTTGGGGAAAAAGTAGTTTATACATGGTTTGAGTTTTATAACTGAGTATTCTCATATGTGATTCATCTCTTGTTCCCCAAACAAGATATTAATAATTAACATGTCTGATCATTTATTTTTCTATCTCACTTTTTCCACTTTGAGGCTCCAGGTTTTGGGGGTTAGTGTTTACCTAGCACATGACATTGCAACTTTCATAAACTGAACAGAAGATGGTGGTACATGAAATTTTCGTGAAAGCCTAAATTGTAATGCTGCAGACTCATTACCTTTATTTGGCCATAGACTCAAAGAGATTGTCCATTCCAAAGTGAAAGTGAAAGTTGCTCAGTTGTGTCTGACTCTGCAATCCCATGGGCTATATAGTCCATGGAATTCTCCAGACCAGAATACTGGAATGGGTAGCCTTTCCCTTCTCCAGGAGATCTTTCCAACTCAGGGATTGAACCCAGGTCTCCATCATTGCAGGTGGATTCTTAATCAGCTGAGCCACAAAGAAAGCCTCGAATGCATTAGCAGTACTTAATTTTATGGAATATTGAGTAGTTACTTTAACATAAAAAAAAATTATATTAACTGTTTGGTAACACCATAACATTAGCAATGATTTCGGATATTAGATTTCTTGATATATTTTTGTTTCATACATTTGGCAGAAGAGTCCAAAAACTATATTCAAAAAGTAAAAATGAGTATAAATTTGCATAAAATTAGACCCATGGAAGATTTAATTTTATCTCCCACAGTTTAAGTGATTTTTTTTTCAGCTATTTTCCACTTGGATGAACCAAGACTAGTTACCATAACAACTGTGGTTATTACCACTGAGATAAGTGGTCTTTTTTTACACCAACACTCTTATCAACATGCTCATGGTACAAACCTTAAACATTCACAATGTACAAATGAAAGACTTCTTCATACCCCCAGCCACCAGGACATCTCTCCTGATACATTCATGGTTCTCAGCTTGTTTTATATCATTCAGAGATATTTAATGCTTATATAAGCATTTACACATGTATTCTTTCAACCTTACACAAATGGTCTGCACTTGTTATTTTACTTAACGATTTGAGACTGGTTTCATTACCAAATATGTACAGGGATTTTGTTTTTTTAAGCTGTTCAGTTCAGTTCAGTTCAGTCACTTAGTCGTGTCCGACTCTTTGCGACCCCATGAATCTAACACGCCAGGCCTCCCTGTCCATTACCAACTCCCAGAGTTCACTCAAACTTATGTCCATCAAGTTGGTGATGCCATCCAGCCATCTCATCCTCTGTCGTCCCCTTCTCCTCCTGCCCCCAATCCCTCCCAGCATCAGAGTCTTTTCCAATGAGTCAACTCTTCACCTGAGGTGGCCAAAGTACTGGAGTTTCAGCTTTAGCATCATTCCTTCCAAAGAACACCCAGGGCTGATCTCCTTCAGAATGGACTGGTTGGATCTCCTTGCAGTCCAAGGGACTCTCAAGAGTCTTCTCCAACACCACAGTTCAAAAGCATCAATTCTTCAGCACTCAGCTTTCTTCACAGTCCAACTCTCACATCCATACATGACCACTGGAAAAACCATAGACTTGACTAGACGGACCTTTGTGGCAAAGTAATGTCTCTGCTTTTGAATATGCTATCTAGGTTGGTCATAACTTTCCTTCCAAGGAGTAAGCATCTTTTAATTTCATGGCTGCAATTACCATCTGCAGTGATTTTGGAGCCCAAAAAAATAAAGGCTGACATTGCTTCCACTATTTCCCCATCTATTTCCCATGAAGTGATGGGACCAAATGCTATGATCTTAGTTTTCTGAATGTTGAGCTTTAAGGCAACTTTTCCACTCTCCTCTTTCACTTTCATCAAGAGGCTCTTTAGTTCCTCTCCACTTTCTGCCATAAGGGTGGTATCATCTGCATATCTGAGGTTATTGATATTTCTCCCAGCAATCTTGATTTCAGCTCGGGCTTCTTCCAGCCCAGCGTTTCTCATGATGTACTCTGCATAGAAGTTATATAAGGAGGGTGACAATATTCAGCCTTGACGTACTCCTTTTCCTATTTGGAACCAGTCTGTTGTTCCGTGTCCACTTCTAACTGTTGCGTCCTTACCTGCATACAGGTTTCTCAAGAGGCAGGTCAGGTGGTCTGGTATTCCCATCTCTTTCAGAATTTTCCACAGTTTATTGTGATCCACACAGTCAAAGGCTTTGGCATAGTCAATAAAGCAGAAATGGATGTTTTTCTGGAACTCTCTTGCTTTTTCCATGATCCAGTGGATGTTGGCAATTTGATTTCTGGTTCCTCTGCCTTTTCTAAAACTAACTTGAACATCTGGAAGTTCACGGTTCACGTATTGCTGAAGCCCGGCTTCGAGAATTTTGAGAATTACTTCACTAGCATGTGCTGCTGCTGCTAAGTTGCTTCAGTAGTGTCCGACTCTGTGCGACCCCACAAATGGTCTCCCACCAGGCTCCCCCGTCCCTGGGATTCTCCAGGCAAGAACATTGGAGTGGCTTGCCATTTCCTCCTCCAATGCATGAAACTGAAAAGTGAAAGTGAAGTCGCCCAGTTGAGCCCAACTCTTGGCGCCCCCATGGACTACAGCCTACCAGGCTCCTCCAACCATGGGATTTTCCAGGCAAGAGTACTGGAGTGGGGTGCCATTGTGAGATGAGTGCA
Source organism: Capra hircus (assembly GCF_001704415.2). NCBI lineage: Eukaryota > Metazoa > Chordata > Mammalia > Artiodactyla > Bovidae > Capra > Capra hircus. The sequence continues at coordinate 57,536,792 of NC_030821.1, forward strand.
ATTGTGTGGTAATTTGAGCATTCTTTGGCATTGCCTTTCTTTGGGATTGGAATGAAAACTGACCTTTTGCAGTCTTGTGGCCACACCATTAGTGTGAAATATAACCTTGTTTGTATACTAAATAGCCATGTGAATTTGGTTATATTACTGGATTTGCTATCCTTTTACCTTAATCTCACTATTCATATATAATATATTTAGTAAGGCTAGTTTCCCGTCAGTACTTTTCTTTTTCATAATCTTCCAGTCTATGGATATTTACCCTTATCTATATCTTCATGTGGACTTCTGAATGAGTTTATGTAATAAAAGAAAATCTGTTAGTAATTTGTCAGTATCACATTAAATGTTCACATGACCTTAGAGAGAATTCATGTCTTTAGCTGATTTCCTCCTTTCCAAGATCACAGGAGGCCTTTCTTTGTTCAATTCTTCTCTTGAATAATGTTTGCCACTATTAATAGGGTTTTGTATGCTTTCCATCACTTTTCCCTGTTTTATTAATGTTAAAACTATTATCTAGGAAATAGGTACTCAAAATCATCAGGTCTTCATTTTAGACTCCATCTTCTGTCAGTCATACATTTAAATTTTGTTTTTGGGTGTCAGCTTTGAAGAACTTTCTGTTCTCTCCTGTGTGTTATTTTTTCTGCTGCCAGTTTTATGATCTTTTAGTTATCAGAGATGTTTAATAACCCTTTGTAAGTGATAGGACAGTGCCCATCCTACCCATTCTTCTTAAACCTTAAAAAGTATATGGAATCATACAAGATGCTGAATTGCAAAGGCAATCTTGTGAAAGAAGAAAAAAGTTGAGACAACAAGTTCCCTGATGTCAACTATATTTCAAAGCTACAGCAATTAAAATAATATGTTACTGGCATAAAAACAGACACATAGATCAATGGAATGGAATAGAGAGCCCAGAAGAAAACCCACACATATGTGGACAATTAATTTATGACAAATGAGCCAAGAACATACAATGGGGAAAGAACAGTCTCTTTAGTAAATGGTGTTGGGTAAACTGGGCAGCCATGTGTAAAGAATGAAACTGGACCACTATCTTACATCATACATAAATTTAACTCAAAATGGATTAAAGATTTATATGTAAGACCTGAAACCATAAAACTGCTAGAAGAAAGTATATGTGATAATATTCTTAACATAGCTCTTGGTGATGATTTTCTTGAATCCAAAAACAAACAAAACTAAGGCAAAAATGAATATGTGGGACCATGCTGCTGCTGCAGCAGCTGCTGCTGCTGCTAAGTCATGTCAGTCGTGTCTGACTCTGTGTGACCCCATAGACGGCAGCCCACCAGGCTTCCATCCCTGGGATTCTCCAGGCAAGAACACTGGAGTGGGTTGCCATTTCTTTCTCCAGTGCATTAAAGTGAAAAGTGAAAGTGAAGTCGCTCAGTCGTATCCGACTCTTCGCGACCCCATGGACTGCAGCCTACCAGGCTCCTCTGTCCATGGGATTTCCCAGGCAAGAGTACTGGAGTGGGGTGCCATTGCTTTCTCCATGTGGGACCATACTAAACTAAAAATTTCTGCACAGCAAAGGAAACCATCAACAAAATGAAAAGGCATTTCATGGGAGAAAATATCTTCAAATTATTTATCTACTAAGAGGCTAATATACAAAATATATAAAGAAAGCATATAGCTCAATAGCAAAATCCCACATTTTGTACAAAATAGGCATAAGATTTGATTTCCAAGGAAGACATATAGATGGCAATCAGACCATATAGACCTTTTGATAAAGAGCTCCAGGGAAGCTACTGGACCCTGTTTGAGACAGAGTACTTGACTCTGGACTACAGTTGGCTGTGTTTCCAGAAGCTGAACATGCAGCCCAGATGCCATGTAATCAGTGATAGCTGTACCATCATGTCTCCCTATGCTTTATTTGTTGTCCAATGAGGGATCCCTTAGGAGCAGCTGATGGAGAAGGAAAAAGCCCAAGCTTGGTTCCTGGTTGGATTGGGTCAAGATGTAGGTGTTAGGGAAACATGGATTGTGTTTCCCTGACCTGTACTCGGGAATGACATTGAAAGGCCATGGTGAGAAAACATCCTCCTGGGATGAATATACAGTAAGGCCTCTCGTTTCTGCTTTGCATGGAATGAGATGCTGCCTTTTCTTTAGATGGTTTATAGGTATCAGTTCAGTTCAGTTCAGTCGCTCAGTCATGTCCGACTCTTTGCGACCCCATGAATCACAGCACGCCAAGCCTCCCTGTCCATCACCATCTCCCGGAGTTCACTCAGACTCACGTCCATCAAGTCTGTGATGCCATCCAGAGGTTATAATATAGGACTCATGAGCAGTGAAATATGGCCAGAAAAAAGATTGGAAGATTGCAACTCACTGCTTTCTTTACACCAAGAGAAAAATTTGAACACATATTTAATCATGTGTTTCATCATGGAGTCAACATTGTTCAAAACTCTCTTCTACCTAAAATCATTTGAGTTGAAAAAGACTTAAAGTGGTGTTAGTAATAATCCCAGGATTACTGTCAAATTTGTTTTGAGCCAGTTTATTATACTTGTGACAGATAAATATTGGTAAATAAAGCTAATTTACATTCACTGCCTCATCTGATATCCACGGAGCTTTACAAGTCTCCCGTGCTCTTCTCATTAACAAGATTATGCATGTAATGAGAGTAGATGTCTTCTTATCCCCTAAAGTCCTCACTAGTCGCTGTCTTGTTTCTCTCTTCGACAAGGTAAACAGTCTAATCAAGTATTGGGCACGCACATGTTGTCAGATGGCATTATAAGCAATGCATCAGAAAATTTACTTACAAATCAGAAGCATTAATCTTTGGCTTGTTACATAGATTTGGAAAGCTAGAACTTAAAATAATTATTTGTTCTTTATTTTTAAATTTTTTTCACTTTTTAAAACATAAATTTATTTTAATTGCAGGTTAATTACTTTACAATATTGTATTGGTTTTGCCATATATCCACATGAATCTGCCACAGGTATACACATGTTCCCCATCCTGAACCCCCCTCCCTCCTCCCTCCCTGTACCATCCCTCTGGGTCATCCCAGTGCACCAACCCCAAGCATCCAGTATCATGCATCGAACCTGGACTGGCGATTCATTTCATGTATGATATTATATATGTTTCAATGCCATTCTCCCAAATCATCCCACCCTCTCCCTCTCCCACAGAGTCCAAAAGACTGTTCTATACATCTGTGTCTCTTGCTGTCTCACATACAGGGTTATCGTTACCATCTTTCTAAATTCCATATATATGCATTAGTATACTGTATAGTGTTTTTCTTTCTGATTTACTTCACTCTGTATAATCGGCTCCAGTTTCATCCACCTCATTAGAACTGAGTCAAATGTATTCTTCTTAATGGCTGAGTAATACTCCATTGTGTATATGTACCACAGCTTTCTTATCCATTCATCTGCTGATGGGCATCTAGGTTGCTTCCATGTCCTGGCTATTATAAACAGGGCTGCGATGAACATTGGGGTACAAGTGTCTCTTTCAATTCTGGTTTCCTCGGTGTGTATGCCCAGCAGTGGGATTGCTGGGTCATAAGGCAGTTCTATTTCCAGTTTTTTAAGGAATCTCCACACTGTTCTCCATAGTGGCTGTACTAGTTTGCATTCCCACCAACAGTGTAAGAGCGTTCCCTTTTCTCCACACCCTCTCCAGCATTTATTGCTTGTAGACTTTTGGAGCGCAGCCATTCTGACTGGCTTGAAATGGTACCTCATTGTGGTTTTGATTTGCATTTCTCTGATAATGAGTGATGTTGAGCATCTTTTCATGTGTTTGTTAGCCATCTGTATGTCTTCTTTGGAGAAATGTCTGTTTAGTTCTTTGGCCCATTTTTTGATTGGGTTGTTTATTTTTCTGGAATTGAGCTGCAGGAGTTGCTTGTATATTTTTGAGATTAGTTGTTTGTCAGTTGCTTTATTTGCTATTATTTTCTCCCATTCAGAAGGCTGTCTTTTCACCTTGCTTATAGTTTCCTTTGTTGTGCAGAAGCTTTTAAGTTTAGTTAGGTCCCATTTGTTTATTTTTGCTTTTATTTCCAGTATTCTAGGAGGTGGGTCATAGAGGATCCTGCTCTGATGTATGTCGGAGAGTGTTTTGGCTATGTTCTCCTCTAGGAGTTTTATAGTTTCTTAAAAACAACACTCATTGTTTCATATTTTGTATAATAAGTGATTACTTTGACCTTTTGATTAACAACTAATAACTTAATGCTGATATCTAATGCTTGCATCAGGAACTTTTCTGGAATACTGTTGTCCAATATGGGACCCACTAGCAATGAGTGACTATTGAGTACTTGAAATGTAACTTAACTCAGTTGAGTTGAGCTATAAGTAAAAAATATGAATTGGATTTCAATGACAAAGTAATTGAAAAGTAAAATATTTTATTAATACATTTATTTAGTGGCTCAGATGATAAAGAATCCCCCTGCAATGCAGGAGACCTGGGTTAGATCCCTGGGTTGAGAAGATCCCTGGAGAAGGGAATGGCTACCCAGTATTCTGGCCTGGAGGATTCCATGGACAAAGGAGCCTGGCAGCCTACAGTCCATGGGGTTGCAAAGAGTCAGACACGACTGAGTAAATTTCACTTAACTTATGGTAAATAATGTTCACTTCAGTTATGTGTGAAACAATATTTGGGTGATGTTGGGTTAATTTAGTCAGTATCAACTCCTATAATTACCCACTGTTTAGTGTAACGCACAAAATATCTGCACACACGGCGCTTCAAATTGTGATCTTTTATTTATTTCATTAAATTTTCTACCATCATTAAGTATTAACCCCCAAATGTTATACTGATTGTGATTTATATCATCTTTACTCCTTGATCGTCATGCCAGACCCACTAGTGCGTCAAGTGAAGTTTATTACCCGTGAGTGGAGCAACAGCAACAACAGACAAGCAAAGGATGTGGTTTGACCTTGAAGATAATGATAAAATGAAGACATAAATATCACTCAGGCACCCCTTCCAGAGACCTAGGATTCTTCTCTATCCTTCCCTTCCATACTCTGTCCACTAGCCATCCATTCCTGCCACTCTGCTTCCTAACGACTCTCAAATGTTCACTTCATCCTCCTGTCTATTGCAACTATCTTGGCAAACCCTCTTAGTGTCTTTCCCAGAATTACTGCAGTGTCCATGGCCTGGGTTCATAATTCCAATTCTCTTTGTCCTCCTGCTTATTCTTAAAATGTGGGTCAACTGTTTTTCTCCTAAAATACAAATCTGTTCAACTTTTTAATGAGGAGTCCTGCAAAAATCCTGACTGCCCACATGATAAAATGCACACTGCTTAGAGAATATTCCCTGTGCTGTCTCTCACCACATCCTCCTCTATGTCAGCCATGTTGGGTGGGTGAATATCCTTGATCTGTGTTGCTGCCTGAGGCTTTCAGCCTGTGCTCACTGGCGTGTTAGCCTGGGAAGCTCTCCTTGCCTGGACTGCCCACGACCTGGACTCTCCTGTCATTCTGAAGGTGCTCTAGACTGAATTGTTCAGTCTCTCAGTTATGTCTGATTCTTTGCAACCCTAAGGACTGTAGCCTGCCATGTCCATGGGATTCTCCAGGCAAGAATACTGGAGTAGATTGCCATTTCCTACTCCAGCGGGTCTTCCACACCCAGGGATTGAACTCACATCTCCTATATTCTCAGGTGAATTCTTAACCACTAGTGCCACCTGGGAAGCACTGTTGTGACCTCCCCAAATTCCTACTTTGAAGCACTAACATGCCAATGTGACTATATTTGGAGGTGGGGCCTTTAGGAAATAATGAGGTCATGAGCGTGGGGCCCTGATCCCATAGGGTTAGTGTCCTTATAAGAGGAGACCCCAGAGAGCTCTCCCTCTGTCCCTACTTTGTGACAAGGATGCAGTGAGAAGGCAGCCATCTGAAAACCAGGAAAAGAGCTCCCTCCTGAAACCATCTCTATTGGCACCCTGATCTCTGACTTTCAGCCTCAACAACCGTGAGAAAATAGATGTCTACTGTGTAAGCAGAGGTCGGTGGTGATTTTTATGGCAACCTGAGTGGACTGATATGGAAGGCTCTGCTCCAGCTTCATTCCCAGAGAGTGTGATCTGGGCTAAGTGCCTTTCCTCCACTCCCTGCAGCTGCTGGATCCTGTTATCAGAGCCCCACATCATTCTGTGGTTATGGTCACTTTGATCTTCCATTTTACTCTGTGAACTCCAGGAAGGCAGAGTGAGTCTTTCATTAGTCTTTACATCAAATTCTCAACACATGATTGTTCATTTTAATGTTAAAAGAGGTACAGGACAGAATTGGTGTTTTGCTGGCTGAGCATTTTAGGAGTGTTTTGTAAACATGTTCCAAGGCAAATAAAGACTATTTGGGGGATGCATTTCATGAAGAGTTCTCACAAGTAGCTTCCAGTCTGAGGCCACCTGGCCGGAGGGAGCAGCAGGGATCTGGGGCCAGCCAGCTGGTGAGTCTGGGGAGTTTCAGGGAGCCATGTTTCTTGGGAAAGTTACCAAGCCCACGCTTAGTTAATGCTCATAACAGGTGGGATTATCCCCATGGGGCACCCATGTTAAAGGGATCTGCTCCCTCCTTCCGTGACCTCAAATGCAAATGGTTAATGACAAGGGAGTGAGAAAGAATCTTTAGTTATCAAGCCTTGGTAACCCAATGTCTCAGAGAAACAGATGGGACTGTATCTTTGGAGGGCCCTGTTTCTTTGAGCGGAAGGAATAAAACAATACCCTAGTACAGTTGTTCAGTTTCACACGTTCCCGTTGCAGAAATCACGGGGCAGTTTTCTCAGGCTTTGCTAGGGCTGCACCATTTATTTCTCCCTTCACATTAGTTTGTGAACCTAGTGAATTCTTTGTGACTTCATGAGATCTCGGGTAGTGGAGGATGTGGTATAGTGTGTGTTCATTGATCTTTCACTTCCTTTTTAAAAATCTGTCCTTATCAGTTATCTTTCTCTTTTCATTCGTGGTCTTATACTTGTTTGCTAGTTTTCCAGGCATGCTGTGTTATATTTTACAGATTAGAAGTGGCACATTTGGAGGGTGTCCTGCAGAGTTTTCATGGGTGGAGGGGTCAGCCTCCAGTGGTTACTAGGAGGCAGCATGCTGGAAGAGTAAAGCGTGGCTTATCTGTGGGGTCATGCAGACTTGTTCATAGATAGCCCTGGCTTAGGATATGTGTGTCCTCAGTCACTCAGTTGTGTCCAGCTCTTTTCAGCCCCATGGACTGTAGCCTGCCAGGCTCCTCTGTCCATGGAATTTTCCAGGCAAGAATACTGGAGTGGGTTGCCATGGCCTACTCCAGGGAATCTTCTGGACCCAGGGATTGAACCCAGGTCTCTTGTATCTCCTGTATTGGCAGGTGGATTGTTTACCACTGAGCCACCTGGGAAGCCCCTTGTTATATTTACATATGCTCAGCATTTGGCATCTAGTGCCTTGGTACCCCAAGTGTGTGATGTGTATTGTTTTATGAATAACTGGTGCCAATTTTCCATCAAGGAACTGATTGCAAGAGATGTTCCTGTAAGTGAAGCCCCTGGGTTAGGATGCTAACTGTTATTTATTTTCTGTGTGATCTTTGATAAGCTTCTTGACTTCCTTGAGCCTCAGAACCTATAAACTGGAAATAATAATGCTTACCTTTAGTGTTGCAGAGACAAGAGGCATAAATGTGAACATTTGTTAATAATGCCCCTATTACTTCCGCTATCCTTGGAAGCCATTTCCCACTGTAGCTAGGAGGAGGGAAGGATGACTAAGGCACATAGGAGAGTTGGGCCATGGAAGGACCCTGAGAAATTGCTGTTTGCATCCAGAAGGATGTCTAAATCATTCATGATGGATAGTTTTTATTTTCTTCTTTAATATTTCTGGGAAAGAGATTTAGCTTGAACACTTCACAGAGAACTTTATTCTAGTGTTTCATCATCGTAATGGGTGAAAAGTTCTTCCTTATATTCAGTGGAAATCTGTCTGGTTTTAATGCAAGCTCATTTCTTTGTATTCAGACCCTGGGGGGAAAGGGAAGAATCTATGGAGTCTCTCAACTGAGAAATCCTTCTCGTATGAAATCATCATTCCTTTTCCTTTTCTCCGTGAGTCTGAATGAACTCGGGGTCATGAAGGGGTTTTCAGGGACACAGGTCCCCACTGCTTGTCATGTTTAGCCTTTCATGTGAAGCAGGTTCTCTTTCTTCTCATCTGGTTAAATGTGTGTCTGTGCTGAGCAAAGTCAATCTACTGCAGAGTAGAAGGGATGGGTGTTGCCTCAAGGTTGCAAAAAAAAGACAACTTATTTCGATGGTATGCTACCAAATCCCAGACATTCTAGAAAAGAATTTCCTATTATATAAAAAAAAGCCCCATTTAGCAATTTAATATGTTTTATTTGAGTCTCTGTGCTTATTACCATTTTGTTCTGATAAGTTGAAGAAATATGCCATAACGTGGAGAGACCTCAGCTCCCCATATTACAGGCTACTCTTCTCATCTCAGAAGCCTTTCCTAACTCTTGTTCCTCAGATAAAAACCTGGCAGAGAGTGTTGTCCAGGTTCTGTTCACTTTTAGGTTCTCATGGTCCTGATCTGGCATTCAGAGATGATTAGCTATTTCGTGTGTGCCTGCTCAGTCGTGTTTGACTGTTTGTGGTCCCATGGGCTGTAGCCCTCCAGGCTCCTCTGTCCATGGGCTTTTCCAGGCAAGAATACTGGAGTGAGTTGCCATTCTCTTCTCCAGGGAATATTCCAAACCCAGGGATCAAACCCAGGTCTCCTGCATTGCAGGCAGCTTCTTTACTGTCTGAGCCACCAGGAAAGCCCAATTAGGTGTTAGCTGGTTTATTTTTTACTGGTAGAAAAACCAAGTGAGTTGTTCACAGTGTTTTTAAAACTGGCTTTAAAAAATCGGTTGTTTTCATGATGGTAATTAAGTTTCTTCCTCCCTGGAAATGGTATACAGATCCGAGCATCCTTTTTGCTCATGATGGAAAGAGTCTGTCCTACCTCATGGAAGGAAAACCAGTAGACAAAAAACTGGAGACAGTTGTTCTTGTCCTGATGGCTGTGACTTTGATCCATTGACACATAACACTGACTAGTTTGCCGGTCCCAAGATGGCTGCCCCTCCTTTAGCTCTAAATAGTCTTCAAGGAACCAGGCCGCTGAAGTGCGCAGTGGCTCTCCCCACTCCCCAGCATCACGTGTTACGTTTACGTCTGCGCAGTGTTCACATCCAGTGTCTTGGTGGCCCGTATGTGAGAGATGTGTGTGAATAACCGGTGCCAATTTTCCACTAAGGAACTGATTGCAAGAGATTTCAGTGTAAGTAAATAAGGGATAGTTTTATAAGGTTTGATTCTCCAGGGGGCCACAGTGGATGCAACTGGGACTTTCTGAATTAATTCAGAACCAGAGCCAAAGAAGGTGGCTCAACGTTTTGGCTGATTCTGTCATGGCTTAAGTGTTGTGACTGGCAGTGTTGCAGAATACGAATTCTGTAACCTCAATTCAAAGAGCAACAATTTAACCTCCACAAGGTAGCCTGGATGGGGTATGCTGTGACAGTCATTTATTCTTTCAGTCATCTTCTTGTTGCAGTAGAAGAGATAATTTTGGTAATCGGGACTATTCCCAGACTTATATGCTCAGCCACATACACCATTAACATAAACGCTTCTATTCACTCAGGCCCTGGAAATAGGAGCTGTGATTAATATGCTCATCCAGATGCTTTTTTATATCCTTTAAAAGTGAAAGATGATTTTTGAAAGAATTAAATAGGGACTGGAATTCATTCTGTAATCGCTCTAACAAATGGTGTTTTAAAGGACCTAGCAGGGGAATATTTGTGCTGAGATGAAACGGTAGCTAAGAAATTGATTTCTTATGACAAAGAGAAGTTCTTGCCTCATTTTGAAAGAGAATCTTAAATATGTAATATAATCAGGCTCATTCTTGTTTTTGGCCTAAAGCCAGGACTCGACTTTGCATTGTCGCTCAGATTCTATTCTCTACTCCTGCTTGAGCCTGACCCACGGTGACCCCTCCTCCTGACAGGAGCATGCTGGGATGTGCAGAGATGTCCCCTCATCATGCCTTTGCACGACCAGCTAAGGTCTCCAGGTTCTTCTGAGTCACGGAGGGAACTGGGTGCCGTGGAAGTGGAAACTCACTTCATCTGATGGGTCAAGGATGGACTTGGGGTGCCTTAAATGCCTCTCAAAAATCCATGAATGAACTTAAGCTGAAACAAAGTTCAGGTGGGTAAACCACACCTCAAAAATTGAAGTAACAGATAGTTGTATATTTCTGAATATTTTCTTGTTTTTGCTACTTTAGCTTTTATTTTTATTATTTTTTATATAATTGCTTTACAGTGTTTTGTTAGCTCCTGCTGTACAACAAAGTGAATCAGCTATATGTATACATATATCCCCTGCCTCTTGGACCTCCATCCCATCCCCCGATCCCGCCACTCTAGGTCATCACAGAGCACCAGGCTGAGCTGCCTGTGCCATGCAGAAGCTTCTCACTAGCTATCTGTTTTACGCATCCGTCCCTTCATGTCAGTGCTCAGTCATGTCTGACTCTTTGGAACCCCACGGACTATAGCCCACCAGGCTCCTCTGTCCATGGGATTCTCCAGACAAGAATACTGAAGTGGGTAGCCATTTCCTTCTCCAGGGGATTTTCCCAACCCAGGGATCGAACCAGGTCTCCTGCGTGTCCTGCATTGACAGGCGGAGCCTTCACCACTGAGCCACCAGGGAAGCTGATGTTATGCATGACAATGTGTGTGTGTCAGCGCTGCTCTCCCAGTTCATCCCACCCTCCACTTCCCCTCAACTCCTTTGTCTGAATGTCCGTTCTCTATATCTGCGTCGCTATTCCTGCCCTGCCAACAGGCTCATCTATGCCATCTTTTTAGATTTCTTATATAGGAGTTAATATACAATGTTGGTTTCTCTTTCTGACGTACTTCACTCTATTGCAGACTCTGGATCCATTCACATCACTACAAATGACCCAATTTCAGTCCTTTTAATAACCGAGTGATATTCCACTGTATATATGTACTACATCTCTGAATATATCCTTCTATACTTTCTTTTGGGCTTCCCAGGTGGCTCAGTAGGAAAGAATCTGCCTGCCATTGCAAGAGACTCAGGAGACAGAGGTTCAATCCCTGGGTCAGGAAGACCCTCTGGAGGAGAAAATGGCAACCCACTCCAGTATTCTTGCCTGGAGAATCCCATGGGCAGAGGAACCTGGCAGGCTACAGTCCATGGGATCGAAAAGAGTCGGACATGGCTGAGCATGTACACATGTATGCTTTCTTTTATGCTCTGGTAACAATAGACTGGTTCCAAATAGGAAAAGGAGTACGTCAAGGCTGAATATTGTCACCCTCCTTATTTAACTTCTATGCAGAGTACATCCTGAGAAACGCTGGGCTGGAAGAAACACAAGCTGGAATCAAGATTGCTGGGAGAAATATCAATAACCTCAGATATGCAGATGACACCACCCTTATGGCAGAAAGTGAAGAGGAGCTAAAAAACCTCTCGATGAAAGTGAAAGAGGAGAGTGAAAAAGTTGGCTTAAAGCTCAACATTCAGAAAACGAAGATCATGGCATCTGGTCCCGTCACTTCATGGGAAATAGATGTGGAAACAGCAGAAACAATGTCAGACTTTATTTTTGGGGGCTCCAAAATCACTGCAGATGGTGACTGCAGCCATGAAATTAAAAGATGCTTACTCCTTGGAAGAAAAATTATGACCAACCTAGATAGCATATTCAAAAGCAGAGACATTACTTTGCCGAAAAGGTCCGTCTAGTCAAGGCTATGGTTTTTCCTATGGTCATGTATGGATGTGAGAGTTGGACTGTGAAGAAGGATGAGAGCTGAAGAATTGATGCTTTTGAACTGTGGTCTTGGAGAAGACTCTTGAGAGTCCCTTGGACTGCAAGGAGATCCAACCAGTCCATTCTGAAGGAGATCAGCCCTGGAATTTCTTTGGAAGGGATGATGCTAAAGCTGAAACTCCAGTACTTTGGCCACCTCATGCAAAGAGTTGACTCATTGGAAAAGACTCTGATGCTGGGAGGGATTGGGGGCAGGAGGAGAAGGGGACGACCGAGGATGAGATGGCTGGATGGCATCACTGACTCGATGGACGTGAGTGTGAGTGAAGTCCGGGAGATGGTGATGGACAGGGAGGCCTGGTGGGCTGCGATTCATGGGGTCGCAAAGAGTCGGACATGACTGAGCAGCTGAACTGAACTGAATCACAATAAATTGTGGAAAATTCTGAAAGAGAAGGGAATACCAGACCACTTGACCTGCCTCTTGAGAAACCTGTATGCAGGTCAGGAAGCAACAGTTAGAACTGGACATGGAACAACAGACTGGTTCCAAATAGGAAAAGGAGTCTGTCAAGGCTGTATATTGTCACCCTGCTTATTTAACTTATATGCAGAGTACATCATGAGAAACGCTGGGCTGGAAGAAACACAAGCTGGAATCAAGATTGCCGGGAGAAATATCAATAACCTCAGATATGCAGATGACACCACCCTTATGGCAGAAAGTGAAGAGGGACTAAAGAGCCTCTGATGAAAGTGAAAGAGGAGAGTGAAAAAGTTGGCTTAAAGCTCAACATTCAGAAAACAAAAATCATGGCATTTGGTCCCATCACTTCATGACAAATAGATGAGGAAACAGCAGAAACAGTGTCAGACTTTATTTTGGGGCTCCCAAATCACTGCAGATGGTGACTGCAGCCATCAAATTAAAAGATGCTTACTCCTTGGAAGGAAAGTTATGACCAACCGAGATAGCATATTGAAAAGCAGAGACATTACTTTGCCAACAAATGTCCATTTAGTCAAGGCTATGGTTTTTCCAGTAGTTATGGCTGGATGTGAGAGTTGGACTGTGAAGAAAGCTGAGTGCTGAAGAATTGATGCTTTTGAACTGTGGTGTTGGAGAAGACTCTTGAGAGTCCCTTGGACTGCAAGGAGATCCAACCAGTCCATCCTAAAGGAGATCAGTCCTGAGTGTTCATTGGAAGGACTGATGCTAAAGCTGAAACTCCAGTACTTTGGACACCTCATGCGAAGAGCTGACTCATTGGAAAAGACTCTGATGCTGGGAGGGATTGGGGGCAGGAGGAGAAGGGGATGACAGAGGATGAGATGGCTGGCTGGCATCAATGGACATGAGTTTGAGTGAACTCCAGGAGTTGGTGTTGGATAGGGAGGCCTGGCGTGCTGCAATTCATGGGGTCACAAAGAGTCAGACACGACTGAGCGACTGAACTGAACTGAACTGAAGCCTTACATGCCCATCTGTTGCTGGCATGACTAACTGCCACCAAGCCCATTTCTAGTAGACTGTCCTTGATAAGGGGCATGTGTAATTAGAAAGGTGTGAATTAGATGGGAAAAATTGAAAAAAAAAAGTGACTCAATTTAAATGAATGTTTATAAGAGAGATTTTTTTTTGGCCTATCCTGACATGAGAGCAGTCTGTGGTTTATTACTACAGAGAGTAGAAAGGGATAGGTCAGAGTCGCACGAGATCCAGCTTCCAGGGTTGTAAATTCCAATCTGATATGCACTTGGCAATGTCATCCAAAGTTTGTCAGTTGACCTTGACTGACCTTTTTTCCCCCGTCTCAATTAGCTCTTCGAATCCCATGGCCCTCATTTTAGGGCAGTCATCAGATTTGTCATTCCTGTCCTGTGGCAGTCACACAGGAGAGATGATGAGCCGCACGAGGGCAGGGCTCTAATTTTTCTTATTGCCAAATGTTCACAACTGACCTGTGGCTGCCCCTTAAGTCCATGCTGAATAAACGCTGTTAACACAGGGGCAGAGACCTAGTGGTCAGTGTCCATGGGGAGGAACGTGGAAGGTCAGAGTGGAGGCAGGTCATGAGTCCAAGACTGGGACATGGGGAAACAGGAGCCCCTGTATCAGGATCACTGGGAGGGAGCCGCCCACAGCATGGCCGGGGGCCCTGGCCTGGAGATCAGTGGGACCGGAGACCAAGACGAGCCTCAACCGTGCACTGATGGCAGTGTGACGATCCAGGGCAAGGGCAAGCTAACAGTTAGAGTTTAAGTGGCTCAGCTGTGAGGGAACAAGGGCTCCAGGAGCTGAGACCCAGGCTTAACCTGATGCTCTCTGTGTAATGAAAACCTGGACTGACATAGATGTTGCCTCGCTAATTAACTGGTAGCCAGAGTGATGACCTTGCAATCAGACTCTTCTGCTCCCAGTCCTGGCTCTATCACTTACTAACCACAAGCAGGTCACTTGGCGATATCTTGTCTTAAGCTGCTCCTCAGAAAAATGGTTCCAATAAAGCTCTTCTTACGAATCAAATAATAGCTCATTCCTATTAGTGTGCATGCTAAGTTGCTTCAGTTGTGTCCAACTCCTGCAACCCCATGGACTGTGGCCCTCCAGGCTCCTCTGTCCATGGGATTCTCCAGGCAAGAATACTGGAGTGGGTTACCGTGCCCTCCTCCAGGGGATCTTCCCGACCCAGGGATGAATCTGTTTCTCTTAAGTCTACCTGCATTGGCAGGTGGATTCTTTACCACTAGTGCCATCTGGGAAGCCTGCCTATTAGCAAGACTCTGTAAAAATTAGAAGACTTTAAAATATTAACCATGATGCACTCAATCATTCTCTCTCAGCCCCAATGGGTTCAGGGGTCAGTTCTCGCCAAGACCTCTTGGAAGAGTCGCCATTGACCCTTCAGTGCCTCTCTAGCTCACCTTCAAGGACAAGGATAAACCTCAGAAGTATCCTTTTAGAGCCTGGAGTGGAAGAGAAGTAGGGTTGAGGGAGAGTGCACAGCCCAGGCCTGAGGTGTATTCCCAAAGGCTGGTGGAAAAGAGCCTGGGCATCCTGGGCAGGAGAGTCTTCCTGTGTTTCCTTGACCCGCCTCCCTGCCGACCCCTGTGATTGTGTAGCCAGGAAGGTATGCATGCATGTGAAGAAGCAAACTCTCCCAGGGTTCAGAACTCCTTTGTCCATTCATTTGTTCGCTCACTCATTTCACAGGTGTGGGTGAGCCCCTGCTACATGCCAGGCTGGATGGCGAGCCCTAGTCCCGCGTTGGTGCTAAGCACCACACATACTCTTTGTGTCTCTTCACCAGTGGGTGGATGGTGGGCTCCTCTCTGGAGGGATCATGCCTACTGGTGCTTCCACTTTGGGTTCTGCCATCAACTCAAGTTATTTCATGGAAGGCTTTAGTTCTCCTAGGGCTTTCCAGGTGGAGCAGTGGCAAAGAATCTGCCTGCCAATGCTAGAGTTGCGGGTTGGATCCTTGGGTTGGGTTGGGAGGAAATGGCAACCCACTCAAGTATTATTACCTGGAAAACCCCGTGGACAGAGAAGCCTGGTGGGCTACAGTCCATGGGGTTGCAAAGAGTTGGACCCAACTGAGCTTACTTACATAACTTTTACCTCACTTCCGTATTTACATATATACTCTTTAATCTCACCCTTCCTCTCCAATTTGTGCCTTACTTGAGAAAAATCTCATTTTTCCACAACCTTACTGTAAGGATGTTGGCTCAGATGGTAAGAATCTGCCTGCAATGCTGGAGACCTGGCTGGGTTCGATCCCTGGGTTGGGAACATCCCCTGGAGGATGGCATGGCAATCCACTCCTACCGGAGGATTCCTGCCTGTCAGGCTACAGTCCATAGGGTCTCAAAGAATCTGACCAAGTACAGTACCCAGCATTATAAGGATATCAGTGATGATTCATCTAGGTTAAGGGACTGGAAATTCATAAAAAATTAGGAAGGAAAACACTTTAAAGTCTTCATAATTGATGAAATAGATAGATCTTCATCATTTTCTTAGTAATCTGTTTTACTACTTCTGATTAATTTATTTCCACCTAAAAAACCAGTCTTTAAGATAATCTATATCAAACACAAATTTAATTTTTCATTTTGTCCTATTTTTGTTTAACGTAAAATATACAGTATTTTGACAACTCTATGATTGGTCAAGGGTTTTAGGGCTCCCTTGAGGTCCCAGACATCACTTATTACTTTAATTGAATGGGAAAATGTGCTTTAAAATTAAAATGCATGCCAGTAGTAAGCAGGATTTTTAAGTCATTGTAGAATAAATTGTGAAATTTATTTGGAAATTCATGGTTATAAACCTATAAAACACTGAGACTTTCAGGCTATTTTAAAACAGGTCTCTCTTTCATGTAGTAATTCTTCTGTTTCCACATTCCTTGCCCCCATCAAATTCCTCATCCTAACAGCTGGGGCAGCAGTAGTTCTGGGACTATATGGTATCCTGGAATAGAATGTTTAAAACATTTCAAAACACAGTCTGCCAAAGAGTGTCCCCAGTGTCCTCCAGAGAGAAACAGCTGGCTGATTCTAACCTGCATCCAACAAACCGAGCGTGCACAGTTTTCTAGTTTTGTGTGTGTCTTCAAACAGATACTTAAGTACTCTATGAATTTTTGTCCGTTCAAAACTGAAAGTAGAAGTGTAAGTTTTTGTCTCAGACTACACATTGTATATATTTTTTATTTAACAAACACTTCAAAATAAGACACTGAAACAAGAAAACCTCATCTTCTGGTTTCTGTCGCTCCCTCTCTCCAGATGGATCCCAAAATACTTGCAAGGAACACTGCCTTATTCATAATGTAGAATAGAAATACATAGAGAACCATAACAATTGTACCCACTAAAACTATTTTCTGCAATTACCAACGGAAATAACAAAAATGCTAGGAAAACATATTCATCAAAATGGTATTTTTTTTTTCTTTGTGAGCTGTAATTAGTTCCTGGGCCAATTTCCATTTTCTGAATTGCATACTAGATGATAGACATTTTTATTTGTTGGGGGGGGGGCAGAAAAATGAATGTATTAGCTCATAAGCACATCCTGTCCAGATTACAAATTTGTTTCTCTGGAATGCACCAGTAATAAACAAAGTCTTTCTGAAAGAGAAGTCCTTTTCCCTTGAAACATTTATTTGGAAACATTAATTTTCATTCTTCATGTATCATTGTGTTGTTTGGCATATGTTAGTCCCTGAAATGCCATAGAGAAGAATACAATATGCTGGCATTGCATGCTAATAGCAGTAATTTCAGGGTAAAATAGAAGTATTTTACTGCAGTAGCCCCCTTCTACCTTGCTCCCCTCTTCCCTTTCATGCCAATAAATAGAGTATATAATGAATATGGAAATTTTGGCTCCATTTTACTACAAATTATTGAGCATTTCCTATGTGTTGTATTCACTGTCCTGGGCTTCCTAGGTGGCACTAGTGGTTAAGAATCCGCCTGCCAATGCAGGAAACTCAAGAGACTTGGGTTCAATCCCTGGGTCGGCAAGATCCCCTGCAGAAGGAAATGGCACCCCACTCCAGCACTCTTTCCTGGAGAATCCCATGGACAGAGGAGTCTGGTGCGCTGCAGTCCATGGGGTCGCAGAGAGTCAGATACAACTCAGTGAGCAGCAGCAGTATACAGTGTCCTAGGGGAGTAAAAAAATAAACACAATAAAATCCCTGCCTCAAGAGCTGCTAGTTTAGGAATTTTCTGTGACCAACTTCTTGCAGACCAGCGTGGGTCTCACTGCCCCGAGAAGGCCCAGTGTCTTCCAGGGGGGCTCCAGCCTGTGACTTTTGTCCACCTGCAGAGTGATTCGGGTGTGTCTGGCAGTGCTAAGCTGAATTGCTCTTCTTGTAAGTGGGACTGAACACCTTCTCATGCTTTTAAGAGTATTCATGTTTAGTTTTTCTGTGAGCTGACAATGTATTTGTGATGTGTATGTGTTCTAAGTTGCTTCAGTCATGTCCAACTCTTTGTGGCCCCCATGGACCATAGCCAACCAGGCTTCTCTGTCCATGGGATTCTGCAGGTAACAGTACTAGAGTGGGTTGCCATGCCTTACTCCAGGGGATCTTTCCAACCCAGGGATCAAACTTAACGCCTCAGGATGCTTCCTGCATTAGCAGGCAGATTCTTTACTATTAGTGTGCCGCCTGATGAGAGTATCTACCATACCGTTGGTCATTCTCTTTATGGCTTCCCTGATGGTTCAGACAGTAAAGAATCTGTCTGCCAATGCAGGAGATATAAAAGAGGCAGGTTCTATCCGTGGGCCGGGAAGATCCCCCGGAGAAGAAAATGGCACCCTGCTCCAGTATTCTTACCTGGAGAATCCCATGGACAGAGGAGCCTGGTGAGCTACAGTCCATGGGGGTCTCAAAGTGTTGGACATGACTGAGTGACTAACACCCACCCACACACAAACACACACACACACATTAAATGCATCAGCCTCTTGTCTGTTAATGCAAAGCTCAAACTCTGTTCAGAGCTGTCTCTCAAGGTTCTCCCCCAGGGTCTTCTCTTCCTGATGGCCTCTGAGCGGAGGAGGGTTAATGGCGGGAGGAGAGCTGCCTCTTCTGGGTGTCTTGCTCCCGGGTCCACTGAGGTGTGGTCAGTGTCTTCTGCACGTTTGCAGCCTTGCTCTGCTGCTCCTGCTGACTGTGTTCCCCCAGTGCCTCAGATGGGGAGGTCCTGTGCTCTGCAGCTCCTCACCCGCCCCAGGCCTCTTCCAGTGGCTTCTGTGCCTCCTCTCTTGGGCGGGAAGTGGGGGTAAGACAGAGTGGGTGGCAGCTTCCACCAACTCCACGGTACCCATCTCTCCAAGCTCACTTTCCCTTTGACTCTGCTTGTTGGGTGTGGCCTGTGCTGGGGCTCTGACGGGCTGTCCGAGTCCAGCCTAGAGGAGGCCTGGGTTGCTCATGGGGTCCTTATACTTCAAGGCTCCTTCACGCCAAGTCCTTGTCAACTTACTGAAATTCCTGTGCCTCTGTTTTCTCTGTCTTAAAACAGGCGTGACTGTAGAACCTTAATCATCTTGGCATTCTGAAGAGAAAATATAAGCACTCTGTAAATATTTGCTGTATTAAAAATTATGCCACTCTGCTTCCACCTTGAGGATTAGAGAAGCTTTACCTCTCAGACATTTATTGATTGACTGGGCATCTCTAGGCATTTATTTCAGCAAGTGAAAAAGATGGCTTTTTTTTTTAACACCTTCATTATATTTAAATTGGGCTTCCCTGGTGGCTCAGATGGTAAAGAATCTGCCTGCAATGCATTGCAGGAGACCTGGGTTCGATCCCTGGATCAGGAAGATCCCCTGGAAAAGGAAATGGTGGCCCATTCTAGTATTCTTGCCTGGAGAATGCCATGGACAGAAGAGCCTGGTGGGCTACAGTCTATGGAGTCGCAGAGAGTTGGACATGACTGAGCAACTAACACTTACACACTTTATATTTAGATTAAAAAGTTCTTTTATGTTTTTTAAATATAAATTTATTTATTTTATTTGGAGGCTAATTACTTTACATGGAGAAGGCAATGGCACCCCACTCCAATACTCTTGCCTGGAAAATCCCATGGACGGAGGAGCCTGGTGGGCTGCAGTCCATGGGATCGCTGAGGGTCGGACACAACTAAGCGACTTCACTTTCATGCATTGGAGAAGGAAATGGCAACCCACTCCAGTGTTCTTGCCTGGAGAATCCCAGGGACGGGGGAGCCTGCTGCACTGCTATCTCTGGGGTCGCACAGAGTCGGACACGACTGAAGTGACTTAGCGGCAATTACTTTACAATATTGTATTGGTTTTGCCATACATCAACATGAATCTGCCACAGGTGTGCACGTGTTCCCCATCCTGAACCCCTCCTCTCACCCCCCTCCCCATACCATCCCTCTGGGTCATCCCAGTGCACCAGCCCCAAGCATCCTGTATCCTGCATCGAACCTGGACTGGCGATTCATTTCACATATGATATTATACATGTTTCAAGGCCATTCTCCAAAATCATCCCACCCTTGCCCTCTCCCACAGAGTCAGGAAGACTGTTCTGTATACATCTGTGTCTTTTTTGCTGTCTCGCATACAGGGTTATTGTTACCATCTTTCTAAATTCCATATATTTGCATTAGTATACTGTATTGGTGTTTTTCTTTCTGGCTTACTTCACTCAATAGGCTCTAAAAAGTATTTTCTTAAAAAAATACTTACGTAGAAGCTTTTCATCTGGGTACATAATTTTAAAAATAAACTTAGGCAGAAACTTCCACTTATGGATCTGAAAGACTGAGAACTTCCTGTAGGATTCCCTTTCCTGGCAGAAACCAACTGTGAAAACTGGACGTAAAAGAATGAGATTCTAGATAGTGAGCAGCAGCAGACACACCATGCCGGCCAGGGCACGTGTGCTCACAGGGAGAGAGAGACGTGGTCTGTAGAAGTAAGTTTCCATCACCGTGGCGTTCGGTCTGGGGCTTAAGTGTGGACTGCCTGACTCAGCAGTGGCAGGGGTGCGTATAGAAAAACTCAGTTTTTCTGATCTGAGAAAGTATAGCGAAGCCAGGAAACTGAATCGTGGAGAGAACAGGGGTAATCCTGGGAGAGCATGGATCCCCAATCTCCATCCACAGCGTCTCTGCTGGACCCCAAATATATGCCTGCATGGAACAGACTCAGTGCAGCTCAGCTAAAGACAAGAGATCCAGAGTGAGACTGAACTTCTGCCCAGGAAACAATTTGCACTTCAAGACCAGCCAAGAAAATTACCTGCTAAAACAAAGAAAACAGAGAAAATAACAGTATCCAGGATCTGTTAACACTCATAATGTCTGAGATACAGTCAAAATTATCCAATGTACAGAGATCCAAGAAAATGGAACACACTCTCAAGAGAAAAGAAAATGAGTTGTGTCTGACCTGAAGATGAACCAGATGCTGGAACTAACAGATAAGTATATTAAAGCAGCTATTATAGCAACAGCCAATGAAGTAAAACAGAACATGTTTTCAGTGAATGAGAACCTCAGCAGAGAAATGGGAGATCTCAGCAGAGAAATAAAAACAATAAAATGAGAAGCACATGGAAGTTATAGAACTGAAATTAGAGTTTTGATAAAAATAGTCACTAGGAAAACTTAATAGTCAAATAGATACGACAGAGGAAAGAGGAACTGAACTCAAAGATAAAGGAATAGAAATTTGTCCAAGGTGAAAAGCAGAAAAAAGATTGTGGAAAATGAACAATGTCTTGTTAGACTGGATAAAATAATCAAACATATAATAGGAGTATCAGAGGGAGTCGCAAAGATCTGGACACGTCTGAACAGCTTCACTTTATTATGAGAAGGAGAGGAGAGAGAACAGAGCAGAAAAAAAGTACCTGAAGAAATAATAGCTGAATGTGTTCCAAATTTGGTGAAAGTTAAAAATGTTTTGGATACAAAATGCCATGCAAACAAAACCACAATGAGCAAGGAAACTCCAAGGCTAAGTTACATCGTGGTAAATTGTTAAAAGTCAAAGATAAAGAGTAAGTCTTGAATGCTGACACATAGCCTACAGAGGAACAATGATGATTAATAGCCATCTTCTCATCAGAAGCCATGAAGGACAGAAAAGAATGGAATAACCTGTTGAAAATGCAGAAAGAACAGCTGTCAAGCCAGAATTGTGTATCCTTTGAAAAGTGTTAAGAATGATGGCAACTTCCCAGAACAGTGCAGTGTCCACTCAACCCTCTTTGCATAGCCTTGCTCCTGGGACCAGAGCCAGACATTGTTTCAGGGATAATCAGAAAGAGTTCTGGAACTCTCTCGAGTTTCCAGTTCTGTTGGACCTTGTGTTTATTCCCATTGTTGTGGGTGAAGGACTAAATGAACTCTTCAGTACTAGAAGAAGAGAAGAGATAGGACTATGTTATGTAAATATAGGAAAGATAAAAGAATGCAGTCTGCAGTCAAAGATCTCATGGTGACAGCAGTGGGAAATCACACACAAAATTCATTAGTGAAGAAGACCACATAATTGGATCAATAAACAAAACCATATTTTTAAAAATTTTTATTTATTTTTAATTGGAGGTTAATTGCTTTACACTGTTGTGTTGGTTTCTGCCATAGATCAACATGAATCAGCCATAGCTATACATTTGTTCCTTCCCTCTTGAGCTTCCCTCCCACCCTTCTCATTTGTCACAGAGCAGCAGGTTGAACTCGCTGTTATATAGCAACTTCCCATTAGCTAGCTGTTTTACACATAGTAGTGTATATATTTCGGAGAAGGCAATGGCAATCCACTCCAGAGTTCTTGCCTGGAGAATCCCAGGGATGGGGGAGCCTGGTGGGCTGCCATCTATGGGGTCGCACAGAGTCAGACACTACTGAAGTGACTTAGCAGCAGCAGCAGTGTATATATTTCAGTGATACTCTCTCAATTCTCAATTTGTCCCACTCTCTCCTGTCCCTGCTGTGTCCATAAGTCTGTTCTCTACTTCTGAGTCTCTATTCCTGTCCTACAAATAGGTTCATTAGTACCATATTTCTAGATTCCATATATATATATATGCATTAATATATGATATTTGAAAAATATATTTTTTATTTGAATTTCTCAGTGGAGGGTAAATGGAATCAGAAATAGAAAGAAATGCTCAGATAAGACATGCTCTCACTGACGACATCCTCACCATCTGAGCTTGTGATCTGTTCTTTTTTCTCCTTGGGATTTAATATAAATTATATAACTATAAAGACTAAGTATCAGCACTTCTCTGGCTAGCACAGTGAGCAACTCATCAAACTCTTCTTCAGATAATAAAGGAAGACTTCTCAGAAGAGAAGACATTTGATATTGTCTGTCAGAGTGTGAGCATTTCCACTCAAAGGAGGGGAGGAGAGAGGAGAAATTGCTTATTGTATGTATAAAAACAAGCATATGCAGAGCACAATACCATTTTAATTAAGCATGCTGCCTCATGAAGAACTGTAAAAAGTCCTGCAAGTGAAGGCTTCAGGAATCATCCTCATCTCTATTCCTCATACACGGTGTTTTCCAAAAACGAGAGCAAAAAGGGCATCTTCAGATAAAAGAAAATTAAAATAATTTGTCATCAGAAGACCATGTAGCATTACGATAAAAGCTAAAGAATATTCTTTAGGCTGAAGGCAAATGATAGCAGATGGAAAGTTGGATCCTCAGGGCAGAAAAAGAAGAGCAGTAGAAATGATGAATATCTGGGTGATGATGCAAAAGACCACCCTTTTCCTTCCAATCTTTTTGGAAACAATTGTCCTGTGTAAAGAGAAATGTAATTCTGTCTCAAGGGGTTGTAACATATGGAGCTGTAACACAGAGAGCAACCATGACTATATTCCAGCACCTATCTATAGTGTCCTCCACCAGTTCAGTTCAGTAGCTCAGTCATGTCCGAATGGACTGCAGCATGCCAGGCTTCCCTGTCCATCACCAAATCCCAGAGCCTACTCAGACTCATAGAACAGGCAATATACTGGACAAATCTATCCCCCATCCATGAATTGCTTTTAGTTTCCCCAGACATTCAGTTCAGTTCAGTCGCTCAGTCATGTCCGAATCTTTGCCACCTCATGGATTGCAGCATGCCAGGCCTCCCTGTCCATCACCAACTCCTGGAGTTTACTCAAACTCATGTCCATTGAGTTGGTGATGCCATCCAGCCATCTCATCCTCTGTCATCCCCTTCTCTTCCCGCTGTCAATCTTTCCCAGCATCACGGTCTTTTCCAATGAGTCAGCTCTTTGCATCAGGTGGCCAAAGTATTGGAGTTTCAGCTTCAACATCAGTCCTTTCAATGAACACTCAAGACTGATCTCCTTTAGGATGGACTGGTTGAATCTCCTTCCAGTCCAAGGGACTCTCAAGAGTCTTCTCCAACACCACAGTTCAAAAGCATCAATTCTTCGGTGCTCAGCTTTCTTCACAGTCCAAATTTCACATCCATACATGACCACTGGAAAAACCATAGCCTTGACTAGACGGACCTTTGTTGACAAAGTAATGTCTCTGCTTTTTAATATGCTGTCTAGGTTGGTCATAACTTCTCTTCCAAGGAGTAAGCTTCTTTTAATTTAATGGCTGCAGTCACCATCTGTAGTGATTTTGGAAATAATCTGGAAAAATATTAGAAAATAGGAAAAATTGGAATTAGTAAAATTCAGCCACTGTTTCCAGTATTTCCTCATCTATTTGCCATGAAGTGATGGGGCTGGATGCCATGATCTTTGTTTTCTGAATGTTGAGCTTTAAGCCAACTTTTTCACTCTCCTCTTTCACTTTCATCAAGAGACTCTTTAGTTCTTCACCTTCTGCCATAAGGGTGGTGTCATCTGCATATCTGAGGTTATTGATATTTCTCCCAGCAATCTTGATTCCAGCTTGTGCTTCTTCCAGCCCAGCATTTCTCATGATGTACTCTGCAAAGAAGTTAAATAAGCAGGGTGACAATATACAGCTTTGACGTACTCCTTATCCTATTTGGAACCAGTCTGTTGTTCCTTGTCCAGTTCTAACTGTTGCTTCTTGACCTGCATATAGGTTTCTCAAGAGGCAGATCAGGTGGTCTGGTATTCCCATCTCTTAAAGAATTTCCCACAGTTTATTGTGATCCACACAAAGGCTTTGGCATAGTCAATAAAGCAGAAATAGATGTTTTTCTGGAACTCTCTTGCTTTTTCGATGATCTAGCAGATGTTGGCAATTTGATCTCTGGTTCCTCTGCCTTTTCTAAAACCAGCTTGAACATCTGGAAGTTCACGGTTCACGTATTGCTGAAGCCTGGCTTGGAGAATTTTGAACATTACTTTACTAGCCTGTGAGACGAGTGCAATTGTGCGGTAGTTTGAATACTCTTTGGCACTGCCTTTCTTTGGGATTGGAATGAAAACTGACCTTTTCCAGTCCTGTGGCCACTGCTGAGTTTTCCAAATTTGCTGGCATATTGAGTGCAGCACTTTCACAGCATCATCTTTTAGTTGAAATAGCTCAACTGGAATTCCATCACCTCCACTACTTTTGTTTGTAGTGATGCTTCCTAAGGCCCACTTGACTTCACATTCCAGGATGTCTGGCTCTAGGTGAGTGATCACACCATTGTGGTTATCTGGGTCATGAGGATCTTTTTTGTATAGTTTTTCTGTGTGTTTTTGCCACCTCTTCTTAATATCTTCTGCTTCTGTTAGGTCCATATGATTTCTGTCCTTTATTGTGCTCATCTTTGCATGAAATGTTCCCTTGGTATCTCTGAATTTCTTGAAGAGATCTCTAGTCTTTCCCAGTCCATTGTTTTCCTCTATTTCTTTCCACTGATCCCCCACCAGGCACTAGTTACATCAGAGTGGTGGTTTTGCAGAGTCTCCTCATGCTCTCAGGTCATTGCATTGCCGAGAGAAATATGACCATGTACACTCCTCAAGGTGAATCCAGAAGCTGGCTCTGTTAAGACTGTAGAGAAGCCATCTGGACACACAGCAGAATTACCATCTGCATGTGCCTTCCAAGTCCTCTTTGCTGCTTGGCCATTAAGATGAAATGTGGCCCAGGACATACTGCAATAACACAAGCACAAAATAATCTCATAATAGCCTTCTCCTTTGAGTGCAAGCAATTCTTTCCCTGTATGTAATGTATGTATATATGTACGAGGGTATATGTACATCTATATGTATGTGTTTTTATGATTATGTATGCATATGTTATAGTTACATGCACACAGATTTCACTGTCCATCAGTCTAGGCTTCTTGGAAGAAAAGCTACACAGTATATTAAAGAGCAGAGACATACTTTGCCAACAAAGTTCTGTATAGTCAAAGCTGTAGGCTTCCCTGTTGGGTCAGATGGTAAAGAATCTGCCTGCAATGCAGGAAACCTGGGTTTGATCCCTGGGTCAGGAAGATCCCTTGGAGGAGGGAATGGCAACCCACTCCAGTATTCTTGCCTGGAGAATTCCATGGACAGAGAAGCCTGGTGAGCTTCAGTCCAGAGGGTCACAAAGAGTCAGATATGACTAAGTGACTAGCACTTCACTTCATGATTTTTCCACTAGTCATGTGAGGATGTGAAAGTTGGACCATAAAGAAGGCTGAGCACTGAAAAATTGATGCTTTTGAAGTGTGGTTCTGGAGAAGACTCTTGAAAGTCCCTTAGACAGCAAGGAGATCAAACCAGTCAATCCTAAAGGAAATCAACCCTGAATATTCATTTGAAGGACTGATGCTGAAGTTGAAGCTCCAATAATTTGGCCACCCGGTGTGAAGAACTGACTTATTGGAAAAGACCCTGATGCTGGGAAAAATTGAGGGCAGGAGGAAAAGGGGACAACAGAGAATAAGATGGTTGGATGGCCTCACTGACTCAGTGGATGTGAGTTTGAGCAAACTCTGGGAGATAATGAAGGACAGGGAAGCCTGGCGTGATGCAGTCCATGGAATCGAAAAGAGTTGGACATGACTGAGCAACTGAACAACAGTTTTACAGATGGGGAAACTGAGTCTTAGAATGTATAAGCAATTTTCCCAGGGCTCCTGAAAGAGGTAGGAATCAAATATAGCTGACTCCAGGGCCCATGCTCTTAAAGATATTTTTTTACTGCTTTAACCTGTATCACCTTTCCCCAATCTGTATACATAGCATATTTACTTCCTGTGTGTGGGGAAATATGACCTGATTTTGAATATATTTAGATATGCATACTTTATTATGAGACTCTAATAAGTGTATTATATATGTGTGCAATCTATATATGCATCCTTGTGAGGTTATGCTATTTTCTACAGGGTAACTAGCTTTAAGAAGGGCTTCCCTGGTGGACAGTAAAGAATCTGCCTGCAATGCAGGAGACCCAGGTTCAATCTCTGGGTCAGGAAGATCTCCTAGAGAAGACAATGGCCACCCACTTCAGTATTCTTGCCTGGAGAATCCCATGGACAGAGGAGCCTGGCAGGCTACAGTCCTTGGGTCTCAAGGAATTGGACATGACTGAATGACTGAGCACTAGCACATGCTTTAAGAAATTCTAAAAAGTAAAATACTAAAATATATTGAGAAGATAAAGTAGGCGATTTTTATTTGGAATAGTTCTTGCTCCTCTTTTCACATGGACTCGGTATGGACTAGTTTTTCAAATAAAAAGCTCTCCCAGCATATTTAAAATATTATTCCATTTACAAAATAAAACTAACATGCTTCCGCACCCAAATTGCGTAAAAATTATGTTACATTTGTAACAGCTTGAATAACTGCAGGAAATTATATCAACAGAGAAGGTGCTATGGCAGTTAACAGGTGACTTTAAAAAATAATTGATGATTCAGTAGCATTCCGAACTATTATTTTTGAAAGCATTTTATCAAGCAGTCTCAGGGGCAATTGTTACTGTTGTTATTTTTAGCAACATGGCAGAGCCTAAGTACCAATTTAGGTCGCTGTCTACATGTTTGACTGTTTTCTACAGTAATGAGATTTATCTGTCCTCACAGAGGTTGCCCCTTGGCAGCACACTGGGATTTCATTCAGGAGGAGGAGAGGAAGGCAATAACTTGCCCAGGACAAAGTCTCATACCCTATGCATTCATTAATTTACATGATTTTCGGAATGAAAACACACCACGTCAGACAGCTTTGTATTGTGCTGATCGAAGGATGGAATTCGGAAACTGTGTTTAGAATCTCCCACTCTTAAAATCTTGTTCCCAAAGTATTCGTTCTTTTCAGAGTGTCTTGGAAGATTGCCAGAGGCCTTCCAACTCAAACCTTCTCTTCCTCTAGATCAGTAGGAGGTTGACCTAGGGACACCACATCAGTATTTTTTAATGTGTATTTTTTTTTTAATTTGTTGTTAACTGGGTTGATAACTTTTGACTACCTTTCAAGTTCTTTGATCCATTAGGGATAAAGTCTTCAGTCTTCACTATATGTAAGGGAAGGGTTGGGACTTGGTGATCAGTACAGTTCAGTTCAGTTCAGTCGCTCAGTCATGTCCGACTCCTTGAGACCCCATGAACCGCAGCATGCCAGGCCCCCTTGTCCATCACCAACTCCCAGGGCTTACTCAAACTCATTTCCATCAAGTCGGTGATGCCATCCAGCCATCTCATCCTCTGTCATCCCCTTCTCCTCCTGCCCCTAATCCCTCCCAGCATCAGGGTCTTTTCCAATGAGTCAACTCTTCGCATGAGGTGGCCAAAGTACTGGAGTTTCAGCCTCAGCATCAGTCCTTCCAATGAACACCCAGGACTGATCTCCTTTAGGATGGACTGGTTGGATCTCCTTGCAGTCCAGGGGACTTGGTGATAAAACAAGACAAGCAGTGAAGGTCTCGAGGCAAGGATCAGAAGTCCTGTGCGTGTGGTTGGAGGCTGGAAATGTTGGAGCTGGGAGTTCTGATTTCTCTATCTATCATCTATTATCTTTATCTATCATCAGTCTTCTCTCTATCTATTATCTATCTATCATCTACGTATCTAAAAAAAGTGAAAGTGCTAGTCACTCAGTTGTGTCCAACTCTTTGCAATCCTGTGGAGTGTAGCCTGCCAGGCTGCTCCTGAATTCTCCAGGCAAGAATACTGGAGTGGGTAGTCATTCTCTTCTCCAGGGCATCTTCCCAACCCAAGGATTGAACCTGGGTCTCTTGCGTGGCAGACAGATTCTTTACCGTCTGAGCCACTAGGGAAGCTCTATCTATATTTTATCTATCTGTTTATCGTCTCTCCATCATCTATCTACCTATCACCTATCTATCTATGTCTGTCTACCATCTGTCTGTCTGTCTACCATCTATTATCTGTGTACGTGCCTACCCACCCATCTCTCCATCTTTGCAGCTAGCAGCTCAGATGGATCTGGGAAAGGCATTCTTTGCAGATATATCTCTGCACAATCAGAGTAACCTCCTGTGGTCTTGGACCCCACTTCAGGCGAATGTCAGACTACAGAACAGTACAGACGTGACTGCTGACCTACAGAAGCAGAGTGAGGCTGATGTTTGATTAACGACCGGAGGAATCTAGTTGTAACCACAAATGCGAATGGTAGCAGGTGAAAGATATTAGCAAAGCCTGCATGAATTTGAATAAGATATCATCAGGAGATGGAATTTACGCATTAACACAAAGCCTCCTTATTCTTCTTGGCATCACCATTTGGGTCACTTTACCGCTGTGCCAATTTTTCTCAATGGAGCTTTTCAGAATCACACACAAATTTCAGTTCAAACAACAGAATAAGCACTGGTAATTTTCCATTTTTCACGATCACCTATAGAATGGATTTTTCTTTTAGCTGAAGTGAGCTTTGTAGCTCTGTTATCTGTTTCATAATATTTGCCACATTTAATTATTATTTAGAGTTGAGTTTTTGAGAAATAATAAAATGCTTTCAAAAACATTCCCTTCATTGTCAGTAATATGTTAAAAACAAGTTGAACATATATACTGAGAAATAAATTAAACACATATTTTAAATGGAAAATTTCCAGAGATTTAGCCATAAGCTTATTTTCTCAAAACAAAGGAAACTGTTATTATTGTTATATTTAAGTCCTGGCATTTTATCTTAAAAGAAACTAAGACCATTCTGTGGCTACTGCTTCAGTCTGGAACCCAAGAAACTTGCTTTCTAATGTTTTCTAGAATACTTTGTTTGAACCCATGTTTATCTCTAACTAAGCTGTGGTACCACATATCATTAGTCTTTTATTGACAATACTAGGCTCCAGGAAAAGTGACCACTCATCAGATATACAAAACAGCAGCTTAACTGAACTGACATAGAAAACATGCGAGGAAACTATATGCCTGTTCTATTACTGATGACATTTGGAACAATAGACCTGTCAGAGCCTCGTGTGAATAGAGGGGCTTAATCATGGCAGGAATTAGTACACACGACAGGTGATTATGTGCTGGAGACATGCCAGGACCAGCTGTAAGGCTTCACATTATTTGTAATCTCAGTAATTGCAGCTTTGGAAAAAAAAATTATTGGGGAACTCAGGGTTGGAGGGGGAGAAGTAAGCAAAAACCACATACAGCCCATTTATTTCCACAATAAATTTCTTTACAAATGGGAAAAGTTCAACCCA
The DNA here is from genome assembly GCF_001704415.2 of Capra hircus. Taxonomy (NCBI): domain Eukaryota; kingdom Metazoa; phylum Chordata; class Mammalia; order Artiodactyla; family Bovidae; genus Capra; species Capra hircus. The sequence goes on from NC_030821.1 coordinate 57,566,885, forward strand.
CGTTATAAATTAAGGCCCATCCCCTTTCTCTCCAGTTAAACAAAAGAGCAATATAATCATGTCTTCCCTCCCTTTTTTCAAGTCCAATTTTAGTGGCTCCTTACAAATAAAATATGCCTTCTATCATTTATTTGCTAATTTGAAATGGTATTTCCTTCTAAAATTACATAGGCTACAATATCTAAAGCAACTCGGGAAAACATGGGACCTAGTTGGCATTTTCCCATGTGGAATATTTTGTTATTTAGCTATAGTAAATATTTGATTTCTTTCTGTTGGGGGTTTATACAAAGAGATAATTCTTTAACTCTGAAACCATTTGTGGAAAATGATCCAAGTGCAACCCATGATTTGGAGAATTCCAGACATGAGAGGGTGAAAAGCAAAGCAGGAACATGGAAAGAAGACAGACAACAAAGTTTTTCAAGATCAGGAAACAAAATTCCTGGTTCATGTTCTAGTTAACCTGGAACAGCAAGGCAGAATGTAAAAGGCAGCTTTGTCCTAACTGTTTTATCTTTAGTCTGTTTGTTGATTGTTTTTCATGGAAATATAGCCCAAACCTTTCTATTTTCATTATACCCGTGTGGTTATTACTACAAATGCAATCTTCCTTTAAATGGTTTTTTAAAAAATTTATCATTCTCTTTATTTATTTGTTTTTGGCTGCTCTGGGTCTTTGTTGCTGCACACGCTTTCCTCTCGTTCCAGCCAGCCAAGGCTTCTCTCTAGCTGCAGTGCGTGAGCTTTTCATTGCATGGCTTCTCTTGCTGCGGAGCATGCGCCCTAGATGCTCAGGCGCAGTGGTTGTGGCTCATGAGCTTTGCTGGTTGCAGCTTCTGGGCTCTAGAGCACAGGGTCAGCAGTTGTGGTGCACAGGCTTAGTTGTTCCATGACATGCGGGATCCTCCTGGATCAGGGATCTTCCATTGGCAGGTGGATTTTTTACCTCTGAGCCACCAGAGCAGCCCTACAAATGCAATCTTTGCACCATAGCTTTCCTTTACTTATGTTTTGTTTTGCTTTTTGTAACTTTTAGGTTTGTTTTATGATAATTTTAAACTTATCATTCCAAGAATAGTGTTGGAACTCCCTTAACCAGTTATCCAAATTCACCAACCATTTACATTTGTCTCGTTTGACCTATCATTCTCTCACTATGTATTTATATCTGCATGTTTTTCTGAGCCTTTGATAATGTAAAGACATTGAGTCCTTTTAATTTCTAAATATTTCAAAGTATATTTCCCCAAAACAAGGATATTTTCCTATATAATCACAGTCCAATTTTTTTAAAAAGGTGAATTTAACATTGATACATGACTGTGATCTGATCCACACAGGCAAAAGTGTCAGTTATCCTAATCATGGCCTTTATATCTAATTTTATTTTCTCATGTAGCATGTAATCCAGGATTACAAATGCTTTTTTTGTCATGCTAATTTTAGACTATTTTATCCCCAACAATTCATCAGCCTTTAAAAAATCGTTTGGACATTGCCATTTTAAAGGAAAAGAGGCATTATTTTACAGACTCTTCTTCATTTCGGGTTTGGCTATTTCTCCTTCATTAGATTCCAGTAATGTATATTGTCAGATATAGCACAGAAGTGATGTTCTGTCTCTCTTAGTGCTTTGCAAGTGTGGAAAGCAAACTTACTAACTAGAGTTTAATTTTTCCTTACAGGGTTTCTTTTAACATAAAATTTATATATAATGATATGCACAAGTATTAAGTGCACAATTTGATGCATTTAACTGATACATACACCTGCCTAATACTTTATCCAGAAATAGAATAGCTCCATCACCTTAAAGAGTTCTGTCACACCACCTCCAGATGATTCCCCTCCCCCCTACAAAGGCAACAGTTTTTCTGACATTTTTTAGACACAAATGAGTTTTGCCTGTTCTGGAACATTCTGTAAACTGAACCACCAGGCAGGTGCCTTTGTGTCTAGCTTCTGTCACACATGGGATCTGTGGGACGCGCCCATGCTTTCCTCTGTCGGTACTTCATTCCTTTTTGCTGCTGTTGTTGTTATGTAGCGTCCCATCGCATGATAAAGCACAGAATTTGTTTACCTGCCTTTCTATGGATGAGCGTTTGCCATGTTTCCACGCTAAGGCTGTTATAAGTAAATGACTTGGAGTATGCTTGGAGCAGATACAAATTTTATTCCCTAGAGTAATGTTGGGAGTGAAATTTCTAGTGGATAGGGTAGGTAACCAGGCGTGCACGCATGCTCAGTCATGTTCCACTCTTTGCCACTCCATGCACTGTAGCCCCTCCCCCAGGCTCCCCTGTCCATGGGATTTTCCAGGCAAGAGTACTGGAGTGGGTTGCCATTTTCTTCTCCAGGGGATCTTCCCAGCCCAGGGATCAAACCCTGATCTCCTACACTGGTGACACCTGGTAAAGGCAAGGTAAAACAGGCAAGGTAAAACATTTAATTAAAATTAAATAAGCTGCCAAACCTTTCTCCAAAAGGGCCTAGAGGAATACCTCAGAAATTTTGTGGGTTCCATTCCAGACAACCACAATAAAATGAATGTCAAATTAAAGCAAGTCGCATGACTGCTTTGGTTTCCTAGCTAGCACAGATAAAAATTTACATGATACCGTAGTCTATTGAGTGTGCTCCTCTGTCCATGGGATTCTCCAGGCAAGAATACTGGGGTGGGTTGCCATTCCCTTCTCCAGGGGATCTTCCCAACCCAGGGACTGAACCCAGGTCTCCTGCATTGCAGGCAAATTGTTTACTATCTGAGTCACCAAGGAAGCCCCTATTTTTACATCAAAACTTATAAAGCAATGTTTATTCTGGTGTGACCTGTCCATTCATATTCTTGACAGTGTCTTTTGATCAGTAGAATCTTAAATTTTGATGAAATATACTGTATCAATATTTCCTTCTGTGTAGAATGCTTTCTGGATCATAAGGAATTTTCTCCTACCGTTAAGTGTGGAGATATACTTCTCTGTTTCCTTCTTTCTTGTTGTTGTTCAGTCACTCAGTCGTGTCCGACTCTTTGTGACCCCATGGACTGCCACATGCCAGGCTTCCCTGTCCTTCACTATCTCCCAGAGCTTGCTCAAACTCATGTTCATTGAATTGGTGATGCCATCCAACCATCTCACTCTCTGTTGTCCCCTTCTACTCCTGCCTTCAGTCTTTCTGAGCATCAGGGTCTTTTCTAATGAGTCATCTCTAAGCATTCGGTGGCCAAAGTTTTGGAGTTTCAGCTTCAGCATTGGACCTTCCAATGAATATTCAGGATTGATTTCCTTTAGAATCGACTGATTTGATCTTCTTGCTGTCCAAGGGACTCTCAAGAGTCTTCTCCAACACCACAGTTCAAAAGCATCAATTTTTCAGTTCTCAGCCTTCTTTATGGTCCAACTCTCTCATATCCTTACATGACAACTGGAAAAACGATAGCTTTGACTATACAGACCTTGGTTGCAAAGTAATGTCTCTGCTTTTTAATATGCTGTCAAGGATGGTGATAGCTTTTCTTTCCAGGAGGAAGCTTCTTTTAATTTCATGACTGCAGTCACCATCTGCAATTATTTTGAAACCCAAGAATATTAAGTCTATCACTGTTTCCATTGTTTCCTGATCTATTTGCCATGCAGTGATAGGACCGGATGCAACCTCAAAAATGACAGAATGATCTCTGTTTATTTCCAAGGCAAACCATTCAATATCACAGTAATCCAAGTCTATGCCCCAACCAGTAACGCTGAAGAAGCTGAAGTTGAACGGTTCTATGAAGACGTACAAGACCTTTTAGAACTAACACTCAAAAAAGATGTCCTTTTCGTTATAGGGGACTGGAATGCAGAAGTAGGAAGTCAAGAAACACCTGGGGTAACAGGCAAATTTGGCCTTAGAGTACAGAATGAAGCAGGGCAAACCCTAATAGAGTTTTGCCAAGAGAACGCACTAGTCATAGCAAACATCCTCTTCCAACAACACAAAGAAGACTCTACACATGGACATCACCAGATGGTCAACACCAAAATCAGATTGATTATATTCTTTGCAGTCAAAGATGGAGAAGCTCTATACAGTCAGCAAAAACAAGACTGGGAGCTGACTGTGGCTCAGATCATGAACTCCTTATTGCCAAATTCACACTTAAAGAAAGTAGGAAAAACCACTAGGCCATTCAGGTATGACTTAAATCAAATCCCTTATGATTATACAGTGGAAGTGAGAAATAGATTTAAGGGACTAGATCTGATAGATAGAGTGCCTGATGAACTATGGACGGAGGTTCGTGACATTGTACAGAAGACAGAGATCAAGACCATCCTGATGGAAAAGAAATTCAGAAAAGCAAAATGGCTGTCTAGGGAGGCCTTACAAATAGCTCTGAAAAGAAGAAAAGTGAAAAGCAAAGGAGAAAAGGAAAGATATAAGCATCTGAATGTAGAGATACAAAGAATAGCAAGGAGAGATAAGAAAAACTTTCTCAGTGATCAATGCAAAGAAATAGAGGGAAACAACAGAATGGGAAAGACTAGAGATCTCTTCAAGAAAATTAGAGATACCAAGGGAATAGTTCATGCAAAGAAGGGCTTGATAAAAGACAGAAATGGTATGGACCTAACAGAAGCAGAAGATATTGAGAAGAGGTGGCAAGAATACACAGAAGAATTGTACAAAAAAGATCTTCATGACCCAGATAATCACGATGGTGTGATCACTCACCTAGAGCCAGACATCCTGGAATGTGAAGTCAAGTGGGCCTTAGAAAGCATCACTACAAACAAAGCTAGTGGTGGTGATGGAATTCCAGTTGAGCTATTTCAAATCCTGAAAGATGATGCTGTGAAAGTGCTGCACTCAATATGCCAGCAAATTTGGAAAACTCAGCAATGGCCACAGGACTGGAAAAGGTCAGTTTTCATTCCAATCCCAAAGAAAGGTGATGCCAAAGAATGCTCAAACTACCACACAATTGCACTCTTCTCACAGGCTAGCAAAGTAATGCTCAAAATTCTCCAAGCCAGGCTTCAGCAATACGTGAACCGTGAACTTCCAGATGTTCAAACTGGTTTTAAAAAAGACAGAGGAACCAGAGATCACATTGCCAACATCTGCTGGATCATCACAAAGGCAAGAGAGTTCCCAAAAAATATCTATTTCTGCTTTATTGACTATGCCAAAGCCTTTGACTGTGTGGATCACAATAAACTGTGGACAATTCTGAAAGAGATGGGAATACCAGACCACCTGACCTGCCTCTTGAGAAACCTATATGCAGGTCAGGAAGCAACAGTTAGAACTGGACATGGAACAACAGACTGGTTCCAAATAGGAAAAGGAGTACATCAAGGCTGTATATTGTCACCCTGCTTATTTAACTTATATGCAGAGTACATCATGAGAAAGGCTGGGCTGGAAGAAGCACAAGCTGGAACCAAGATTGCTGGGAGAAATATCAATAACCTCAGATATGCAGATGACACCACCCTTATGGCAGAAAGTGAAGAGGAGCTAAAAAGCCTCTTGATGCAAGTGAAAGAGGAGAGTGAAAGAGTTGGCTTAAAGCTCACCATTCAGAAAACGAAGATCATGGCATCTGGTCCCATCACTTCATGGGAAATAGACGGGGAAACAGTGGAAACAGTGTCAGACTTTATTTTGGAGGGCTCCAAAATCACTGCAGATGGTGACTGCAGCCATGAATATAAAAGACACTTACTCCTTGGAAGCAAAGTTATGACCAACCTAGATAGCATATTGAAAAGCAGAGACATTACTTTGCCAGCACAGGTCCATCTAGTCAAGGCTGTGGTTTTTCCAGTGGTCATGTATGGATGTGAGAGTTGGACTGTGAAGAAAGCTGAGCGCCAAAGAATTGGTGCTTTTGAACTGTGGTGTTGGAGAAGACTCTTGAGAGTCCCTTGGACTGCAAAGAGATCCAACCAGTCCATCCTAAAGGAGATCAGTCCTGGGTGTTCTTTGGAAGGACTGATGCTAAAGCTGAAACTCCAGTACTTTGGCCACCTCATGTGAAGAGTTGACTCATTGGAAAAGACTCTGATACTGGGAGGGATTAGGGGCAGGAGGAGAAGGGGACGACCGAGGATGAGATGGCTGGATGGCGTCACCGACTCGATGGGCATGAGTTTGGGTGAACTCCGGGAGTTGGTGATGGACAGAGAGGCCTGGCGTGCTGCAATTCATGGGGTTGCAAAGAGTCAGACACAACTGAGTGACTGAACTGAACTGAACTGATGGGACTGGATGCCATAATCTTCGTTTTTTGAATGCTGAGCTTTAAACCAGCTTTTTCACGCTCCTCTTTTACTTTCATCTAGAGACTTTTTAGTTCCTCTGCGTTTTCTGCCATTAGGGTCGTGTCATCTGCATATCTGAGGTTATTGATCTCTTTCCTGGTAGTCTTGATTCCAGCTTGTGCTTCTTCCAGCCTGGCATTTCACATGAAGTACTCTGCATATAAGTTAAATAAGCAGGGTGATAATATATAGCCTTGACCTACTCCTTTCCCAATTTGGAACCAGTCTGTTGTTCCATGTCCAGTTCTAACTGTTGCTTCTTGACCTGCATACAGGTTTCTCAGGAGGCAGGTAAGGTGGTCTGGTATTCCCATCTCTTAAAGAATTTTCCACAGTTTGTTGTGATCCACACAGTCAAAGGCTTTAGAGTAGTCAATGAAGCAGAAGTAGATGTTTTCTGGAATTCTCTTGCTTTTTTTTTATGATCCAGTGGATGTTGGCAATTTGATCTCTGTTTCCTCTCCCTTTTCTAAATACAACTTTAACATCTGGAAGCTCTTGGTTCACGTACAGTTGAAGCCTAGCTTGGAGAATTTTGAGCATTACTTTTCTAGCGTGTGAAATGAGTGCAATCATGCAGTAGTTTGGACATTCTTTGGCATTGCCTTTCTTTGGGATTGGAATGAAAACTGACCTTTTCCAGTCCTGTGGCCACTGCTGAGTTTTCCAAATTTGCTGGCATATTGAGTGCAGCACTTTCACAGCATCATCTTTCAGGATTTGAAATAGCTCAACTGGAATTCCATCACCTCCACTAGCTTTGTTTGTAGTGATGCTTTCTAAGGCCCACTTGACTTCACATTCCAGGATGTCTGGCTCTAGGTGAGTGATCACACCACTGTGGTTATCTGGGTCATGAAGATCTTTTTTGTACAATTCTTCTGTGTATTCTTGCCACCTCTTCTCAATATCTTCTGCTTCTGTTAGGTCCATACCATTTTTGTCCCCAGTTGTGCCCATCTTTGCATGAAATGTTCCTTTGGTATCTCTAATTTTCTTGAAGAGATCTCTAGTCTTTCCCAGTCTATTGTTTTCCTCTGTTTCTTTGCATTGTTCACTTAGGAAGGTTTTCTTATCTCTCCATGCTATTCTTTGGAACTCTACATTCAGATGGTTATATCTTTCTTTTCTCTTTTGCCTTTTGCTTCTCCTCTTTTCTCAGCTATTTATAAGGCCTCCTAGATGTTTCTTAAAACTTTTAGATTACTTTTATCTCTGTGAAACAGCTGAATTACTTTCAACCAGTTTTTAAAATCATAATTTGTTGACAAGACTTTAATTTTCCCACCATATTAATTTGATCTCTTGGCTAAAATAATCAGCTGATCATATAAGAATGGATCTATTCCTTTAGGCTATTTATCAATCATATATCACTGCCATGTGCTGTGCTCAGTCATGGCTTTTAAATAAGTTAAGAAAAGCAAAAATTACATGGAGAGATAGATAAAAAAGAGCAAAAAGGAGTCTTATATATGTACCCACTTGAGACACTCTGTTTCTTCCTGTAGAAACCAAGTTTTTAATCTGGTGTCATTTTTGCCTTCCAAGTAAAGGGTTTCTATTAGTATTTCTTATACTGCAGGTTTCCTGGTGAAACTAATCTAAAGATGATTTTCTTCCAAAGTCACTTTTTATATTTTTGCCAGACATAGCAGTCCAACCATTATTGTTTCTGAGAAGTCAGCCATTATTTATGTCATTGCTTCCTTATATATAACATGACAATTTTCTCTGACTGCTTTCCAGATTTTCTATTTACTCTTCAGTGTTTGGCGATTTAACTAACGTGTTATGTATTTACTACCTCCTTCCTCCCCCTACTTTCTTTCTCTTTCGTTTTCTCCTTTTTTTTTTCTCTTCCTTCTGTCTTTGTTCCTTCCTTCCCTCTTTCTCTCTGAGGTTTGCAGAGCTTCTTGAGGTCTATATCTTCTTTTCACTCCATGTGAAAACCTGCTGGTCATTATTTCATCAACTTTGCTGTGTCCCACGTTATTCCTCTCCTTCTGTTCCCCCAATTTACTTATGTTAATCATTTGCTGTTGCACCTACCACTAAGGGTGTTCACACTCTCTTCAATTGTTTATCTCCTTTTCTTCACACTTATCTTCAAGTTCACTAACATTTTCTTTGGCTATCTCCAGTAAGCTGATAAGCCTACACAATAAATATTTTTAATTATATACATCTTATTTTTTCTCTGCTAAAGTTTCCATTTGGTCCTCTTTTTATAGTTTCCCTTACTCTGTTGGTCTTTTCCTCCTGTTAATTTATGATGATCATGTTCTTCTTTAAGTCACTGATATATTTATTCGACCACATCTAAAGTCCTTGCTGGGCCTCCCTGGTGGCTTAGCAGTAAACAGTCTGCTCACAGTGCAGGAGAGGTGTGTTCCATCCCTGGGTCGGGAAGACCCCCTGGAAAAGGAAATGGCAATCCACTCCAGTATTCTTGCCTGGGAAATCCTATGGACAGAGGAGCCTGATGGGCTACAGTCCATGGGGTTGAAAGTGAGTCGGACACCACCTAGCAACTAAGCAACAACACGGTCTTTGTCTTCTAATTGCAACATCTGTGTTATCTTAAAATCTGTTTCTACCACTACCTTTCTTTTAGCAATTGTTCACATTTTCCTGTTTCTTCCCATGCTTTATAGAGCACTGGACATTTTGAATGATAACACTGATTTGTGAAAATAGTGATTCAGGGTACTTTGTTTCTTCTCTTGTAAGTGTAGATTTTTGTTGTAGCCACAACTTAACGGTATTAAAAATATTGGAAGCAAACCTCAACCTCCAGCTCCCCTGGCTTGAATAGCAGCTGAAAATGCTCAGTTCTCGCAACCTTCCAGCTGTTGCTTTTCACAGGAAATCTTGGTGTTGCTCCAGTGCATACAAAGTTCAGGGTTCAGCCAAAGGTTTAGACAGAATCATATGTGGTTTTGAGGATTCCTCTTCTGTGATCCTAACTTCTGGAATTTCTTACTTATTTTCTCTGCTCCCTAGCATCTCCCGAATCCATCTTCTGACTTGTTAAGCTAGTGAGACCAAGTTTCTGTTCTAGTTCGTCCACCTCTTGCCACATAGACTGGGGTGTGCCCTTCAACAAAAAGTCATACGAGCACAAAGTTTTATCCAGAGAAATTATTTTCTTCCAAGGACGACTCCTCTCCAGGTTCTGTGTGCTTTTGGTCAGTCCCTACTGCCTACATATACTTATTTTTTAAAATATTTTGTCCCAAGTTTATTTTTGTTGTCTGCAGATGGGTTAGTTCAATAAAAAGTCCTTTGCCATTACCAGAAGTGGAACTCCCCAGAGGGGAACTCCCATTATATAACTTTTAAAGATGGTATTTCTGGAGGTTAAATAATGTATTCAATGAAATATATAGATAAAAATGATGTTATTACCCTTTAATGAATATGTGTCACCTATCCAATTACAAGCCCATTGAAGGCTCTCTTGGTCTTCTACTTCTTTGAGGTCTTATGCCTGTCACTAGTACTCAACCAAGGTTTTACAATAATGAAGATGCTTATATTCTTACTTATATTGCTAAAGAGTCCAAGTGAAGAGTTATATATCCAAAAAAAGAGATCTCAGTTTTGAAAACATGGTCAAATTTTAGTCATCAGATTAGAGATTTCACAACTCTGGTTTACGAATCAGCAAACTATGGTCCACAGACGAAATCTGGCCCAGTGCCTGCTTTTGTATAGGAATTGTTATTGGAACACAGCCAAGGTCATTCATCCATGTATTGTCAATAGTTGCTTTCACACTACGATGGCAGAATTGAGTAGTTGTAACAAAGAATGCGTGGTTGGCAAAGCCAAATATATATAGGATCTGCTCCTTACAGAAAAAGTTTGCTGACCTCTGCTTTAAATCAATGTGAAATAATCACCAGTACTTAAAAGAAGCAGTTCAAAGGGCATGCTTTACTGGTTATCAATATTTTGAGAAGCGTCTTGGATTTTTTTTGGTCAGTGTGCCAGTCAAGAGACTCATTGTGGCAGGCAGTATAGTGGTCCTTTAAATAACGCCATGATCTAATCCTCAGGACAGGTGAATATGGCCAAGGGAACTTTTCAGTTGTGGTTAAGAGTGTGTCCTTGAGATGGGGAGATTATTCTGGATTGTCCAGGTGGCCCCGGTATAATCAGAAGAGTCTTTAAAAGCAGGAATCTCTACTGACTGTGAAGTGATGGAGGAAGGACCAGAGAGATGTGATGTTTCTGGCTTAAAAAGGGAGGTGGGGGGTGGGAGCTGAGCCAAGGAATGCAAGTGTCTTTTAGAAATCGAAAAAGGCAAGACAATGCTGTCTCCCTTGGAGCCTCCAGGGAGGTGTGGGGTCCTGCTGGCACCTTATTTTAGCCCACTAAGACATGTGTCAGACTTCTAACCTGTACAACTCTAAGATAATAAATGCTTGTTAGTCTAAGCACTAAGTTTGTGGTGATTTATTGTGGCAGTAATGAAACTAATCCATTCACATACTGCAACACACAAAGGAATGAATTCATTTGATAATTATGGAGGAATTATACTAAAATTAGAAATACATTAGCTAACCACAGAACACAGCAAAGTATCTCTTCCCAAATCAGCTTTATTTTTGCAACAATACAGTTTGAACAGGTACTTTTGTGTCAGTTTCTGCCATCTGTGGTATTTGAAATTATTAGAAAAAAATTCATGTGCAAAAGGAAGGCAATTCTATGGGCTTCATTGAGTTATGGTTGCCAGGGAAACCATTTTACTTGGTGATCAATATGTCCAGTATGTCTCTATCGCTTTGTGCTTAACTCCCAAAGAAGGGGCCAGCGTGATGTGGGGGGAGGCAGTCCATGGAAAACATTGGGAAAGAAAGGAAAACCCCGAACTTCAGTGAAAGAAAATCTGGATAACTTATTTCTATTGCCATGAAACTGAAAAAAATTAAGAAATGAATGACTTTGTTTGGTTATTTTGAAAACTGAATAGAATGGGATTTATTTTTCGATAGCAAAATGGCAGAACCAAGTAAGGCCCCCAGGATTCTCTTGCTATGCCATGAAAGCAAAGGTGCAGCTCACCCATTGGCAAGCCAAGCCCCTCCCAACATTTTTTCCCCCTTTGAATTGTCTTTCAATTAAGAAACATGCAAGAATGAAATGAACTTCTGGTTTTTAAGGACTCTAGGCAATACAGAGTGTTGAATTTTATTCACTGTCCCTGAATCATAGACTGTTTTACACAGCCAAGGAACTGGAACCCTAGAGAGACAGGGTGCCTTCTTATTCTGTGGAACTAGAGAAAATTATGGAGAAGGCAATGGCACCCCACTCCAGTACTCTTGCCTGGAAAATCCCATGGATGGAGGAGCCTGGAAGGCTGCAGTCCATGGGGTCGCTGAGCGTCGGACACAACTGAGCGACTTCCCTTCCACTTTTCACTTTCATGCATTGGAGAAGGAAATGGCAACCCACTCCAGTGTTCTTGCCTGGAGAATCTCAGGGACGGGGGAGCCTGGTGGGCTGCTGTCTATGGGGTCGCACAGAGTTGGACACGACTGAAGCGACTTAGCAGCAGCAGCAGCAGCAGCAGAGAAAATTAAAAAGTGCTTAGGGAAGGTCTCAGGGCACCAAGGGACTGTTTCATGTGCTATGTTTTGAGGTTCAGTTCAGTTCAGTCACTCAGTCATGTCCTACTCTTTGTAACCCCATGAACTGTAGCATGCCAGGCTTCCCTGTCCCTCACCAACTCCTGGAGCTTGCTCAGACTCATATCCATGGAGTCAGTGATGCCATCCAATCATCTCATGTTCTGTCGTCCCCTTCTCCTCCTGCCGTCACTCTTTCCCAGCATCAAGGCCTTTTCCAGTGAGTCAGTTTCTCACAACGGATGGCTAGAGCATTGGACTTTCAGCTTCAGCATCAGTCCTTCCAATGAATATTCAGGACTGATTTTCTTTAGAATTGACTGGTTGGATAATAATTTTGAGGTTATTAATGCTCTTTTGCTTAAGAAACCTGAAGTTGACTCTAGTCTGCTTGATCACAGGCAGACAATTTCAGGTTGGTAGGTAGCAATCTGAGAAGAGAGGAGAAGCGTGATAGAGGGACACACTGACCCTTAAAAAAGACACTCAGCAAATTAGCAAACACTCACTCTTGAGATGCAGTCTGAGTTTCAGAACCTAAGGGATTTAACATTTGCACATCAGTTGCAGCTGCTTTTACTTTTTACGTGAAAACCGTTTTGAAGTACATTATTGTGAGAATGATTAAATTTGAAATCATCTTGGTCAGAGAGACAGGCAGGCAAAGAAAAAAAAACAAAACACAAAAAACCACACACACGAAATGATGAATAAAAGAGCTAACATAAAAGGGATTTTAAGAATCCTTCTAAGGAAAGTGGAGTAACAGGCAAATTTGGCCTTGGAATATGGAATGAAGGAGGGCAAAGACTAATAGAGTTTTGCCAAGAAAATGCACTGGTCATAGCAAACACCCTCTTCCAACAACACAAGAGAAGACTCTACACATGGACATCACCAGATGGTCAACACCAAAATCAGATTGATTATATTCTTTGCAGCCAAAGATGGACAAGCTCTATACAGTCAGCAAAAACAAGACCAGGAGCTGACTGTGGCTCAGATCATGAACTCCTTATTGCCAAATTCAGACTTAAATTGAAGAAAGTAGGGAAAACCACTAGACCATTTAGGTATGACCTAAATCAAATCCCTTATGATTATACAGTGGAAGTGAGAAATAGATTTAAGGGACTAAATCTGATAGATAGAGTGCCTGATGAATTATGGATGGAGGTTCGTGACATTGTACAGGAGACAGGGATCAAGACCATACCCGTGGAAAAGAAATGCAAAAAAAGCAAAATGGCTGTCTGAGGAGGCCTTACAAATAACTGAAAAGAAGAGAAGTGAAAAGCAAAGGAGAAAATGAAAGATACAAGCATCTGAATGCAGAGTTCCAAAGAATAGCAAGAAGAGATAAGAAAGCCTTCTTCAGCAATCAATGCAAAGAATAGAGGCAAACAACAGAATGGGAAAGACTAGAGATCTCTTCAAGAAAATTAGAGATACCAAGGGAACATTTCATGCAAAGATGGGCTCAATAAAGGACAGAAATGGTATGGACCTAACAGAAGCAGAAGATATGAGAAGAGGTGGCAAGAATACATAGAATTGTACAAAAAAGATCTTCATGACCCAGATAATCATGATGGTGTGATCACTCATCTAGAGCCAGACATCCTGGAATGTGAAGTCAAGTGGGCCTTAGAAAGCATCACTATGAACAAAGCTAGTGGAGGTGATGGAATTCCAGTTGAGCTATTTCAAATCCTAAAAAATGATGCTGTGAAAATGCTGCACTCAATATGCCAGCAAATTTGGAAAACTCAGCAGTGGCCACAGGACTGGAAAAGGTCAGTTTTCATTCCAATCCCAAAGAAAGGCAATGCCAAAGAATGTTCAAACTATCGCATAATTGCACTCATCTCACATGCTAGTAAAGTAATGCTCAAAATTCTCCAAGCCAGACTTCAGCAATACATGAACAGTGAACTTCCAGATGTTCAAGCTGGTTTAAGAAAAGGCAGAGGAAGCAGAGATCAAATTGCTAACATCCGCTGGATCATGAAAAAGCAAGAGAGTTCCAGAAAAACATCTATTTCTGCTTTATTGACTATGCCAAAGCCTTTGACTGTGTGGATCACAATAAACTGTGGACAATTCTGAAAGAGATGGGAATACCAGACCACCTGACCTGCCTCTTAAGAAACCTATATGCAGGTCAAGAAGCAACAGTTAGAACTGGACATGGAACAACAGACTGGTTCCAAAAAGGAAAAGGAGTACATCAAGGCTGTATATTGTCACCCTGCTTATTTAACTTCTATGCATAGTACATCATGAGAAATACTGGAAGAAGCACAAGCTGGAACCAAGATTGCTGGGAGAAATATCAATAACCTCAGATATGCAGATGATACCACCCTTATGGCAGAAAGTGAAGAAGAACTAAAGAGCCTCTTGATGCAAGTGAAAGAGGAGAGTGAAAAAGTTGGCTTAAAGCTCAACATTCAGAAAACGAAGATCATGGCATCTGGTCCCATCACTTCATGGGAAATAGATGGGGAAACAGTGGAAACAGTGTCAGACTTTATTTTGGAGGGCTCCAAAATCACTGCAGATGGTGTTTGCAGCCATGAAATTAAAAGACGCTTACTCCTTGGAAGCAAAGTTATGACCAACCTAGACAGCATATTGAAAAACAGAGACATTACTTTGCCAGCAAAGGTCCATTTAGTCAAGGCTATGGTTTTTCCAGTAGTCATGTATGGATGTGAGAGTTGGACTGTGAAGAAAGCTGAGCGCCAAAGAATTGATGCTTTTGAACTGTGGTGTTGGAGAAGACTCTTGAGAGTCCCTTGGACTGCAAGGAGATCCAACCAGTCCATCCTAAAGGAGATCAGCCCTGGGATTTCTTTGGAGGGAATGATGCTGAAGCTGAAACTCCAGTACTTTGGCCACCTCATGCGAAGAGTTGACTCATTGGAAAAGACTCTGATGCTGGGAGGGATTGGGGGCAGGAGGAGAAGGGGATGACCGAGGATGAGATGGCTGGATGGCATCACGGACTCGATGGATGTGAGTCTAAGTGAACTCCGGGAGATGGTGATGGACAGGGAGGCCTGGCGTGTTAGATTCATGGGGTCGCAAAGAGTTGGATACGACTGAGCGACTGAACTGAACTGAAGGATAGTGGAGAATTCAGTTGATCTCAGTTCAGTCGCTTAGTCGTGTTCGAGTGCATTAATACATGTATTCATGTCTATGTTTATCCAATTAAATAAGAATTTTACTTTTCACATTATCTTTTTCTTTTTTAAAGTTCAGTGGCATTCTTGAGCTATGTTGTTGTGAAAGATGACAGAGTTAAATAAATTGATCTAATTTATATTTCAAAGAACGACAATTAATAAATACCAGAGACAAAATTTAGATTTGTACCTAGTACTAAAATGGTCTGAAAAGGATGTCAGACAGTGTAAATGGAGACACACTAGCAATAAGATTACTTTTTTTTACTGCTTAAAAAAAAGAGAATAAAACTTGCTTAAAAGATATTACTTATATATAAGTACTTAAAAGTTATTTTTAGAAATGTATGGTTTTGTAGGTTCATAGTTTCCACATGAATGTCCCTTGGGGTCTTGTTTTCTAATCCACCCTGATAATCTCTGTGTTTTGTGTATTTATTTTTTAAGTTAAAAAATTTCTGATCGCTCTGGGTCTTTGGCGCATGAGCTTCTCTAGTTGCAGCACATGCAGGCTTAGTTGCCCTGCAGCACATGGGATCTTAGTTCCCTCACCAGGGATCAAACCTGTGTCTCTCGCCTTGGAAGGTAGATTCTTAACCCCCAGACCACCAGAGAAGTCCCTAGTTGGTGTATTTAGACCATTCATGTTTAAAGTGATTATTGATTCTGATGAGAAGACTGCTGTCATCCCCATCTTTGTTTCTCTGTAGGTAAAGTGTTTTATTTTCCCTCGCTTCTTTCAGGTTTTTTTCTTTATTTTTGGTTTTCTACAGTTTAAATTTGATCTTCCAAGGAGAAGGCAATGGCACCCCACTCCAGTACTCTTGCCTGGAAAATCCCATGGACAGAGGAGCCTGGTAGACTGCAGTTCATGGGGTTGCGAAGAGTCGGACATGATTGAGCGACTTCACTTTCACTTTTCACTTTCATGCATTGGAGAAGGAAATGGCAACCCACTCCTGTGTTCTTGCCTGGACCCAGGGATGGCAGAGCCTGCTGGGCTGCCATCTATGAGGTCGCACAGAGTCGGACACGACTGAAGCGACTTAGCAGCAGCAGCAGCCAGGGTATTGCTTTTTTGTATTTATTTTTTTGGGTGTTCTCTGAGCTTGCTGAAGTTTTGACTTGTTTTCTATCTTTAATTTTGTAAAATTCTTGGCCATTATTTGTTAAAATATTTTTTGCTCCATTTGCTCTTTCTTCTATGTTGGTATTTCCATTGCATGTAAGTTACACATTAAAAGTCTTCCAGTAATTAGATGTCCTGCTCTGTTTTACTCATTCTTTTAAAATTTTCATTTCAGTTTAGGAAATTTCTATTGACCTATCTTCATGCTCACTGATTCTTTCTTGGGTGGCATATAGTCTACCAATGAGCCCATCTAAGGCGATTTTCATTAATTAATTAAATTCATTCATTAAGCATTTCATTAATTAAGCATTTCCTTGATACTTTCTTAGAGTTCCAGCTTTTCTGCTTACATAATTGTGTTATCTTGCATGTTGCCTACTTCTTTCATAAGAGCCCTTCTCATGTTGATCATGGTTATTTTAAATTCCCTCTATGGCAACCCACTCCAGTGTTCTTGCCTGGAGAATCCCACGGACGGTGGAGCCTGGTGGGCTGCCGTCTCTGGGGTCGCTCAGAGTCGGACATGACTGAAGTGACTTAGCAGCAGCAGCAGCAGCATGATAATGCCAGACTTTATGTCATATCTGAGTCTGGTTTTATGTTTGCTTTGTACCTTCAGACTGTACTCCTTCTGGAACTTTTGCATGTCTTATGATTTTTTGTTGTTGTTGTTGAAATCTAGATGTGCTGTGTCAGGTCATGGGAACTGAGGTAAAAGAACTTTAATGTGAGGTTTTATGTTAAACTAGCCAGGAGTTGGGTTATGTTTAATGTTGTTGTAGCCATAGGTGCCAGGTACTCTTTGGGCTTCCCTAAGTCCCCTTCCTTGAGGCTTCTCAGGTGGCTCAATAGTAAAGAATAATGCCTATAAATCCCGGAGAGTCAGAAGATGCTGGTTGAGTCCCTGCGTTGGGAAGATCCTATGGAGGAGGGGCAATGTTCTGTAATCTTATAATTGAACTTTAGATTTTTGTGGGCTTGCATCTGTGGGTTAATACTTTCACAAGTGTTTCTAAAGTTAAAAACAAATTCCCCTTGGGTGAGACAGGAAGACCGGAGGGGGCTGGACTTGGGTGACTCCCTCTCAGCATCCATTAAGATAGGGCTCTGGTGATGACCTTTCCCTGGAGAGGGGCCTTTTCTCGAGGAGCCCCTGACATTTCACAGTGGTGATTCCTTTCCTCCATCTGCATCATTCCTGGATCTTTAGCTGGAGATCCTGCTGACATTCCTGGATTAAACTCCCTGCCCCGTCCGCCTGCCGAGCAGGAGATGCAAGTTTGATCTCTGAGTCAGGAAGATCCTCTCGGGAAGGAAATGGAAACCCACTTCAGTATTCTTGCCTGGAGAATCCCATGGACAGAGGAGCCTGGTGGGCTACAGTCCATGGGGTCACAAAGAGTCAGACATGACTGAGTGACAGGCACACACACACACACACACACACACACACAGTAGCTCAGGCTCATACTTGCCCATCCTATGCCTCCAGTAACTTACCCACACACGCACACACACAGTGGCTCAGGCTCATACTTGCCCATCCTGTGCCTCCAGTAACTTACCCCAGCTGCCATTTAACTGTTCCTACTGGCGTGTGGTTCCAGCAGCTTCTGCTCAGGGCAAGTGTGACTCCCTGGATCCTCCTGTTTTTCCAGATTTCAGGGTGGAGTTTGCTCTGCAACTCCAGTTCTCTGATGAGTCCCAGTAAAGACATTCCTTTTCCGGCATTCTTTATATTCGGAGCAGGAGTGACAAATTTCTCAGCTCATTGCATGTCAGAGCTAAAACCAACCTATCTATTTTGTTAAGTCTAATCTTTCATTTAAGGTTGCACTTACTGAGTAAAATTAAAAAGAAAAAAGACACTACACAGTCATGTAACATTTTGGGGCAGGGGGTATGGACTGAATCAAAGTCACAATTTCCCATTTTCTTAGGGAAACACTGTACAGTACAAGTTGAAAAACTTGTTCTTAAGTATTTCTCTTTTTTTTCTTTTCCAGGGTTCCACTGTGTGTGTTTGGTCTCTTTGTTGTGGTTGTTTTTCAGTTGCTCAGTTGTGTCAAACTCTTTGTGACCCCATGGACTGCAGCAACACCAGGCTCCTCTGTCCTTCACTATCTCCCAGAGCTTGCTCAGGTTCATGTCCACTGAGTCAGCGATGCCATCCAACCATCTCATCCTCTGTCATCTCCTTTTCCTTTTGCCTACAGTCTTTCCTAGCATCAGGGTCTTTTCTGGTTCCCTAGAATTTGGACTTAGAAAATTGACATTTTATTGTTGTTCTTCAGTCACTAAGTTGTGTCCGACTCTTTGTGACCCCATGGACTGCAGCACACCAGACTTCTGCCATTTCCTTCTCCAGGGGATCTTCCAAACCCAGGGATCGAACCCAGGCATCACAGGCAGAAGCTTTACCATCTGAGCCACCAGGGAAGCCAAAAAAAAAAAAAAAAAGAAAGTTGCTCAGTTGTGTCTGACTCTTTGTGACCCCATGGACTATACAAGTCCATGGAATTCTCCAGGCCAGAATACTGGAGTGGGTAGCCTTTCCCTTCTTCAGGGGATCTTCCTAACCCAGGGATCAAACCCAGGTCTCCCACATCGCAGGCAGATTCTTTATCAGCTGAGCCACAGGGGAAACCCCGAAAATTGACATTTTATTATTGTTGTTCAGTTGCTAAGTTGTGTCTGACTCTTTGTGACCCCATGGACCGCAGCACATCAGGCTTCCCTGTCCTTCCCTGCCACCCGGAGTTGGCTCAAACTCATGTCCATTGAGTCAGTGATGCCATCCAACCATCTCATCCTCTGTTGCCCCCTCCCTTCTCCTACTGCCCTCAGTCTTTGCCAGTATCAGTGGGTTGGCCACACAGCTCATTCTGGTTTTCTATACCATCTTCCTGGCCAACCTGATTCTAGATTTCATTCCTGTGTTCACATCATCACCATTCATTCCTTCAGCCTTCAGGATTCTTTCTCAAGAAGAGCCCTCCTTTGCTGTCATGGACCCTGTCAGGAGCTCAAAGAAGACAAGTTTCAATGGTCCTCTGTCAATTCGCCTTCAGTGACCTTTGTGCCACTGCCTGTACATTTTCCTCTTAAATTTGGATGGAAAAGTTTGAACATTGAGCTCTTTAAAGACCCTGTGTGCAGCTTTGAGAGTAAAGACCTCTAATCTTCACCTCAAAATGAGATTTTCATTGTGAGGAGTTTCTACTTTTTCACAAAAGTCCCAAATTTTTTATGCCAAAAAAGAACCTAAAGAAATGTCACAGCTAAGGAAAAGCCTCAGTGTGATGCCATTGTCCCTTTTGTGAATGTAGTGTCACTTAATGGTTCAGCCCATTTCATGTCTCAGATAAACAATGTCCAACTTTTGACTTTTCTTCTCTTTGTTCAGCATGGTCTGGCCTGCTGATACCAGAGAGACTCTGGCTCATTGTGGACCAAATGAGTTGAAAGGGTACTGCTTATTGCAAAATCTGCCTTTTCCTACAGCATAAATGAGAAATGAGGAAAGCTGTAATAAAATTAATTGTATGTATATAGAATCTTGATGCTGAAGTGCTTAGTGTTAGAAATTCTTTTGAGAACTCAACTGTGAGGAAAAAGGATTTTTCTCTTATATAGCTTTAAATATAATTCGGTTTCCATTAACTCTCTGAAGCTGTCAAAAACACATTAAAAAAATGCCAGTTCCTGGAGTGCACCTCAACTCTGTATTTTCAAATGTTCTTGAGGCAGCTCATTCAGCAACTTGCTTTAGGTCCCATATGTCTCTATTCTGCTAAGGAAATGTGCGGAATTTGTAAGTAACTGTCTCCTTTCATCTTTTACGTTACATGTGTGCTCAGTCATGTCCAACTCTTTGTGACCCCATGGACTGCAGTCTGCCAGGCTCCTCTCTCCAAGGGATTTTCCGGGCAGGAATACTGGAGTGGGTTGCCATTTCCTTCTCCAGGGAATCATCCCAATCCAGGGATTGAACCTGCGTCTCCTACATTGCAGGTGGATTCTTTACCATCTGAGTCACAAACAAGTCCTTGTATAATGTGGAAGGAAGCTATCACAATATAGATCTTTTGATGAAATAAAAGCAGACAGCATCCAGTTGATAAATGGAAAGAAGTGGAGATTTGTTTTAATGTTAATGGGGTCTTCTTTGACTTTAATTCTTTATTTACTTCTCTTCCTCTTGAAAAGGCTTAACTAGACATAGCCTATGTAGGAACATTTAGAAATACAATGAGTTTTCAAGCCTTCAAGATTATCTAAGAGCACAGAGAAAGAAATAGGCAAAGAATACCATCCCCACAACTACCTCTGGAAGGAAATGGAAGAGACAAAATCGCTGTAATTGGATTTTCTCCAGTACATGTCAAGAGTACTTGCCTTTGTAAAAAATGTTCATGGACCATTAATCATAACCTAAGAACCACATCTCACCTGAAAAATGAAAGATCCTCCTTTGGCCACGGCCCAGATGGATTCCATAAGGCATAGAACATTTCATTTGCAATTCTCCACATGCTTATTATTGACCCAACTCTGAATATTTCTAAAAATAATTCTCATTTACTCACATGGTGAGCGCTTTCACCCTAGAACATTCTTTTCTCTGGGCTTCAATAATGCAATCACACTCTTCAAATGTTCCCAGCAGACCTCTTGGGACCTGAAGCATCAGAAGTGGATGAGGCCCTTCAGGAATGTTCTGGCATTAAGATCCTGAGTGCCCAGAGCCATGGGAGAATGTCAGCTGGAAGATACCTATTCCCTACCTTCTAAGGCCCCAAGAGCTGCCTGCTGTTTTCTGAAGAGTTGTGCCTACCTCTTAGGATCTCTAGGGTCCTTCCAGGATGTTTATCCAACTTGACAAAGACATCATCTGAGCCACGGGGGGTGTGACTATGCCCTTTATTCCATACTCCTCACAAGGAACAGGGATTGGGTAATGGCCGAGGCATTTGAACCCTCCCTTTGCAAGCCTGTGTATCCTGTAAAATAGCAGCTTCTTCCAGCCACATGTTTTGTATTTTTAAAGCCACATATTTTAAGCTTGTTTCCTCAGTTTTTGTCTGAGATTGTTCCAACACTCTTCAGTTCAGTTCAGTCACTCAGTAGCGTCCGACTCTTTGCAACCCCATGAACTGCAACATGCCAGGCCTCCTTGTCCATCATCAACTCCCAGAGTTTGTTCAAACTCACGTCCATTGAATTGGTGATGCCATCCAATCATATCATCCTCTGTTGTTCCCTTCTCCTCCTGCCTTCAATCTTTCTCAGCATCAGGGTCTTTTCCAGTGAATCAGTTCTTCGCATCAGGTGGCCAAAGTATTGGAGTTTCAGTTTTAGCATCAGTCCTTCCAATGAATATTCAGGACTGATTTCCTTTAGGATTGACTGGTTGGATCTCCCTGAAGTCCAAGGGACTCTCAAGAATCTTCTCCAACACCACAGTTCAAAAGCATCAGTTCTTCGGCACTCAGCTTTCTTTATAGTCCAACCCTCACATGCATACATGACTCCTGGAAAGCCTTGACTAAACTGACCTTTGTTGGCAAAGTAATGTCTCTGCTTTTTAATATGCTGCCTAGATTGGTTATAACTTTTCTTCCAAGGAGTAAGCATCTTTTAATTTAATAGCTTCAGTCACCATCTGCAGTGATTTTGGAGCCCCCCAAAATAAAGTCTCTCACGGTTTCCATTGTTTCCCATCTATTTGCCATGAAGTGATGGCACCAGATGCCATGATCTTAGTTTTCTGAATGTTGAGTTTCAAGCCAACTTTTTCACTCTTTTTTCACTTTCATCAAGAGGCTATTTAGTTCTTCTTCACTTTCTGCCATAAGGATGGTGTCATCTGCATATCTGAGGTTATTGATATTTCTCCTGGCAATCTTGATTCCAGCTTGTGCTTCTTCCAGCCTGGCATTTCACATGATATACTCTGCATAGAAGTTAAATAAGCAGGGTGACAATATACAGCCTTGACGTACTCCTTTTCCTATTTGGAACCAGTCTGTTGTTCCATGTCCAGTTCTAACTGTTGCTTCTTGACCTGCATGCAGGTTTCTCAGGAGGCAGGTAAGGTGGTCTGGCATTCCCATCTCTTGAAGAATTTTCCAGTTTGTTGTGATCTACATGGCAAAGGCTTTGAGAATGAGTATAAAATAAATTACATGCAATATGAAAATGTATATTTTAAAGAGACTTTTATATTTTATAGTAAGAGCATAATTTTGTATTATTATCTTGAACTTCTAGAACTTTCCATAGGCATTTTATAATTATAAGTATTTTACAACCATCTTAATCAGTAATTCCTCCTAATAGTTTAACAAACCACTATCTGCATCTTGTCCTTGTGCCAACCACATGTAGAATCAGAAATAGAAGTATTGCCTTTAAGCTTTTTCCTTGCTGTTTATTCCTTGATACAGGAGTATCTCAATGTGTCATGTTTGCCCACAGATCATTCAAGAAACGTTCTTCATTGCCCCTGCAGACCCATCAGGGAGGCAGTGATGAGGGGAAATTTCAGGATTGCCCATTTATGTTTAAATATTATCTTCACAGGGCTTCCCAGGTGGTGCTAGTGGTAGAGAACCCTCCTGCCAATGCAGGAAACATAAGAGATGAGGGTTGGAGCCCTGGTTTGGGAAGATCCCCTCTAGGAGAGCATGACAGCCTGCTCCATTCTCTTGCCTGGAGAATCCCCATGGACAGAGGAGCCTGGCAGCCCACAGTCCATGCGGTCACAAAAGGTCGGACACAACTGAAGTAACTTAGCGTGCAAGCATGATCTTCACAGGAGCCTGTAAACAAAACCTTATGGGGTTCTAGCTATTTTGAATGGATTGTGGGCTGCTGGAATTTACAGTTCTTGGGTTCAAGTCTCTTGATGAGCAAGGACTAGACGTATGGGGCAGCCTGGCTACACTGATTTATACAGAGGCAGCGCATCTTGTAAGACAGGAAAACACCTAGCCCTGCAGTTGGAAAAGTGATGAAATGTTGTTCCTTCAGACAAGGTTGTGGATTTATAGCCTGTGCTATCTGTGCTCAGTGTACTTTCCCCCGATGGTGCAGAGCAGGGATGGAAGTTTCTTCTCTCCAACCCAGAGAGAAGTGATCTTTCTCCTTTCTGCTTTTTAGCTTCACTACTTTATGTCAGACTGGACTTTAGCCTTGGATGTTTCATGACCAACGTCTCTCCATGTGAGGATGGCTAACAGCACTTATTTCACTTCCCAAGCCTCCCCTACCCCCATCAAGGGAGGCATTGCTCTTTTGCGCCTAGTCTTATTTATTTAAATGAACTTTTAAAAATCCTCAGCTGTGTAACTAATATGGGTCGCAATATTGATTCCCTTGGTTTTGGCTGCAAGGGGCTTTTTATGAAAAGCATCGACTCAGCTGTTCAGCTCAGCTGAGCTCCTCTGCATGCTCAAAATTCTGGGTTGCTGTAGCTGCTGAGTAGTGAAAATCAAAGAGGGTCCTTTAGTCATGGCAGGTCTATTCAGAGGACTGTGGAGGTTTGAGCTCTGTGTTGTGGATGTTTTAGCCCTGTGTTGCAGAGCTGGGAAAAGGAAAAATGATTGCTTTCATCATCGTGGGGTCCTGCCCCATGCTTCCCGCCCCCTCCTCCCCACCGCCAAAGCACAGGACATCTTGAGAAAAGACTTTGCCATATGTGACTTTATTATAAACTCTCAGTGAGGGTGTTTAGAAACCTTTCCACCTTGTGACCACCATTCTCTGAGAGCCAGCTCAGCTGTAAAGATGAACTACTGTGACATTCTAGGGTTCTGTCTTTCATAAATTAATTAACTTGGCTGCATCTGGTCTTAGTTGTAGCACACAGCACCTCTGTTGTGTCACAGGAGATCTTTCACTGTGGCGCAAGGTTTCTCTAGTTGTGGCTTCCGGGCTACAGAGGCCGTGGGCTTTTACTTGCTTACCTGTATAAGAAATTTTAGTTCCCCGACCAGGGATTGAACCCACATCCTCCGCATTGCCAGGTGGATTCTTAACTACTGGACTTCCAGGGAAGTCCCTAGGGTTGTGTCTTTTTGATAAAACATTTGATCAAAAATTACTGATTAGCCAGGGTGCAGAGATCTTGATAACCATGATTTCACAGTGTAAATAAACAAAGAATCACCAAACCATCTACTTTTGGAATGCAGACAATAACTTCCTTAGGGTCAGAGATGGCTAGGTTTAATGAGGGTCAGTAATAGTTGAGGGGGTACTGTGCATGCGTGCTAAGTTGCTTCACTTGTGTCCGACTCTTTGAAACCCTATGGATTGAAGCCTGCCAGGCTCCTCTATCCATGGGTTTCTCTTGGCAAGAATAGTGGCATGGATTGCCATGGCCTCTAGGAAATCTTCCCGACCCTGGGATCAGACCTGCATATTGTAGGTCTCCTGCATTGACAGGCAGATTCTTTACCACTAGAGCCACCATACCAGAGGGTTCAATAAGCACCTTTATCATTGACATCACGAGCAAGCTATTAAGTACTAGTCTTGGGACCACTAGTACTCTCTGAGAAGCCAGTAACCATTAGCCGTTCTTTGGGAATCAAGCAAGGACAGTAACTTCTTCCAAAACATTAAATGAAAGTATTCTGTAGACAGTATAATTGACTCATTGATATCAGGGCTTCTGAGAATTCATTCAAATCACTTGGCTGAGCACTGGCCTTAGCTCCTCAGAGACTTAGCAGTAAGGTAAACAATTGGTCTTGGAGAGGCTCATTTGCTTTTTGTTATTACAGAGATCTCATCCTTGAATGCCAAAAGGTTTCCCACTGACAGTTCCTAATATGAGCTTCAGAAAAGTCCAATCTTCAATATGTATACATGTTTCAAAACCTACACGGAGGAAGTCATGTACTTCATATTTACCATTGGGCTGGTGACATAGCCTGGCACAGTCTGGGCATGTCTTACCTTTATCTGGAATGTAGTGGATACTCCAACATCAGGATAATTGTTTTTAACTGGCCTAAAAACTATATCTGTACTATAGTCATTGACTCTAAATGTGAGCATTCATTGGTGTGGCCACAGGACAGGCGCTGTGGACAGTTTTACATACAGCACTTATTTTAATTGTCACCAAACTCCAAGAGTTAGATATTATTCATTTCATTTTATAGGAAAAAAGGAAAGAGAGAAAGTTAAGTCTCTGGCCTAAGGCCACATAGCTAATAAGAGTACATCATATTTTGAATAAAAATTGATCTGATTCCAAAAGCAGGACTTTTGTGCTAAAACTGTACCATCTAATGTGGAAGCTACATGACTGATAGCCCCTAGTGGCTGCTGAGTGCTTGAATGGGGAAACCTGGCTGGTCAAATGTACTGTATGCAAGTTCAAATGTGCTGTATACCCTGGATTCAAAGACTTAGCATGAAAAATCTATATATAGTATGTCAGTAGTTTTATGAATTGACATTTATTCATGTTGAAATGATCATATTTTGGGTATATTAGGTTAAATAAAATGCATTATTAAAATTAATTTCATGATTATCACAAAACTTCTATACTTCTCTGCCCTCTCTCTGATGGTGCTTTATTGTGGTCAACTGAGTTTTTATTCCTCAAGACTGAATCTGAACCACCATTTTAAAGCATCTTCAAAAACCTTGGCAAGTTTTTCAGATCAGGCATCCTGCTCAGTTCAGAAAACGGTAATCCTGAACTCTTGCAATTACCACCAGGGAGACAGGCAGTAAAGATCAGTGAGACACGTTTGCTTGTTTCTGACTCAGACATTCTGCCTTCAGAAGCAGCTATAACCTGATTCTGAGAGAAAAAGGTACCCCCAGGATAAGGCGCAACAAAAAAGCACCACTCTCCAGATTCCTGCCCAGTTGTGTGTCTCTTCTGGCTTTGCTTTTATTGTGCACGGGATTTGAGTTTCTTTATTCTCATGATGCAGATTTTTGCATATTGTTTATTATTGTTGATCAGATGATTTAATCTTGTTCCAAATTCAGCCACAGAGTTTGAATCCAAGACCTTTATGATAATGGATTCTTCAAGTTCCACAACGGATTATTTGCTCTTTGAAAGTGAAAGTGTTAGTCTCTCCATGTGTCCAACTCTTTGTGACCCTAGGGACTGTAGCCTGCCAGGCTCCTCTGTTCATGGGATTCTCCAGACAAGAATACTGGAGTAGGTAGCTATTCCCTTCTCCAGGGGATCTTTCCAACCCAGAGATTGAACCTGAGTCTTCTGCACTGCAGGCAGATCCTTTACCATCTGAGCCACCAGGGAAGCCCCCATCTGCTAAAATCCAGGGCTAATTCATCTGCAGTGTTACAAACTTCTTTGTCTCTCTGGAAAAGTGCTAACCAAATACATGCCCATGGATATGCAAAGTAGAGGATGGAGACAAATATTTGGGAAATCTGAACAAGTTAGGATCATGGGTTACCCTAAAATATACTCATTGTCATCATTTAAATACCTGTACTGACTGCTACACTGGGTAGCTAATGAATATCAGTGTTCTAGAAAATTTAGAAAATTTCTTATTTCTTGTTATCTTATTTCTATCTTATTTCTGAAAATTCTTTTCCCTTGGTCTGTCTCTGACACAAAGAAAATAAGTTTGCTCAAGAGATAGGATAATAATAAATGCAAGACAAAAGAACTTTCTTTGATTAATTTAGACAACAAATAAAAATCTGAAGGTAATTAAAGTAAAATCATAAACGCTCTCCACTCTACAATATAAGAAAGAGTCTCTAAATCCCCATTTAATTTTTTCTATCATGTAGAATATCCAGCTGCAATAAAAGAAGAAAATTACTAGTCTCTGCTTTTGTGTACAAATTTTATATTTTCTTTTTTCTAAACTCTGAATATCATCAATTAAGCACTGTCCCCAGAGCAAATGCATATTTGCCTTAAATTCAACAGAGCTTAAGGTTTAAAATAACCAATGGTATATGTAACAATTAAAAATAAAACTGTAATTTATCATACTTTATTAATGAAGATGACTAGGAAATGACTTCTTAGGAGAGAAATTTTCCATTCACAGCAAAAGTCATTTTCTAAGATAGCCTCCCAGGCTGCGTCTACTGAAGAAAATTTCCATTGTAAATGGTTAGGCATTTTTATAGTTTAGTCTTGTTATGAGAAATGATACTTTGGATTCTTGAGGATTTGGAGTGACAGAAATACACTGAAATAGAATTTTCCTTGCATGCCCCTATCGTAAGACTCATGGGTTTGATCCCTGGGTCAGAGTGATACCCTAAAGGAGGAAATGGCAACCCACTCCAGTGTTCTTGCCTGGAGAATCCCATGGACAGAGGAGCCTGGTGGGTATAGTCTGTGAGGTCACAAAGAGTAAGACACAACTGAACAACTGAGTGTGCAAGTGTGGGAAGAGGAAGGATGAACCTTAGAGCAAAAATACCCATTTGTTTTTGATGCTATTTAAAGTAATAATGCTGTTCTATGACAACCTGTAATGGGACCTACTTGTCCAGCCCCTGCCCCACCCAGCTTCACAGCTCTTTCTTGTAGGATGAAAGGAAGACCATTTCTGCCTCTCAGCTTTCCTCTTTTTTAAAAAAAGAATTAATTACTTTGGTGCTGAGTCTTTGTTGTGGCATGTGGGGTCTATTTCCCTGTCCAAGGATCAAACCTGGGCCGCTTGCATCTGGGAAGTCAGAGTCTTAGCCACTAGACCACCAAGGAAGTCCCCCGTCTTTCAGATCCCCTCTCACCCACCCAGCACTCCCACTGTATAGCCTGCCTTCCACATCGTCTCATCGCCAACATTCCCTCTTGGTTTGGAAGACTCCTCTCCTATTGATCAAATCTAAGTTTTGTCAGTGCTAAATATTTCTTGTTGTTGTTCGGTTGCTCTGTCATGTCTGACTCTTTGCGACCCCGTGGACTGTAGCACACCAGGCCTCTCTGTCCTTCACCATCTCCCAGAGCTTGCTCAAAGTCATGTCCATTGAGTCGATGATGCCATTCAACCATCTTGTCCTTAAACAACACCAAAAACAAACAAACAAAACTACTAGAATTCCATTAGCTAAATCTCTTCTGTATTTTGCCTCTTTACAATCCAGCTCTAAACCTGGTTATATTTTGTCCATACTTCTGAGTGTAATAATCTGGAAAAATCTTTTCAAGTTTCTCCTCCTGAGTTTGTACCCCATTCCCCATTTCAACTTTTATACTATTCTTTCTCTTTCCTACAGGTGAACTGAATGGACTCCCAAACTATCTTGCAGCAAACTAAGTCTTATTATTAGTGTCTTTTCCCTTTTTCTGTTTGTATCACTCATTTTGCTTGCCTCTATCACCATCAGTAGCAGACTTTTGTCTCTGGACAGAACCCTCATGTCAATGCCATCCTTTGATCCAGATCGGAGAAATTCCTGCCCTGGGCTCCATGCTTTAGAGCAGGGGTCCCCAACCCCCGGGCCACAGATCAGTGCTGGCAGTGGGTGAGCAAGCAAACCTGGATTAGCCACCCTCTAACTCCCTGGTCAGTTATCTGGTCTGGGAAATTGTAGCTACAGGCTTGGGGACCTAGATCTGCCCTTCACTGGATTGTGAAGAAATTCGAAGAGTGACAAGCAAGCCAGAGAGTGATGACAAAGCATACCTCCCAGAGCAGTCACTTTTAGTGTGGTCTAGTGTGCGTGCGTGCTTGTGCAGCGTGTCCGGCTCTTTGTGACACCAGGGACTGTAGCCCACCAGGTGCCTCTGTCCATGGGATTCTCCAGGCATGAATACAGGAGTGGGTTGCCATTTCCTTCTCCAGGGTGTCTAACCCTCGTCTCCTGTATATCTTGTATTGGCAGGTGGATTCTTTACCCCTGAGCCACCTAGCCAGAGACCAATCAATATTGGTTCTGTGTTCCATAAGGCTATTGATGAATGATTGACCTATTGATGAATATCGTACTTATTAGGGTTCTCGAGAGAAACAGAACCAATAGGATATGTATATATAAAAAGAGACTAGTTATAAGGAGTTGGATCACATGGTTATGGTGACTGGTAAGTCCCAATCTGCAGGGGTGAGGCTGGCAGGCTTGAGACCCAGGAAAACTGATAAGGTTCCAGTCTGAGGGGGCCACTGGAGATCAAGGAGACTCGATGATGCTGAAGAATCTGACAGAAGGCATTTGCTGGAGAATTCCCCCTGACATGGGAAGGCTGATCTTTTTGTTTTCTATTCAGGCCCTCAATAGATTGGATAAGATCCATTCACATTATAGACGGCATTCTGCTTACTCAAAGTTCACTGATCTAAATAATTTCACCCCATACACCCTCCTCGTTAACATACAACATAAACATCACATCTACTTTCTAGGATTAAATCCCAGACAGCTTAGACACCGCAGAATGAAAGTGATTTGACAGTCTCCCACAGTGACTCATTTCGATATACTTATTTAGTTCAAATCATTCTCGCTTTTCATACCTAAATCTTCTGAAACTTTGCATGCATGGAAGTGTCATGGTGTACAAAGGGCCTGATGTGAAGAACAAAAATGAGACTGAAGGTGATGCCTGGGGCAGAGTAAAGTGCTTGTGCCATCTGTAGAGTTCCGTGATGAAAGACTCTCCATGGTTTCTGGCAGTTAACAAGTGGATAAGCGGTCATTTAAGACTGATTCGGTACATTTTGTAGGGCTGGAAATTCCTGATTACTTATTCACTTTTACATGAAGAAATTCAGTAATAAACAGATTACCAACTAACGTGACCACATGGTGAGATTCGTCACTGAAGAATGCCGCCTTCTGCTGTCTCCCCGCTCCACCTTGGAAAGTCAAACCACCTGTTCATCAGTGATATGTCAGCTATAAAAATTAAATAGGGGTGGGATGGGGGGGTTAGGAGGGAGGTTCAAGAAGGAGGGGGCATATGTATACTTTCACTGATTCATGTATGGCAGAAGCCAACATAACATTGTAAAGCAATTATCCTCCAATTAAAAATAAATTAAAAAATTAATGACACAA